>NW_009953098.1:10729730-10756645 GCF_000747805.2 Chaetura pelagica | reverse complement strand
AGGAAGGAAGTTGTCTTCTGTGATCTCTGACCTTCCTCTGAGCTTACGTAGATATATGGAATGGAATATCTTTGGCCAATTTTGCTGTCTGTCTAACTCAGCCTCCTACGGGGGGGTCACAGATCTCCCCATAGTGTCTGAGCCGGCAGAGTGCAGGTGCAGCCTTGAAGCCTCAGTAGTTAGAAAAACATTCCAGTGTCTTATCAGCCTAGCAGAGCACACTGTTGCTAGTTGAAAGAAAGCTTACTGAAGGAAAAAAAAAAATCAGTAAAAAAGAAAAATTGTCTTCATCCTGGCTCAAACCAGGACACCTGTGATGGCTTTTAATAGCTGTAATTAAATATTGAGAATATAATATCTGCCAATGTGGTGTAGACACACGGACTGTCTATGATTGTGATGTTAGAGCTAGTTGAAAGAGAATTGAGATGGAAAGGAGACACCTGGAAATTCAGGGGGAAAAAAAAAATGGAAATTTTGCAAGGCGTAGGCCCGGAAAGGGCATTTTTCTTCCGGAAGTTTTGGATTTCCAGCCTCAGGTGGAATTTAATGTAATTTGTTCCCTCTAATATTCACAGAATCATAGAATGTCTTGGGTTGAAAGGGACCTCTAAAGGTCATTTAGTCCAACCCCCCTACAATAAGCAGGGACATCTCACACTAGGACAGATTGCTCATCAAGCCTGACCTTGAATGTCTTTAGAGATGGGGCCTCCACCAATTCTCTAGGCTACCTTTTCTGGCTATCCAGCACCCTCATACTAAAGAACTTTTTCCTAATGTCCAACCTAAATCTACCCTTTTCTACCTTAAAACCATTACCCCCTGTCCTGTTGTTACATGCCCTAATGAACAGGTCTTCCCCAGCCTTCTTATTGGCTCCTTTCAGGTATTGGAAGGTTGCTGTAAGGTCCTCCTGGAGTCTTCTTCATGCTGAAGAACTCCAACTCCCTCAGCCTGTCTTCGTAAGAGAGTTGCTCCAGCCCTCTGATCATTCTTATTGGCCTCCTCTGGACATGTTCTAACATGTCTCCATCCTTTTTGTGCTGTGGGCTCCACAGCCAGATGCAGTACTCCAGGTGAGGTCTGACCAGGGCAGAGCAGAGGGGCAGAATCACCTCTCTCAATCTACTGGCCACACTTCTTTTGATTGCAGCCCCGGATGCTGTTGGCCTTCTGGGCTGCAATTGCACATTGGTGGCTCATGTCCAGCTTTTGATCCACTAGTACCCCCAGGTCTTTTACCACAGTGTTGCACTCTAGCAGATCTTCCCCCAGTCTGTGTTCACATCGCTGGTTGCCTAGGGGGCAGGACCTTCATATGGCCTTGTTGAACCTCATGAGGTTCACCTGGGCCCACTTCTCCAGCTTGTCTGGATGGCATTCTTCCCTCTGGCCTATCAACCACACACCACCCAGCTTGGTGTCATCAGCAAACTTGCTGAGGGTGCTCTCAATGCCATTGTCAATATGATTAATGAAGATACTAAACAATGCTGGCCCTAGTATGGACCACTGAGGGACACCACTTGTCACCATTTCCCATCTGGACATCAAACCATTGACCACTACCCTCTGGATGTGACCATCCAGCCAACTCCTTATCCACTGAACAGTCCACACATTGAACCCTTATCTCTTCAACCTAGAGAGAATAATGTTGTGGGGGACTGTGTCAAAGGCCTTGCAGAAGTCCAGATAGATGACATACATAGGTCTTCCCTTGTCCACTAATGCCCCTAGGTTGGTCAGGCAGGATCTGCCCCTAGTAAAGCAAAGCTGTGCTGGCTGTCCTGAATCACCTCCCTCTCCTCCATGTGCGTTAGCATGTCTTCTAGGAGGATCTGTTCCATGATCTTTCCAGGCACAGAAGTGAGGCTGACAGGTTGGTAGTTCCCAGGATTCTCCTTGTCTTTTCTTGCCTATTTCAGCTTCAGCTCTGCCTTGGCCTTCCTGACCTCATCCCTACACAACTGTTTGTCCCCATAGTGTCTTAAGTTAACTCAGTAAGAAGAAAAGAGTATATGCTTTGAAAATAAACATTGTTCTGAAATAAAGAGCATGAAATGGTCAGTCTGGCATGATGTCAGACCTGCACAAGCAGACGTGTCTTAGGCCAGATAGAAGGTGCCGTCACAAAGTCACATAAAAGATGAAGTTATTGAATCTAAAGTTATTGAACTCTAAAGTTATTGAATTAATTGAAATAACTTGAATTAATTGAAATCATATTGTATTATTGAAATAACTCTAAAGCTATTGAATCCAGACTTCTGGATTGTACAAGGCATGACACAGATTGATCAAGTTCCCTCCTCGTGCAAGTCAAACCTTTTTTCTGATTGTTAATGGAAGGAGAGAGATTTAGGCAGTAATCAGTCATGTGACTTTTCAGCTGCAATTTAATCTTGGCCACTTAACATTGATAGAGGAATAAGTGTACGTTATTTTTCAGCTAGAATATGTGTTCTCTGGGTATTTTTATGGATAGCAATTGTAACAGTTTTCAGCTTTCATTCTGGAAAGCTAAACAGATCAGGCTCAGACTCCCCATTCTTCTCACCATCCCAGTAGGCTTGCTCCATGCCTATTCCACATCAAATTCAACTTTCAGGAATACATTTGCATCTGGTTTCCAGACATTACAAGTGAGGATGTTTGCTGAAGATTATATTTGCTGTTTCCACCCTCACACGGTGCTAATGTCATGGAATGTTTTATGATAGACTACACTCCTGGGTTCCTTGCTTTTCTCAGCAGTTTTCAACTGCAAACATGTTGTCACAAAATTCTTATCATTACTAATAATCTATTTCTACTGGCAGAAGATGACTGAAAATATTTTTGTGAAGTATATTTCAAGTCAGATAATCCTGTAAGTGATGTTGAAAGGAAAAAAAAAAAAAGCAAAACTGGCTTCTAATTTCTTGCTCAAGGAGATAAAGAGCTGAACTTTTGTCATCTAAGAGAGCTGAGTAATTTTTGGTGTTTCTGGGCCCACACAGAATAAAGAAATTGCTAAAGGAAGGAAACACAGCAAGGAAGACAGAAAACAACCCCCTGTTTCCTTCAGCTTCCCTGCCAAGGAAAGATCTCACATGTAATTTAGTGCATTAGAATTAGACAGGAGAAACTGTTTTACTTACCAGCTTCTGCATGAGATGATTTACTGGCAATATTAAATGACCTTTTTCTAGACATTGTCTAAAAGTTTCTCCACACTTGCAAGACTGACATGATAAATCCAGTAACTAAATTTTCACTGATTTTATGGAGACTGTCAGTGGAAATGTGAAACTGGAATTGAATCCCATGCAGTATGTTAACAACAATTGTGATCTATGGCACAGCAAAAAAGTTCTGGTATTTTGTTTTTACTTAATCTTTGCCAGCCTAAACCCTTAGTATTCAGAAGATTGTTAAAGGCCTCCTGACATTGACCTCCTGAAAAGTGCTATTATTTATATTTTTGACTTCTGAGTTTTTCTGAAATGCTGGCTTTCCCTGTCACATTAGTTCCCTGTATTCTGTTTCCAGGCAGATTTTGGCAATGCAGAGGTGTAGAGAAAGAGAACAATGTAATGCTTTGCAGCCTTCAGAGGTATCGTGGGGACCTGACATCAGTAATGGAATGCAAATATTTAATTCTTGAATTCTGGCCTGATGTCAAAAGAGTTTTGTTGGACCATGTGTTATTCTGACCACACACTAACTTGGACTATATGTGAATTGCTCAGGCCCACATTCAAATACTAATTAGGTGGCCTAGACCTCAGGCTATTATTTTGAGGATGATATATTTAATAGTATAAAATTCAGTGGGACACTCCTACATGTTGGTGAGCTATCTGTGCTCCTTCTTGCTTGCCACAAATGCAGTCATACTTGATCTTTTGATTCTGCAGGGGGAGCTCACTGTAGGAGCATCACTGGAACAAGCAATTTTTTTTTCTAGTAGGTGTGACAAGACCACACATCTGTGGGGCTCTATCCTAAAACACATTCTTAGTGACACTAATTTTGATTGTGTATACAAATTGTACACTTGCTTCATGCTGAGCTCTGCTCATAAATGAGATTTTAATGGTCCCTGAAGAAATCAGTCCAAGTTTGAAATATGAAATGAAGTGTATGGCTCAGTATTTTTATATTGATCTCCATACCCATGTAAATCCAATGTCTTCAGAACAAATTTGGCCACAAAAGCCTGAAATAAAACTAAATTTTCTCACCTGCTTTACATATGGTTGACTTACTGAGGTGCTTTCAGAAATGTCAGTGAAGTGCAGCTAGCAGGTTTGAGTATTCAGTAGTTGAGGTTTGTCTTTTTTTTTTTTTTTTTTCATTTTCTCACCTTTGGTTTGGTAGAGAAATGCCAATCACCTCCATTTTTTTTCATCAGTTTAACCTTTAGGGATGAATAATTCACTGAATTCCCATCTCTGTGATGGCAGAGCTGCAGCTGTCAGAGTACTGCAGGCAACCCCCCAGAATACACAGTGTAGGGTGGAAGAAATGCACGTGCTCTTCCCTCTAACATGGCCATCTGTATGTGGACATGAGAAATCCCAATTTTGCAGCTGTTCTGTAATGTCCTGTGGAGGAGGATCAGACAGCTTTAGATGCAGTTTGCTCCTCTGTTAGGGAGAGTGTGTCTCTGTGAAGGGAGTGTGTGTGTGAGTCAAATGCACATAAAATCAGTCTGAAACTGATAAAAATTCCTTCATGCTGGAGGGAAAATTTCACTTGCTAGTGGCCAAAGATATTTCCTCTATGAGTTTAACAGCTGGTCTAGTTTTATTGATATTGAAATATTATCCCATTTTCCAAAAATTCATGAGGTTGGAGAGATCTAAGGTAGACACAATTCTAACTGTGCATAGCACAGTGGAAATCATACTTGCAGAAGGAAGTTTATTAACAATTTTTGCTCACTTATTACACCTGTATTATCCATATGCACTATATTATTTATGTGCACACTATAATACATGCTATTATGCACATTCCCCTTCTGCCCAGACCCTGAACAAAGTGGAGGGAGAATTGTTTTTTAGAACTAATCAAGGAGAAATTGGAGGTACGTGAGTGTATGTATGTTGTTATCCAGATACGAGTACCAGTAACTGTTCAGTCCCTTACAGTCTGGATGTCTTTGTCAGTAGTATTTTCCTGTCTTTGGAAAGACTGATGTTACAATACAGCAGTTGTTACGGATTCTGTAATGGCCTTTTGTAAAGGAAAGGGAATTCCATCAAGGAGGTATTTTACAGTTTGGAGATGCAATGAAATGAAAAATTAAGGAACTATTCTTATGTGTTTCTGTAAAATCCCACAGACCACATTTTCCTCTGCTGTGTTCCCTTAAGCACACATGGTGTACACCAGAAATTAAAAGGAATTTATATGGGAGGAGACCGTGCCACTTATGTCAGAGTCATATCAGGATAGTTTCTTACGCAAGAGAAATTCTCCAGGGGCCATTATCAATCAAATAATAATTACTTTGAGTCACTGGAGTGCTTGTGGCTGATGCTGTAACAAAACTGAGATGGTTATTTCACATATGTAGGTGACTAGAAACCATCCCTCACCATCATCATTTTAATATCCCAAGTAAGAAAAAAAAAGCATTCTTTGTCACTGTGATTCTTAACCTAGATTTCGTGTGCTGCAGAGAGATTTCTCTGACATGTTCAATGATAGCAGAAAAATATGTGGTGGTGCATTAAGAGCTGTAGAGCAAAGGAAGTTTGGGGAACTTAATCAGAGCCTTAGGCAAGAAAAGGATGTGTAACACTGATATGTACATTTTGCTTTTGCTATAGTTAATGAAAAATGTTATGCCAACACTGGTTTTTGTCCCTTTTGGTTTAGCAATGCAGAACCAATCCTTTTTATTCTTTGTGGTTTGTGTTTTTCTTCTTTTAACATTACTTAATCTGGAAATAAAAATGGTTCATTTCTGTCATTCCCCTTGGTTACTTTGCTTAAATTTGATGCTTAATTGTTTTCACTTTAAAAGAATGGTGCCAGGTTTAAAGGTTTATTATATTGTCATGGATTTTGTTTGAAGATTGTGGGTTTTTATACGCTTCTCCTTGATACCCGTCATAACATTAGGCTTTTCAAACTTAGCCACCATCATTCTGAGAGGAATTGTTAGTGAATTGTCAGGTTGACACCAGGCCCGAGTTTCTTTTCATTCTCTCCCAGCAGCACTAATCAAGACAATTCTTTTACTCAGCACACTGCAGTAAATGCCTCCTGTTATTACCCAGCTCATCAGGAAGGCCTGAATGAACTGTCTTAGTTTTGTTGGGAGTAATAGATGCTTGTGTTCTTAATTTTGCTTGTGTAAGTGCCAACTTCCTTGCTGTCATTTTGAGACAGGTCTTTTAGAGAACCATTTCTGTTCTCCAGTGGACTGCTTAGTACCTTCAACTCTACTGGGTGGTTGTGTTTTGTTTTTGTTTTTTTTCTTTGAATACAGATGATGATACTTGTACTTCAGGTACTGGTACATTATTGATCAAAGCATAGAGAATGCACAAATAACATTTGAACTGAGGTTGTAAAGATGAGAGAAATTAACTTGTCAGAAGCTTATTGTTTTCTCTTTTAATTTCAAGATATTCAGGATGCTTTCACAGGCACCATCTGAAAATTCTGCAAGTCCCCATTTATCTAAGGAAATATTTTTGCTTAAAATTAATAATCTCTCAGCTTTTCATTTTTCTTCAAAGTTCTTCTTTGAGTTTAGTTTTGTTTTTTCACACTCAAGCTTATTCCCAATTTCCAGATTTCATTTCCCTCAAATGTGTTGAGCAATTCTATTTTCCTACACTGTTGTCTGTTTCAGTGAGTTGCAGTCAGATTTGGTTATAGCTAATTAGAGAAAACTTGTTTCAGTACTTTGAAGATTGTTCTTTCCTTTATATCATAAACAGTTTTAATTCTGAAGACCACATTCACCTCTTGTCTAGAGCACTAAGACCAATAAATTGACTGTTTCTGAGGTTATGGTTCTTGACCTGAATAAAAGAACAATAAATCAAAGTATATTCACTGGCACTGAAGCAGGCTCCAACTGTGTGGAATCAACATGCCAGTTCCAAATTGTAATTTCACTATAAATAGCATAGTTTAACAATTTTGACAGTTGTAAACTTGAAGAAACTAGACACACTGTCCATCTTGCTGTGTCTCTTATGTTCTATCAACCATGCATCTTTTCAAAATAAAATCAGAAAAACATTGAAGATCCTTCATTCTTTGCTAGGTGTGCCCATCCCTGCTCTCTGCAGAAGGAAGCACAGATTTAATAGTGTTTTGTTTTGTTTTTTTAAAGGCTCTAGGGAAAAAGGAAGGGTAAAATTTTGGACCACTGTCTCCCCTTTTTCACTTCCCTTTTCTGGGTCTGTCTGTGTTTCCAGGAAACAAAAGACAAATTAGCAACTGTGTTACGGTTCATTAGTTCTCCCAGAGGGCACAATGCAACTGCTCCTGTTCTGTTCTGCAGGCAAGAGAGCCACAGATGAAATTTTTACTGTATCTTCTCCTATCAAGAAGTATCACCCAATCCATAGTTCATCCTAACTTTATTCAGCAAGCATTTAAGCATCTATTTTGTGTTAGGCACATTATTTGTCCTTCAGCTTCCATTGACTGTATGGGCAGGTTAGAGTGAAAACCATACTTAAATGCTTGGATGAATTGAGCAGCAATTACTTTATATTGAAGAATCATAAATAAAGCAAGTTTTTAAATTTGTGGTTAGTTTGTTGATGATGCCAAACTTAACTCTTTAGCTGCCCATTTCCCTGACAGAAAAGTGTGTTGTTACGTGTTGCTTTAATGCCAATTAATTGCTCTCAGCCTCGAAAAATGCCTGAGGTTAAACAACTCTTTGCTTCATCAGAATTCAGCACTGCTATTGGTCTGTGTGGAGAAAAAGCAGGAATTAGAAGAGACAAGAGCACTGGGGAGCAGTAATCTTTTATTTATGTATAATGCTGTACATTTCCTAACTGTACTGTGAGTTTTCCTTCTAAATCTCACTAATTATGGTGACTGGCATGTGGCAAGTGATGGAGCCTCAGGAGAAGTGGGATACATACAGCTGTTCAGATCTGGCACATTGCATTTGAGTTTGCATTTGCTGGCAGGCCAAGCTCTTTTTTCAGTGAGAGAAACAGGAATCTTGCAATTTGGTTCAAGTTGTGTTTATCTCACAAAAGAAGACTTTATTAGAGGGAGCTGAATTACTTCCTGATTTATCCAGAGCTGTGTATGCAGAATGGGAACATGGCTGCAGTAAAGCCGTTCAAGTGAATTTACAGAGGTTATTGCTTATCTCTGTTTCAGCTCTAAATCACCCACATATTGTTTATCCTGTGTCATATGTGGTAAGAAGAAAAAGAAAACATTTTGCCAAAAAAGATGATGGCTGAAGAGTGTATTAACCACTGGAAAATGTATAAAATCACCTAGAGCTATCAAGGTCTCTGATTTTTGTTCAGAGGAAAGGAGAAAGAGTATCTTCATATCATCCCCATTGCTTTTTCAAGGTGCTAAAATACCAAACTCATTTTGCAAAATGCGTGTTTGCCAATAGTCATATTTGCTTCATCATTATTAATTTTGTGAACTCAGGCAGAAGCTTTCCTAACTTTTAAATGTGTAACTGCAGAAAGTGGTAATGATATAGCAGACTTGCTGCTCTTGAGGCTACATTTGTACCCTTGTTGCACAAATTGAAAGGAAGCCAAATAAGTTCTTTCCCACTCTTGGGGAATATGTGTTATCCTAAGTGCAAGACTAGGAGAAATGTGTTAATTGTTTGACACTTCATCATTTACAGTACTCATTAAAGGAGATAATGGTGATGCCACAAATATTGACCTGACAAAATCTTGTAGATCTCTAAGGTGGCTACTGCATTCTTTATTAAGAATTAGAGATGAGACTTTTCAGAAGATTCTATAAGGATATAACCCATCTGGCTGCAGTTCAAGTAAACCTTTCTTTGTTTCCAACTTCTTCCCATGGATGTGATGTTAATATTCACATTTTCAAAGATGAAACCATGGATGCACCAGGTCAGAAAACAACAATAATACAACTGGTGAACACACTATGGCCTCTGTGGTGGTGTGCCATTGCTTGGTAATTTTTGTTTAGCTATTACAGGAGACATTTTAAATACAGCTAGAATAAACATATTTTCTGTTTTATTTTCCCTAGGCATCAAAGAAAAGAAATGCTATTTTATTAAATTCTCTTTTGCTGTGAAGCCTTTCTTTCACAGTCTTTCAAATGGAGCCCAGGGATATCGTTCATAATTTCCTCTGTTGGTTTCTTCTCACTGTAAACCTAATGGAAGCACTCAGGCTTGTAGTGCAGAGGAAACCCACAGGCAAGTGACAGAAGTATCATAAGCTTCAGGGAGCTAGTTTAACATGGTTAATTAAAGGGGTGATCAGTTTAGGGCAGCACCAAGTGTGAACGATTGATAGACAGATCTCTACAGTCAGTCTCTAGATGAATGCCCTAAATATGAGAAAAATTCTATCAACTTATTGGAGCCTAACTTATTTATCAAGGAGGGGAAAACCCTCCAGCAGCAGTGTTTGCTGTTTCCTGCCTTAAATTTTGGTGCCTTAGGTGAACAGTGCGTTGCATAGATTAGTTGAACAGATTACCTTTGATCTGATGCCTTAGCTTTTGTTTTAGTCTCAGGCTTGAGATCCAAAACAGTGGGGGAAGTTGCATCTGAAATTCAGCTTGCTTGGATTTAGGCCTGATCAGATTTAATTCTTTCACGAGGGAACTTTATGAAAAATCAAGAGTGTGCTGACAAAGTTTGCCATTTGTGCATGTTTAGGTGGCATAGTCAATAAAGAGGAAGATTAGAGTGTTCCATGGAAAGAATTTAATAACTTTGAGATGCAGGGTAATAAAGTTAGAGTACAATTCAGTTGTACAAAAATGCTAACTCATATGCTTAAGGAGGAACAAAAGAGTTCTGTGGTAAAGAGGATGCTTCTCAGTTCTCTCAATGAAGACTGAGGCAAACCTGGATCAGTCAGGTTCTCTGCTGTTACAGATGTGCCAGGGGCTGATCAGGCAGCTGTTTCTTTTGACTAGTTACTGAGCAGATGTTGAGAGAAGGCTAAAGCAAATCCTGAAGAACTTGCAGAAAAGCACAAGTCACTTACACTTACAGTGTGACTTGCCATGTGAACTGAACAATCAACTAGACTGTGTTTCAGGTCTTTGCCAATCTGTGGTCAGTGGCAGAAGCCTGAGATTCTTCTCCAAGGGCTGGTAGTGTCCCTACCTCCTTACTCCTGCCACTTTCCTCATCCTGGCACCAATGTCTTTGTATCTGTGGGGTGAGCTGGCTTCAGTCAATGGATCTGGCTAACAACTGGCCCAACAAAAGAGAGTCGTTTTGAGTTAGTTCAAGTGACTATTCCAGGTTACTGCATCAAGGAGGAGAGCTCTTCCTTGCACAGTGCAGCCAGCCTGGCTGAGCTTGCTCTGGGCAAGCACACATTGATGTTGGATCAAAGCAACTGTGCTACCAGGGTGCATGCAAAGACCTTTCCACAACTGCTATATGTTTATCAGAGCTCTGTACTAAGCCTAACAGGCTAACTAAATGAGTATATTGGTGTTTGTTTTAACATTGCTGCCACCTTCCACACCTGAGGCTGCTGCTACGTGGGAACTTGTATTCCAGGACTGCACACAACTAGTTTCAGCACCTGGCTTTAGAGAACTCAGCAGGGCAACAAAACGGGCTTAAATATATTAATTCATGGCTCACGGGGCTGTGCTGTGAGGCTTCTGGTGATCCACTGCAACAAGGTAAATGTCTCACCTGGAGTTTTAATGGAGTATATCCAGTATATGCAGGAGTAGTGTTCCACCATGGGCAGGGACACCTCCCACTAGATCAGGTTGCTCCAAGCCCCATCCAACCTGCCTTTGAACACTTCTAGGGATGGGGCATCCACAGCTTCCTTGGGCAACCTGAGCCGATGTCTCACCACTCTCACAGGAGATAACTTATTTCTAATGTCTAATCTAAATCTCTCTTCTTACAGTTTGAAACCACTCCCCCATGTCATGTCACTTTTACACCCTTGCAAAAAGCCCCTCCCCAGCTTTCCTGTAGCCCCTTCAGGTACTGGAAGATGCTCTAAGGTCTCCCTGGAGCCTTTTCTTTTCCAGGCTGAACAGCCCCAACTTTCTCAGTCTGTCCTCATAGCAGAGGTGCTCCAGCTTTCTGATCACCTTCATGGCCCACCTCTGGACTTGCTGCAAGAGCTCCATGTCCTTCTTATGTTGGAGATCTCAGAACTGAACACACTATTCCAGGTGGGGTCTCACCAGAGCCAAGTAGAGGGTGAGAATCACCTTGCTTGACCTGTTGGTCATGCTGCTTTTGACACCATTGGCTCTCTAGGGTGCAAGCACATGTTGCTAACTCATGTTGAGCTTCTCATCAACCAACAACCCCAAGTCCTTCTCAGAGCTGCTCTCAATCCATTCTCTGCCCAGCCTGTAATTGTGCTTGGGTTTGCCCAAACCCATATGCAGGAAATCTCAGGAAGGAGTGAGGAGAAAGAATGACAGTGCTCAGGCTGGAGTTTGGCCAGGATGCCAACCTTAACAACAGGGCTGTGTAGGAGCTTCTAATTCCTGAGAGCAGAAGGGTCTAGCATTTATATTTTGCCTAAAAGACAGAGCTTTTGGTATGTCAGGACCCCTTTTAACACCATGTGGGATTAGCAGTACAATGTAGAAGTAAAAATGTGACAAAAATGATTGTTGTCATCTGCTAAATACTTCATAACAGAGCCTCAGGGAGTTGAGAAAATCAGAATTTAGTAGCATCTTTGTTGTCTCTGTAAGCAAACTAGTAATAGTTGCTGAAATGGTGCACCCAAAATGACAAAGCAAAGAGACATTTTCTGCATTCCAAATCCCCTCAAACTGCAGTGAAACCTGGGGGGAAGAAAAATCCTTCAAATGATCACTTTGACTTCTCTTCCACTTTTTCAAAGTGAATATGCCAGAAAGAGACCAAAGATTTGTAATTTTTTAAAGATACGTTTCATTATAACACAGAATAATAAAGCAGCTCTTTCTCTGAGAATGGAGTCTATTCTCTTTCTAGAACAGAAGCTCAAATTGAGAAACCTTCTGCTCCAGTGCTGTGCAGGGCTTGTGTCCATTCCCATACCAAAATGTTAAGGCTTCAATAAGAAGCAGTAAAGGTCAAAAGCACATTTGCTACCAGTGGATATAAGCACACTTCTGCAATACTTTGAAAATACTTTTATTTTATTATTATGTTAGACCTGAAGGGAGCTGTGTCTGAAAGCTTGTCTGCTTCTCCTAGCTGCATCATTGGCTTAATGAAGTACATCACTTCTCACAAATCTGCTTCTCTGAGTTTCCTTGGCAAAAAAAAGAAAGACAAGGAAATCCTACATTTCTTTGGGACTGCTGCTCTTCTGCCAGTTGTTCATTGCCTTAAGGCTGAATTTTTATGTACTTTAAAGTGATCAGAAAGAAGGCTTTATAATTGTCATTAAAACACTTATAGCAGGATGACTCAACAGTTCAGTCAAAATCATGATGTTTAGAAAAGCCAGTTCCCAGCAAAGGCAGTGAATTCCTGCCTTGAGTAAGAACATGGGGGAAGGTGGAGTGTAAAGGGTATTCTTCTAAGATCGTTGGGTGAAAAGTTTAATTTCAGCATAATGGGCAGAGAAGGACCAGATTTGGAAGTGTTCTGCATTTTGGGTGCCAGTCCATTTTGGAAAAGCCATGAAGGAAGTGAAATAATAGTATTACTGAAGGTCCAGCCTTGTTTGTGTGTTCAGATCACTTTAATATCTGACCAGACCTAAATCTGAGCTACACAAAGAATTATCAACCCTAAATGTCTTGAAATTACTTTCAGAGAAAAGAATTAGAAGTACATTTCCCAGAAATCTGGGAGTAGTGAAATAGTCTGTTTTATTTCTAGCCATGTCTGTGAGGCACTGAATTTGTGATTGTGAGTGGAAGTTTCTGGCTTGTATTGGCCCCACCGTTAAAGTCTCACCTTATGATTGGAATCTGAACTAATGAACTTATTCCAGACTGTATCTGAGTCTGCTTCTTGTGAGAAGATGTGCATATTTCTTCTCTAGTTGCTCTCTGGAGCTAAGGAGGATGAAGGTCTTGAACACTGACAGATTGTGCTTTATCCTCTGAGTGCTTAGGATGGAAGCACACAGACATCTTTCACAGTGCAACCTTCCATTTTGATGAATCCATGAGGATCTTTCCATGTGGGTATAGAGTTTTGTCTTGTTAAAATGAGTTTTCCCACTAAAACAATTCAGGCTGTGTGATCTCAACCTCCTGGTCTCCTGTGACCTGGGCACTGATAAGTGCTGTGTGGAACAAAAGATTACTGCTGCCGTTTGGAGAACAAAATTTGTGAATTAAAAAAAAGGGTGTTTTGGGATTGTTAATTATTAAAATTTATAATTATTTTAAAAATTGACTGTGCTCACTGCTATAATAGTAGCAATACCCTTATATGGAACAAGCGTGGCTATAGGGGATTTAGAACGTGCTTGGTTTTGCTTTTGAGCTTGACAGCCATTTCTCACTTTCTGTAATAATGACAGTTAGCTAGGGAAAACCAGGAATATCAATAGATTTTGACGCTGCTGTGTTTCTAGAGTAAATATAGAAAAAGCTGTAGCAGGAATAAAAAAGGAATAGAATAAGGGATGATTCCTTTTTGCTGGTTTCTGATTCACCCTTGTTTGCAGTCTTCTATATATACTGTTTTTCTAAAAGTAAATGTAATAAAAGAATAAGTTTCCACCGTGATTTATTCTTGCAATTTTCTTAGGTTTGTAGGATTACATCCTCCTCTGTCTCCTCCTTGCAATAACTAGCCACTGTAAATCCAAGTATACAACCTCTGAAAGTAAGAGTTTTGCAGAGGAGAACTAAATCAACCTTTAACTTTTATGTTTAAAAAACCAACAACAAACCACCAAACCACTAAAAAAAAACCCCAAAATAACAAAAACCAAAAAAACCAAACAGCACCACCAACCAACCAAACAAAAAGCCAAACACTGAAACAAACAAAAGAAAACAGAATGAGAAGCATGGGGCTAGTGAAGCTCTGGAAGTATCTGTAGCACGTTATTGCTAGACTATATCTGTCAAAGCGTGCTGCAAAATAGGCATTGGCACTTGGAGCTGATTGTTCTCTTTAGAGAGCAATGAATTTCCCAGAAAGTGTTTGGAGTTTTGGGTATTTTTTGTCATGTTTTTACTTTCATCTTGGATTTCTCTTTTTTTGGTTTTGTTTTAATGTTGAACTTGTCTGTCAAATGAAGTGCAGATACAAGAGATTGTAGCCCATTTTCTGAAATGTTTGCCACTACCCAAATATGTCTTTGACAAGCCCTATAGTTGTGTATTCATCTTATTGCTACTGAAGCAGAGAATTCCAACACTAATATTACATTTGTCATTTTATTCCTTTGTTCTTTTTCTGGTTAAAGAAGAGTTGTTGAGTAAAGATCCTGTGATGTGGTGACACTTGTCATTTTTTCAGTGAATAGGTAACTGGAGTTAGACTGAACATTTCTAGAAACTTTTTTTTCTTTTTCACATTTGTTCATTTTTACAGGTAGTATTTTTTTGTTTGGCACTACTGGAATGCCAAAAGCCATTTATTGAAAATCACTTTAATGAACAGAGTTCTGGAAAGGTAGTAACTGGTCTAGATTATTTAATGGGTTAAAACTGTCTACCTTCTGAAAGGCTGGGGGACAGGGGAGTTGTTGAGAACTCAGAAGTACTGTGTGTCTGCCAAAATAGCCTGAATCTCCTCCCTCTTTTTAATAAATTTGCAGTTTAAAACTGGTATGAACAAACATAAAATGAGAGTATGTACTGCTCTTCAGTAAGGTTCAAGTGAATCTGTGGGGCTGCTAATACATACCTAGGTGAAGCCAACATGTTCATGTTTCGGGTGAGGACTGAAACATCATGTGGCATTTGCTAGAGACCACTAGTAAAATTTGGAACCTCTAAAATACCATTTTAAATCACACAATTAGTCAGCCTGAGGTGCAGGAAGTGGTTAATCTAACTCTTTTTGATAAAAAAGTGCTCCTGCCACAAACCCACAAATTGGCCAAGGCTATTTGACAGTGATAAAGAAGCAATTGCACGGATCATGAAGAATAAATTCATTGCTCACCTTCAGAGAATATCATTAGGAATAGGGCTAGCTTACCAGTAACTACTTAATATTGGATAAGCAACCCAGCTTGTTCAGCTGGTCTAAAATGGGAAATTATAGGGTTACTAGCATTTGAAAGAGTTTATTTTTTTATAAGTGTAGGAAAGGCTGTTGCTAAAAATATCCTGATGAGCAATTGAGATATTTTCTAACCCAATTCTAAGTTCTGCTGTACAATCAGTACTCGTTAATGGTTGCACCTAAACATCCCTTCCAGGATTTTTTCCCAGTTCCTTGACTAATAAATAGAGGCAAAAATTAAAAGCAGGACTGCTTATTTTATTTCTTACCAATTTCTGTTGCTTTTTCAATAAAAATGTAAATTTTTTAAAATTGCCTTGTAGTTATTTTGCACTGGAAATTTTGTGGCATGATGCAGATAGTCTTGGAAAGGCAGAGAAAAATAAGTGGCTTTTGATTTTCTGTGGAGGTTGCAGAATGCATCAAATCTGTTGGCAAGTTGAGAAGAACATCTGCATTGTGCCGTGGCTCCCATCTAAAGTTTCTGTGTGGTATTGACTCAGTGCAGCTTGTTGCTTCCTACACTAAAGTAGAGCTTATATCATAGCACTTAGAAGAGAAACTAATGAGAGCTGGAAAGGAGTTCTAGCTGTTGATTTGGTGCACTTAATAAGATGCTTTCCAGACAAGTGCAGAAGCTGGTACCTCTTTGCACTTTCTGTGGCCTCCTGTCATCCCCTTCCCGTCATGTATCTGAGGGACTGAGTTCCAGGACTTCTGAGTCACAGGCCTTGGCTTGCTTGTCAAGGCCTCTCATTGCAGAGAGGGTTTTGTTGCTATTTTGTTTTGCTTGCACTGGGCTTTGTCCTATAGATCAGGATTACAGTCTTGAATAATTCTTCCTAGTAATGTCACAAAAATTTTGTAAGAGCCAGTGAACACATCTCTGATCTTGCAGTGCTGTGTCACAGGGCCCAGGTGGGTTTGTATTGATGGAGGATGTCAAGACAATTACAAGAAAACTTGAGCCATTCCTCTTTGTTCCTCCAGACCTCTCTGCTCCTCCATCCCAAAATGTCAGCAAGTGATTATTTTTATTATTTTTTTTGTAATTGCTGGATTTTTCTGCATGTTTTGCAAAAAAAAAAAAAAAAAGCTATGTCCTAATGTGCCATGAATATTGTAAGGAACTCTTCACTGGGTATAGTTACTGTGTCAGGTCTTTAGTCTTGGCTGGCATGCCCTTATAACAGAAGTCATGATCTGTTTCTGTGTTGTGTACTCGTGTTCTGAAGAGCAGAGAAATATGTTTTTTCTGGTAAAATTTTATGCTATGGCACTGTAAAAAAAAATAAACCAAAACAAACCAACAACAAACAAACCAAAACACACACCAACAAAACAACACACATCACTTACAGTTTTTGTAAAGTCTTTTCTTTGTGGTTGGCCCTCCTCTGACGGAGAAACTAAGTAGTGTGACCAGCTGGAAGAAAGAAAATGAAACCTGGGGAGGAACCATCCTGGCACATGGCTGACAAAAAAATGAGTAAAGGTTTAAGTTGTCTTTATAGTACCTCTTTTTCTGAGATGCTTTTCTTGTTCCTCAACTGCAGCTGAAATGCTGGAGGAAGTTACTTAGTGTTCGGGAAAACTTCGCTGGACTTGAGTCAGTTGCACTGAAATTTGTTACTGTTAAAATAGGAACTCTCAGTTCCTATTCTATTCTTTCCTGATTTATTTGAAAACACTTTTCTCTTTTAAGTCCAAGTGCTGGAATCAGTAGCAATTTACCACTACTGGCAGATGCAAATTTGACTTTACCCTTGGTCGTCAGGAGCTGCAGAGTGAAAACAGCATCTTTTACTCATCACTAAGGGATTCAGACAGCTTTTAGTTTCTATGTTGGTTGTTAATCTAGAGAGAAAGATGTAGTTTTTACCGGTAAGTGATTTGAAAGGTTAACAACAGACATAGATCTGGCTGTCGGATCTGTTGTGTCTGAATTGCATGCAATATTTAAGTTAAATGAACTCTCATAAAATAGTTAGTTTTCTTTATTGTGGCATGCTGAGTCAGAGGAGCTGTAGTTGGTGACTGTACTCAGCCAGGAGATGTGTTTTCTGCCCCCATTTCCATGGTGCAGCACAGTGTTGCTCCATACACTGATGGGGTGGGGCCCAGATATTAGGTGGAATGACTATGTCAAGAGGGATAATCCAAGCAATGGGCTTGTCCCATGAAGAATATGGACATTAAGAAGTCCAGTTAATGATTTCTGCAAGGCAGTGTATGCAGAGCAGAGGGTCACTTAATGTTGAACTGAAGCAGTACACAGTATTTTGCTTTAAGAATGCACCACTTTTTTGCTTAAAATACTGAAATTGTAATGTTTTGTCTTCTCTAAATACGGTGCTTCAGAACTCTGATGGTGAAAAGTAACCAACTAATGAAACATTAGAATTTCTCAGAGGACCAACATTGTTATTTCTGTAATTGTGTTCTTTATACATCTTCTGTAATGAAGTTGTAAGATCACCCTTATGTTTTGTGCCTATTATAAAAGAGGAAAGTAAAGGGACACAAGTGGCATCACACAGCATATTAGTCAGAAGCTAGGATTTACCGGCTAGAGCCAGCTAGTAAAAAAAGATTTCAGCATAGCAGGAAATTGCTTCCAGTGATTGTTCCTGTTTTTGATGTACGATACAGCTGAATAAAATCAGATATTTTCACCCATCCAGAGAGTGCTTCCATCCTCCATGTTTGTGCCATGAAAATGAAGTATGGAAATGCACTGCAGTTTTCCATCCCTCACAACAACTTGCCTGAACTAGACTGGCACTTGAGTTTTTAGTTTTCTTTCCTTTGTTTTGGGTGTTTTTGAAACACAGAACTTCTCACTGTGTCACTTGTGGAACTTTGATTTTATTCTTAAGCCCTGTGTAGGGTGCAAGGAGCAAAGTATTCTCAAAATGGTTATTCTCATCCATCTATTCTTGTGGCCGTATTGATCAAGTCTGTCCTTCAACTAGCCTGGACACTGTACCCACATTCTGCTTTCTGCATAATACTTCCTGACATGCTTAACAGCAAGTAGGAGCCTAGGTATGTGTTTTGTAACTCAGTCTTGGACTTAGTGAAAGTTATTAAACTTCTGATATTTGGGGAAAAGTGTTTCAGTCACAGTGTGCTGATACGTTGCAGTGCAATATCAGAAGTTGTCCTACAGTATCCTTAGGCAGGAATATGAAAAGGAGTTTTACAATGGCTGGTAGTTAATCTCATTCCTTCTCTCTCTTGGTCATAGTCAGCTAGACCATCTGAAAACAAATCCTCCATGTGCACCGTGTGTACTTTGCTTTTACATGGGGCTTCAAACCTTCCTGCACTCACATGCATCATGCTCATGAAGTGCTGATCAGTCTCTGGAGCATGAATATGGGCTGAGAACAGTATTTGGCCCTGAAGCAAAATATCCATTTAGGGCTTCAGGACTTGACCTTAGACATATAGATCTTGCCTTGGTACCGTTAGAGAGTCTGGAACAGCTTTGCCTGGGGTTTTAAATGAAACACAAGAAACAATCCTTCATTGTCCTGCAGTATAGGGGAATAAATAAAGAAATGTTTGAAGCTGCCAGTTCTCTTACCAGGACTTAATAGTTGAAGGTTATTTCAGAAAATATTTCCATTTTATCACTATAATTTTTTGCTTTTTTGTTCTTTCCCTTTCCTCACCCTCCTCTCCACCTGAGGGACAGGCAAATATGAATAGTATCATTCATAAGTGTTTCACCAGAATTCATTAGAGTGAGGCTGAAGGTTTCATTATTCTTTAAGGATGCATTAATAAAACTACTGAACGCTTGGGTTTTTTAATACTATATGAATTATTCTGACAGTTTGCAAAGCTAACATATCAATCATTAAATTAAAAATGTAGTAATACAAATTAGTGTGGTACAGGAGCTGTAGAACATGTGGAACAATATGCTCTCTGTTTGGAAACTAATACAGATCTGTCCTTCAAAGGAGAAAAGATAGCAAGCAGTGAAATGCAAAATATTACAGTGAATTTATCCAACACTTCATAAAGACATGTTTCTATGTGTCAGTTACTATTCATGTTTTGTCCAAATCTTTATTATACTTTTTGCAAATACAATAGCAATCTTTAGTGATCAACCATAATGTTTGTTTGCAGTATGAGATGTCTTTTGCTTACATCTAAGCATAAGGCACAGAAAGATCAAAACATCCCCACAGTTACTGCTTTTGTTTGCATTACAGAAAGTGCAAATGAAATATTTTGCAAACACCTTGCTAACTCACCACTTCATGAAGTAATTCCAACGAGGTTGCATCAGTCCTGTAAGCCTAATGTAGCCTGCCCTTGTGCCTTCTGGTGCTCTGGGGACAGACAGTGTATCTGCTCCATTTACGTGAGGAGAAATTATTTTAGCCCTGCTAACTGTGAGAGACGAGCAGGAGCAGGCAGGACAGCCTGCTTTTTCCCTTCCTTGAGCAGAAAGTTCTTTTTAAGCATCTTTTTTCCTTCCTCTGCTGATTCTGTGCAAACTGTGTAGCTGTGAATAACATGTTGGGTGTTTGAAGTAGTTCAGTGAATGTGAGATAATGAAGTTGTGGCTGAGGTGCAGGACATTTTCAATGGCAAGTCTTTGCCTGTGGATTTTTTCCTCCTTTCTGAATTATGTTTCAGCCAAGCTGTTTTAAAGCAGCTTGCCTACACTACAGATAAAGCCATGCTATGCATAGCTAGGTCTGATGTGCTTATCCAGTGCAGTGTGCTTACCCCAGTTGTGTCTGCATAGCATTCATCCCAGCACAGCCAGTGGCAACCCTGGTGTCTGTCAGTAATAACCGTGTGGAACAGGAAAGTCTGTACCGGAACATTCCTGGCAGCTCTGGCTGCCTGCTCCAGTGCTCTGCCTGCTGGGGCTGCCAGCACTCCTCACAGAGTACCATCCTTTTTCATAGGTGTTCCTCACTGAAATTCCTGCCTTAATTCCATCACGCAAGCACAGTCAAGAATCAGCAGAAGAAAACAGACTTAAAAAACCTGTTCACAGCCAAGAAAACATGCTAACAATCCATTATAGACTTCCCACCTGCATGACACAAGGACAGTGTGTCTGACCTGTGCAGCTTCAGCTCTGTGCAACCTTATAAACTAATTACAAATGTCTGCAGTCTTAAGATATGAGATGCAACTTATTATTTAGGCTTTCTGCTTACCACAGATTTAAAATCCCAGGGTATTTCTTAGCTCTGGTCCTTTCAGGGCTGTGATTTTGATGCTGCCAGTGAGGATTGTAGAGGTAAAAGCTGTTTGTTCTTGTTTGCTACTTATCTGTGCCATATAAGATGCATGAAATATCACAGTGGAGGAATAAAGGCAGGAATCGTTTCTAATAATGAAACTGTTCTGAAAGGAAAGACCTAGATTTCTTACCAAGATAGTGTGCTGATGTATTTGCATAGTAACTGGGCTATAATTACAGATTCATCTCCTTTATGTCTCTTAGCTCTAAGGCTTAAGTAACCAGATCTTTAGAGCAGTCGCTCTTTTTCCTGGGAGGCTGGGTGTCAGGCAACATATGTTAAGGCTGTGTGCAGTGGTACACTGACTGTGAGTAATGAGTGTTGATAAACTGTTTACTGAAGCTGGCTGAAATTCAGGATTTGTTTATTGTGGGGGTTTTGATAGTTTAGAAACATTTCCTTTTTCAAGCAATGGAATATATTGTTGGGATTCTTCAGAATTTCTACTTTCTGCAATGAAAAATCAGCCTAATTTTGACTTTTTAAATTTTGCAATTTCAGTTCTGGAGTCTTTAATTGATTTTTATATTTTATTAGTTTCATGGAACAGCAGTGGTCATTGAAAACCTATCAAGTCAAAATAGTTGAAGCTCTATTTTTGTTTTATTTAAAAATAAAAAGAGCTGTTACTTACAACCCTCTGATAAACCTCTCCTCTAGGTGAGTGTGTGAAAAAAAAACACTGCCCTATGATACAGGAACTTGCCTGAGTCATGTGGGGTCATGAAGTACTGGCAGTCTCATACTTGTGACACAGAAAGTGCTGCCAAGCAGTGCTGCTGCACAGACCTTTTTAGTTTTGACTTATTAGTGTTCTGGTAAATTTTTAGTCCTGCTGGAAAATATTAATTTACTTTTGGTTATACAAGATTCTGGATAAAATGAGTAAGGCAAAAGTCTTTGCTCCAACTCAGGTTAATCACTGTCCTGAGACTGGAGTTGCTCCTTGAGAACTGAGAGCTGACTGTGAGCTGAAAATCCCAGAAGATGGGACTGTTTGGGGATTTTTGTGTACAAGAGTATTTGCAGCCTCTGTATCATTAACATTATTCTCCCAGAGGAAACGTGCAAAGCTCAGATATTTTTCCTAACTGCAGAGAGGTTTCTCAGAAAAAGGGACAGTAGTATGAACTTGAGAGGCAGAAATGCTGTGTCAAGGTGACTGAAGGTAGTTCTTTCTTCTTAGGTGTGTGCCAGAACATGAACAACCTCTCTGGAGAGACCAAGAGCATTTTTATTTTCTCCTTAGAGTCTGAAGTTGTTTGTAACCAAGCTCTGCACCACTTACAAATCTGCAAAGAGAACTCTATCTTTTTGTCCTATCTGTGCCTGTTGCATTTTAAAATATTCCTAGATTTAGGTGTCTGATGCATCTGAAAAAAATTTCTTTTGGTTATATAAACTCATTGTTACCACATTAGTAAAGGTATAATTCTTTTGCTCTTCTCTGTCTCTAGGCACAAGTTGTCTTTCTCCTTCAGTCTCTTAGCAGGACAAAAACCTGTTCACTTCCTGAACAGTGCCTGCCTTGTTATTATCTGTTCACTCCTGCTTGTCACAAACTTGACTTTTTCACAGGGAGATGATCTTGCCAGGTCTGACATACTCAGTACACACCCCTCCTTGAATGGAGGGGGGGGGATTCCATAAAAGCAGAAATCAACTGTGGTTGCTGTGATTAAGCTCCAAAATTGAATTAATTTTTGTGATTTTTTTTCACCATACACTTAGTGGTACCAGCTTTGATTCCATCTCATCTATTGTGAGATGGCATTCACTACTAGAAAGTAATGAAATAGTTAACCAGCCCTTCATTAAATGATATGATTTGAAAGAAGGGTGATCGTCATCATACCATAACCAAAAAAGACCCAAAGTAGTAAGATGTTCACTTGCTATGGCTGCTCAGTATTTGGGATGAAGCAGGTGGAGGTACCATTCTGAATCTTGCGCCTGTAGCTGAAATAGAAGGTTTGCCATATGTAGCAAAGGAGAATGTGGGGGAAATGTGATAAAGTTTGTACCTAAGAACCATTTTAAAAGGATGAACAGCTTACCTAATCACTAATTAAACTATGTTGGAAATTCTGGGAACCAAAGAAACATCACAGAATTTGAGAAAATGTGTCTTCTTGCTTAAAAGAAGTGATGACCAGGAAGCTATAGGAAAATTGCCCTGATATTGACTCTATGTAAAACAAGAAAACACTTCATTCAGGAGTTCATCTGCAAGGCTTGACTACTAAAAATGTAATTAGTACTCACATATTAATTTGAAAATACAGACCTTCTCAGACAGACCCTTAGTGTGTGTGTATATATTTTACTGGATAATGTGCAGGTTGGGAAAGGCAATTTAAAAGTTTGGAATTAGCTGAGTGTGTTTTAAAAATTAAGTCATTTGTAGGTCTCGAAAGATAACACAAATATTATTGTCAGTGATTTAAGTTGTCAATGTAAATTTTTTGCAAAGCTTGTGGGCTTTGCAAATATGGGTGGAGAAGGACGAAAAGAGAAGACAAGTTGTTTTCATTGAGTTACCTGAGTTTTTTAGTCAGTGGATGACAACTGCAGAAGGCTGTCTTTAATAACTGATCATCTTAGGACTTCATGGACCTGAAGTTTTGGAATATAATCAGATGAGGTTCAGGGGGCTGCTGTAAGAAAGCCCCTAAACATGAGCTCTCAGTATAATGCTGTGGCTGAACAGCATTCTTTCAGATACGTAAGCTTAAAATGTAAATGGGAACTTGATCATGTTTCTGGGTAGAGCCTTACCCAGATTATAACTAATTTACTTCCCCCCCCCCGATTCTCATATCAGAGCTTCAAGGGATACAGAAATAAAGGAGAGTTTTAAAATGGGTTAAAAATGTTCCTGGGATTGGAGGGGAACTTTATATTCTGTTTATAATTCAGTTAATTTAAGAATAGACTGAGAAAACACATGGCTGTTCTATGGGAGCAGAAAATAAAAGGAGGTGGGTTATGAAGGGGATGGACCAGTGCCTGGACATTGCAAGCATGTTCCTGAGAAGGTTTTCTTTTTATATCATATTCAGATGGTTAGTGCAGACTGACTACCAGATTTGGATTGGAGTACATTTTCTTGCACTATTTTCTGATTATTTGACTTTGTGGGGATTTTGTCTCTTTCTGCAGCGTGGGTATATTCCATCTGTTGGGACCATGCCTACCTTGTAGGCTCAAGCCTTGGCCCCTCCTTCACCTGTCGTGCACATTTTAGTAAATTTAGAACTGCAATACTCTGTATTACTGAAGATAGCGTGCTGGACAAAATTTAACAACCTGAAATGCAGATAAGAGCAAACAAAACATATGATATGGCATGTGGTTCTGTGAAAGCTTAGATTTTGTAAAACGTGGAAAGATTACCCCTGGTAATGCACCCCAGGGACCTGAATAATTGTGTGTGACTTACATCACTTGGCAGTGCTATAAATGGATGTATTTTGTGCAGTTCAGACCGATTCAACTGGATCCATCCCTGATATAAAGACATTAACATCTATGCCCTTGTTTTTTGGATTCTGTGTTACATGAAAGGTCAGAGCAGACATTTTCAGAAGTCCCTTCTGGCTGAATTCATCTGAGTTTGGCATGGCTTTGAATGATGTGGAAGTAACAAATAATTTAACAGACCTTGAACTGATTTCTTATTTACATAGCAAGGAATTCAATTTAAAAGAGCATAGGTTTGAACAAGATAAAAATCCCCACTCTTCTTTAATACATATGCCATATGGCTCAGTGCCATTTTGAGCTCCTTCAGATAGCTCTGAAATAGCTCGTTTCAAGAAATATCTACAAGGATGTGAGACCCCTCAAGCAATATGGCTGTGACAGCACAGCCTCCATCTGAGCTGGTCAGCTCTCAGTTGCAGAGTGCACTTGCTGGCTGGGCCACCTCTGGTTTGAGATGGAGTTGTGTGATGCAGACATTAGACACTTGGATGTCAAGGAGTATCCTCTTTCCTTTGAGGATATCAAAGCATCTACATAATATTAATAGACTCTTCTTGATTTAATGAGGGGGGCTGAAGGGCAATGGATAAGAATATTTTAATACCAGAAAATAAATGAGATGAGGCAGGTTCATCAGCCATTGAGTGTTTCAGTAGTGTAAAACGTATTTAGCTGATGTTTATGATATTGCAGCAGAAGCATGAACAAAGGATGGATTTTGTGTGTGTTTACAGAAGCCAGCTCATAGGGCTTTTAGTGCTTTGTGCCAAAAATGCACTTTTAAAACCATCTCAGAATGAACAGAAACAGGCTGTTACAATGGGTGAATACTCTACATTTCCAAATTAGTACTCAAACCAAAGAATGCAGGAATTTAGCTGATAGACTACAGCACTTCCAGTGGATAAGCAAAGAATATTTTTGTGGGTTTATTTTTTTTTTGGGGGTGGTTAAGGAAGGGAATGGGGACATGACACAGAAATGAACTAAATGTAGTGGTTTACATGTGGTAATGACTGAACTTACTGTCACGTGATAACTCAGTGCTGTTAACATGTCTCAGCACAAGTTTAATCCTACAATAAAATGGTAATTCAGACAAACCCCTACATTTAAATAATGTTAAGGACAATGAATAAAACCTACAAAAGCAAGAGATTTTTTAGGCAATGAGGCTGTAATTAGCTATGTGTAGGCAGTGCAGCAAAACAATGGGCAATTGGTGGCATTTTTCCTGACTATCCTGCTTCCATCAAATGCATGAATGTTTAGCAGTATCAGAGCACGCGATGAGCTGGGATCTACTTTAAACTGTAAATTGCACTCACATAAGTAGTTTAAATCTGAACTGTAAGCATCATATGTTTTCAGTTTTGGTTTGTGGGGTTTTTTTAAGTACAGCAAATTTCCTCTTCATATTTTATTCTATGCATTTTGTTTCCCTTTTTTATCTGTCTAGGGATGACAAGATTACATCTCCTTTACCAAAAGGATTTAATTGAGGGTGTATTTAATTACTTCATATTAGCTGATCCATGTGTGAAGGATTTCTAAGCCATTTCAAAATGGGCCATGATGAAACGTCCATCTCTGGAGGAACTGAGCCAGACTGTGAACATGCAAACACAGATCAAAAAAATTCTTGATGCACAGCCCCAAATATTTGTCTCTTAGGTTAGATTATACATTTTCCTTTTTTCCATGTGTGTTTGTAAGACTGAGAAAGGGACTAGCAAATGCCAGTTGGTAGGATCTGTCAGATCTTGTGTCAACACCTGTTTTCTCAGGAGAAAAAAACTCAGCCACTGTAATTAGAAGCTTGAAAATTAAATATTTGCAAAATAGTCCACTCCTACTGTTTAATGGAAAAAAGAATCCAGGTCTCCAGGGGAATACCAGTGCCCTGCCCATGACGACTCCATGGTATTTGTCTTGGCTGCTTCTGTGCTTCTGTAAAATGTTTCTTTCGGAAATATGGTGGTGGAATCAGCTAACTTTCATCTTAATGCGTTCTTCTCACAGAAAGCAGAATAATCATCTATCATTATGGCTCAGACAAGTGTAATATAAAATGTGTCCTTCTCCAGCAGTTTATTGAGCATTATAACCTACATTCCTAGAAGTCAGTTCTTGAGGTCAGGCAACAGTAATTTATGTAACATTGCTTCTAGTATTTGTGTAGATTCCTTACAACATGCACTCATCTGGGCCTCTTTGTCATCTCTTAATGTTCACTAAAATTAATACAGTATAAACTTCTACCTGAGATGATTGTGTACTTGTTTAATACTCTCTGTGTCTCTTGAGTTGTTCTACTGTAAGCAGATGTGTTATTTATGTGTTTCTAGAAATCTAAACAGAAATTGCCATTGGAAACTACAACCTGGCTTCTCTGGGCAGCTTTCTGGAATCTGAGGACAGATAAGCCAAGTCCCAGAGAGAAAATACTACTTGCACTTGGATACGGCTGAGCTCAGCATGTGTAAGAGGGCTCCAGAAATGATACCAGGTGTAGCCAGAAGATCACTATGCTTAACCTCTTGGCAAGTCTCTGATTTTCAAGGAGGCTAGTTTTGGTTTATGCCTTACTGGGTTTCATTTCCCTTCCTTTCCTATCTACAGGTGTGAACTCAGGTGTTTTATTTCTCTGTAATACAGAAAAGCAGGCACATGCTGCTTCCCTTCATGTGCAAATCTCCTATGTATCTGGTGCAGAAAAGCTCTACATAAATAGCATTGACTTTTCAAAAGCAGTCAATGATTGGGCAGTTCTCCTGCTG
>NW_009953098.1:10711084-10729678 GCF_000747805.2 Chaetura pelagica | reverse complement strand
CTGCTGAAGTCAGGGAGGCAGGCACTTACTATAGACTGAGCACAATGGTAGTTCTACTTGGGAAAAAATGCAGTCATGTTCTGAAATACATATGTCCTGTTCTTTCAGAATCCTTAAACTACATTACAGTTGTGAAATTCCATGTTTTAAGTCTGTGTGACTTGTTTTCAGCTTTATCAAGATGTAGCAGGAAGAATATTTATTTGTTACTCAGTCATAAGAGTTAACCTAAATGTTCTTGTTAAAAGATTAATTTTTTTTCTTATCGAGTCATATATTAGGCCTGCATATGCTGGGGAGTTCACACTTGTGCCAGTGACAATGTATAGGGGCAGTGTGACTTCCTGATTTTCAAGTTAGTGCAACACTGATTGCGAATTGATCAGTATTCTGCAGTGTCTTTTACAGATCAGATTCTTCCTTCCAGATATGCCTGTGCATTTCTTCCCTAAGTGAGGTTCAGCACTTAGCTTCCTTTGGAGTTTTGCACCAATGCCCCCTTTTACCAATTCAGTAAAGATTTTTTAGAATGTGAATATGAGAGCAAGATTTGGTTTGAAGACTGTTCTATGGTAGGTTGCTTTGATGAGGGCAGCCAGCCTAGCTGAAGTTGTATTATGCTTCATTTTTATTATTTCTCAAAGGAAACAAGACCATTTGAATTAAAATGCTTCCAGCAGCTCATGTATAAACTGATGGATAGTGCCTGCACCGGTCAGCTCTGCAGCGGTTCTTTGAACACTGGGGTCAGCAGTGCAGACGTGCTGTTGGTAGGGGAGAGCTGAGCCTGTCACAACAAGGGGATGCTGCTGATGCCCACAAGCCTTGAAGTGCAGCTCACTCTGAAATATCTTTTTTTTTTTTTTTCTGTAATGAAAACAGAATTAAGTTAGGAATTCTTTGCTCAGCTTGTGTTTAAAAACTAAAACACTAAAACCCAACGAACAAACAAATGAAAACAACAACCCAGCAAAATTAGCTACTGTAATCTGTGAAGGTACTATGTGTTTGTACACAGGAGTTTTATTCCTTTTGTCCTCTAGAAGAGGAGCTGGCTTTCCTCAAGATGCAGTTTTGGACTCTCACAGAGCAGGGAGAGGCAGAAGATGGGTAAATGGCTGTTGTCCTTGTGGGTAATACACCAGGAAAATAACTGCTCAAGGACAGTCTTGCACTTTACTGAAGTCTGAGTTCAAAGGAAGAGCCATGACGACTCCTGTGTTGATGAGCACCGAAAGGGAGGCTCAGCTCATGTTACCTATTAGCCAAAGACTGAGGAAACAGGTCGAGCCAGTTACAACCCTCCCTGTTCTCTCACGATTTTGTGACTTGACATCACTGTTACCCGTTTGACCTAGCTCATGTGTGTCCTCTGATCTAATGTTTATTGGGTATCTGAGTTACAGACTTCACCAAACAGAAACATTGCTCCACTTAGGGATTTTATGGTTTGCTAGTATCACTCAGAAAGTTCCAGGATCTTTGCTTTTTTCCTTGAGGCCACACTAAAGCCCAGTCTCTTGCATCTCTTGTTACTGTAGAATACCTTGCTGGTTTAAGAAGGGCTGTAATTCTACAGCTCCATGCTGTGGGGTGCATGATTAAGGCAGTAAGCCATTATGCCAGCTGAATGCAAGTGTCTGAAAGTTAATAGCAAACTGAATTTCATCCAGTTCACATGCTTCTAATTATGACCGGCTGGTGTTTGCGAGTCTTGTGCCAATAAAGACATCCAAAAACTACAAATGTAACTGGATCAGAGAGCATTTGGCTTTAACTAGCTGTCAATTAGGAGGAGAATGATGGATTCCAGAAATCTTTTTGTGTCTGCGTGTACAACTGTGTCCTCACTTCATTTTCTTTTCCCCAAGCTCTTTCTACATTGTAGCAACAGGACGTGCCATTTCAGAACTACTTTGGAGGAAAAGTTGCCCAGACACCTCCTTTTTGGCAAAGCTTACCATGCTTGTAGTGCTTTAGCTTAGATATTGTCTTCAATTGCAAATTAGTCTAGTTACCTTTCCCCTGAAATAGATTTGATAACACATTGATTTTAGCAGAATTACGTATGGAGAAAAAGAATGTACAGCTTGTCTAACTGAAGCAATTTACCAATATAGCTGTGTCAGTGCAGCTTTACTGCTACAGTCCTGTATATAATTTCCCATGTGGGTGCTTTTAATCAGGAATAAATGTGACCTAACTAGAAAAGGGCCATCTTATACCAAAATAAGTGTTATAGCTATAGCATTAACAGTCCACTTTAAGACTCTCTCCCAAATGCAGCTTTTCCAGCTGAAGAAGTCAGCATCCTGCCTCAGTCCCCAGCTCCCTGCTGCTGCTGCTGTGTGGGTGGAGGCTGTTGCCCCCTCTGATTTCTTTACTGTTTGTTTTCTAACAGATTTTACTAAAATAAGTTTGATTAGTGTAAGCATTTAAAATTGTAATTTAATTTAAACTTGCAAATTGAAGGCAAAATACTGACTGTTAGAGGAGTAGGACTGAGTGTTTAGGGGTGGCTGTGATTTCAGACATCACAGCAGCAGGTACAAGAGTTTCAGCAGGGTGCTTTTAATCAGGAATAAATGTGACCTAACTAGAAAAGGGCCATCTTATACCAAAATAAGTGTTATAGCTATAGCATTAACAGTCCACTTTAAGACTCTCTCCCAAATGCAGCTTTTCCAGCTGAAGAAGTCAGCATCCTGCCTCAGTCCCCAGCTCCCTGCTGCTGCTGCTGTGTGGGTGGAGGCTGTTGCCCCCTCTGATTTCTTTACTGTTTGTTTTCTAACAGATTTTACTAAAATAAGTTTGATTAGTGTAAGCATTTAAAATTGTAATTTAATTTAAACTTGCAAATTGAAGGCAAAATACTGACTGTTAGAGGAGTAGGACTGAGTGTTTAGGGGTGGCTGTGATTTCAGACATCACAGCAGCAGGTACAAGAGTTTCAGCAGGACAGCTTAGCACATGTGCAGTGCTGCTGATCTGTGCCTGCTCAGACAGGAAGGAGCAATATCCTGAAATGTTAATCAAAGTTGATGGAATTAAACAGGAAAGATTTTTTTTTCCTAGATGTAAGATCAAGTATTCCATGTTTAGAAAATTTCTTGAGATCTGAGTGCTGGAACCTAAAAAAAACAGGTTTTTAGATCATCCCACTGAAAATGAAATGTCAAAATTAAATTCCACTTTGTTAGTATCAATCTGCAACTTAGAGCAGAATTTACAGTCTGAAATTTATGAGACAGATTTTGGTCCTATCAACTGATGGGTAGAGGAGTGAGTGTTCACTTGCCAGAAGAGTGACTGTTCACAGTTGTTTTCTCTGTGGATTTATTCAGCACCATTTGTCAGGAATTAATGATCAATTGTTAATTCAATATTCATTTTTCCAGCTGCACTGAATGGATGCAGAAATCTAAAGTAATCACATGGCATTGTTTCTGTTGCCAATAAGATGAGTCTAACTTGAATAATATTTGAACAAATAAAACAATTCAAGTAAGCTCATGGAAATTGAATTTAAAACATTTTCTGTACATCTTCACATGTACGAGCTCAACAATTTGTTTTCTCAAATAGTCACAACTGTGTTAGTATGGAGGGATAATGATATGTCCAATGTAAATTAATAACTGTGCTCAAAATTTTCTGTTGTTCACCTTTCACCAATAAATGTTACAAATTAAATACTTTATTTAAAATCCCCTTCTGATAAGAACCCAGTAAACAAGACTCTGCTGCAATTTTTGTGATCAGCTTTTCACACTGCAGAAATCTAAACCAAGACCCTATTTCACATTGCTGAAGTGTCTTGAGATCAGGATGAAAGACTTAATAGTCTCTGTGCCAAAGAACAGTCAATATCATGGGCTTTACTTGAGAGTGGAATTGGCATGTGCTGAGAGCATACACAGGCAAGTCCAGTTCTGAATGTTTTTAAATTGAAAAACTTGAGACTCAGAGGTTTTAGACAACCACTACTCCATTTGCTGTTGTTATTCTAACTCTGTTGTGAACTGCTGAACATTTGGGGTCTAAAATCAGTGATGGAATGGTGTTGAGTGCTGGTAGAGCTGTTGTGTACTGTGCTGTGTGTGACCCCCCAAGGAGATGAATCAATCAAAAGCCTTCTGAAGGGATGGGTGCAGGAAAACCCAGAGACTTGTCACCTCAAAGAAATGTCAAAAGAGACATTCTTGGACAATGCAGAACTCCTTGCTCAGCAGCTCTCAGCTCTCTGTTTATCCATGTTATGCTCTAGCAATTTGAAATAATGAGATACAAGACAAATACACAGGTATCTGTGCTTGCTTACCTACCTTGGAATGCTCTTTGACATAACAGATTCAGAACCAACAGAAATGCAAACCTGGCTGAATTGGATGCAAACAAGAGCTTAGTATAATTGATATCTACCTGCCTGCTGTAAAAGGCTTGTAAGGCACATGCATCTTGCTTTGATTTTGTATTTTGTAGTAGAGTTGTAAATGATGAGTAGCTGAGATATGAGGTAGGAGGATCTCTCAACCTCTTGCAACCTGATTTGTAGATCCTAACAGCTGCTACTGTGGTGCCAGTTGTAGCTGTGCAATTTGCTGAGAGGATTCTTCATGTGTAAAATGTCCTTCACAGGCCCAGCTGGCCAGCTGTTTCTCAGATACGCAGTGAAGGGGCAGAAAGTTAATTTGGGATATATTGTATTATTTGGCTGTTGCCTGATAAGTAATATTGGCATGGCTGGTGTCTTCAGGGTACAAGGAAAGCAGAATGTTGAAGAAGAGGTAGTATCTTCAAGTAGAGTGGTTGAAGTACTTGGAAAAAGCAGCCAAGCTTTCAAGACTGAAGTCTGTCTGAAGCCTCCTTACTTATCCTGCAGGGCCCTGAATGCCATTCCAGGAATGTGTAGTGTCTCACGCTGTTTTGAATTTGTTGTTAGTGAAAGGTCAGATCTTCCTGCATTTGTGTCTAAATCTAATGTTTAGTGCAAACTTCTAATTAGAGTTGAAGAAAAGGGAATCAAGGCCTGGGTACAAAGTTATTGTTAGCTCACCTTCATGACTTGGAGGTACAAGGTCTTGATGTGAAACTTCAGCAGATCTTTCATGTAAGTTACAGCTGCTTCTTATATGTTTGATTTGGCTATCACAAGATGTTAACTAATTGTTAAGTTTTATTCAGCTTTGAGTAAAAGCTTATGTTTTGCTTGCTGGGAAAGAAAAATAATCACTACTATCAAAAAGCAAGTTATTTTCTATTACAAAACAGTGTAAATAATGGCTGTGTTCTGGAGTCATCAGGGGGATTATTGGATTAGATATCTCCATGTATGCTGCTGTATCTTTACTGTCTTTTGTCCTGTTGTCTTGATCTCACATATTAACACAACACACAAAGCAATGTCACTTTCTGTGACTTTTAACTCTTCTATCTGGGGCTTCATGTGTAATTTCTCTGACATGTACCCTGGTTGATTCACACATAAGCATTTGAAGGGAAGACTGGAAGTCACTTCAGTTGGGTGGAGCAGTATTATTCTGAAATGGATTTTTCAAAACAGGTACTTGTTTTGCTGAGGGTTTTTTTATTATTATTGTTGTGGTTTTGTTGGGATTTTTTCCTCCTCCACTGTGCTTGCAATTTTCAGGCAATTTTCAGACAAGGCTCTGAAAAGAATTGTTCACATGGTTCCAGCTCATGTTGTCGTTTAGTGGCTGGATGCAGTAAATTACACAATCATGTCACAGCCTTTCACTAAAATGCAAACCACTTAGGATTATTTTGTGTATTTGGATTCAGATAATAGTTACTTTTTACTAGCTGTTTGGTAGAATCTCACAAGAGAACTAACCTCTGTGACATGAGAAGCAGCAGTTTCATGCTATTTTGATCTAAAATGTTGGGAAAGGTAATGCAGTTACAGACGCTAGGGCTTCCTATGAGGTATTGTGCATAGTGATGTGTGATCATTGACATTCTTTGAAGTAAGCAGGTTTAAACTTCTTTCAGCAAAGAAAAAAAAACACCCAAGCTTAGTGGAAATAAAACAAGAAGCTGAAATACAAGAAGGAAAAAATTCTCTATGGAAGAACACTTTCTAAAGATCTCTCATGTTTATATTTCTTTTTTCCTTACGGTGAATAGAGCAGAGTGAATGTGCTAACAATAGGGCTCATTTAAAACTTGTCTAGTGGAGTTCTGCATATTCAAGACACAGAAGTTATCTTGCAAAGGAGGCTTGTTTCTTCAAGTTCAAACTTTTATTCAAGTCATTCCTCACAGAAACTCTCAAAAATCATTAGGATCCTGGATGGAGAGTTGCATATGTAGTACCTTTCAGAAGGCATATTCACTCTTGGTTTATACCCAGGCATCTTTGGACTGCAGAGAATTATATTGGAGATTTTGTTAAGTAACTGTCCCATGTTCTCTACTGTTATGATCATTGGATGGTGTTTGGAATATAACAACCATGTGAGTTTCAGCTATTTAAGAAATTACTGGCACTCAGCTGGGATTTTCATCCTCCTCCCCTGTCCCTACCCCTAGTTGATATGGAATAATTTGCCATGAGTAAATTCCTAGCTTGTTACTGTAAAAGGTCATACATTGTAGGTTAAGCCACTTTTGATGAAGGTGTTTTCCATTTACACAATTTGGACTGAGAGTAAATGCAGAATTATTTTCCTCAGTTGAGGATGGGATTATTTTAAGCCAGGACATTCCTGAACTTCCAGACCTGGTAATTTCTATGTGTCTGGACAGCCCTGTAGAAATGGGCGTTCAGCATCATGTTTGGAGCACTTTCCCCCCCCCTCCCCCTTTATTTTAGGTAACAACCATGACATGAACTCTGTATCTAGGAATCCTGCTAGGTCTTCTAGTCTTTCTTGCAAAAGCAAGTGGAATAGCTTACTACAAAGCCACCCAAGGTTCTTCTGAGATGGCTTTTCCCCAAGTGTAGTGACAGTGTAATGGTTACTACCTAGAGACTGGCTCATCTTCTACTCAACATACAAGAGTTCCTGTCTTGGCTGCTTCTACTGACTGTATCTGTGGGAAAGAGGGTTGTTGGGAACAAGAGCCACCAAGTGAGTTGGATATGCCACCGTCAGGCTGGCTGCCTTTCTTGGTGAAGTCTTTAGGAAAGTGAAGGCAACAGGTCAGACATAACCATGGAACTAAACTGGCTAACAGGGCTTGAAGTCAGCAGGTGCTGACTCTAATAATTGTAGGCTACAGTATCCAAAGATTGTACAAACAAATAGTTGTGTTATGCCTGGACAGTGTTCTGGAGTTTGTATCTGAGTTTTCTCTAATACAAATAGCTTGAAAATTATTTTTAAAAAATGTCTCAGAAAATTGTAACAACTCATATATTCATAACTCTTTGCTGGTTTTGTTGTCATCTATATCAATTGTCTGTGCCTGCCTGTGCATTTCTTTATGTAATTCTTGCTGCAGACGTAGAATTTTGAACCAAGACACTGTCCTTGTTCTGTTGTGCTTTAATTTACCTGTCACTTAACTGGTTTTGTAGCTTGATGTTTTATGTATCTAGTAATTTTCCACGTTTTGCCAAATTTGTTGTTCCAGAAATACTGCACTTAAATCACACCTCAAATGTGTATGCTTCGTTTTTTAGTTATATGGTGTTTTCTAACAATTGCATAGGAAAATATACAACTCTTGTCTCTTTAGCTTTCTATTTGCACTTGGTTTTATCTTATTTAGAAAGTTTTTGTGCACTTACAGATGTTATGAGACTCATACCCCCACTGCATTGGTTCTGTTCTATGTGTTTGCAATACTCTGGATTAACTTGGAGTACCATCAGCAGGGAAGCAGTCTCTTGAGCTAAGGATCTGCCCCGTATTTTAGGGGCAGTGTTTTAGCACAGATTTGTACTTGAGAGTCTGTCTTCTCATCACCTTTTATGTGTGCAGGTGAAATAGTTCTCAGTCATTCCAATTAGATTCCATATGTGGAATCACCTATGTAAGACAGAGCAATTTTGTTTATTCTCTCAAATAGGCAATGGAACCTTCTGTAGCCAATGAGCCCCTCTTCTCATCAAGTTTTCACTGACAGGAATTTCTGGGGACTGGATACGTTGCTATTCTGCAGGATCAGGACAGGCTGGAGGAACAGGCAGACAGGAGCCCTATGAAATCCACCACAGCCCAATGGAACGTCATGCGTCTGGGAGCAAAATTATACAAGAGGGGCACCAATTGGCTGGGGAGCAGCTCTGCTGAAAAGCACCAAACAGCAAACTGAGCATGAGCCAGCAGCAACCTGGGCTGTAAGAACAGAAGCACAGCCAGTACACTGAGGGAAATCAGTGTCTGTTTCTTACTCAGATGTTGGTAGACCATTTCTGGATTACTGTGTCCAGTTTAGTGCCCTGCCTTTACAGAGAGTGCAGGACAGATTTTGATTATTCCATGTGAACTCAACAGAGAGCTGCTGAGCTGGTCAAGAGCCAGGATCACACACCCTGCATGGAGAAATTGAGAGAAGTGAGCTTGTTTAGCCTGGAGAAGAGAAGGTCTGGAGGGGACCTAATAACAGCTTTCCATTGTTTATGAGTGTCTTCACAGTGGTACATAGTGGGAAAATAAGAGACAAAGGTCAGAGCAGCTGTGACTGGATAAAAGGAAAATCTATTTTTATTGTTGGGACAGTCAAACACAGAAACAGGCTGCACAGAGAGATTGTGTAGTTTTCATCCTGAGAGATTTTCAAGATGTGAGTAGGTGAAGTGCTGAGCAATCAGGTCTGATCTCATAGCCAGTCCTCCTTTGATTAGGAGTTGGACCAGCCACCTGATGAGGTCTCTTCAGGCTGGACTTTCTTATGATACTGTGAAATGTAACTGTCACTTTAAAAAAAAAATAATCTCTTTAAAATTTCCTAGGAAAAATGATATGGAAGTACATATATTTAGTGAAACATTTTGTCTGTAATTCATGCAGCAGAAATGCATCATCTTGCAACATGTCAAGGAAAGAGTATCTTAAGTCCATTTAGGCTCTCAAAATAAAGAAAAGCTGCATTTCAATGAACAATATGGGTTCAGAAAATGAATTATGTATATTTCTTTTACATTTAGGAAAATGATTCTTTAGCAAAAATGTTGAACCATTTTTAAAAAGATGCAGGCAATCTTACTGAACCTGTTATTTTAATATCATGCTTTGCAAATCTTTATAGGGCTTTAGAAGCACAGACATTTCCAGTAAATAAATACAGTATAAATACATCAAAGACGATTGTTTTGAGTGAAAGGTATAAAAAGCATCAGTACGGCAGCCCTCCTTTGGACAGCAGGGAAGAGCCTGCAGCAGTTAGTGCAACATGCTTGTAGAAGCTGATGAAGACTCCTGGTACAAAATGACACTGCCCAGAAGCATGATCAGAGATTGAGATGAATTGTTTGGGTGATCACACAAAGCAGAGAACTGCTTGAACCAGTGTTTGTTTCTGGTATTTATACAATACTGAGTTTCCACTGACACACTTCCATCTACTGCATCTATACTTCTGACAGGACTGTGGAAAGGGTGTCAAATTCTTCTAATTTAGAAGGATAGTAATTTTTTTGGTCCAAATGATAACAAACCAAAAAATTATTATGCATGGAACAGAGTGCTACTCAGAATAAACCTCTTCCATGTAGGATTCCTTGCCCCTTCTGCTTTGGAGAGGAGGTGTGTAGGTCCTGATCTGCATAAACATGAATATTTGCTTGAAATCACATATCCAGGAATCCTGTCATATTAAGCAGGAAAGTGAACCATCTACATTTTACAATATAAAAGTCTCCTGAGTCATGTGGATGTTATTCTGATTATTAGATATACCAAAAAAATATTTCCATTGGCAGTGAGCTATTGCAGCATATTATGTTCTTCTAAAAAGTGCAGCAAGAAGATACACTCCGTGAGTGCTATGGGTACCACTTGCTCCCAACAGTAATGAAACCACAGGAGAATTGTTCAGCTCATCTGCTTTCTTTTCCTAAAATTTTAAGCCAGTCTTCCATCATCTTCCTTTTATCTTTTATTGAAACTTGCAAACCTATGGTAGGTTCACCTTGAGTGCTCTGTTCTGTCTTAATAGCTGCTGCTTAACCTTTGTTCTGGATGACTGTTCAGTGTCTAATTATCTTGGTCTTTAAAACAAAAAATGAAAAAAAGGAAAAAGTTCCATAGAGCATGTTATAAAATCCCTCCTGCTTCCTTATCCTTTCTCTCCAACTTCCTCAATTTAGTGTCTGAAATTATTCTGTATTACTCCCTCTTTTGTATTAGCCTTTACAGAATCCTTTCTGATCTTCTTGTTACCACAATTTTCTTTGTTACTCCATTATACACGTTTATCTTTTCCTGCAATTAGAATATCAGGGCTTCTTCTTTTGCTGGCTTTTTGTGATTGAGTATCACACATTATTTGTAAGCTTCTCTAATTACTAACCATTCTAGAGTGTGTAATTTGCTCTCTAATTTTGTTGACTAGTTTTTCAGCAGTGCAGAGTTCCTGTTTACTCTCACTTCATTAGTTCTGAAACCTTTCCCATTTTGAAATCCCCTATTTGTATTATATCAAGGCTTCTAGTGCTTGCTGTGCTTACCCCTTCCCTGTCACACTCTGTACCTCCAGCAGCATCTTCACCTTCTGTAACTTGTGTGACTTCACATCAGCCTGTAGTTGCAGTGGTATTTCCACAGCTGCCATTCCTTGGTAACTATCTACTATATTCCTTTTTTATTTTATATTACCTTGTCCTCATGCTCTGGAGATAACTTGAATTTGTGAATTAAGTGGGAGAATCTCAGAATTCTGTCTAGGGATTACTTGGGCCATGGTCCTCTTCCTTTTTCCTAAAGCAAAAGCTTCAAACTGGCAAAATCTCAGCTTCCATTCTGTCACAGTCTAAAATCAGGTTTTATTTTCTTGATATGCCACGTATTGTAGCATAGTGCTTAAACCAGTGTTTGGCTCTGTGCTCCTGCTCTGTTTGTAGAGGTCTTTGAAGGGAAGAAGCAGATTCAGAAATAAGATAAACAAAAGCTCAGACCTTGCCATAGGCTTACTGATTATTTAAAACAGACAAGGAGAGGTCATCTGTTTTAAGGGGTCAAGAACTTCTTTGACTAGATTTTTCCCTACTGTGGAAGCCTTATGTTTGTTTCAAGGATGAGTCAGTTTAAAAGTAGTACTTTCTTTTTCATATAAAGAAGAGGAAAAGGGATACTCAGAGTCCTCAGTTGACCTGGATCACTTGTCTCTCACATAGGGTTCTATACTTGAGGAAGGTATATAAATATATGGATATACATAGACAATTTCTTTTCTGTTTGTCAGTAGCTTTTGTTTCCCTGCTCCATTTTTACCAGATTTTCCCTGATAGATGTTTTCAACCTCTCCTCTTTAATGAAGTAAAAAAGAAAAGCATCAAGAGTTGAAATTTCAAACCCATAACAATCAAGTGGATTTGAAATTGTAGAAGAGCTGGATTTATTTTCCTTTACCTTTAGGCTGTGTTCAGCTGAATCCTATGGATGAGATCATGGCAGCATTCCAGTCTTGGTTGTGTGTGTGTGCAGGGACCTCTTCTCCAGGTGCTGTTGTAATATTCAAAGAAGCTGATTTGCTCTGGGAGGGTCTCTGAGGGGTTATTTCTCTTTGCTGTGCATCACTTTAGCCCCTTTAATGAGTCTGTAATGCAGAACTGCAAAATAATTAAACTTTGTGTCAAAAGTATTGGTATCTCATTAATCACTAACATAATCCCACTCTTTTGATAGTCTAAGTGTGTTCTGTTCTTCTAAATCATTATTAGAACTATTTGAGTCCTATTTAAAAAGCTTGATATTCTATCAGAGAAGTACATCTCCAATTGCATTCTCTTTTGATTGCTGTCACTTTTTTTTTCTTGGCAGTGTGGGACATGATGTTTTATGAGATTGTACCTGGGGAGGTATTATTCCTTAAAGCCACCAGGTAGTTTAGTGAAGGTCACATGCAGAGAGGTATTGGGCTACCAACATTTCAGATTTATGTCTGTTTAGGATCTCTAGGTCTTTTTCTGTGCTTACTACAGCAAGATTTTCTCAATTTTTAAGCTATCACAATCAATTTTTTGGTCAGTTCAAAAATTGTTTTTTAATTCATAAATATTCATAGTTATTTGTAGTATGTTTCTTTTTTAGTTCATAACTGAATGCTTGGCAAGACCAGTAATTTTAGTAATCTGAACAGTGATAAAGAAACAATCAGAAAACTTGCTATGTGGCAGTTATTTTGCTAGAAAGATTAGGAAGAGAGCACAGAGCAAAAGAGAGGATGCTAATGTATTACCTGCTTTGTGCTGCTTCAAGTCAGCCTAGTTTGTACAGCTCCTATCTCCTGAAATATTGTTATTCCGTTGCTATCCTATCTGATTCTTCTTTTTTTCCCTGTGCATAATTATCTCATAGTATCCAGTATTCCATCTCTTTGCTCTTTCTTGCATGCAGAACATGTTTCCCACAATCTGTTCACTTCTCCCTGAGTGTCTTTCTTAAAGGAAGCAGTTTACATTGACACTGAGTAGACAGTAGAAGAGTCCTGCTGGGTGCCCTCGCTATAACCTGATTTCCTCCCTATTTGTTCCATGGGAAATGGTTACCTACAGTGTTTAAACACACTTTTAGACTGCTGATTCAGAACTAAACAACTTAAAAAGCATACAGAAATGAGATTTGCAGGATCATTTGGAACATTAAGGCTTTTGCTGAAAGCATTTTCAGACAGCAGTAGTCGTAGCTATTCTTAGAGAGCTGCAGAAAGTTTGGAACTGAGAAATTAAACTCATGGTTTTCCTAGTCATGCCTTAGTGTTGCTTCTATGTGTGTATTAAAATTGAATTATGCTGCTGTCTACTCTTAGTTGTCTTTTGTCAAGCTTCAGTATATTATGCTTGACCAGATGGTTTCAAATATTGATTTAAATCACTTCTCTGGATCTGGACACCTCAGTGGTTTTTGTGGGAACTCTGGAGCAGCTGACAGTTCTGGGTCCAGCTCAGGTAGGCAAAAGTCTTTCTTCATATAAAAAGGCAAATAAGCAAAAAGCTCCCCACCAACTGGCATTTAGCAGCCTGTGAGAAATTATTTTAGACTTCCTTAGTCAATCCTGAAAGAAAGCTACATACCCAAATGATTTGCTGTTGACACTAATGTGCATTTAAGGTAACAGTCACTTCAGGAATATTTTTTTTAAACCTAGTGTGCTCTGGTCTTTGAAATAATGGTTAGTTCATCCCACTATAGAAGAGGGCTATTTTATAGAGTTGTAATAAATCTTCTTTGTCCAAATTATAATTTAAGTTTAGATTTTTCAAATATCTTGGGATGAAAGGCACAACACAAAGTATTGTGTGCTCTTATAAATCTTACCTACTATGGGGTATCATAGAAACCCTTAGAAAAACAGCAGAGTACTGTTAGCCAGGTGTAAAAGGTTTAGAAATGTGTGATTTTGGCAGGATAAATAGATTGTGAGAGCTAATTCACAGCAGTGGTGAGCACTTCTCTGAATTTCTATTATTTAATGAACCTGGTATATTTGCCTAATCAATGACATCTGGACTGTGTTCCTTGTGCAAGGTGTAAATATGTGTCAGAAATTACTCTTATCAGTAATCCAAGTTGGAATTGAGGTATAGACACACTACTGAGACAGTTAAATGGTCCTTCCAGCCCTTACATATCCTATTTAAATCCCCACAAGTACAGCAGAAGTCAAAACGGATCTGATAGGAAACTGACAGAGAAGAGAACAGAACTGCAACTCTCTCTTTAATGTTGAAGAATAGATATTTGTCTGGACATGTACTTGACCTGTTTGTTCAGCTGAGGAGCTACCAGTGCTTTATCCAATAAGGTATTACAGCTTTATTTCAAGAGAGCTATTTATCAAAACCGATGGGCTCTGTAATCTGTCTAGTTTTCAGCATCCTGACATTTTAGTACCTTCTGCTGATTCTCAGTGCTTATTTGTCACTCATTTAGGACTTTGGCTCTGATCATGGCAGGATCAGCCCTTCTGCTACTATTTGGCTACTCTATGATTTTCTTACATTGCCCACTAAGGTTTGGGGTTTGGTTTTGTTTTGTTGGGGTTTTTTTTGTCAACACGGAACATCCTGGAACCAGAAAGAGCTTGTCTACCTCTTCCTTTGCAGTGAATACCTCCCAGCAGGGCTTATTAACTTAAACTTAATGTCACTGCTGTATGGCTTTTCCTCAGCTCACAGGCAGTGAGCTCACATCCCTCTGCAAAGGGCTATGCAGACATATCCAACCATGACTTGTTGGGGGTATTTAACCTTACAGATTTGAAGCTTTGTGTTGTCATTTGGCACAGTTCTTCCTCCTTATGAAGGTTTGTAACTCTAATTAGGTCTATACATACTTGTGCTTGAGACTGCACAGCAGGATGGAAAAATGAGGGAAGAAAGCAAAGATCACAGGAAAATAATATCCCTGCTTCTTTCTTTATCTGAATTCATTAAATTTTCAGTGTTTTCAGAGACTTCACTGTATTTTGGTGCTCTCATGCTATCTTGAATTCTAGGCCTCTCTCTGCTTTTTACTGCCTTTCAGAAAATTGAATTCCTGGAAGGAATTTTTGATAACATTGAACGCACCCACCGAGGGAATGGGTTTGTGCATCTGTTCTGTGCCTTCCACATACTGAAAGGCAGGAAATTCTTCACTTACCAGAGCTACTTTTTCAAATAAATTTCACAATAAACAGTACACCTCCTGTACTGAATACTAGTGCAAATATCTGCCTGAATGACTCTGTGCAGGCATTACATCTGTGACAGCTGTTGTACATTATGTACCTAGAGCTTTTGTCATGCATCTGGGAGGAGCAGACGTCCAGCTGATGTACAGCTCAATCTATGTGCCTTCATATCACAGAGGAGCTTCATTTATGACTTTTCAGACATACTTGCATTTGCAGGAAAAATGTGCTATTATAGTAATATATGGCAGAAATAACTGCATTGTCAAGCTATCATTGTTCACCTGTAACAAAGGGATTTTGAGGAATTAGGGATGAATCCTGAGCATGAAGAAGCAGCTGGATAACAGAGTAAAATTATAGGGAAAATTTAATTCAGATTCTTCCATTTGTTTACATATTAAAAATGGGAATTCCTTAGTGCAAATTACTGGAATAATCTTATAGAGAATAATACAAACACAATTGATACCAGCACATGTATCTATGACAGTCACCTTTGAGCCTGTTGTACTTGCCTTGGATTTCACATAGTAGTATCAACAGGCAGTGTTTCCAGTATTTGGCCATTTGGCCTTTAAATTGATTCTGTTGGATCCTTCCAAATGACACCAAATTTTGCCTCCTGGGCTTTGTAAAGTATTATTGCCAGTATAATAAATCGCCCTGCTAAAAAAAGCATGTGTGCTGTAATGAGGAGTAAGCAAGATATTCAGGAAATGATGGCTGCAGTCAGAGTCCATCTGCTAAAACAGACAAGAGCAAAAAAACTCTTAACGGTAAAAAGGAAGAATATTCCAGACTTCTAAGAGTTGTTTTATTGCCTGTAACTTCTGTATTTATAAACTAGAACTGTATTTTTGCCTTGGGAAACTCAGTTTGGCAGAATGTTCTGCCAAGTAGAAAGATTATGAAGAGCGGGAACTACTCAGTTATTTAATAGAAGTTTAAAAATCCATTATTATTTTTATTCCTTGGAACTCCAGAAAGAAAAAAATTTCCATATTGTTTCACTACTTGTTTTCATATAGAATAATTTACCCTTGAGATATTCACTCTCATTTACTTTATGTAGAGGAATAATAACACATTGCCTCGCAAAGTAACCTAGACAAAAGCAGGATTTGAAACAGTCCTTATAAGTAAATGAGAGCTCAAGTCAGATCTATAAGAAATAGAGATTAGTAAGTAGTATCTGCAACATAAAGACATTCCTGGAAAGTGGAAAGTTTCCATCCTTTGGAAGTCATATAGCACACAGTTGAATCTGGTCCTCTCTCAACCTAACTCTGTGACACCATTTTAGATCCACATCCTACGGGATACACGGGCTCATACAACTTTTACACATACCAGTCCCAACAGTTTCTCTTTGAGCGTGCCAGAAGTACACAGTGTGTGCAGATGAAATGCCAGAACTAAACTTAGAGAATAACAAATGTGAATAAATAAAAATAAAACCTAGCACCAAACATAAATAAAATAATAGATAAAAATAAGTAAAAATAGACTTCAAAAATGTGTCAGATAATCCTTTGGCGTTATGCAGTTAGCTGGGGATCTAACACGTTCTGGCAGAGTGTATCAGTCCATGTATGCAAAGACAAACACTTTATTAAAACACAATATATCACTTTTTAAAACAGACTATGTATTCTGCTCCCTGAAGAACCCTTTGAGAAAGATGTTCACTGAATTTCTGTACAAGCTGATGAATGATGGAAGGTAGCAAAGCAGAAATACTATTTTCAACAGATTAGGCTTAGTTTGATCAACAGTGCGCTCCAGGACGCTGCTTCTGTAACAAGGCATTTATCTTTGTTTGTCAAACAAATACATATTTGTGTATTATAAAGGTAAGTGCTGTGTGGTGGGCTTAATGGAGTATTGTATCAGTATTTCTGTATGTATTTTTACTGCATGAAAATCTCAGAGAAGAAACTCAGCAAAATGGCCATTATAGGGACAGATTTTAGGCTTTGTGAACAGCCCCAAAGACATGTACTCTGGCAGAAAATAGGATCAGTTATCGAGCGGTGGAATATTCTGCATTGTCAAGCATTGACAAAGCAAGCTGCTATTTCAGCATGTTTATCTCAACATGTTATCAGTGTGTGATGCATAGACTTTTGTCCCTAGTGTGAGGGTTGCTATAAAAGACAACACGGAAGCCCAAATGTTTTTCACTGCTGTTTGTGCTTCTTGCTCCTGAGTTCTCCATGAATATATGCACACTTATTCTTATGTCTTCACTGAGTGTAAGTTCAACTGAAAGACTGCTCAAAATATTCAACTCTTATTGCTTTCTCTAGTTTCCCTTCCAAAAGTGCCTGTGGCAGCAGAATGCTGTTGGAGAACCGATGCCAAGTGAAAAGCCCAACTACCACATGCACTTGAGCATCAACCTGTGCAGAAACTTCTCATGAGACAGTAACTGGGGAAAGGTGCTTGAACTAAGTGCACATTCTTCTGTTCTTTTAGTACCAAAACAATTGTAACAGTGGTTTGAAGTAATCTGACCTGGTAGTGAAGGGGGGACTACATACCTGAGGAGTATCCAGGTCTCATGACAAATGGCAGCTGAGCAACTTAGAGAAATATCTTGAGCCCATCCAAACTTGTTGTTGCTGCAATCAGTGCTGTGTTGTGAAGAGGAGACTTTGGAATAGAATTACCATTAGATAGGCAATTCTAGTGATGAATCTGTTCAGAAGTCTTTGTTCTGTGGCAAAACAGCAATGACTGCAGGTGGACAAGGCTATGACTATTCCTCATAAGGAGTAAAACATTCTTTTGTGAAGTTCAAGGAAGTATGTAGTGTGGGAATGTTTGTATCGGTGAGGTTCAAATACTTTTGTTCTCTAAATAAACTATTCCATTTACAGACATGGAAAGCAAAGTTTTGCAAACAAGGGATGCACAGATATACATCCAAAAAGCTTGCATTCATGTTTGACCTTTATAACTTCCTCCTCTGTTTATTTTGGGAGCTGTGTGATTATCTCTTCAGACCTTGCTTGATATATACTGCAGTCTGCAGCAGCTGCTAGAGATGTATTTCCTCAGTCTTAATTTTCCTGTGTAAAATAAGCTCCAGCAATGTGGTGACTAGTTAATTGAACTATATAACCCTTTCTGGAATTTGTGACTCCAAGCCACTGAACAATATAATTCATCTCAGACTTTTTATTAAAGTCCTCAGTGAAATTGTAAGGCTGTAGTGGTATATTAGAATGCAGAGAGTACTGTGTGTAACCAAGACAGCCACCTCTCCAGTGGGCCTTTAATAAAATAAACGTTTTCTGATAGTGCAGTACTTATTTTTAGCTTATTCCTGTTTCAGCTCAGAAATATTGCATCTAGAACAATTCAGAAAGCTGTAAAATGTATTCAAGTGGAGGAGAAGGAGGAGTAGAAGGGAAAAGGTCATGATGAGATTTAAATGTTAAAGTAAAAATTTAGAAATCAACATGATTGTTGCATAGCATGACATTGTGATCAGTAGAGTACAGTGGAAGTACTGAATTTAGCAAGACTGAACTGCCTAACAGCATGCTTCTGAACCATTTGTTATTTCCTAATTAAAGCTTGTGAAAGGGCAGTTTATAGACAATTATAATAAGCTCAGTGTGGGAGATGTCAGAGTGTAAATCAGACTCTCTACAGCAGTGGAGCTTTAAACATCTCTAATGACAAGTGGTGGTAGGTAGATGATACAAAAAGACTGTTTTGACAACATGATTGATTGAGATCTTGAAATACATAAGCAAACAAAAAGTGTGAATTCAG
>NW_009953098.1:10692745-10710632 GCF_000747805.2 Chaetura pelagica | reverse complement strand
AGCAGGAAACCAAAGTTGGATGCTGAACAGCATATCAAGTATAAAGAGAGGGAGGGGAGGCTTGCAGCAAAGAAAGTTTAAAGCCTCATTTGAAAATAGAAAGTCATACTTAAGCAAACAAGTGATTGCTACTCAAGTCAGGATTCATCTTACAAGTATAAAAGCAGTTGTATCAAAGGGTACAGGATGTATCTTGAAATACCACTCTTAATTTAAGCGCAGTCACATGTAGCAAGCAACTTGTCATCTGCTCTGCAGCACACACCTATGTGCTTTACTGCACATATTTAACACATATTATATTTCCTCAGGTGTCTCCTATCCCTGTATATCTGCCCTTTCTCTTTTGTCCAAGCATAATCTCTCTCTTGCATTAGGGAATCTGGAAACCAAAGATGCCCATTTCTTCTCTTGTGGGAGAGTGGGGCCTTAGAAGACCATTGCAAAGTTATCAATGTTACTTACTCACATCTAACTTTTTGGTAACAATAATGTGTACAGGTGGGACTTTCAGATGAATCACTTTTTGACCAGCCCGTGTTTTCCAGTTAATTAAAATGAGAGCACAGATAGGTCACTGTTAAGTGCTTTTTCATATACTCCATTCTGTGGAGATATAGCCAAGTACATTCTGTGGCAAGCTGCTTAGTTCAGCACGTGGTTCCTGAATGTCACTGGGACAGAGGGGTAAAAGGAGGGCATTTTAGATTGCTTCCAGTTTCATTTTGACCTTTGAAAGATTTGAGAAGCAGACACAGCAGAGTGATTGGGTTCTCTCATCTCTCTCAGCACATTAGCAAAATACCCGTATAATTAGTAGGAGAGCCTCTGTCAGCTGGGGATGTCTGAGTGATTCTGCTAAGGTGACCGTGTTCCCTTGTGTTCTATTTGCCACTTCAATATCTATTTTGTCTCTTTATCCCACCAATATGTTTAGTAATCTTTACAGTTCCTTGTTTTCCTGCTTTTTTGCTACATGACTCGGAATAGTTTGTGACATGTGTGCAGATCATTGGATGAAAGGAGAGTCATGCTTCTTGCTACAGCTGCACCTGGCCTGACAGTTGAGGTATTAACAAATACCATGTCTGTAGAACCCAAAAGCTGATTTCCTGGCTGTCGGATACAAGACTTCTATCATTCATGTCTGTCATGTCAGTTACTTGTAACTGATATGACTTTACACCAGTAAAGTCCTTGTCAGACACTTTGTGTTTGACATAGTGTTCTGTATTCTTTGTTCTGCCAAAGTCTTATCTGTATCTTCTTTTTCTGCTAACCTAGAACAAAATGTCAAAGATAATGAGGGATACTCGAAGGATTCATTCTCATTAAGGATGGGCTCAAACCCAGAGGCTTTGAGTGTACAAGAACTTTACATAAGCTGAGCTCTGAATAAACATTTTGTGAACTACATCTCACTGGAAGCTTCTCTAGATTCTCCACAGTCATTCCTGAAATCAAACCCCTGTATTTCAGATAGGCTTGGAAAAATGTTATCCACTGTGGCTGTCTGAAAGGGGAAATATTCAGGTATTGACTTTTCAAGGGTGTATTTGTTGACCTGCTTCTGTTCTCCAAATGCTGATCTATTATTTGCATTTAGAAAAGGCTAGAATAATATACATTATGCTAATTTAAATTTATTTAGAGGCAGTTGACTGAATTAAAAATTGCTATGGTTTGAGCAGCACTTTCATTTGCTAGTGTCAGATCATTCCCTACCTTCTGCCATCCCCCAATGCAGGTTCAAGGATTCAGCCATTGAAATAGAGAAATTCTATATTAAAAAAATAGGTTGTTTATGCCACATTCACAACCTGGAATTAACTAAACCAAAGGGTCATGAAAGTAAAAGTTGTCTGGGGATTTCAGAAAGGAGGGGATTTTTTGCAGCTATTTTTCAGTCTAGGAATAAAATACTGTGCCTTACCAAGGATCAAGGTGGAATTTTTATCTGCCCATCTCCTCTAGGGCATTATTTGGCTATGGCTGTGTATGATAGATGGATGGGAAATTTGTTTTTGTCTTTTTCAGATCCATATGCACATAAAATAAGTGAGTAGGTGCTACCTGTTGCACACAGCCATGTGCTGGCTTCTGCAACCTGATAGTCTGAGGTGGTTTAATGCACTGAATTAGAACACGAGGAAGAGGGTAGGAAATTATCTTTGTTTTCCTTGTAGCTATTATTCTGTCCTGTTTGCCTAATGCAAACCCATACATCAAAGTGGCACAATCGTGGCACCCATATCATCTGTGGTATGTTTTAGAGGTCTGCACAATTTTCATGGAGGTTAGCAGGTACAGTACAAATTTGTCAGATTACTGAGCATCTTGTAGGCATTTTGGAGAAGGAGGTAACAGGATTGAGGGTCTCTGATATTAGCCACTTATGTTCCACTTTCAACAGCTGCATGAGCTTTCTTGATTTTTATTTCTAACTGTTAATATCTTTTTCCTCTCCTTTCCTCACAAATCCCTCTACACCCCCATCCCCAGCATTGTACTAACTCTGGCAAAGGTAGGCTGGACAATCAGTAGAAGCTGTAGAGACTGAGAGGTACAAAAGGGCCACTGAATTGTCTGGTTTCCTTGGAAGGGACTGTCTTAGTTCTAGGTTAAAACCTGCCAAATGCTTCCCACTGCTCTACATGCTGGCTAAAACAGCTTTCTACACACCTCTGACTATCTTTGGGATCTGTAGTTGATGCTGTTAAGCTGTTGAGTTTAGTATAAAGAGACAAGTTGCCGAAGAGTTGGTAATTCCATTTAACCTTCTGTGAGATAATGGCTATGGGCTGTCTCGAAGCACCCAGATTGTCCTTCAGATACTGATAATGTTAGGAAAACAGGATTTTCATTAAATGCAGCAGCTGTTTTTTCTTTTCAAGAGGGTAATCTTTTTCGTGCTGTGTCATTGTTATTATTAAAGGTTTGACCACCCTGCACAGTGTATGGCTATAATCTCTCAGTGGAGAAACAGTCTGCTTTTCTGCTGTGTTATCACTGTGTTCATCCAAGATTTTTTTTTTCTTTCTACCTCCTGTTCTCCTGCCATTGCCTGCCAGGATTCATAAATATGCGTTATCAACTCACCCTCTCCACATTTGCCTGGCAGAATGTATCTTTCCTTTCCAAAGGTCTCTATTTAATATGAAGCGTGCTCCAATCATTTCTAGCACCTGTTCACTGGTTACATGGTGCATCAACAGCAATTTTAGAATTCTTCAGCAGCATGACAGCTTGAAATTGTCATTTCTTTATGAACACTAGATGCACTGAAATCATGTTAGTGCAGTTGTCATTTAGCTTTGTACCCAAATATTAGATATGTTTTTGTGAGCTGATATGAGTAGTGAGCAGCTTTTCACTAGGCACCACACTCAGATTCCAGAAAATGAGAAGGGGTTTTTGTGCAGGGCATGTTTTAATGGGTGTCCATAGCTAGGAGAATGCCTTTTGAAGTGGTAGATATGGACACTTCATCTTAGCACACAGATGATGCTGCCACATGAAGGATTTTTTGAAGCATTTAACTTCATTATAAAAAGTGGAATAATGTTATCTTTACTAGCAGGGATTGAAAGCAAATAATGATTTTGCTTTAATATACAAAGAGAGAGAGATTTTCACTCAAAATTGAAATGAAAGTATAAATTAAATGATACTCAGCAGAGGTAGCATTCAAATAATTTCATTGTTTCAACATGTACTTTTAGGAGTATCTTAATTTAATTAGATGAATGAAATCTGTGTCTTCTTGTGTGAGTGGTTCCAGTGATTATTATCACAGAACCACAGAATGTTTGGATTTGCAAGGGACCTTGAAGATCATCTAGTTCCAGTCCTCCTGCATGGGCAGGGACACCTTCCACTAGAACAGGCTGCTCCAAGCCCCATCCGACCCACCCTTTGAACACTTCCAGGAATGGAGCCCCCACAATATCTCTGAGCAGCCTGTCCCAGTGTCTCACCACTCTCACACTGAAGAATTTCTACCTGATCTCTAACCTAAATCTCTCTTATTTCAGTTTACAACCATTACCCCTTGTCCTCTCACTGCAAGCCCCTGTAAAAAGTCCCTCCCCAGCTTTCCTGTAGGTCCCCTTCAGGTACTGGAAGGCCACTCTGAGGTCACCCTGGAGTCTTCTCAGCCCCAACTCCCTCAGCCTGTCCTCATAAGAGAGGTGCTCCAGCACTTGGATAATTTTCGTGGGCCTTCTCTGAACATGTTCCATTATGTATTATGTACCATTATGTTCCATTTTATATTATGTTCCATTATGTATTATGTACTAACATCTCCATGATTTAGACAGCTCAAGCTTTTGGTAATGACTTTATATCCAAGTGTTGATTGGTATGGTCTGGATAATGTCACAAGAACTCCTGTTTGGTTGTCTCCACCTGTGTTGGTAGTTTAAAGAGTCCTCAAAACAGTCCATGACTTCAGTGTGCAGAGAGCTGCAAGCACTGGAGAAAAACTGCTGCTGAGTGCCCCAGGGATTTGCTGTGTGTGAGACAAGATAACTGGTGAATCCTTGGAGATGAGGCAGACAAAAAAAATGGAAGTGGTTGCAGTGAGAGGCATCGAGCTCGTCTACCCAATTATTGAAACCTTTCAGGATTTTAAATATATATTTTAGAAAGTGATGTTTTAAGAAATACCTAAATGGCAACAATTTCCATTGTTTGGTGTGTTCAAGCAGGGTGATGCTCCCTGGTCATAGCAGAACCTGCTGCAGATACCAAGCCCTGTGCTGAAGTGAAGCGAGTCATGAAGAGCAGCTGGTACTTCAGCCAGGCTGCTCCTTCACGTGTGGCAAGTGAACAAAGTGCCATGATGGTTTAGGAAACCACAGTGTTGATATTTTCACTGTTTACTGCCAGCAGCAGAAATGGTATAATTTCCTTGCTTCTACAGAGAAATTATGGACATCCATACAGTATTTTGGCAGGAGACTGTGGCAAACCTAGACTACTCCTGGACTTCATTGTTTCACTTCTCATAACTAGAGAATGAGAAATTCTAACTATTTTAACACTTCCATGATTTTTATAAATAATTGCATTGCATAAATAATTATACTCTTCAGGATGCTGATATCAAAATAGTTTCTTGTTTCCATTTTATAGCAGGCATGATAAAGAATCAGAACAAATTGTGGAGAAATAAGTGCTTTTGAAGATTGGCTACATAGTGATAGGTTAATCCGTGTCTTAATGAGATTTAAGATGTGTTACTTTTGTGTTCAATTGTTTGGAAAAGTTTTTAGACTTCAGTTTTGTATCTCCACTTAGACTAATTCTATAGCATCCTGTTCTATATCTGCATTACTTAAATCCTGTAGTTGTACAAAAACTGCATAATAGTAAATTAGATTGACTACATACTGTGCAGGTTATGTCGCTATCAATAGTTACTTCATTTACAAGTTAACACACCTCTCTGTGTTAAGGTTATCTGTAGCAGAGTCAAATAGAATCCAAAAATAATCTGAAAAACTGTTGCTTCAGTTTCTTAAGCAGGAAATTCAGGTCTTAATTGATATGCAATCACACTCTGCTAGTATAGTAATGATAAAATAATAATTTCTGCTATTTACAGTTAAATTGCTCTGCCTTTGGCTCTCTCTTGATTTCTGTGACATGCATGAATGACATAGCAAATACTCATATTCAGATGAATCCTAAATAGCTATTTATTTTCTTGACCTGTCATCCAGTTTCTTCAACTATCACTTAAATTAATTTGTTTGCTATTCTGTCACTATCTGCATGCTGCTGTCTTTATAGCTGATCTTACCACCTACTTTCTCTACCTTTATCTCTATAGTGTTGATCTAGTCATTCCTTACTGTCTCTCTTGTAAATATTAAGATAACTTTTACATTTAAAATAGTTTGTTTTTCCTTTCTTCTTTCTATTCATATCTTATCCTGGAACCTATTTATTGCCTCCAATCTGAGCCTCCTTTTCTCCCCCTGCAAGTGTGCAGAAATTACTTTGTTTCCATTTCAGTTGTCCTTTCCTCCCATTGTTCTCACTCCTTCCATAGATTTATCAGTACTGATCATCAGTGAAAATTGTCTCCTCATTCTTGCAACCTTTTATTGTGCTATTTCACTTGATCTATTCATCCCTTTTTCTAATATGACCTTTATTTCTTTATCTTGATCTGTCTCTGAGATTATTAGTTCATATCTGGTGCTATCTTTCTTTCTTGTCTGCTGAGTAACTTCTCTTTTTCATTAATTTTTTTCCATAAATTCTGCCTAGAAAATAGGATCCACTGAAATAAGTAGAGACAGTCAAATGACTTGAGGATCTTGCAGCATGTCATGAGCAGTCTTTTACCTTTCTCTTATCAGTAGTCCAGATAGTGTCACTTAACTATTGTCCATTATCTAATTGCCCTTTTTTTTTCCTGTGTGCAGTAGATTATAAAGTCTTTGAGGAAGAGTTTCTCTTTCAGCCTATTAATGTACAATAGGCATCCAAGGATAAATAAATTGCAATTCATCATGGAAATAATCTTTCAACGCTAAGGAAGAAGTGACTTAATTGTGTTATTTTAACATTTAAATGGACATAAACTGGAGAGAATGAGGAACAGAAGGAAAATATACATGATTGAGCATTAATATTTCACTGTAAAAGAATTAAATATCCTAAAGAAATAATAAAAACATGTTACATTTTCCAGATGATAGTTAAAGTTTGATGAAAAAATAATAAAAATTTAATCTTCCTGTTGGATGGAAACACTCCATATGCTGTTAAATATGCCTGAATTTGAATTTAATTTTGTTGTTTTCTGTCTCAGCTGATTGCTGTTTATAGGGATCGATTGCCTAAAAATAAAGACCAAGACATCCTTATTTTTTGTGATCATCTGTAGGTTGTGATTTTTCTTTTGGATCTTACTGCTGTCCAAATTCTTGAGGGCAAGACAGAAGTAAACAGCTAAACAGAGCAAATTCATGTGTGAGAAGCATTTATTTGTCTATATATTTACAGAACATATTGTGTTTAAATATTTAGACATTAAATACTGATTCTTCTTGAGAACTATAGTGGTGCAGTTAGGACCATTGTAACCATGGAACAGACACCTTATGGATCTTAGAGCATTGTTTTATATCTTATTTGTATTTTTCCATCTGCCAGTGCAGCTGTGACAGTGGAGCTGAATGACATTCTTGCACCTTGTGTTCTGCATCTGCTCCATCACTCTGTTTATCTCTAAACCTTTTTGTTCTGTGCCATTCTTCACTCTGACTGTTGTGCACACTCTTGATCTTTCTTCTCTTTATCATTCCTTGCACTCCAGGATATATTATCATGTACAGTACCCTTCTGAATGAATTCTCCACGTATGCTGAGACTGTTACAACTGACTTCTTGCAGCCTTCTGCAACAGACACAGTTTGTGCCTTAGACTTCTTAATTAAAAGCTTATATTTTAATTCTGTTTTCTTGGAGCCATCATTATTCCCTCTAACAAGCACATTTGTGTAGATAGTACCATCTGACTTTACCTAGCGCCCGGGTCATTCTCTCTCTGTCCAGCATCATCACGTATGTCTGTTTGTCATGGTAAATGGATGCAAAATGTTTCATCTACCTACCCTTTTGTTCTACATAAACTGGTCATTTTCCATGCATATCTTTTCATTTTATGTGCCATTACTGCAAGATCTACAGGTTGCTATAATGTTCCTGTACATCTCTGATACTCTGACTCCACGTCATAATTTCTGATGCTTCAGCTTGATGCAATTGTTCCTGTGCCAGTTGCATGCTTGTTTTCCCACTCTTTCTCCCTAGTGGTAAAATACAGCCTTTGTGTAGCCAGCATTTACCATCTCAGGATGTGTTCCTTGCTACCCAGTTCATGTGATCAAACCTTCAACTGGCAACTTGTCTCTATGAATACCTCATGTACCCGATCTGAGCGACTGTCGCAAGCCGGTACTGGGGGGTTACTATTGCTTAGACTTATGCGGGGAAGGAAAGAAGAGTTTCCCACAGCTATGTAACAGGATCTTCTGGTGGTGTTGGCATCAGGGTTTTAGCTTGATGATAACTTATGTACAGGAGTGTTCATAGGTTCGACGAACAACTTTTTCAGTGAAACTCATGACTGTCAGCTGGCACACGGCGTGGGTAAGCCGGTGAAGGCAGGATCAGTGGACATAGCCTTGCATGGTAAAGCTCAGCAGAATTACTAGTGGAAGTTCAGCCAGCCACAGGATCCAAAAGCAGGAAAATGCCCTTTGCAGGTCTGTGCAAAGAATTTCAACATGTGCCTACCCTAAAGTTAGTGTTATCATTGAACCATCCATTCCTTTGCTGCAGTTGCTCTGCTTCAGGGCTGCCTTGCTGTAGGAAGCACAGAGTGACAGCTGTGCAGCCAGCAGGAACATCCAGATGTGTCAGGACATGGTTTGCCAGATTGGAATGTTGCAGGGCAACACTGAGGATTCAGTGGCATTTAGGAAGCTGGGCAGGGACTTGGGCTTCTAGGCTCTGAAGAGAAAAACTGTTCCTTTAGTATTCACCATGCAAAGATTGTCAAAGCAGGCGCTCACGTTCTACTTGTTTATGCATGATGTAACTCTGTACATCTTTGTAAAGGAGTCTTCTAAGAAAATAATGCATGTGGCAAAAAGCCAGGGGAGCAGCCAGAGGAGAAGTAACTGAAGTGCTTTGATTCCCAGGCATGAATATTCTAAGTAGACAGATACACGTTAACTTTACCTGCCACCTTTAGCACACACATTTTGTTTAAACTTGGTACTGTGCAGAAAACATTAGATGCTTTTGACACTTCTGCTGCCCACATTACTTATAACAACTCAGCTGTGGAAGCTTTTTCAGAGCCTTGGGGTGTTGTGCTTCAGTATGTTCATTCTTTTCAACTTCTCATTTTTTTAAAACAAGTTTAATGAAACAGATACTTAATTAGCAACACACTAATGAATAAATATAAAGAGATATGCCCCTGTAAACAACACTGTTAAAGAAGAATATCAGTGTGAATATTAAAAATTAAAGCCAAAATAACAAAAGGCAAATATGTTGAATAAATAATTGCTGCTACTATTTACAAAACACACAGAAGAAAAAGAGAACCTCCTTTGTTAAAGATGAGGAGACTGGGAGGGGAAATACAGAAGAGCTGGAAGTATCTGCAGTGGAATTTTTTTTTTTAACATTTTTTTCTCTCTTCCATTCCTTTGGGATGTGGTCCAGTTCCTTTTATTACACTTGTGAATGTGTCAAGCAACCTGCCATACAGTGGAGGTGCAGGATGGCAGAGAGGGAAAGGCAGAACTGCTTCCAGTGCTTGAGCTGGTTCTTTCATCCTTGTTAAAGCTTTGAGCAGAATGGTGGCTAAACTTCTGCAAGATGTTTCTGTTCTTAGTATGTGTGTGTAAACATTTAAGAATCTGTGAGACTTTTTGACAAAGAGAAGAAGTCTAGGCTCAAGCTTCTTTTTAATATCACATTAATATTCTTGCTTCTTTGAGTTTCACCAGTTTTCCGTATCTCCAATTCCTGTCCTAGACTGTGTGTAGTTACACTGTGCACAAAAGGATGTTTGGTTTCATGTGATTTATAGGAACAACTAAGTTCCAGCAGTAGATCAGGTAATTCCTTCACTGGGAAAACTCAAGAGGGAAACATGCAATAGAAGTATCAACATTTTGCTAGGATTTATAGGAGTGATTTGTTATCATTCCTATTCTTTGCTGTGATACTGAAGTCAGGAGTAATGATAAATGCATAATGCTTGCATTGCCTTGCATATTGAGTCCTTAAGTATTTAAAGATATTCCTGTAGGATGCTGACCATCCATTTCTAAATTCTTAGTGTATTTCATAGAACATTTTTATCTTGAATTTTAAAAACCATTCCTTTCAATATCATTATGAACTGTGCTCTACCAGCTTGTGTCTAACCAAACTCTTTGCCCTGGGGATTTAAGGAAGTTGAATAAGTAGTGCTGTGGAGCAGCAGCACATTTTCTCTTAAGATTCAAACATAAAAATAAAAAACTAGTGATCAGAAGGTAGTGTCACACAGACCTTAAGTATTCTGTAATGATCCACAGACTTCTTTCTCCTTTTAAAAAGAAAACTATATCCAAAACTGAACAGAGCACTCATCTTTTAGAAGTGCTGCTAATTAGTCATTGTTAATAGATAAATTAAAAGCTGTGTTTGTAATAGTCACGTATCTCATACATTCGAGCCTATATTGAGTATTTATTCCTATCACCCCTTTTCATCTGTTTAAGCAGGGAAAGCCTTTCTTGACAAGGGTATGGATCAACAAGAGCTAACAAAGGTTGCTCATAAAGTAATACTACCAGGCATTTGAAGTATACAACTCACACTACAGGCTGAACCATTTACAGCCATCACACTAGACATACGTGAAGAGCTCCAAAATGCAGCTGACTGTATACATAATGCAGGCAGTTGTCTAGGATTTTCCTTTGCTGGGGGCAGAGCATCTGCACTAGCAGGCTGCTGAGCTGTAGTTTTCATGCAGCCAGCTCTGCCCTCTTACCCCTCTGCTTGTCTTCTTGCTGGGGCTGGTGGTGAAAGCAAATCCATGTGCTGTCAATCCAGGGAGTGGAAAAACACCCTCCTGGGTTTTCTTCCCCCTTTTCCCTGGGCATAGCAGGATAAAAAGGAAGAAATTTCTAACTGGGTTTACGGCTCTGATGACTGCTGCTGTCTTTGGGTGCAATGAGCTAGTCTAGAAAAGACATTTCTGTAGGGAATGAGTTTATGTAAAGATAGAAATTAGAGAAGAGATGCTTTCCTTAGTGCAAGATCAAAGGGAAAGACATGGATGTAAAATTCAGCTTTGATTGCATTGCTGAAGAGTCTTGAGCTGACTCTATCCTAAATCTAGTCTGGAAATTGATTATCAAAACTGATGTTTTGGTTTGTTTGGTTTTTGTGGTTTGTTTTGTTTGTTTGTTGATTTGGTTTGGTTTTTTAAATAAGAAATTTTCTGGAAATATAATTTAAAAATCTAGTAATACATTTTGAAAGCAATAAGCTCTTACTGTTTGCCTTCAGGAACTGTAGAGTTAGACCACAGCTAAAGACCTAAAAATCCCACCTGCACATCTCCTTAATGCAGTACTGCTTTTGAACGATGTTATATGGTCACTGTGGGAGTGGAGATCATTCTCAGGATCACAGTACTGAGGGAACTCATCCGTGAGCCTGTGTCTTTATTAAGCTCAGGTCCATGCTATTAAATATTCTTCAGCTTGCCTGTCCTTTTAATGGACTGTATGCTCACTTGCAAAATCATACTAAAAAATGACTCAAAGCATGTCTGCCCAAAATATGGAAACTCTCATCCTATATATTTACCAAAGTGGTCAGAATGCCAGGTGAAAACTAAAAATAAGGAATGCTTTATTATTTCTTAGATGTGGCATAGTTGAAGGGCATCCACACAAAAATACATGTGCTGAAAAGAAATATGACAAATATTCGTCTAAAAGCTCCTTGAGGAATATCAAATGGATCCACTGATTCAAATGTGAACAACATTTTCACGTTGGTGGTCCATTAGCCCATCTTTTTCAATGAACCTGAAGATAAGACATTGCAGTGCACTCTGGACACGCTTTCCCCTCATCTTCTGTTACTAAGCAACTTCAGTGAAAATGGAAAAATGAAGTCACGGGTATTGATGTGGTGGGTAGAAACACATCTCGGCTGCAAACCAGCCTGTTGCCTGTGGACGAGAGAAAAACGATCATTTGGAATAAGAATAAAAACCCTCAATATGCTGCTCACTTCTTTCCTGTTTCTCCTAGTTTTTGTTTAAAAATGTAAGACAAAGAGAAATACAGTCTAACACTTCTCCAGTTTCTTTGCTACCTGAGACAGACGGTGGGTGAAAAACTGCGACACGATGTGTGCGCTTAAAAAATGCGCAGTGTAGGAACCTGTCACCTCTCTGCTCCCACTGCAGTTAGGCTGCCAGTGCACAGACGTTCACTCCACATTGGGCAGGTTATTCAGTTTATCTGATCATCAGGGAAGGACTTCAGCAGCAGCAAATCAATTCTAAAAGACCATGATGGCTGGAGAAAGTAAACCTATTGCTATTGGCAGAGCTGAAAGGGAAGGGTAAAATGGCTCAGTGTAGGATTGGAAACTTTTTTAAGATGTAGTAATATACAGTTCACAAGTCAGCCTGAAAGCCTGGCTGAGAGAATTGGGAGGCAAATACAAGCATTCCCTGCAGTGCTTTATAGTTTCACTTTAGAAGAACTGGGGAGAAACAGAAAGATACTAAATGAATTGAGAACTTTAATCAAAAGGACTAAAAAAGAGATAAGCTGACTAGAGGAAAAAAAATGCAGGTTAGCAAACAAAGAACAAAGAGAGTGTTTGAATACAATTACCAAGAAATAAGGAATAGAAATAGGGCACTCATGCAGACAGAGAACAGGGAGGGAAGGTTGAGCAAGACAGGATTTTTTGAAGATCCATATGGAGTTGTACAGAAGGTATCAGAGGAAAAAAGGATACAGAAGTTCATCTGTCTCTGGGAACCTAATTGAAGTGATGGATAGAAATTGGGTCAGAAATAATAACAAAATCCTCCTTCTCTTCCTTTAATTTTCCTTCTTTTCCTTTAATATTTATGTGTGTTATTAAAGAAACATTTAAGGAGAGCACTAAGAGCAGAAGCTGTAAGTATCCCTGTAGAGATTACCTTCCTATGGCAAAATGTTGAATGTTTGAGACTGACTTCCTCCAAACACAGAAACAGTGACTGCAAACCATGAACATCAGTTGGAAGACAGGTGAAAAAGGCCAAACTCAAATAAATGACAGTCCAACCAGACTGACAAAGGAGAGAGTTGAGAGAGCATTGAGAAAAAACAGCATCTGCCTGACTGGGAAGAAGGAAGTGCAAGGGATAGCATGGCAATATAGCAATGTGCTCCAGTCAGGGATTGGCATCACCAGCAAGTGAATGGGTGAGTCTCCACAGCTGTGGTGGACAGATCTTCCATACCTGTGGTGACACCCCAGGAGTCGCGCTCTGCTCCCACGGTGGCAATACCAGCCTAGTTTGTCATGCTAAAGCAAACAAATACCGAAGAGTAAATAGCATATTGACAAGTCTGTTCTTGCAGAAAACATCTTCCAGAGTGGCAGTGAAAGGCCGTGAAGTGAATTGCGTTTGTATCTTAAAGCTGCAGTTTGACAAATGTTTCTTTTGATGGCAGTAGTGGCTTAAGCAGTTTGTATCCATCCCCATCAGCCCCTGCCCATTATGGCAAACTGCTCAGGGGTGCAGGTGGTGAACCAGATCAGTGAAAGGGCAGAGGGCACAAGTGATCCAGGAAAGTGTTGATTTTTAATCTGGACCCCGACTTTGATCCAGATAGAATGCAGTGCCACAAACTATTGCACTGGTGCAGTGTGTACTGGGACCAGGGGAAGGCTGAATGGGCATCGTAGGGTGAGGATCACTTTCAGCTGTCAGTGTCATGAAAATGCTTATGTATATTTGGTTCATTTAATTTGCAAACTAGGTGGTAAGTAAGGACAAATATACCAGTATATCTAGAGTTTGGAATAAAATAATGTTCTCTGAGTAAGAACAGAGATAAATGGCTTGAAAGTCCAATTTGAAACTTTACAAAAATGTTGATGTTTCCTTCACTAATAAAGCCTCAATTGCTTTATGAGGGACCTTTTTTTTTTTTTTTTTTTTCCAGCATGGAATTTCTCTCTGTCGAAGTTCTGTTGAATATTGAGGAGTTAGAAACATGTATTTCATTGTAAAACTTAGTGAAGCAGGTTGGTTTACCAATGACTGTTCTTCCATATTAAACAAGAGAGTAGTTACACATTGTGTGATATTAGGATAGCTGAAGAAGCCAGACCTGTCATCCCAAATGCTGAATAACACAGAGAGGTCTGACATACACAAAACTTACACAAAATCTCTCTGAGCCTTGATGCAGATTCAGGAGTAGGATGGTAGGTGGAAGAGAAGTGTGTCAGATCTGTTTACAATGTGCTTATTGACATACTTCATTTGAGAGTCAAGAATGTTTGCTTGCTTCCCAAGGGTAAGTGCATTCTTCACACAATGGGGAATTCTCAGTTGTGCTACTTTCTACACAATGACTCTTAAGATACTGATGCTTTGGTGTTCTGAATCAGGATCATGTCGTGCTGCGGTATTATTTCTTCATGAAGTGTGCACAATGGCCACAATGTCTTACAGCAGGTGACTTTCTGAGAGATACCACTGTCTGATTTAGCTTGTGTTTCCATGATGAAAACTTGGGTTGTTTTTCTTCACAAACCCACTCTCCTAACAGCAGAAAGACACAAACATTCCATTTCTGACTCCCCAGGTAGGCTCTATTCACAGGCAGGCTTTCTGCCAATGGTGAGATGTTGTAGTAGGCCAGATAAAGTTCAAAATCATTCTTCTTGGGTCACCCAGGAAAGCTGGTAGTAACACCAAGAAAAAGGAACAAATATCTGGCAAAATGGAAATTCCCAAAATGGTACTTCATTAACGACATATCAAATCCAATATATAAAAGCAATATAGAAAATAGTATAGAAAAATGACAACATATTGAAGCTACAACAGTTCCCTGAGGGTGCCACGTTTCTAGCTTGGGGGGGGGAGGGGGGTAAAGGTATGATCCAGTAAATGCCAGATTATTTGATTCATTGCAAGTAGCTGAAATTTGCATTAATCAAGAGAGGTAGCTGTTGTGAAATGTCATCATTTCAGTGAGGGAGCATGTGGCTGTTTGTTTGTTTGCTTTTCTTTTTAATCAAACACACTAAGTTGGGTGAAACATAGATTAAGAAGTAAGAAATGAACAATGAAATCATTAACAGGCTAACAGCAGGCCCACTACTTTGGACGAGCCACACTCCTACTCTGCAGGTGTCAGATGATCTGATTTAGGCAGCCAGTCGATGATTCTTCATTACTACTCTAACCTGCTGAATCAATTAGCTCTCTCATTAGTGGTTTTGCCATCATGTTCATATCTTAGAGAGGCTGGACTGCCACTGCAGCTTTTTTAAAGGATGTTAACTGCATGTGCCCCAAGTGCCACATTTAGGGGTTCTTGCCTTAGCCAGGGAAAGGTGGCAATCTCTCTCAGGCCCTGGTGTTTACTCCCCAACTTCTCCCCCCTCGCTGTTGGTGGAGCAGCCATGAGTAGGTTACGATCAGGATTGTCATTTATATTTACTCATAAAATAATATAAAGATACTCTGATTTTGAGTACTGTTTTCATCTCCATGGGTAGGTATCTGAACAAGGTATGTTGAGTATATTTTTACCTTTTAGCATTGAGTTACTCTTTTCAAAGAAAACTATTTTGTACCATAGTATGGACATGGTTTACAAAGAGGTGACCTTTCTGTAGTTTGTGGTAAAATGCCTAGTAAGATGTTACCTGCAGTCTTAGGAAGAATTTCTTGTTCCTCATGTTTTACTCTGTTGCTTGGGCCCACCCTTTTCTCATCAGCCTTCTTGAAGAAGCAGGAATTTTGGATTTTCTTCTGTGTGCTGGGAAGATACTACACTAAAAATCTGACATGAGATTGTTCATGAAACTACCAGAATTATGGAGGTCGGAAAAGAATGGAGGGCATGGCAGTCTCTAAAAAGTCTACCTGTGTTTCACTCAGTAGAAACAAAAGTACCAATTTGCCCAGAGCAACAGCAGTGAGACGCTGAGCAGGCTGATAAGGGTAGGGCATCTGCAGTGTCACACGGCAGCTGGAGGTGAGGGCAGGGCTGGTTCAACACCAGCAGCTGCTGCAGTGTGGCAACTACACAGCCACTGCAGCATGTGCTGTGGGAGGGAGCCCTGCCTTTCGTCCGGGTTCTTGTGCTCCAAGACTGACACCACTACCCAGTTGCTGGACCGAAGCTGGGTAGCATCTGCCTGCTTGGACTGGTGCAGGTGTATGGTGTTACTGTCCATACCTGCCCAGGTAGACATGGTATTCACTAGCTTTATTGTTCTTGGATTCAAACTAGCTCAGTAATGGTTCTCTACTTATGCACAGCACTGTTTTGCCTCTTAGATGCATATTTTGAGTTCTTTCACTTTAATCAGTGACATTGTGATGATAGCAAGGGAAAATGAAGCCAGTCACCCCCAGTCAATACAGACATATTGTCCTGCCTACTGAGACAACATTTCTGAACTTGAGAGACAGAGAGGGATTTCACTGGGAGTTGTGCCTGTGCAAGCAGGACAGAATTGGGCCACCATTTGTAAACAGAAGAAAAATTGAAGGAAACATCTGCTTTAGTTTTCAGAGAAAGATTAGTGTTTGTGATGGACGTGTTTTTGCAGGGTTGGCCTGGCAGGTCTCTGCAGACAGCACCATCCTCCCCTCTGTCCTTTATATTTTCCTTAAGTATTTCAAATGAGTTTGAATGTCTCAGAGGAACTGCATGCTCAGGAGTAAAAAAAAACCACATTCTCCTGAAGATCAGTAATGACTAAAATAGCTTAGATCTGAGAATAAAGAGCAGCCTGCAATTTGTAACCAGGACTAGCTGGCTGCTGCTGGAGCTGGAGTCGGGGAGAGGGTAACAAGTATATGTGGTCATTGGGGGGGAAGCGAGAAATCACCATGCACAAATACATGTTTTCAAGCTCTATTTTGGGATTGTCAAGAGTTTTGCTCTTAGCAGCCTAGGCATGTCTATTGATTTGCATGCTGTGGTTTCTGCTTGACAGATATGCTGTAGATTTTGGAATATTTGCAGCTTAAAAGAAAATTCATAGCAGCCCAGGAAAGCAATTTGAGTACTGATCTTGCTTCAGTCTTCTCAGGCAGAGTTACTATCACAATATGAAGAAAGAGAAATAATGATATCAAATCAATAGAGAGAGAATGAGTCAAAAGCAGATTGTACTGTATAAGGTTATAAGAGAAAGGAAAATAAACTGGGATATGTGGTGCTGCTTATGGGAAATTGTTTGAACGAAATCCTGTTGCTCTCTGAATTGGAATGAAGATAGCAGGCAGGATTTGGCCCTTGATGATTATAATTCTCTCTTCTCAGCAATTTACTGAAGCCTTCAGTGAAATTATTTCTCAAAAATAAAGATGTGTGTGTCAGTGTAAACACTGTGATCAGTTAAATGCTAGCTAGCATGGGTTTGTGAAGTCTCATTCGTTAATCTTTCAGGCTGTATGAGAGAAGCAGCTTTTGAAGTGCAAAGTATTATCATAATCATTATACATTCATAAAAAAGGGTTTGTATCTCATTCAAATGTGACAACACTGAAAGTGGCACACAAGGATGCCAGATCTGTGCCAGATCCTGACTGTCTGCTGGCTTCCCCATATTGTCCTCACCCGAAGTTTGAAGGGGTGACAAGTTTTCTGATGTGGAATGCCTTGAAATTCCCTCTTTATTTTCCTGCATTCCCTGCCTAAACTGTTATGGCACCTGCTTTGTTTCTGTTGATTCCTTTTAGATTATTTCCATTTTTTTGAGGGATGTCCAGTTCAAATATCTCTGACTATATGATACACTTCAATAGACTCCCCTTCCTCTAAAGTACTCGTATGCAAAGAAACAGGTATGAATGACCAGAAAATTAGTAGAAAGGGCAGATATCACAGTGGTGGGGACAGGGGTTCCATGGAATTCATGCATTCACACAGTGATGTAAGGCAGCTGCAACCTTGCTCTGCCTGCACTCTTGGTGAGCCAGTCAACAGCTCTGCAACTGGTCACCATCCTAAGCTTTTGAGTCCTGCTGAAAGTTAAATGATATTGAATTGTGGTCAGCAGGGGGCCATAACAC
>NW_009953098.1:10660419-10692391 GCF_000747805.2 Chaetura pelagica | reverse complement strand
CTGCTGAAAGTTAAATGATATTGACTTGTGCTCAGCAGGGTGCCATAACACACATACACTAGTTATGAGTATGATCACTTGCTAGTGTTCATCTTGAAGTTGTCTCTTGTTAAATATACTTAAACCAAAAAGGGAATAGAAATCAATGCCACAGATTCATACAGGTCACCTATATTGGCTGAAATGAATTAGCCTTCAATTGAAAGCAGACGGGTTAATGCCTTTACAGTCTAGCCAGGGAAAGCATCCTGTGTATAGGGAATGATGTGGAAAACTGACTTTTTAATGGCTTGGACATTTCTGAATTCATGCAGGCAAGTGTGCTGGGCTTCCACACTGCTTGTGAAGTCAGCTGTGAAATTCCAGTGTCTTATAGGAGCAAGGAACAACCAGTTGCTGTTTAAACCATTGCCCTTCTCCCACCTGAAACCTCTGTGAATTCTTTATTGTTAAAGCAGCAGTAGCTTTTGAAACCAGTACATCACAGTACAATGTAGCTACCTGGAAAGAAGTACATCAGAGAACCTGAGGGGGGTTTTTTGCCCCTCATTTTTCTTCTCTTCTTCAGATAAAACATGTATATATCAGGCTTCTTGGAATAAAGCTGTGAACGTTGGAGGGAGCAGAGAAAGGTGAATCAGCTGAACTCCTGCACAGCTTTCTCACCCCTCACTGCTCATGAGGGAGGTTAAGGGAAAATGCTCCCATGGGTAATCTCAATTATTGATAAATAAGTGGAAATTGATGCTCAGCCCTGGAGTTCAGTACCTGAAAATGCCAAAGAAGTAAATGGGGCCATAAAATCACCGACTTAAGCATCTGTCATACTAAAGAATCTGTAAAGCAGCACAGCACAGGCACAGGGTGTGCTAATCTCAAGGGACGAGCATAACTCTCAATAGAGCTGGGTAGAAATGAGAATTCTCCCCTGGGGATTTTCAGAGAAAATTTCACTGCAAATTTTCACGGGAAGAAACTCTCTTCCTGTGCAAGAATTAAAAAGGCCAGGGGGAGGTTGAGAGAAGGGGGAAAACTTTCAGTTTTGTTACTTTTTACCATCTGCTGGAAAATTGTGTGCAATTACAAAGCTATGTTTTCTGCTGCTTTCTTGTACTTGTTTTGTTAGACAGAAAAACTGCAAGAAATTAAAAATGTGAGAACAACATAGCCTTGCCTTATTTACTGTTTTCCATGTACTGAAAGAAGCAAGCCATTCACAGAAAGCATAGAAAGCTGCATTTTCTGTAAATCATATTTTTACTTTCAAAGTTGTTACTTCTCTGGCAAAGAAAAAGTTTTGGTTTTGTTAAAAAACATTCAACCAATTACAGCACTAAGGAAGAAGCTGGTCCTCTTTTCAGTTTTTTTTTACTTCACATTCTTTCTTTTTCTTTGTCTCACCTGGATTTTAAGGTTTGCAGTGCTTACCAAATTAATTTCATGGTTTGCTTTTCTGCTTTGCATCGTTCTGCCTGAGCTGTTTGTTTATTAGCAAACCCTCTACATAGCTAAAAAAGATAAGAAAAAGCAGAAAGGCTGAGTATATTGAAAATAAGTTAGACCTAAAGATGGCAAACTGAAATGTTTCACTCCAATGATGAGTGAGTTGCATACTGATTCTCTGAGTGATAGATCTCTTGAATAACATGTGCTTTGCATTCTTCAGTGCTGTACACAACCAAAATTTAATTTAAAAATCTCAGAGCAGATCCTGCTATATTTAAAAACATGGGTTTAAAAACCTACCTAGTCTGAAAAAATTACTGAGATGTCTACTGTTAACTCTCTCCTATTCTTAGTAGCTATCAGTACTGATTCTGAACTTATTCATGCTGTTCAACTTGAAAATATTTACTTTTATGTGCTTAGTATGTGAAACCTGACAAATTAGGTAGTTCTCTAGCAAGTAGTTATTTAATTTCTGAAATGGTATGAAACCCAGAGATATTTTACAAACTTCCTTTTCTGTGTCTTCGAAGAAATTGTCATTGGAAAAGCCCCTGCCTATTCAAGTAAGAAATACAAGCTTATTTGAAGCTGGAAGTAACTGATAGCTTGCAAAAAACGGCAAAGATAATTAATTCATAGTATGTCTGACAATAAAAAAGGTCTCCTTTCATCTGGTAATCTAAAAGTCATACATAACCTGAGCTGAATGACACTCATGCCATGTGCTATTCTATGTAATCTATGTTTGTAACATTGTTCTCTCCATTTTGCACTCCCAAGTGTAAGATATATATTCAGAAGATACACCATTACACTTGCAGTCCAGCTCCCCATCCTTTGGCTTCATGTGTTGTCACTCAATACACTTTCACAAAAACACTGAACTGTCAGATGTCATAAGTGCTGCAAAGTTAGGCTGTGGAGTGTGGCATTTGGACTGATGGCTTTCCTACTACCTTATTAAAGGTAATGGCATGAGAGCATATACGTGCTGTTGTTTGTTGGCTTTCCTGCTAGTGTGTGAAGTGCCCAGTGGTTTACCTGGCAAGCAGTTTACTCAACAGAAAGATTGTTACCTCAAATTCAAATCTAATGTTAAGAGAAGGAATGGTCAAGGTGGCCGGGCTGTTCTTTGTAGAGCACTGGTCAGTGGGCTTGGTGGTGATTTGATGTTTCTTGCTTTGCTTGTATTTGCTTGCATTTCTTGTTTTTCTTGTTGTAGGTAGGTCATGGTAGCAAGTAAGTTTCAGAATATTTCCAGGCAAAAAGCCCCACAGTCTGCCTGGGCTTGCTTCAGTAAATGCATGTCTGTGTAGAGTGAGCACCTGAGCTGGCAAGGTCACACTGTGACTCAGAGAGAGCCTGGGGAGCTCCTTTCACATTAGTGTGCTGTGTGACTACCACAACAGCTCCATCTTGTTATTTGTCATTCTGTATCCTGCAGGAAATGTCTTCAGCTAGAGGTAAGAGAGATCTGTCAGCAAGCAGGTTCAAAGAGGCAGGTTTTGTGAAGAAGAAGTAGTGTGACTGAGCTCATTTACACTCTTTGCAGATTGTCTGAGGAGATCAAGACTGTTATGGATGTGTTTGTTCAAACTTGCTCAATTAGTAGTTTTTATTTGATCTGGTGGATAAACTGTTTGCAGAGCAGTTCAGAGTGAGTGTTCCATCGATTATTTGATATTCTGTGTTTATCGTTACGTTTTGATTCCTTGTGTTATATACGAGATGCAAGATCATTTAAGAAATGCCTCATCTATAATGTGTAATAGATCCTCCATCAGGGTAACGAGCAGCAGCCCTCAGAGTTCAATAAGAGGAATAGTTAATGTATTCATGATCACATCAGAGTGCCATAACTTTGTAATTTAGCTGGGTTATCTATGCAAAGCAATGGGTGGACTCACAGCTTTGTCCTCATAACTTTTGTCCAGTGGTCTGTGTCACAAGGTGATAAGGAGGATTGTCCCAACAGCTCTACATTTTACTGCTCAGATTGAAAAATGACCAAGTGATGCTGAAAGGCACTGCTTCTTCTGCTTCCTTTTTCCCTGGGAAAGGCCAGGAAGTTAATCTTTCATTATAAAACTCAAATAGTCCCTGTCCTTACCAAGAAAAACTTTGCTAGAGCACCCTGAGAAACAGCACAGCTTTGGCCATTGCCTGGCCCTAGCACAGGAGAGCAGCACAAGGAATGGCATTTAACCATTCTGAAGACTGTAGTCTCCACAGAAGTAGTTGAATACCAACGTTTTACCTCACAGCTCAGTCTGTTTGAACCACATGAACCTTCTTACTGGTATGGTCACGCGTTGAGAAAGGAATGAGGAAGGGGGAACGAGCTCAGAAACGCACTATATACTACATGTATGTATATAAATATATATACATGTATATACTATATGTACATATAAATAAACACACACATGCACATGCAATGCTCTGCTCTGTGGAGAAACTGGTATCATTACGAAGTCTTCAAATTTGGGGTGAACCTATGTCTCAGCAGGGAAGTGTTGCTAATGAGTAGTTTTGCTGAAGGTACTGCTTATACCTCGTAACTGACTTTAAAGTTAGAACTAAGTGCCAGCCTGAGAGTGGGAAAATCAAGGTTTATATATTTAGCTTGTCACTGTAGTCTGCATAGCCCAGAAATGTAGGATGAGTGCAAGTGTTGGCAAGGATTTGTAACAGGTGTTGGTTTTTAATGTACATTCTCACTGTGATTAAGTATCTAGTGAAGACAAGGTTAGGGCTTTGGAGAAGATGAAAGCATTAAATTATCAAGTGTGTTCTTGTAACCAGTGTGTCCTCAAAATCTAAGGTGAGCACTAGTGACTGCAAGGGCTAAAGGCTGGTGTGTTCAATATTGGTCATAAGAAGCCTGGCCACTGTGGCAAAATAGACATCACATTTTTTTCATTCAGCAATGCCCAGAAGCCAGGAATGAGCAGAGTTACCAGCAGGGACAAGAGACTGACACAGCATTTTCCACTGTGTCCTGAAGGGCCAGTGCAGGTCAAGGCTACATTTGGGGACTGTTGTTGGAGCAGAGGCTGCAGACAGTGAAGAAGCTGGCTTTAAAGCTGCACTCTAGTAAGTGAAGAACTTAGACATGCATATAAATACTGGTGGAGATGGCTTTTTGTGCAAGACTCAATATCATAGGCACCATAAAGGTTGGCATAACAGCTCAGGTTAGAGTAAATGGTTATGATAAAGATTAGTGTTTGGCCAAGAGTCACATATTAATGGATTTTAATTCCACATTCTGCATGGAGTGGAAATAAAAGAGAAAGTGTTAGCAGTGAGCAACAACTGGTGCTCGTTTTTCCTCTAGGTATGAGAGCACATGTAATTTCCAGCTTTCTGAGTCTTTTGTCAAACAAAATGGATGATGAATATGTTTTCTTCTCTGACTTGGTCACACAGATAAAGTTACATTATGACTTAAGGCTGGAATCAGGGCTCAGGTTTAGGTGCAAAAAAAGCATGTATGACTCAGGGGTTCTGTTTAGCCTGGAAATTAAAAAAAAATAATTAAATAGTATTTGGAAGTGTTGGAAGGAAGGCTGCCTGGAAGTGACTAAGACTGGGCTGTGGCAAGTCACACCTGTGTCACTTGAGTTTATTGCTGTGGTTTTGGAGGCTCAGAAATATAGAAGAATTGAAGTTCTTCTTAGGAGTGAGTGCCTGAGAGCCAGTAGTGGGCAAAGTAACAGTCCCTCAGCTGTATTGAAAACTGGGTATGAGGGAAGTCTGGGGAATCAAAGTTTTTAAGTCAAATTTATTTCTATATTCTTTTGGGCAGGGAATGCAGGATGAGTTTGCACTCATCTTAAATGCACAATGTTTGACAGGCTGATGTCAGCTTCCCTCTAGGTATTGGCTGTGTGATCTGGTGATGTTTAGCAGCACTAGGGCTGTGGTTGAGGGGTTATGATTAGAGTTAAGAATTTGTGAACAGAGGCATTTCTGAGTTAGGATAAATGTTGTTTTCCATGCCAAGTGGAAGTGTAGGGTAAGTGGGGTTGTCAGCAGTGATGAATGACAACTGTTTGTTCTAGATTCTACCCTCCTGGGTATTGTTAAGGCTAGTGATAGGATTAGGGATAGAGAAAAGACATATTTATGAATCAGGTTTATTGCTGCAGTACTGCTGGTTTTCTAGGATAAGTGTGGGTATAGGTGTGGAAGAACAGGTAATGTTTGGTTTTCATCAGGGGCAAATCATCTGGATTCAGATGAGGGGAATAGTTACATTGTTAGAACAAAGAGTTGGAGAGCAGGCTTCATAACAATGGCAAATACCATGCTCAACTTCGATGCAGAAATCAGTCCTGTTTGTTGGGGTTTTTTTGCACAATGCTCTGCAATCCATATTTGCCATATAAACCCTCTTATTTTGATATCTGCAGATGAAGAACTCTGACAAAGAACTAGCTATTATCATTGTTCGTTTTTCTTGATCCTTATTTTCCTTTATTTGCTGGAAACGATTCTTCTACCTGAAAAAAATGCAAATTTGGGGGCTGAACAGAATGGATTTCAATTCATGCCCACTTGTTGAAACTTCTCAGAAATCACTTCAGAGAGTTCAGGATTTTTTTTTCCTGCCCTTTGTCTGCACTTTAGAAGATAAATAGCTAGATGTAGTATATTCAGTTTTGACACATACTCATTATCATCTCAAGAAAACAAGGACTTTTTGGGCTTTTTAAAGAAAAATAGTATTTTTTTCCTCATCATAACAACATTTCTGGAGGACATTTGTGCAACTGTTCTGCAGTTGGTACCCATTTAAAAATTACACTGGTGAGGAATGAGGAAGCAAAGAAATATTCTTGTGTGTGTGTTAAATCCTCACTGCTACCAGCAATCAGAAAATCAACAAAATGTGTATAAAAAATTATGCCATTTGTCAGTAATTTTCAATGTAGAAGCACAATTCTCACAATTCTTATTTTTCTTCTATCTCTTTACAGTATTCAAAGCAAGGCAATAATTAGAAAGCAGAGGTTTTTTTCAGAGGAAGCTACAGTTGATCTTACTGGAGTGCCTATTAAGTGGAGATTGCCTCAGCTGTTGGCGGTTTGAAACCTGGCACTGATCCTAACAAAGCACCAAAGGCATGCACCAGTGGGCAGGTAATGCAGACCCTGTAGTGCCTTATTTCTTCTTTGAATTTAAATTTCTTTCCTGGACAGGTGCTCAGTCTTTGAGCTTTGCTCTTTTTTGCCTTAGAGGACCTTCATTTTTAGACTTGAATGACTTACAGTTTCAATATCCGTGGACAGAATTCTTTTGAGAGAGGTATCTCTTAAATCTATTTTTAGTTAGGAAAAAAAAAATTGATAGCATTAGTTTGCTTTCAGGTGTGGAAAGGATAGAATATATTTTCTCACTTCACTTGCCTTTATTCACAATTGTTTCTTGTAGAACAAAAAATCAGACACACATGCAATACCCCTTAGCAAAAAAAAAAAAAAAAAAAAAAAAAAAAAAAAAAGCAAAGAAAGAACTAGCTCAAGCATTAATAAAAAACATTTGAAATGCCAGATGTAAAACACGTTTTAGAGTGCAGTTCTTTAATTGATCATTTTCTAAGAGAGAAACCAAACGTTTTCCTTAATTTCTGTACAATAAACTTCCTGATTTTGAGGGGGTCAAGACTTCCTTTGGCTATCTTTGTTAAGGGGCAACAGGACAGAGGATTTTTTGTACTTCTAGATATTGCTGCTGGAACAGCTATTTTAGGACAGTTGAACATCAGCTGTGTGATCAAACTGGTGATCACAATCCACATCCCAGTGAACAAGCATATCTTCATAAAACCCTGTCTGAGGAATGTAACAGGCACTGGTCAGTTTTATCAGAATCTAGGGATTGTGGCTGTAATCCAGCAAAACACTTAAATACATGAGAAACTTTGAGCATATAATAGTTCCACTGAAATCAATCAGACTGTGGATGTACTCAAGTGCTCCACTGGATCAGTGCCTGCAGAAATGGTGACAGAGCTCTGCCTCTTAGATTTTTAAATATGGTTTCTCCATGGACTGTCCCTGAAACATAATCATCAAATGGTATTAGGAAGTATGTGGTTCTTGAGCTGTATCTTGCCTGTGGATAAATTGGCTTAATTCTTCCATTCTTCCATTCTTCTAACACTGCCTGCCTTGCAGTGCTCTTGGCACTGAATTAACTAGGGAAAAAAGTTACTGAGTGTTGTACCAGATTAAAAGTTCTTATTTTAAAAATATTTTATAAACAAGTCATAAATTTTGGGGATCATAGGAAAGGTAGGTTGATTTGCTCTGTAATTTGCAGCCACCATAATTTTCAAGATGGAAATAGGAACTGACAGAGGCAGGTTGCTCTTTTCAGGACTGTTCAAGGCTTTTGATGGCACTTTGCCTGGACTGCAGTGAGAACAGACTCTAAAAACGACAGGAGAAAGGAGAGAGAAGGGGATCAGATCTTTGAGACAGTATGTCCAATTATCATAATACAGAGTGAAGTAAAGGAGAAGGAAAAATAATTCACAACACATCAGATGCCAGATAAAGGCAGTAGCCAGGAGTCAAGCAAAAGCTCACATGGAGGATCATGTTAAAATCTCAAGCTATCAGGTTATGTCTGTAGGGATGTATCAGTGGGGGTGGGGAGAATTGAAATTTGTTACTGTCTACCACAGATAAAAGGCTGTTGCAGACAAATACTACATCTCCATTCTGTGAAAGGTAAAGAAAGAGAGAGAGAGAGAGAGGGAAAGAAAGAGAGAAAGAAAAACAAGGGGAAAAAAAAAGACAGAATTTCCACTCTAATTTTTGCTGAAGCAAGTCAAGAAAAAGATCATTTTCAGTGGAGTTACTCTGGAATAAGAGGGGGGAATCCAGCTCTGAGAGGTCTGTAGTGGAATCAAATTGATCCAATTGGCAGAGAAGAACTGCATTTGAGCAGAAAAAAAATAATGTGCAGAGCTTGGCTTTTGAAGCACAACAAAGAACCACAATGGCCAAGCAGGACAATGAACAGGAGAATAAAAATCACCACAAGTGGTAGCAGCTGAAGGAAGGCTTTAAATTTGACACCTGCAGAATGGTAATAGTAATTATATTTTGTTCTTACTGTTAGAAAGGGGAAAAACATTGAAGTAGGGTGACATCAAATCTAAGAATCAAGAGTGGGGTGGACCATGTAATTTAGAGCTATTTCAAAGGATGCTAAATGGAAAGATGGGAAATAATAGCAGGAGCTAAATTTTCTTCCTACAAATGACAGCAGTTTCAGTCCAAGTCCTTTAAGTGCTTCTGGCAGAAAAAAATATAAGAGAAATTGTCTTTTAAAAAAGTGATTTCAACCAACAATTGCATGTGCTGATAATGTAGGGATTTCTTGCCAATTTATTCTGCATGGCTACTTCTCCACAAAAATTACAATGCTGGTGGTGTTTCTACCTGTGTCTCAAAAACAGTAATCCCAACAAACCCATATCACTGCTGTATTTAGCACCCTGAGAGCCTTAAAACAATGTGTAGCTCATATGACATGAATGTAATATGAAAAAAGTTTATTTGAAGAAGTCAGATAACTGAATCTTTGCCAGATAAAATGTTGTGAACTTGAACAAATTACATACAAATTAAACAAACAAAATATAGAAATGGTAAAAAGGCAGAAGATTCAGTACTAGATTAGAAGGGAAAAAAACAAACAAACAAACAAACAAAAAAACCCCAAACAACCTGACTGGATTGTTTGGAATGAAATTCATTTTCAGCTTGGATAGCATCCATCTAAAGATTTTTTCCCCCACAAATTAATAGGATAAAAGTCCCAGGCTGTGATAAGTCTTATTCAGAGCTATTTTGTGTTTGTTAAATGGAATGTGACAGGGATCTGAAACACTGCTATACTACAGAAAATAATTAGTTGAGAAGTAACTTGATAATTTTACCACTGTGAAGAATGAATGGAAATCAACCTTCACTTTAATTATGTGCAAAGGAGAAGTATAATTACCTGCACAAGATACTAATCAGAGAAAATGATAATACATTCCTCTCCTATCTAGTAGATAGCAAACTAGCTTGCTTAATCTGTTCACCTCTGGTGTATCAAAGATAGCAAATTAGGTACTGCCAAGCTATCTGTATTCTAAGGTTACTTGAATAATTTTATTCAGTCCTTGAGATAAATGCTTATGTAGAAATTTTTAAAAATAAAATTACCAACTGCTATTTGAATATTTCAAAGTTAAAGGAGAAAGTCAAAATCAGCTTCTGCAGCTTCAAAATATCAACAAACTGAAAATGTAGGTGCCCCATAGGTAAGAGGTGATCAAGAAATGAAGATTTTAGCCCTGGATAATTTGTCACAATCTTAATGTTTCCCAAACATGGTTGTCAGAGGTAACCAGAGGTAACCATGGTTGCCAGAGGTAAGGACTCTTGAGAGTCCTTTTGTTTTGGTAAGATTATTAATGCTTTTCCACCTTCTGTAGGACTCAAGTCAGGACACTATTCTCGAAAGTGCTTCAAAAGCAGTGCTGGTGGTGGCAGACATCAAAAAGCCCCTTCCCAGATCTTGAATGCCCATGCTTATATTAATCAGAGAAAAGTTAGTGCTCCTTTGTCTTCCCTGTCACAGGAGGCCAAAGAGGTAGGCTTGATTCTGTTGCACAGAGGAAGACAGACAGACTTAGGGGGACTTTTCCAAGTTTTGTCTCAGATATATATCATATGAATGAGCAAAAGCCCCTGAAATATTCACATGAAGCCTTGTTGTGCCACATGTGCAACGTAACCATGTTGTAGTGGCCAAGGAAGTGCAGTGACCAGGCATGTTTCTTCCACCAGAGAAGGTTCTGCACTAGGCTTCCTTGTAGATGTGACTTGGCTAATGAAGCTGGATGGCAACTGAAGGCACCTTCACACCTGTCTCCATTAAAGCAGCAAAGAACAAATCAATGAAGTGAATCAGAAGATCATATAGTTAGATTATGTCAGTAGTCAGAGAACACCACAAAGTCAGGAAATATTACAAACTATTATTGGGGCACTCCCTGTGTAATGAATCTTTTGCAATCAGATCTACAGAACTCTGCTAAATACAACAGTGCTTTGAGTGTGAGGAAATACTTGCATGGTAATCATTTAAATTGAGTCTGTTTGTAACTTACTGAAAATGTTCTGTTCAATTTATGTGAGTCTATTTAATCTTTGGCAAGGAATTTCCACAGTCTTTATTTGCCTTCTGTTTGATCTTTGAGAGGTTATGTCCATGTGCTTATGACATCTTGTGGGTCACCTGAAATTTCGTGGGGTCAAAGACAGTATCAAAGAAAAAGCATCAGCCTCAGGGTTTGGAGAGGAAATAATGAAATAAAATGTTTCATTGTTCCTTTTTCCTCCTTTTTGTCCTGTTAGTTTATTTGTAGCAATAAAACTGTATCCACTCTCAATTCTGGCTCTCATAATGACTTCATGCCACCTTGAACAAGAGGAGAAAAACATTAAATGCACCCCTTGCATCACCTCAGGCTTGGCAGAGTTGCACTAGAGATGTCTTTGACCCAGGGTGTATTTATCCAACAGGACATTTTGTATGGTAACCTGAGCTTGTCAGTGCTATTTTAAAAAAGGGGAAATTTCTTAAGCCAAGTCACATTTCAGACTCAGTCTGTTCTGAAACTCAGAGTGTGCTAGCAGAGTTCGTGGTGAATGTGATGTAAAAGTGGAGATGGGGTCAGCCTGTGTATGTGGATTACAGATTTTAAAACAATAGTTTTGAAATGTGCTCTAGACTACCAGGGTAACATTTTCAAGACATCTTATAATGATATATCTACATGTTTTGGGTTAAAAAAAATGTAACTTGAAATTGGTACAACCTCAATTGTGCAGCCTTGCACCATTGACCACGTCCCTGTGTGGAACGAATCCAAAATAAGGTTGAACTGCTGGAGTCCAGAAAAGATAGTTTCTAGTCCTCTCTTTCCCCTCCTTCTCTGTTTGAAAACAGTAATCATCATCTTTCCAAGAATATGTCTTGCTTTCTGAGCTAAAGAAAGGCTTTTTTCCTCTTGGTCTTTGACATATATGACAAGCTCCTGGTGCACAGTGTGAGTGAGGACCAAATGAAAGCAGCCACTGGGATGGCACCCGTTTTCCTTCTTCCTCTCCTTCCTTCCACCTTACTTATGTACCTGCAACTTGTTTTTAGTCAATTCCAGTGTAGATTTTTGAGGCAGAGATTATTATGTGTGCAGTGATTAGTACAACAGAGCCCTCATGCCTGCTCAGTATTTCTAGCCACTGCCATAAATAAATTCCTGAAGAACAAACACCAAACCATTAAGATCTCTGCCTATTTCATCACAGTAGCAGACACCTGCTACTTCTCTGGGAGCCACTGTTCTGTATTTTTATTATTTATATTTCAGCTTTTCATGCAATTGGAAAGAATAAAATATTTATTCTTAGTCATTCTTGATCAGAACTGACAAGGAAATGTCTTTGTTTACTTTTCCCCAGTCATTACTTAGAGTGTACTAATTTACTATTTTATTTCATTTTTTTAATAAAAAAATTTGTCTTGCAGGCCTGATCTGTTGTAGGATTCTCCCTTTTGGAAAGAGAGCAAACTTATACTGTTCTGCCACTGCCTCTCTCTGCCTCCAAAGTAAGTTTATGTTTTTCCTTGTAAAAGTAGTTCTTGCTTTGTGAAAACACATTACTCCTAGAACCAAAAAGTCAGAGAAAACAATACATGTAATTTTTTATTCCCTGTGTAATTAACTATATGTCATAAAAGATCAGATTGCATCTGGAGTTAATTCCTTGAACTTCATCTTAAATTTTCTCATCAACGTTATATTTATATATCCTTTACATTCCCTCACCCACAACTTCAAATAGCATTTTGTTGCACATGAACTGCCCTTTTGAATCTTGTCAGACTTACCTTAGCAGCAATTAAGAACTGCTCTTCCTTAAGTCCATGTTCAGGGGGACCAGATTTGTAGACTGTGTATCTTCTCCCTTGACATTTTTCTGCTTAACATTTGTAGCACCAGAGATGATAAACTGGTGTGGGATAGATGAATGCTAGATTACATTTTTCTTGATTTAAGTATTTGGCACCTTTTCTTCTCATAACTCTGTAGAATACTCTCAGTCTGTTGGATCTCAGGGTTATGGGAAATCTGGTCATTTTTTTTCTGAGCCCCTGATAAGGTCCCAGGTTCTGCACTGTGTGCTCTCCTCACAGCCTGGGGAGTTGAAAACAACAAACAAGATAAAAGTGGAAAGAAGAAGGAACAAAAGAGTACCATCCAAAGCAGAACAAAGGTGTGTGTGTGACTTTCTGAGCCTTGTCTGTCATTGAAAATATAACCTTGGGTTTACTTTATGAGGTCTAAAGGGGGTTGATAAGAGGGAGATAAGAAATAGGAGGTGCGAAAGAAGTGAGGAGACTCGGAGAAAACAGAAGTGAATGACATGAGAAGTATGATTTATATTTTGACAAGGAGAATCAAAAAAAGACTTTAAGAAAACATTTCTTCTGGTGACAGCAGTTCTGAAGGCTATGGATTTTCACTCACTGCAAATTTTAAAAAGCAACTTAGAGAAACGTCTCTCAGCAATGTCCTGGGTGCGTTTGTTCCTGCTTTAGGTGTGATGACTGTGCAGTTTCTCTGGATCTGCTTTATATGATTTAGTCAGGTGGGATGTAAATGAGAGGGAAGACTAGGGCTGAAGACCAAGTGGAATTTGTGAGGCACAGTGAGGAGAACAATTTGTTGAGTGGCTGTGGTGACATGAGGACTGATTACATCCAGAAGCAAGAGAGGAGAATACAGCATCTTCAGTTTAGAGTCCCAGGTTTGGAACTCTGTAGAAATATCACTGAGAGCTTGTGGTGCTTCTCTAAGTTGTTTTTGCTTATGGTTACTAACAACCAACTTTGTGCAGTTTCCTGCTTGTCTTTTATGTGGTAAAATCTGTCTCATCTTCTGTGTTTCCATCAGCACTGATGTGAGCTCATATAGCTACTTTCAACCTTCCATTCGTAGGAACAGGTTTTAGAGCATCCTGTCATCATCCAGTTGTATGGAATACATCACAGCTCTTACTCTTCCTTTTTCTGTTATGCCTCTCTGTCAAGCAAAGACTTTTTCCTCAGAACTGTTTCTTATCATCCTCTCCTATAAACAGACTTACCATATTGCTACGTTTGTAGTGTCTTTTATTGGATGCTGCAAAAGATATGTATGTGTACCTGTCTCTGTATTCATTGAGTAGTTGCTTATTACTTTAACAGATAAACAGAAAAGGAACCAATTTACATGCACAACTGGGGGTACTGATTGAACTAAGGAGAGTTTGTTCAGAATTTTGAATGTATACAAATTTACACACACTGAAATTCTGCTTTTGATGCTTTTTTAAATATCATTGGCTAATGGGGAAAAAAAGAAAAACAAAATTCAAGCTGTTTTTCAGATTAGAGAAACAAACCCTTGGGCTCCTGTAGTAAGCCTTTAAGACAGGGTAGAAAGTTCTAGAAATTGTGTCTTATAATGGTTCTGTATGCAGTTTCTCATTTCAGGGAATCACAGATGACAGTGGGAATTCTTATCACCACATTTCTCTGCTGCGAATACAAATGTATTAAGATGAGTTACTGGGTAATTATGATTGCTCCAGACAGATTTATTATGAAGTTACCAGATTGTTACCCCTAAAAAAGCCTGCCTTATTTCATGATAATTATGCAAACTGATGTCATTTTTGTGCACAAGTTCTTAACTGATAATAAAGCAGGCACTCTGCCAGTTTAAATAAGCAGTAGAAATTAGTTACTCTCAAAGAATGAGAAGATGGGAAACACAAGATTTATGGTTACAAAATGCTCACCTGCAGAACGTGCAGGTGAAGGCTCTAGAGGTGAGATTCAGAGACAGAAAATGGCACAGACAGCCACAGATACACACCACACAAAAAAGCTACTGAAGTAACTCAGCCTAAAGGACATCACACCTAGTATGGTGTCCTTAAGTTTTGACTTTTAAATACTACCTGTTTGTTTATCTTAGTATTCTAACTGGGACAGAGTGAGGGTTACAGCTCATTGTACTTATTAATGCAATCTTTTTTATAAACAAATCTAGAATTTATTCAGTCAGACATAGGTCCCTGTTATCATAACAAAAGCTAAATTAAAGCTTTCATGAGTGAAGGGCAGTGTTTCTAAATCCAACTCAGTGTCTGGCTCCATGGAATTTCATCAGCAATTTGTCAAGAGAAATAACCAGCACAAAATTTTACCAGAAATTCAGAGTGAATCTGTGGATTCTGGAAGAGATCTGTCACTTTCTCTCCTGTCATTCTATGTTTTCATGTTCCTCTGCTGCCAGCTTCAGCTCAGATCAAGTGTTGAAGTACCATGAGAAAGTCTGTCCTGACAATTTGACTAACTTGACCAGATGTGAATAATATTGGGAATTTTGTGCTAAACTTGGACTAGAAAGGTTTTATATCAAATTTTGAAATGCAAAGGGACTAAAAAATAGTTGAGAAGAGGGTCTGGGAAGGACACTTTGTTTTTGGTGCTTATCCACATGCTCCCTTGTGAACTTTGGAGCTGTGCCAAGTACTGTTGAAATCTGTATTCATGTCCTTTTGCAAAAGTTAGCATCTGGTGCTGATACTGACTTTTCCAGTGACTTTGAGTATAACAATAGCTTTCAAAGCCTCATCACTTTTCAAAATAATATAAATAATTAACCTAAGAATTCATTGAACATACACAAGGACACAACATGCCAAAAAGTTGTGAGAACACTGACAGGACAGATATTGAGGAAAAGAAACATTAAAAAAAAACCCCAAAACCCAGCAAATGAATCATTGCCATCTTTCAGGTCAAGTAAAGACAAACATGCTGAAATCAGCAATTGTGTAGAGGGAGGTATCTGCCCCATCTTCAAGGAGCCATCCTGGTCTCACTGAGTATCTGCCACACGTTCCTCTGCACTACTAGCAAAAATGTGACAAATGACCTCATGACTTATCCTTAGAAAGACAATGCCACTTCACAAGGTTAATGCAATCAGGAGTGTCCAATATCAACAGTGCCTGTTTCCAAGTATTTTCTTTTTTAGTATCTCCAAATTCAGGCTCCATATCTTGTCAAAAGGCAGCAGTTTGTCTGTCCTGAAAGAAGGATTTGATAGATTTGCTGCTTGCTTTTTTAGGCAGAAATCCACAGTAGTTTTACTTGTCATTTTTTGCTGCTGTGAAATGTAAGTTCTTGAGTGTTTTTTTCATATTTTGGAAGCAAGGGATTCAGGTCATTTTACTGACTGAATAGGAGCCTTGACGTCACTCCCAATTCTGTTGCAGGGCATATGAATAAAGCTCCCTGAAAGCCTCTGGTTCAGCTCACAGTGATGCAACTCCACTGGGCAGTGAGCATGCACTTGTGTGCACGGTCTGTAGCATTACTTAGGTCACCAGTTAATGTAACTTGTTGACATAGAGAACACAAGCATTTTTTTAAGAATCAAAAGCACATCTCTAAAAAAAAAATTAAAATGCCATTATTCATTATTTAGAAATTCCAGAAATAATTCACTCTTGGCTAGGGAGGTGGATGAGGGTTTCATCATAATAGGGTGGTTTTTTTCCTTTTGGTAGGAGAGCGACAGGTTTTTCTGAAATGGGTTTGTTAATATATGTATCATATGCAGCCTTTTAGCTTTGAAGAAGTAATAAAGCTATTTGAAAACAAATTCAAGTGGTTTATGGGGGAAAAAAATGTTTTCTGCTTTGTATTTTTTGATACATTTTTGCTGGAGTATCTCAAGTCCTTTAATTTCTTGGTGAATAAAGTTGCAGATGTCTTTACATTTTTATATGTAAATATAATGAAACATTATACATTTGGAAGTAAAAATTTGCCAGCTTATCAAGTAAGAGAGATTATTTTGATAACGTTGGAATTCTATTATTTCTTGTCACGTGGGTGGATATGCTGAAATCTTTATCTCCTGGAAATGCCCAGCAGCATCAGTTATTCTTGAAGTGTAATTTCAGACACTTGTGCAGCGCTGCCTGTGTGTCTGTGTTTCTCCAAAGCAATGCAGCATGCTTGAAAGGAGGCTGCACCCATTGTGTTCAGCAGAGTGTTTTGACAGAGAGAGTTCCCACCATGTATAAAACTTTAAATTGTATTTTAAATTAAGCTAAGCCTTATGTTGGTGGCAAGGAGACCATGTTGCTGAAAAGAGACATCATTTGTGACAAAAGCATTACAGACGTTGAATGTCAGACACTGTAAAACAGTTTCCCTTCTGCTTTAATTAAATGAGTGCTTTCTCAAACAGCTGAACCTCAAAGGAAATCACAGTGATTCCCATTTTTCCACGAGCAGTTGAGCTGCTTTAAGTTTTACTTACACCCCAAAACCCTAAACTGGGAGTTGTTTTGACGATCCCAATGTAAGTCTTTTTTCTAGGCTGTGATTAGGAAGACAAAATAGCTAGTGAGAACAGCAGTAGGAATAAATAACAATAGTTGAAGGGATTTTAGCTACCATTGCTGCTGTGTCTGTTACTGGGTCTTTTAAAATACTTATGTAAAGCAGGTGAAGGAAATAATCCATTCCTTTCCCTCTCATTCCACTGCTTTTAAGATCGAAATTCCCTTTTTCCATTGTGTGCACATGCATTTTTTTTTAGCTTGAGTGATCACCTGGCATCCAAAGATCAATGGGAAGTGTTACACAACCATGTCACTACATATATTTCAAGAAGCAGATGCTGGTAAAATGAGTTCTTTGACCAGTTTTTGAAGCTGTTGTCAAATTGTGGCTTAAAGATCAGAAGAACATTCTGCAAATTTACATAACCTCTGCAAAGCTTGAAAAATTAATTTATGGTGAGCATCACTCAGCACTCACTTCCAAGGGAAAAAAAAGACAACACGAAACAGCCCAACTCTTTGAATGTCTTTCTTAGTTTAACTTGTATTTATAAAATTGCAAAGATAATAACGAAGCAGATTAAAATTAACAGCAACTGCATATGTGCAAGTGCTGCTTTGGAGGAATATATTACAGAAGTCACAGTGAATTAGAACCTTGTGAAATGTTGCAGCCTAGGACTGGGGTGGGATATAATGGTGTCATCCTTGAGGCTAGGAGCTAAAAAGTAAGATTGCTGTTAAGAGGATACTGCTAATCTCTGCAGATGGGCATATACTCTATTTGTGGTTTAATAATATGAACATCAAGGTCTCATTCTCAGAATTGTTTTGTGCTTGTTTTCTTCTTCCTCCACCTCCTCTCTTTTCAGTATATCTCAGTTCAGCGTGAAAAAAGAAATACCTAATTTGTAAACTTCAAAGCTGAGCATTAAATTCAAAGTGGGGATGGACAGGAAAGCCTGTCCTGATCTAGAACAATACTGTTTTCAGTGGTTTTTAGAAACCTAGAAAGAAGTATGATTCAGGCTTGGTTTTTTTGTGGTGAAAAAGATTTCATAAGCTCTGAACCAAACTAGTGAAACCCTCACAATGTCTCCTGAGCTTGACTGATATTTCTTCCATTTTGAATGTGAGCCTCGGAAGAAACGGTCTTTAGAATTGTAAATTTTAAGGCCAGAAGGGGTTAGATCATATAGGCTGACCTAAATAGCACAGCTCTTTATTTACATACTCCCTGAGTCCATAAAATGTGCATGATTTATTTTAAAAAGATACTGAAACCAGGCTCAGAGGGCACATGGGCCAGATTTGAGTCACTGATCCCAATCCAGAGAAATAGCTCGCTATCTGCTTGGATTCCATATCTTCCTTCCTTTCCTCTTGAAAAAGCAGAGAGTTTCAATTTGTAAATTCTATGTTAGCTGCTTTGCCTCAAACACAGGAGGACAAGTAAATTAGAATTTATTTCCAGTGCAGTAGAAGAAATATTTTTATGTGTTCTGAATGCTAAAATGTCAGGGATAAAAGGGCTTGTTTTGTTTTTAATCCAGGAGAGGGAGAGTTAGAAAATTTAATATTAGAACTGCCTTCGTGCATTTCTAAGCACTTCAATAAATGTGTTCTTGATTGGATGTAAACTTTCCCCTGTAGTGTTTGCAACCCATGAGAATATTGAAGGAAAAAATCACTTGAAAAAAAGTTATAGGACTCTAAGTGATTTTGCATATATTCCAGTCTTTGGGGTCCTAATTTTTCTGACTCATATTAATTTTATTCCATATTTATAGCTTAAGTGAGAAGAGAATTAAATTCAAGAGGTCCACAGCTGTGTATAAATAATTACTGTTTATGAATATTACCACCCAAATTATAAAGAGGATAGCAAATCAAGAGAGATGAAGTGAAAAACTCTCTTGAAAGTTATCTAGGTGTTTAGCACACAGTGTTCTATCAGAAGGCCTTGGAATTATAGCCAATTTTTTTTTGTATTTTCTATCTGTCTATGGTATCAGCAGCTGGGCCTTTTAGAAAAAAATCTCCTATGTAATTTCAAGCATTTAACTGTGGACCTTGTGTGAGCAAGACAATCACTGCTGGATCAGTGTATAATCATGAAGATGAACAGGCACCTTTAGCTTAACTTTGTGTCCAGCAGAGACGGATGTGGCTTCTGGAGCTGGCACAGCCCTGCAGTAACAGGAGGAGCCTGGGGGCACCAGTGCTCTTAGCAAAAGCACCTTGAGCAGATGGGATGAAACATCTCCAGTTCATGTGGCATGAGCAGGAGGCCTAAAAAGAAATGAGTTGTTGGACCTTGATCTGCTGAGTATCAAAGTTTCTCCATACTTGCTGCGGAGAGTTCAGTGGTACTTGGGTACCCAAAACAGGAGCAGAGGGAGAGCTGACTGGGATTTCAGCATGTGCTGTGGCTCTGAACCTTAAAGGATGTATTTCTATGGCCCAGTACAGAGATTGTAGCATATTCCTCTTAGCAATACCTGAGGCAGTGCAGAGTGGCACAGGAACACACAGGCACAGCTGCACATTTATGTGTCCTCCTGAGGTCATTCTGCCGAGAATCAGCATGTAGCAGCCTGGGCCGCACCAGCCTGGTGTGGGGAGCACTTACAGTATTTGAGGACATTAGCTAAAAGACACTTTGAGTGTCACTCACAGCTTTCCACGTGTGCTACACACTTTTCACGGGCTGGCCAAATTTATCCTTAATGAATACAGTGGGACATATTGTTTCAGTCTACAGGTAAAGATGTTAGGAAGTGGCAAAGCTAAGAGAAAACTAAAGGAGTTTTGTGCCTGGCACCCATTCTCTAAAACACCGTGTGAATTTGTACTTTTCACCCAAAATGTGTGCTGTTAATTCCATCAATCTGTAGTTTGGGAGGTTACCTGTAACAAAAGGACTCTCTAAGGTTTTCCAGTAGTCAGGAATGATGTTTGATCCTTTTACTTGGAAGATTCCCTTCCATGATCATTTATATATACTTTACAGTCAGAACGCTGAATGCCATCTCAAATACTTCTGGTCTTTCAAGAAAGTCTCCTGTTCACATTCTGAGTGATCTCAGTCTTGCTAAATTTGCGAACATTAGACACAAAAAAAGACTTTAATTTCTCTGAGCAGAGAGCATAGCTGAGTGAGCTGAGTCCAGAAACAAGAGAGGCTCACATATCTCTCTGTAATAGTTTCTTTCTTGTATATAGAGATTTTTATGGAAATACTGGTAAGGCAAGATTAGGGCCTGTCTGTACACCCAGGAGTGCAAGGCAGGACAACAAGCCCCTGACCAGTGAACCAGCTACTTTACACCATCTGTGATACACACTGGAGAGATGGGGCTGTTGTCCACAGAGCACAGGAAGAGAAGAGGGGTAGGAAGGAATGGTGGGACTGATTCTTCACCCTCTACATTTAAGACCATTTCAAAGACCGTGTATATTCTGAAAGAAATGGATTGTAGCCTGTAGTGGGCTGGTACAGCTGTGATGGCTTGGCTTTGTGAAATGGCTGACTTGCTCACATGGAGAAAATATTCCTCAAATACTAACAAGTCTAAAATGTATTTAATAAAGCAAATACCAGTAAAGTTTGAAAATGGATGCATAAATATTAATGAAATTACAACACAAATAAATTTTACAAAAGCCCATCTGATTAAGACAAGAGCTATGACAATTCTTGTGAATTTTTAATATTAAAAATAAACATTACATTAATGAGTCTTCATTTTATCATTAAACATTTTACTTGGTTTTCAGCAGAGAATTTTATTTTTACTTGACATACTTTTTAAAGTGTCTAATGGGCTCTTATGACATTTGTAAATGAGGCAAAACATAAGGACTATAGGAGTTAATTCTTTATATTCATCACTAATTCAGACTAATTTATCATAAGGGAAAATTCTGAAAGAAATGGATTGTAGCCTGTAGTGGGCTGGTACAGCTGTGATGGCTTGGCTTTGTGAAATGGCTGACTTGCTCACATGGAGAAAATATTCCTCAAATACTAACAAGTCTAAAATGTATTTAATAAAGCAAATACCAGTAAAGTTTGAAAATGGATGCATAAATATTAATGAAATTACAACACAAATAAATTTTACAAAAGCCCATCTGATTAAGACAAGAGCTATGACAATTCTTGTGAATTTTTAATATTAAAAATAAACATTACATTAATGAGTCTTCATTTTATCATTAAACATTTTACTTGGTTTTCAGCAGAGAATTTTATTTTTACTTGACATACTTTTTAAAGTGTCTAATGGGCTCTTATGACATTTGTAAATGAGGCAAAACATAAGGACTATAGGAGTTAATTCTTTATATTCATCACTAATTCAGACTAATTTATCATAAGGGAAATAATAGGGAAGTAATCTTTTTCTTTTTTTTTTTTTTTTTTAATTTACATATAAATAGGTCTAAATCACAAAATTGGGATACAGATATTAAATACTCCAGAGTCCAAACTGACTTACTGTGGGGTTTCACTTTAATTTATTATAGCATAGCAAGGACCTGGTTCTTTTTTATATAAAAAAAAATGAAAATTCAAACAGCTCAGAGATGCTAGAAATTGGAGATTGCTCTGATGTATTTCCAGTGGCTTGTGTGGAACCAGCACATCTAATCTACTTGAACCCAGTTCTTTTGTGCCTTAGGAACTAAGCTTTTATATACCATAGCCTGTTTCTCTCCCACAGCATTTGTCATCCAGCATTGATGTTAGACTGCAATCCATGCATTCCATCTGTCAGTGAAGAGAACAAGCAGTTCTGGTGCACAACACGAGCTGGGAGCCCTGCGTTCCTTGGCTCTTAACTGATTAGCTGCCTGACTGGCTTCGGGTGGGATGAATTGATAAGGTCAGTTTGGGTAGGAGCAGTGAGCATAAAGGAAGGATTTGTTATTCAGAGTAGCTGCTCACAGACACTCTCACCTAACATTTCATTTGTGCTTTTGTCACATTGGGTGCTGTGTATGCAGGTGATACCAGAGCTAGGGTTGCAGTTTATTTGTATGTTTGCAGCGGTACTGGAGATTTGATTTTTAGCTCTGCAACAGGGATGTGTGCAGTGATGTGATGAGCTCGGGAGTGGCTGTGATCATGTATTTATAGAGCTTGTCTAGTGCCAATGGAATTCAGCTTACTTCTGGCTTCACTAGCCCAGCTGCAAGGGAGTGAGAAGCTCCTGGTGCTGCCTTGCACAGTAATATGGGCTGTTCCCTCCTTGACAAATGGTGTCACGTGTGCTAGAGAGGCAGGGTGAGCCTTTGCTTGTTAAAACTGTTCATTTGCTGTCTCCTGTCCATGTGGGTGTGTTTCCATGCATGATAGCAATCCAAAGTGCTATTAAAAGGAGGCTGGGCAGCCCTATACAGGTGGTGTTATCTTCTTAAAAGCATTATCTGATCCAAGACAGTTTCCTTAACATTTTTGCATAGTGTATGACTCGTGTCTCTGTCATTTCCTAGGTCATGTCTTCAGTGTGGGAATTCACACTGCAGTGCTTCCATTACTGTAGTTCCATCAATGCACTCTCCAGTAATTTACTGGATTAAGCAATATCTTTGAGAACCCAGGTTTGCCCCAGTGCACAGCACCCGTGTTAGTGGTTTGCACTGCGCATTCACAGTGATGTTGTTAGAGTGGATCACGTTTCTTACAAAGGGCATCAGTTTTGTGACTTTGTCTTAAATCTAATGCTATGTTAAGACCTCTTCTGCCATTAGATTTAAGCACTCAACTAAGCAAAGCACATACTGATGCTCCCTGTGCATGGAATAACAAATGCATTTCCTCACAAACATTTGGATTTCTGTCAAACATTTTAGCACATTTATTTTTTGCTTTGCCCTCCCTCTTTGTGCATTTTTTAAGCAAATTAACTCAGAAGAAAAAAGTAGTTTACAGATCAAAAGGAAATGTTGAATTATACACTTTCTCATTCTCTCTCTCCCAAGACTGGTAAATGCCTCTTCTCAAATAGCAACTTGAATGCTGCCACATTTTTCACACTTCTCCACTGATCCAGTTCCAATGTGATTATCTTACACTGCTCATGCAATTTTATAAGGAAGGCAAGGTCCAGAAATCTTTCTACACCACAAAAAAGGTGAGCTTCTTCAGAAAGCTGCCTGACCAGTCCTACCCGTAGATTCATACTGGTTATAGCTTCACTGAGCTTTTCTTTACTCTTCCCTACATCAGATACCTCTGCTGATTATTGATCATCTTGTGATGTCTGAAGAAGTCTGGTTGGAGCTGAATGCTGTGCATGCATTGGAACAAACTAAAGTTGTGACAAAAGAAAATAAATTCCCCGGCCCTTGCTTTGCTTTCAGATCAATTTCTTTAGGGTTTCCAATAGAACAAATCAAACAAAAACTTTATCAGGCTATTGAGTTACAGTTATTAGATACTCTAGACTTCTTCATTTCTGTTCTTTTTATAAGAATCTTTCTGTACAGCATCATGGTGTGTGATAAAGACCTGAAAAGTAGGAGCCCTGCTGTGCTTTTATTTTGTTTCTCAACCTTTTTCTAACCTAACCTCATCCTCTGTCTGGCCTGGCTGTTCAGATACTTTTGGGGGCCCAGGTAGTTATTGTGAAGAGATTGGCTAAATCCTACAATTCAGGCTAAACGTCTAACAGCACTGGTCTATAAATTGGGGGAGGAAAAAGGGACAAGCAAAATAAGACTCATCTTTGCCTTCCTTCTGTATTATAATTTTTTAATTTCCAAGTGTTCCTGTGTAATGAGAAATAATTCATCCTGTTTTGAACAAAATTAGGGGAGAAAAGGGGGTTCTTAGCATTCAGATCGCCTCAGTTTTTTACCCTTTTCTGGTCTTGCCCTTTCTCTGAGTTTGAGAAGAATATCTGGCTCTTCAGGACAATTACTTTATTACCTGGAGAATGAGGCTAGAGCAAGACGTGCTGGTGTTTATGAAGGTTTTTTAAGAGCCTCTACAGAAATACATTATTTTGTCTAAGCATTGTGGAGCAAAATGTCTTGATTTGTTATTGCTCCAAAACATAACCACGACCCTAAAGAAGCTATTAGGTTTTGGATAATTTACATCTCAAATAATGTCAGTGCCTGAGCCTCAGAAGCTCCTATAAAAAATTAAAAAAATAAAAAGTAATGTTAAACATTTTATTTGGAAAGAAATCAGAGGTCAGAAGAGGGCAAGTAGTGAATGCATTCACAGATTCTGGTGTGCTGGCCTTAATGTAACTTCTGAAGCATATTTGAAATAATTGGGTCTGCTGGAAACCTTCCAAAATATTTCAAGGGGCCAACAGCAGAACTGGCTGTGCTGTGTCTAAACTTTAGTTACAGAGTCTTAATTCTTAGATGTATAAAAGTCTTAGAAAAAAAATAAAAGAAAGGAAAACATTTTCTTAGAACTCTTCCCTTGGTCTTATTAAAATAGCACTTCTCTGTAGAGACGAGTTAATCATGATTGCCAGACTAAAGATTCTGTTCAACATAAAAGCTGTCACAGCCCTTGTAGTGAACTGCAGCTTAGAGAGAAAAAAGACTGAGATGCTGCTGTTGGAGAAAAGGTTGTTCAAATTGTACAGACACCCATCATAATTTGTGCTAATGATAAACAAACATGCAGCAGAATGAGAAAAAGATCTGCAGAAGGCAAAAGGTTCCTAACATGCTGTTCTCTTAGTCCAAATGTGCTCAAAAGAGGGAATCTGTGTCTGATCTAATGGAATGCCAGAGATGTTGAAAGGCAGAAAAGACAGATTTATAGTGGTTAGCTGAGCTGGTATCATGATTACTCTGTCTTATCTTGGAGCAGCTCTCTTCTACAGCAATGTCTTCTTCAAGATCAAATGCCACCAAAAAGCATTGCTTCTGGGGTGAGATCAGTCTGCTGATTGTTCAGCTCTACAAAGTACAACAGCATGAAAACAGAAGTGACTTGACATCTAATTTACTCACACGAATAGCCACACATTAACTGACTGGCAATTTCCCTCAGGCAACAGCAGCTGGCTTGCTTGCTGTAGACTTTCTGGTTTTGCTCTGCTCATCCTTCAGAAATCAGTCAGACTCACCTGGAGTTATCTGTAGCAGGAGATCACCCTGGCCACAGGAGATGGTGTTTTATCAGTTATCTTTTAATGGGCAGATATTAAATCCTTACTTTACTTTGACTTGTTGATAGCTTCAAGAATTCATAGAAACTTTGACACCTCTTCAGAGATCATCTTGTCTAAGGCAAGGAGTCTGGAGAGACATTAGGTTGAGAGCAGCCTTTGAATGACTGGTCTGCCTTTGTCAAATATTATGTAAAGTGTTATCATGAAGAGGTATTGCTATGAGCCAAGTGGAGCTACATTTTATATTTTACGGAAGGTAAGATGTATCAGAACACATCTGAGGGCTGCTCAGTAAGAACAGTCATTTTACAGTGTTAGTATTTCCAGTTAATTTTATATTCAGGTTTGAGAAGTGCTGTGCTTCTTGCAGAAGGAATTGCGTAAGAGCAGTTTCAAAAACTACAAAAGAAAGGTGAAAAAGGCAAATTGCACTGATCCAAGTTTGAAGAGCCCTTCTGTGATCTTCAGGGATTGAGTCCCACAGAAAAGATGAGCTTGTGACTGAGATCTGAAACAGGGTTTTCTTAAGCATTCACTCAAAGATGCCAAATGTTACCCCTGAGGACATCAGTGAGGGTTTGCTGAGCAACGGGACTTACCCCACGTGGGCTGAATGTTCTAGAGAACCTACAATGCTTTCCATGCTTACTCAGGGTGAACATGATGTGAATTCAAAATAGGGCAATAAAGGACACCTAAGACAACAACCTCTGACAGGCTCTCTAAGCCTCCAGGAACTGGCACAGATTACCCTGCTGTAAGAAGGTGCCACAGGAGACTGTCTATCAAAAGTTATGCTGGCAGAAACAAGTGTTGTGTAGTCTGTGTGAAGACATGAGGGAAAAGGAGATGTATTTTGTAGAAAAGGCCACTTGCCATCATTGAGTAAACATCAAGTGTAAAAATTAGTATGAATAGGCAAGATGTTTTACTTTGCTGCTCACGGCATATGTTCTTTCCAAGAAGCTAAGCCCACTATCACACTGTTGCAGGGTTTGGTTTGCTGTGTTTGTCTCTTTTTGGCTACCTGTCAGTGCTGGTGACAGTGCTTTGACCCGTACTTACACTGGCATTGTCAAAACATACTTGTACACAATGCTTTGCCTTGAAGGGTGGTACAGGACAGTACTTTGGGAGAGGTGGGCAATGTTCAGCCAAGAGAAGAAGAATCACTGTAAGGTCTTGACTTGATGTGTGTATTAGGGTTTGAGACTATGTGGTGGATGGAAGCAGAGAATTTTTCCCACCTTGATGCGTGCACACAACTGGGCTGCAACTCACAATTGCTGGTTATTAAAGGAGGAATAAAATAATCAAAATAGGTTGTTGTGGTGAAGGAAAAATTTTCTTTGCATCTGTTCTGTCTCTGAAGATACAGTGTATTTCCCTCCCACTACAGGGCTGCTGAAGTTTTTCAGACCTACTGTGATAATTACTACTTCTCTGATTGCCTTTGCTAGATGTTACACTTGTATCATTTTAACAATGGAAGATGGAGGGGTGTGGCAAAACGTGTGTGTGCACATGCTCGTGCATGTGTGTATGGAGAGACATTTATTAGATATTGCTGTCACATCCCTAATGTGACACTTCAGACCTGAACCTGCTGGGTACCTTCAACTTCCACAACTTGATTTTTCAGAGGTGGTGACTCCCTGTGGTTCTGATTGATTTCAGGGAATTGTGGTTCCTCAGCACCCTTGTAGGAGCTGTCCCCTGCTGCCCTCTGTGAAGGTGCTCAGCCACGTCAGGCTTCTCCTAGCACATACATCATAGCTAAGTAACTCTAAAGCTACTGACAGCCCATTCAGGGCTTTTGTCAGTCCCACACCACCCAGTGAAACATTCTTGTTCCTGAATAGCTGGCAACTGGTGATGAAAGCTGCAGTTACGATAAAAGTTCAGGAATATCATGTATCTCATTTCCTTGTCCTATCATTCCAATATTCTGTACAGTAATTCTCTTCCTTGCTGTATCTCTCAAATGCTTTCCATCCCTTGGTGCTGACTGCTCTTTACAGTATTATGTTAGTGATCCCCTTACACTGCATGTCTGTTCCTCGTCCTGCCTCTCAAATACTTCTTATAATACCACATCTTCCTTCCCTGTAATCTCTCTGAGATTCTTATAATGCTTCTTTTCCTTGACACACCTTTCAGAAGCTCCATATATTATAACCTGAACATTTCTGTGCTCACCTAGCCAGAAGGATTGCTAATGCTCTGAATGACAAAAATGATCTAAAGAAAGAGGGTATACTGAAAAAGTAAAGGTTACATCTTACTGCACTCAAGAAGGATCAGTGTGACTTTTCAGGTCTACTAGCCAAGCAAGGACTGCAGCTACACCATCGTTTGAAGTTCCAATTTGCCTGGCAAATACCATGAAATATCACAGTTCTGGCCATTGTGTTACAAGAAGCCTGCACTGGCAGCATACAAGAGATGCTAGACATTTATATAATTCACTGAAAGGATTTTCATGGCTATATCAGACAGAATGAAACCTCCATTAAGTAGTAAGTTGTCTCTTCATTCAAACTATGGAAATAGTTCTCCACAGTTTCATTTGGCAAAACACATTCAGGAAGACAAATTCTCTATGATCTCCCTGCAATGAGAGGGACCACTCTGAGCTTAAACTAGTCCCCAGTTCAACTTAAACACTTCTGCAAGTTATTTGACTAAGCCTGTTTCTTGAAATGCAATATGAGAATTGCTTGTGCTGGCACAGAGTTACATCTCCTTCCACCCCCCAGACCTTCCTCCCAGAGTTTTGCTGGGTGGTTGCCTATGTTACTATCATGTGCAGTTTAAGCAGAGTGAGGCGAAGTGTGAAGTCCCAGTGCAGCAGCTCACCAGGGAGGAATGGGAGCTTTAGGTCTGTGCTGCTGTACCTCAGTCAAAAAAAAAGGGAGATACTTTCAGTTTGTATCCAGGGGCACTGTAGCAGGGAACAGTTGTCAGAATATACCTGTAGTCTCTCCGGTTAGACAGGAACTGAAGGTCGTAGGCAGCATGTAGATACATGATTACTTATTGGTAGTGGCTTTATAGTGTGTGGTACCCCTGAGATCTCTTCCTTTGGGTGAGTGCTCCTTGCTGTTGTTACTGCCTCCTGTGCCAGGTTTGGTGCTACCACATCCACTGCTGTGCTTCACTCAGGGGGGAAGGAAGACTCAGATTTTACCAGTAGTTTCTGCATTCTGGTCGGGGTGGGGAGGAATTCCACAGTTCCTAAGGCAAGTGTCTCCTCTGTACTTACCATACAGACACCACACCATCTCTGCTGGGGGAGGAGACACCCTGGTCAGACCAGTGGCTGCCAGTCCTAGCCAGCTCTCTCTCCCAGCCAGTGTTTCTGTACCTTCTCCTCTGTATTATCTTCCTTTCCTGTGCCCAGGGAAGGTTTCACCATTCTTTACCCTCCAGGAGTGACATTTTTGCCCTCCATGATTATGACCAGTGGTTGCCCCAAGGCAAACCCATGAGTGGTGCTAGTGTGGCACTGACAGTCCATTCCTCCAGGGCCCCATGGCCACCAAGACTGCAGACACCTGCCTGTGGCTTACTTGGGCTTAATCGAGGATTATAGGCAAGCTAGAGCAGAATAATAATAATAATAATGACTCCCTTCTTTTCCAAGTACCTGTGTCTCAAAATTTTAGTTGAATAAATCCACCCTTGTTTGAATGATTTTCAAACTGAAATTGTTGTGTCTATTAGGCATTTAGCTGTTACCTCTGCTAAGCAATGTGCTGCCTCACTTGCTTTGAGGCTGACCTCTTCAGTCCTGGCTCTCCCTCAAGTGACAAGGGTTTTTTTTGGCCAGTGGGGATACATGGTTTACTCTTGCCTCATTCATCACCTAGAGTATGCTCCCTTTCCTTTTGGTTTCCTCCATCAACTTGTTTTGCTGCATCTGCTTTGAAGTGATAATACAGGAGTTGTCTAATCAGAGCCTGATTATCCTTTCGTGTGGAGGTAGTACCATTTGGATGGGCTCTAATCTCATTAACACTGCTTTCCTTGTCTCCATCCCACTGATGACATCTGCAATTCCATCAACATGATTAACATCCCAGTCTGGCTTTTGGCATCTTTAGTCCTGATTTATGCCTGTATGGGATGAGAACCAGGCTATCTGACTTTCTCCAGCTTAGGAATTTGATCCCTCTAGATAGGTTTTGGGGTTTTTTTTGCTCCTCTTTAGAGTATGATCCAGCTGTTGTTTTCTTCATGTTTTTGTTTTACCTGGCCAGTGAAAATGGCATATTTCCTCCAAATGGATAACTTTAATACTGTCATACAAGTGCAAGATTACTTGTTGCAGATCTTCCCTTAGAGGTTTGAAGTGATAAATCAGTTAAGAAAGTGGCACCATATTGGTGAATGTTTGGTTTTTTTAAATATTTTTATCTGTCTGTAAATTGAGCCATGCTAAGAGGTGACTTGGAAAATACTGGCTTGATGAGTGGCAGATAATCTACTGTGGTGAATGTGCTGTGATTTAGTTCCACAGCAGACTTGTTACCAAGACTTCACAAATTCCTTTCCTGAAGAATTTGACATTCACTGTTATTAAGTCAAAAAAGCAGCACTTGCTCCAGATTGCAGAGCTGACATCACAGTTATGAATATTTCTCTGTTGAATCCTTATTCTTTGTTATCCTGGAACCTCAGCTTTAAGGAGACTGCTTTATCATTTTAATTTCACTGTGTTTTTCTGGAAGTTGGGCTTTGCAGTGGTATCTTACTCCTGCATGCACCATGGATCAAGTCTTTGCAGTAAAGGAGTATGTTTGAAATTAATGGTAATTTTCAGTGAATGTCAATCTTACTGTGAACTACAGGAGGAATAACTTTATTTTTTTCCAGGAAGTTATTATCTGAAAATGAAAAGTTAATTTATTTCTGGAGCAGACCTAGGATTCTTTTGTGAATGATCCAGGCTGTAGGATAGGAAGACTGAGACATCAAGAAGAAATAGAGATTGTTCACACAACCTCTGTGTCCATAGCAGAATTATCAGACAGTGAATGACACTGATCAGGCAGGAAAGTCCTGGCAAGAAGGTTTACAAGTACAGAGCAAAGTGAGAGGATTGTGTGGAAATGTAGTATTAAGAATAAGTATTAGAAAGATTAGAAGAATTTGCTTTTGTGATTTCTTAGCATTGCTACATGACAAAGGCATTCAGGCTCTGTCCTGCTGACCAAGAATCTTCGCCTGCTGCTCCAGCTAGAAAAGTTGCTGCCTACTGAGAGCACATTGTATCTAAAAAGAAATATTGGGTAAAAGGTAACAAAGTATTCACTTCCAGACACTGAGTTGGTGAAAACTGATGGAGTCTCTGGTTATCAGCTGACAAAAATAATTGCAGCTTATAAATCAAGTGTAGGCACTTGAGAATTTGGCAGCTCCTCTGGTTTTAAGATGTTTGCTAAAGCTGCTAATAGTATGATAATACAAAAAAAATTTTAAAAAAATTTTAAAAAAAATAATTAAAAAAAGGGGATATAAAAGTCATTGGCTTTGCTTTTAAATAAAAATGACAGCCATCAATGGTTGCTCTGCCTTGTCTCCTCCTTGGGGAAAAAAATGGCGCTTGAATGTGGAAGTGGAGCTGGAACCACAGAGCTGGCTGACAGCCTGAGCTTGGCAGTGGGCAGTGGGAAACTAAGAGTACCTGAGGAATAATTTTGGAAAGGAAGAAAACGCCAGGGGAAAGGGAGAATTTTGGCACAGGAAGGAGAAGGGGAGCAGTTATTATTGTTTTTATTTTAGAAAGAAGAGACTTCAGCTGAGGCAAAAGCCTTGCTTCAGCGGGCAAGGGAAGAGCTCGTGCTAGAGCTTTTCTACTCTGAATAGGAAGTGAGTGGGGGAAATTAACTACTCTGCTCTCTGTTTTTTTTAGACAGGTAAATAGAAGAAAACTGAACTAAATGACTTCAAAAGCCTTGCTTCAGCGGGCAAGGGAAGAGCTCGTGCTAGAGCTTTTCTACTCTGAATAGGAAGTGAGTGGGGGAAATTAACTACTCTGCTCTCTGTTTTTTTTTAGACAGGTAAATAGAAGAAAACTGAACATAAGTGACTTGTTTGGGCTGACATAGCAATCCTGTAGCACAGCTGGGAGTAAACCCAGATAATCTTTCTTTCAAAGAACTGGCACTATTACCCATCTCATTTTATAGTCAGGTCACTGGACCTAGCCCAGTGCCTTTACTGGCACTCAGAAATGTCTTGAATGCATCCCAGATCTGTGTCTCTTTCCTGATCCAGAAACACTTCCAGAAATCTCTCACAGCTTCTCTCAAACCAAATCAATTTTTCTTTCTCTGCTCTTTGCAGCAATTACACAAGCCCAGTAGTTTTTTCAGCTCTGACAGTAGTTTGAACTGCTTGCTTTTCTCCAGTGAAGATGAGAGAAGCCTTTCAGGATTCCTAAGGAGAAATGAATTACTGAAGGGAATAATGTTTCTCCTCCACTGTCTCCCACCAGTTCTGGACATGGTGCTGTCATCTGAGAGCTGCATAAAATAGCTAGAGAAATACATGTCGTTTGTAGCAAGCTGCAAAATGCAGGTTAAGAACAGCTGTTGTTAAACAGAAAGGGCCATTGTCCAAAGGGCAAGAGAGGCATGAATATTTCCATCTCACCTTTTTTTGCTCTTTGTCTCTGCTGAGCTTTTACCAGCATTAAAAGCAGGATGAAAACTACTGCTCACATTCTTTCTGTATTACATTATCTGTGTCTGTCACAGGGAAAAACACTTTCTGTGTTAATGTGTGTGTCTGGTAGCTCTCAGGTAACTACATTAAAAAAAAAAAAAAAAAAAAAAAAAAAAAAAAAAAAACAGAAAAAATAAACCCTGCAAC
>NW_009953098.1:10604588-10660298 GCF_000747805.2 Chaetura pelagica | reverse complement strand
AAAAAAAAAAAAAAAAAAAAAAAAGCACAAGGAAAACAATCCCACTTACACTTTCTATTATAAAGAATGATCCAAATTGGAGGAGTTAAATCAGGAAAGGAGCAGGGTGAGCTGAGCAGCACCTGAAAAGCTTTCAACTAGGTTCTGAAAAATGTGTTTAATTGCAACCAAGATGTGACATTTTGGCTGCAAAAGAAAGATCTTGTGACTCAACTCAGCTTTCCCCAGTTTGGGAAAGAGAATTTCCCTGAGGATACTAAAGCAGCAAGTAAACTGGCGGAAGGCAGCAGAGGCTGAAACCACACAGTTGTCTTCCTTCTGTTGTCAGCTGCCACGTGAGTCGTGGTGGGCTCTTGAAGCTGTGTGCTGTAGAGCTGCAGAACAAAGCTGAAACTGGCCCACCCTGGTGCCTGCCATGTTTTCCTGCATGGAATGGAAGGTGGCCAGGCAGAGCTCCTCCAGTATGGGGGCACTCCAGCCCACAACCATGTAACTTCACTCAAGAGCAGAGGCACTAAGGGATGTGGTGCAAAGCAGTCATCTCCACTCACTGCTGCTTAAGGACATCAATGCAAGAATGCACTTCTGGATCCACACTGGTGAAGCTGCAGTGCTGCACTGTCTCCTGGGGATTTCCTAGGCTCAGTCTTCACTTTATTGTGTGGGAGCTATTGAGTCAGTCCAGTGAAGGAGCCCACTGAAGCTTTATGTAGTCAGCAGTTAAACTAGTTGTTCAGTATCAAGTGAGGGCCATTGCTTTTTCCTACATTTTTTCTTAGGTGATTCTACTTTTGAACTGACTCAGTTTGAATACCAGAAGTATGTCTTCATAATTAGAATCTCTATGAATCTGAGATTTGAAATTCTTGCTAGTTTCTGTTATTTCTTGCACTGTCACAAACAGTAAAAACTCCAGAAGCTGAAGGTGGCCAGTAAGTTTATAGCTAGTTCTTGCAGCAGTCCAGACTCCATTTGCTCTTGTATTGTTTCACTGGGTCTGTCATGTCCAACTCTGTAACCCTAAATATGCACAGTCTGGGTGATGAGCTCCTCAGGTGTAGTTAAAATTTTGGCCTGTGTCTTCAAGAAACTTGGCAGCAAAATTAATACATAAGTAATCATCATTTATATGAAGAGTAAATGGACAGTATGCTGCTTAGCAGGGTAGATTTCTGGGTACTGTGCATTCAAATAGAATGCAAATGCAGTCAGTAATCCACATATTGAGAACTTGCAAACTACTGCCTTAAATGTAGACCCATTTTTTTCAACTCATGTAAATTGGCTTCACTCTACTGCATGTTGTAACTCCACTAAACTTGAGCCATTTTAATCAATGGAACTAATCCAGTTTACTTCAGCTCAGGATCTAATCCACAATTAAGACTGGGTTTACAGTAAAGGTTTTTTCAAAGCAAAGTTCTTGTATAGAGTTTGAGGTGATCAAAATTTTCCCTTGCCTGCTTCTTGGTTCCTTAATCCCCAATTAATTTTTAGATCTAAACACACATGACTTTTTCAAAGGACTTTCAAAGAATGCTCTGAGTCACTCCAATCAGTTCTGAAGCACAAAATACCCCTTGGTTGACATTCTGAGATCATGAGCTGTGGTTATGTGTATTTCACTGTTCACATGGTAACAGAATCAAAAGAAAATCATAATGAAACACAATGGTTGGATTCAGAAATAGGTTACAAAAACATTCTTTTGAGCAGTCTTAACAATGGAGAAGATATTCATATACACTGGGCCAAAATCATCCTTGTTGCAGTGCCAATTAACTCACTGAAGTTGCACCTTAGAATAACTCAATAATTAGGTAAAATTATTTCAGTTAGACCTGTGCCACCCCCACCCTCCTTTCAGTGCTAACCTGAAAATAATTTGGCTGTGAAAAATCAGGAGTCTTTATTTTCATTAACTCTTTGTATGTCTTCATTTTTTTAGATAGTTAAATATTCAGTAAAAGTTTGCATTAGAAATTGATATTGAAACTGGATTTATCAGAAAAGATGAGCCTCTGATGGTTTAAAGGAGTAACAGCTTCTGTATAAGCATGAGGAGAAAGGGGTAAAAAAGACCTAATTCAGTAGCTCTAAGCTGTCCTTTGTCTTAAAAGGTAAGAAAAGTATTACCATGGAAACATGCTCACTCCTTTTCATAGAAAAAGAGTTTGACTTAATTACTATGAAGTCGTACTATCTTATCTTAAAATAATATTCCAAGTCTTTCTCCAAGCAGTGTATTTATGTGTGTCAGAGAGAGCTAAGGAAAATGCTATCAGAAGGAAAATAAGCATTTGTCTGTGTGTAAATCACAGCTCTTGCTCTGTAGCAAACATTTTTATTGCTGTTGTGAAATTCACACCTCTCAGGAGGAAACCTTCTTATAGAATATGCTGCTTTCTTTCAGCTCCTATATGTGTATGTAAGCAACTGTAGCAAATCTTTTTTAACTGGCAACAATAAAGAACAGTAATTGCACACTTTAATTTAAAATTACAAGACTGTTCCTTCCTTTTCTGGAGGGAAATCTCTTCTGTGGGCCTCTTTCCATCACTAAATGCCTGATTGTCAGAAGAGGAAAATGTCATCTTGTTCGGATTTACAGGGAGCACAACAGTCACAACAAGGGACACAACAAAGGGCTCTGAGCACCCTGTTTTTTCACTCTTCCTGGTGTTCATTCCATTTGTACTGTCAGCTCAGGTGCTAACAAAATATCAGAAGACTGTGGTGCCATAAATTTATACCTGCAGGTCTTGGGTCTAGCTTTGAGCCAGGGTTTGCTCCTGAAGCTGTATCATGCCATGAATCTCACTGGCGTTTACCCTGCCTTTGAGGCACAGATCCTGTTGCTCCCTCTCCTCACCATTCTTCCACTTGTCCCCCATTGGGGTGGGGAATAAGATCCTACAGCTGTTAGGACAGGTTTCTTCATAGATTTTTTTCTAAGACAACCAAACTTAGCCAGTGAGACCTGCACTGTGCTCTTCGCATGAGATCTTCATCCAAACCCCTGACAGTCTTACCCAACTCAGCAGTCACGGAAAGCAGAACAGTTCTCTAAGTGAAACCTTGACAGTCTAACTCACAGTGAGTCTATTGAACATCTGACATTTCACATCTAAAACAGTAGCTTCCCATGTATCTCAAAGTACTGCACAGGCTTTTGGTAGTGGAGCTTCAAAAACTTTTCCCAACTAGCTGGCCCCAGTAGAAGTAGAGTCTGTGTTACTGAGTGACACAGGAACTGAGCGTATCCTTGTTTATCTCCGAGAGAATCCTTGGCTTTCATACCACATCTGTGATACTTCCAGTCATCTCCTGCACTTAGACTGCCAAAAATTATATCTGTGGGAGTTATGGTTTCCTAGTAAAAATGCAAACAGAACTTTCAGTCTAAAGCAATTTAATTTAGTGGAAGCGTTAGAAGAGAATGAAACCAAAGTTTCCATGAAAGAGCACAGGAAATACACCTCCCCAGAAGCTCTCTGTAGTAAATGTAGAAGTCAATTTCTTTGCACCCTCTAGAAACATATAAGGCTTAGTAGTTTCAAGACCCTTGTTTTTAGAACAATATAAACTCGTGGCAATCATAAATGTATTTAGTTATGCTAGGATAAGTTAAGTCTTGTTTCCACCCACTTTTTGGTGTATTTGCATTGTAACAGCAATCTAGAAATTTCTCAGAATAAATGAGAATCTACCAATGTACTTAACATAAGAAGATTTAGTGGTGTTATCTTCTGACTTAGTTTGGCCATAGTTTTGCCCGGTGTTTCTCAGGGTGGAAAACATAGTAAGACAAACACAGAAAAGAGAATATGATGAATTTGAGTTGCATGTAAGAAAATTTTTGTAGTACATAGTATTAAAATCTGAATTCATCACATGGGCAAGATGCTTCACTGTATCATTACCTTTATGCACCAGGAAAGTTGATAAAACCCACTTTTACATCAGCACCAAAGCTGTAGAAACTTCAACTTTCAACATTTTAATTCAGCTGGTTTTAATAATGCTGATAACATACAAAAATCAGCTCAAACTTTACTGAGGAAAAACTGTATTTTCTGGTATCTGCCAAGCTGTGTGTCACAAGTTTCTGTAATAACTACCAGGGATTAGGTTAATAGCATTACAGCTGGAAGTGTTACTTCCGACTTTGTGAGAGACCTGTTTGTGATTTACAAGGTTGGAGTGATTAGTAGTGCAGATGCAGGCTCTGCTGGTTGCAGAAGCTTATGTTGGCTGGAAAGCATAGTGGAATCATTTTTCTGGAAGAAAAATACAATGTATTACAGTAAAAAGTGTTGCTGGGTGTGGAGAATCTCGGGCTCGCTAAGGATCTATTCACAGAAGTAAACTAAGGGTTGGTAACATGCTGCTGGGATTCCCCCCCATAACTGGGGTGTCTCATAGCACCATATATTCCAGAAAGTTATTAAACTAGTTCTGAAAGCACCTAATGGCAAGTCCCTACAATCCACATAATGACAGTAAGTCAGGTCTTCCAGGAGCATAGTTCCATGGAAACATTTCTTCCTTTTGAGGCAAGGCTGACAGCCTTGGGTTGGGTTTTGCTTTGGAGAGTATCTCTGGCCATCCCTTTGTTCAGCTTCTCTACTTAGAAGGAATGTGTCAATACCTTTTAAGAGTGTGGATCTTACAGGGCTAATTCTCAGTTTGCATTGAGCTGTACCTTTACAGACAGACACTTCTTGTTGCTGTTCTGGTTGTCTTCACATTTAAACCAGGCTCCCAGCTGTGTGGGGTCTTTCACCTAACATCTTGGTCAGACATGCCCTTTATATGAAAATGTTGGCTTTAGAGTCTACCAGACTGTCAACTAGACTAATGCTAACTGTCTCTTACTGTTGCAAATTCATATTTTCTGATCCAAAACTTTTAGTCAAAATAAATAGGATTTCTGCATTGTTGAAGACCTGATAATATAAAGAGTAAATTCTGTCAGATTTTCTATTAATTCTTTTCCTTTAAATTGTTGGCACTTGTGTCTGTGGATTTGCTAACCATGATTTACACCATCAGTGGCCATCTAATGCTGTCCATTTGTGGGTTTTGTCAGCTCTTGGGTCTTCTGGTAATCTCAGTTCAGCTTCTTTGCTCCTAAGTGGTCTCCAAAGATACGTTTTTTCCTTTGGTATATTATAATATGGAAAACTATTGATGCACCCTAACTCATTTTCAAAACATGGGAAGCAGTATAGACTCTGACCACAATGGAGAAAATTCTTATGTCTCATTTAATTCCTTTCTGTTGCGTTTTTCTTAAAGATATCTTGCTAGCTACAGCTTTCTATAGATAAACAGGCACTGTGTTGGCAAATTTCACACTCAAACTGAAGTCTACAAAATTTGCAATTCTCGAAGTTTACAATGAGGTGAAAAAAAAGCACTCTTTACTCAGAACAAACTGGAGATGTAATTGCTTGTAAGCTAAGCATATAACTAATTCATTTGGTCACAAGCTAAATCCTGTTTTGGTTTTGCAGATTGTAGTTCCCCAAAATGGACCAGGTTTGCTACAGTTGCTGGAGAGTTTAGTACCATCTGAAAAAAAGGATGGTATATGATGTGATTAACAGAATGCCAAGACTCCTGTATTGTTTTCAGGCATAAAGAGAGCCTGACTCTTCTGTGGCTTCTGTACCTATCCAGCATTTCAAAGTCAGTCTAAAATGTTGCCTAGTCACAAGGACAGATGTTTTAATGGTGCTTACTTCAATAAACCCATCCTGCAGACTAAAAATTTGCAAAATGACTTGGGTCCTTCTGAATAACTTTAGTTGAGAAGGCATCCTGAATTTATCCTCCAAGTTAGTACAATATTGTGGTAGTTGGAAGCTCAGCCCACCTCTCCAGGAGGCCTACTGTCCCTGCTGCTGGGAGGCTCCCATGCCAAATGGCAGCTGTGATTAAAAGCATGACAGTCAGTGACCTTAGCTTGCCCTCATCAAATGCCTTAAAAATGCTTCAGTGAGCCTCAGAGAAAATTTGAATCACAGGAGAGACTCAAATTTGCCTAGAGAGACTGAATTCTGGTTTGTTTTGATTTCTCTTCCCTCCAGTATGTATTTCCTCCTGGAAAAAAAGAAAGATATTTGAGGGATGGTATTGTCCCAGGAAATGTGGCTGGAGCATGAATTAAAGGGTAATGGATGATGGAGGAGAATTACAAGTGCTGTTTGGTTGTTCGTATGTGTTCTAAGTGCTGTGTTGCTGATGCTTCTAATGCCATATGGTGGAACAGCTGATGGTTAAATGCTGACGCTGAAACATGATGCTGACACAGCAGATGCTAAAACGTGATTGTGGCAGAGATGATAGCAAAACACTGAAGGTGAAACACCACTGCAGAAAACGTTGATGATAAAATAGAAACCTCTGATGTTCCTCTGTTAGAAACTGTATTTCTGGGGAGCTGGCAATGACTGTAGCAGCCCAGATGATGTTTGGAAGGCCAGACTGGAGAGTTGCCAGATACATGGGAAACTAGAAGAGTTGTCAACTGTTTGTTAGCAGGAGAAAGTCAGCAAAGTTTCTTTTTCTTTGCTGTAAAGGGAAGCATACAAACCCTTTAGGAAGAAGCAAATCTGGTGTGGAACTTTCTTTCCATGTCTCACAGTCCATCCAGCAGAAGCTTGCATCAGCTGTGTGCTGGTCTTACAGACAGCAGAGAGCCTGGCTGCAAAGCAGCAGGTCTCCAGCTGGTCACAGTGGAATAATGAGGTCATCCAACACACAGGCTGTTGCTTGCTTGTCTCCCTTAACATTTATGTATATTTTATGGTTCCAAACATTTAGAACAAGAGTTTTAAACATTTAGTTACAAGAAAATGTGGTCCAGTATTTTTTTAAACAGGAAAAGTCATTCTGGGGTGTGCCTGCCTCAGTTTCTGAAAGATAGCATTGAACTGACTAGCAGATACACACGGTGTAGCCTGTGAGGCACAGGAATGGCATTTGTTTATCAAGTACCCAAGTTGTTCTAGAAAACTAAGGTAATTTTAAAAACTGGGGGAGGGCCAAATAGCATAAGTGGCGATATAAAGGTTACCAGAAGATGTCTTTTCAGATATTAAATATTCTTCAGTCCAATAATCTGTTCCCCCAGGATAAATTAAGCAGCTCTCTTTTGCATCAGGAAATGATGCTCCTCTTGTCTGTGGGCTGGATCTTGTTCTGCTTCTTAGCTTGGTGACTGGGTGTAGATTGAATAGTAGAACATAAAATTCATGTTATTAAAATAGTTTGTGGTTATTTCAACTGCCATTTGCTTGTGCAAGGTCTTGCAGTATACATGGGAAGGGGGGTGGAGAAAGTTTGACTACTAGCATGCAATTTTTGGGGATGGAGGTAGGGCATGATCAGCATCTCCCACAAATGCTTAGGGTGTTCAACCTGTGAAATTTGATTACAAGCTTTCAGATTTTATGTTTCCTTGGAGAATCTTGCTGTGTGTTTTATTTGTTTGCAGCTTACTGTGTCCTCTCAAAGAGTGTAGGTGGGCAGCAGGGAGGGGGACTCGTTTCTGCCCCTGATACCATCTGCTGCTCTTTGGTCAGGCGAGCTCTGTGAACATAGGCAGACCTGAGGGGTGCTCCTGGAGTACAGAGAGGGCACAAATAAATGATGAGAGAGTTAGGTGGCCACTGCTGAGAAGAGTAGAGTGAAGCCAGGACTCAGACATGATACAAAGCTGTGGAATAGTTTACCTAACCACTGGTATATGGTGTGGTTTTAAATACCTAAAGGCATCGAGCTGTCTGCAAGGAACCAGCTGGTGAGACACATGACCCGTGGGAGACCTGTCACTCTCTGAAGACCTGGACCCTCAGATACCCTGCAGCTTCTCAAAAGCCACAGCATACCAGTGTGTAGGTACACGAGTCCCTTCCCGGTAGCTTTGTGTCACCTGTGTGTATCTTGTTGCAGCAAAGGAAGCCACCGAATATTCCCAGTGATGAGAACAACACAGAAGGGAAGGCAGCAGGAGGTCTCCTTTCAAACTCTTTGATTCTGTTTTGTGTAGCAGATCTCTAGTTAAAAAGCAGGTTGTTTTAGTTCACATTTAGAGATTCAGAATCCTTCTGGGGTCTTTTTTTAAGGAAGGGACTCAGGCTCTGCCTCATTGCATTTGGTCCAGAGAGGGATGTTTCCAAAGTAAGCACTAAGTTCTCTCACTGGAGGAATGAGTAGGTTGGGTGTCCCTGAGCTGGCTGACAGGAATAGGAGTACAGTTTTTACAGCCAGCCACTCCTACCTTCTGGAGTGATGAACCATGTTGATGTTAGGAAGGAGTTGTTAGCCTTTAGCAACACATAGGACTGGGTCTAGATCTAAATTCTGGGCAGGCATGTGAGAAAGCAGACAACACCATAACCTTTCTCCAGAGAGAAACTTTCATGTTTGCGCACTAAAAGTATTAATTATTATTTAGTTATTTTACAGTAAACTGTAGCACTTGAGTTAATTTTGTGGGCATTCATGTCCATCTCATGTCTTTCCTGGTTGCACATTTGCTTGCAATCTTTTTCCCAGACTAAACCTGTGTTTGGAGCTCCCCTGGGAGTTACTGTGGTGGCTGTTTGTTTGCTTGGTCAAAGTAATAAATCAACAAATAAATAAATACCACTGTGGAATATAATCTAGAGTTTACCAACACTTACGTCCAGCAAACCAGCTCCAGCATCCTGCCAGATGTCAATAAATAAACAGAAGCCTCTAGCACAGAGTCTGGGGGAAGGAACACAACTGTTATCCCCAGGAAAGTACATTCCAGTGTGAAAGCTTATGGTTAAATCAGTTCCAAAACTGTTCTTGAAAAGTAATTTGCACCCCAGTGATTTGGGAAGAGGTTCAGTGTTTGGTACCTAATAAAGATAGCTGGCATTGGAGGGGATGTTATTTTAATTATAACAACATGATGATGGCATTTCCAGGAAGGGATCCCACGGAGTTCTGACTGCAGACGTTTCTCTACTCACAGCATTTAAACAGCTGCCAAGGGGTTTTCATTAATAGGTTATTTGGATACAGTATATGCAGGCTTGTGCTGTGCTATCACTGCTTCACAGCCCTTCTTTCACTTTCTTCACTTCTTGGAAAGATGAGCCAAACAGATTCAAGCAGGGCCAGTGCCTCAGACTAGAAGGCAAGAAAGCACGTGGTGAGAGGCAGAGGATATTGCAGCTCTGTGCGAGAGAGCAGGGTGAAAAGCACAGCCCTCGAGTTCCCCAGCCCCTGTAATCCTGCTCCACATGCAGAACCTTTGCAGGGCAGCTTCTAATGTCTGCCCACCCGAGTTGGCTGATGCAGTAAAAGCCCTCATAAAGTTTGGGAAGTAACTGTGCTGAGGGACTGGAAGACTCCAGTCATTACATCAGAGCACCCTAACTGCCCATTATTTTTGGAAGTCACATCATTTGTGACTTCTTGTCATTTGTTGTGCTGGTGGAACTAATTGCCAGTGACCTTGCTGGTATTTAGAAGAGCTGAGGATCTTGATCAAGGGAGGGAGAGCGGACCCAGCCTTCCTCTGCACTGAGTGATGCACAGCATGGCCAGGTCTCATCTCGTGTGTCACCATACATGGGGAGTAACTGGGTGGGAATCCTGGAGTCAAACCAGTGCAAGGTGAGAATCAGGTCCAGCTACTCATGCTTGTACAGTCAGTTCTTCTGAGAATGTGCCTTTCTTCTCGTGCTGCTTCAGTGCATCTTGGGTGAGAGAAGAATTCAGGGAGTACCTGGGCCCTGTCAGAGCTTGCAGCTGTTCTCAGCTCAATGCAGCTACACATTCACATTGCTTAGAAGATTTTTGCAAATGTATTACTATCCCAATCAGATTGTAGTGCTCTCCTTTATATATATTAGTCTCTAACCAAGGAATCTTTATGTGGAAAAAAACCTGAAAATAAATGTGTAAATCATCATCAATTCTTTTATTATTCATTAAAATAATATTAATCATAAACCTCTTTGGTATTCATGTGGATGTAATATGTAGTTCCAAAGGAATTATGGATTAAAGGGGACTTAAGCTCAGAACACTCAGTTCTCTATGAACATGCTGTGTTCATTATGTTAGATTTAGTGTGAACTATTTTCTTCAGTATTATTAGAAGGGAGTAATGGTTGAAATTCGCATTTATTTGAAAGTGATTAAAGTAAAATTTTCACCTTGAATAAAACAGCAGCACCATATTAACAGTTTTTATCATGCCCACAAAAGAAATCTCTTTTCAAAAGATTGGAAATAATCCTCTGAAATCTACCTGCAGCTGATTATATTAACCCATGAGAAACACACATTTCCATCTCTACAGATTTTTATTTTTTTTTACATTTACACTGTTGAGGTTGTTAATATCTCTGCTACTCACACACACCTAGGGGTAATGTCAGGATCACTGCACATTCACTCTTCTCTTTCTGACTTCTGAAGGCCCTACATTAATATTCTAAGACTCATTACTGATGTAAGAACTAACTGGTTTTTTGAACGTCACATGTCTGGCTTCATGTCTGCACAGGACTAATTAAAAATCACAAACTTCTTTACCAGCAGGAAGCTTTGTAAAATGTGGTGTGGAATTTTCAGAGAGTTTAATCTGGTTTCTGTGTATACAAGCCAGAGAGTGCTTCCCAGGGACTCTTGTGAGTTTAGTTGCATTATTTACAGATATAATTCTATGATGAATATACTAGGTTGGATCTGCCCAACCTACCATTTTATACCACAGTACTAGAAAAATGAGCTCTAGGCATGAGATGTCTGATAGTGAGCAATGAGTTTATCCAAGGAATTCTGAAAGTATAGGCCACAGTGGACCTTGTTCCTGCCCCTGAATGTACCATGCAGTTGGTATAATGTACTTTCCAAAACACTCACCTTACCTGACAGGTAGAAAGTCCTCCAGATGCCTGGAGGTCAGCTCATATTTCACCACTAAGCTTCTCTGGTTTGAGTGGAGATTTATATTAAGACCTTTATGAGATAGCATATAGGGCTATATTTTCTCAGGCAGTAGATTTTTTCTCATTTTGTATTAGCAAAGTGGGTGTAGTCCTAATTAAGAAAGAAGTTAATTCTAATGTCAGCTGTGAGAAGGAATGTTTATAAAGTACTGGAATGTATTTGCTTGCCTTTGGTCTCCATGTCATCCTTGTTCCTGTGCAGCCTATGCCCAGGTCAGGAGAATCACAGAATGTCCTGGGTTGTAAGGGACCTTTAAAGGTCTTCTAGTCTAACCCCCCTGCTTTGGGCAGAGACATTTTTCACTAGATCAGATTACTAAAAGACCCATCCAACCTTCTGACTTTGAACACCTTGAAGAGTTTGTTGACTGCCCTTGGAAACACTCAGCTTGTTTGCTGGAGTGTCACGTGGTGGTTTGTACTTGTCTGGATGCTGCTTAGGCTCCTTGGCTGTCCTTGTCATTCTCTGCAGCTTTTTGTAACTTCTTCAGACAACACAAGGTTTGTTTTGTTGGTTTGTTGGGTTTTTTTTACTGTTATGAATTCTGAAATGCCAAGACTTCCAGCCACTACTCCTATCATCAGATATTTAGATTCCTTACCACAGCTGTGGCTACATGTTCCAACTTCACATCACTAAAGCTAGTTTTGGGGGTTTTTAACTGGCAAAACAAAAAAACAAAGCCCAAAATTGAAAAAAAAAATATCTAAATTTTGACAACTACATTATTCAGAGACAGGACAGAATTGCAAAAACTCAGAATTAGCTCAAAGTTCCAAATGATCCCACCTCAGAGACCTGATCTGGCCTGACAGGATCTCCTTGAAGCATGGATTACTCTAGGACAAGCACCTTTCCCTCTTCCAGGCCCTCCTGATGGTTGCTGCTCTGTGCTGCTCCCAAAATTATTGCAGCTTGATTCTCCACAGACAGATTCATGTTTGTGAGTGCTGGCTGAGGATGGTAGTCATTGATGCAGAGGTGCTTAGCTACCATCACTTTGTATCAATGATTTCCACTAATTCAGTTAGAAATGTGGTATGTGATTTTTTCTGTCCTCAGCCCTCTTCTACACACACTGTCAGAACAGCATTGTGCATTCTCTCAGATTTTGGATTAGTTCTGACGTGATTTTCTTAAGGACAAATCCAGGTTTCAAGTAATGATCCACTCAATGTTCTTAGGTAAATAGAAATGGCTGTTGATGCAGGGAGCACTATAAACCTGTGCTCATAAGGGTGGGGGTTTTGTGTGGCTTTTTGAAGGTACAGGTGAGAAGAGAGATGCCTCCAGGAATGGCTTGGGGCAGGAGGTAGAGCCAGGTCAGCTTTAGGGGGAAAACTGGTGGGAGAAAGGGGGGAAAACAAATCCCTTTTCCTACCACTCAATAGCATGTTGAAGACTGGATTCTGTAAATATTCTTTTATGTAGAATAAAGATGGCTGTGTAAGGAAAGCTGGAACATGGGTTTCCTGAGTGCTATTCCAATACCCTAGCTGGTTTTAAAACTTCACATTTCTTTTATTACTATCTTGCCCTGAAGAGTTTTTCTTTTTGTCCTATTTTCTTTCCCCTTTCTTTTCCTCCTGTCAGTGCAGCAGACCCATGTAAGCACAACTTCGCATTCTACCAAAAAAAAATTAATGAAACGCCTCAGGACACACTATTTGCAACATACAATGCCATTTTGCAAGACAAAAGTCAGGTTGTTCTTACTGAAAATAGTAAGAAGAACCATAATGCCAAGTATTGCAGCAGCCTATGTTGTTCAAACGTGCATGCCTGTCCTTTCTCATGACTGTGAACTGTTCCTTTGTTCCCTGTGTTCCTTTGGATCACGTGCTGGTCAAAAGCTACCTGCTGTTTCATGCATCAGAGAAAGAAGTTAAATGAAGGAAGGGGATTTTTCACCCCAGGTTTATGATCTCCTGTAGTGTGGACAGGTGGTACCAAAGGGAGCGTTTGTGTGCTCGGGGCTGGAGCTGCGGGTGCCTGTGTAAGCTGGGCTGAGCAGCAGTGGGTGAATGCTAACCTTTTTTGTTCCAAGGGAGTAAGAAGATTGGCAACATTAATTTTCAGTTGAATTAGTTCTTTTGATAGTAGTCCAAGAGATAGTCTTGAAGCAGCCATCAAATCAGAGCATCTAATGTTGCTTTGCTGTTCCATAGTGTGTTCATAGACTCCGAACCACCGTCATCTTGCTCTGAGGGGGATCATCAGCTGCTGTGCTCTGTTACAGGTTTTTGATCATGTGTTTCTATCTCCTGCTCACATATATCTTAGGTGGGGAAGGAAAAGTACCTTTTATATTCAGCCAGGATAAATGGGAGTAATGCTCAGACTGCTCTACAGTGTCCTAAACAGAGCTGAGGCAGCGAGATGTAAGTTGCCTGTACCTACCCTGAAGTGTACCCCAATTTGTGCCCTCAGGAGCTTTGCTGTTCCTGGAAGGTTTGGGATGGGGTTTCTCTTGAAGTAACAAAAGAGGATGGTGTGCCCAACACTTCCTCTGCACAGCCCTCTGCTTCACTGCCAACACTGCCACCTTTTTAAGTGCTCCTTACTATTACAAGTCGAAGATGTGTTTAAAACTAAAGTGAGAAACTCTCTTTTCAGCCTCTAACCAGGGGGCTGTATCAGTGCTCTGATTATCAGGAGAAGTGAAAATACACTGAGGGAGTGAGAAAGCTGCTAGAGCCAGAGAATCCCAAAACCTTAAGAAAAAAGCATCCTTGATGAAGGATTTTTACTGGGGATGGTGGGAATTTGCTATAGGGAAAAGTAAATCTTGTGAGTAATTGGGCTGTGAGTGGGAGGAGGGGAAGAGCTGGATTCCAGCCTAGGGCTCCCACCCAGGGCTGCTGCTCTGTAACAACTTCACTTCCAGGGAGCTCAACTGCAGAAGATGGTGGCCAGTGCCTCACAGGTAAAGGTCCACAATGAATAAGCATCTTCATTTGAAATCACTGTAGGCTCCTGGTTTTGCATGTCATTTCCAAATGCAGTTATCCAATTTTCAGTTTAGGGCCTCTGAAGTGTAGAATAGAAGTAACCTGCAGGAGAGGGGGAGAAAAAAACCTAAAAAATTGCTAAAATGATGCACAAAGAGAGAGAAAAAATGACCTTTGGTTGGGCATCCAACAGTGCAAAGAAATTCTTAAGTAGTTTACTTTGAAGTCCATTTCAGTCAGAGGGATTTTCTAGCAGTAAAATCAGGCACTTAGCAGGGATTGCATATAATTTCCACTCTATGCCAGTATAAAGCTTGAAGCATAATGATTTTTTTTTTTCCATTCAGCACCAATAACTAACCCCCTTGGTCATTAATAATGACTCATTCTTCACCTACACGATTTGAACTACATTTGTCATCTACTTACTAGCCTTTAAAAGAACTTAACCTGACTCTTCCTTTTGCCTTGTCTTTCAGTTTTTGAGTCATTTTCTCTAAAAATGACATACCTTAGAATCTGACATTTACGTAGAATAGTGTACCTTATGTTAGAACTGCTTTTAGGTGATTTTTCTCTTTATTTTTGGTGTTACTGTTATATGGTACTACATTTTATTACATTGTTTAGTTTAATCATCCCATAAGAATATCAGGTCAGAAATGGCAGGGGTTTGGAAGTGAGGAGGGGGGAGGAGGCTGGTATGGTATCTTCAGAAACCAGAACTTCCTGCCAGGTAAGAGAAATGGAATAATTCACCTAGAGGGCAGCCAACCTGTCAGAAAGGCTCTTTGGATACTAACACATTTTACCAGAAAATCTGTAGTTGGCATCTGTAAAATGACCTAGTTTGCTGTCTAGTTGAGGCAGTCAAGCAGAAGCTGGTAGCAGCCAGTCATCAATGAGGAGTGAAAGCATCTTTCTCAGGATGTGAAATCCAGTAATCTGAACATTTAGCAGCAATGCCCGTTGTGTTTTTCTTTGCTTTGTTGGCAGCCTGGGTTTAAGAGGACATAAATACAGTTTCATTTCATATCCTTCCTCACATTTAAGATATGGCTGAGGACCAGGTGAAGAGTGACAAGTTTAGTCCTTGCACCCGCTCTTGACACACATCTGTAGGAACTGTTGTGTAAGTCTAGTTGTGCAATTTAATCTGCTGTTGTGTCCTCAAAAGTGGCAAAGTTCTGTGATCGATAATTAACATAAATTCTGCTAGTATTCATATTATATTATGTTTAGCCAGAGAAACACTTTCTATTTCACCAATTGCAAAATCCCATCTTCCAGTGGTGCAGCAGGCACCCTAAGCATTGCTAATGAGGGAAGTGAGCCTTGCTCCCACCAAAATCACTGTAGGTTTTGCTAGTGACCTTCATGTCAGAAAGATCCAGCCCTTTTACAGAATTCAAAAATAAACCAAAGCTGTGAAAAACACATTTTCTTAAGGGAGTCATCCTTTTGTGTTTTCTTTCAGTGCCTGAAGTGCCTTTTGTAGAAAGGTTACTAACCTGCAACAGATGAAAGTTAAAAGAACACAGTTAGAAGGCAAAGTAAAAGGTAGTTATGAACATATGGTGGGTAGGATTATTTTTAGAAATGAAATATAAAATTATTGAAAAGATAGGCAACCAGTGCAAACCAATGCACCGTAAATTGGAAGAACTTCATCATAAAATATTTATGGTGTTCTCTGTGGTGTTTGAGAAATTAAATTATTAAAAGCAAATATTGTGGCAAATAGGTTCCCATCAATCTCAATAAAAGTTAAATCTCACTATCACTGTCACATTATTATGTTTTGCTTTCAGTCTTAGAAGACTGAAGAGAACAGTAACAAACTCCAGTAACAAATCAAAGCTTTTCAATGTAATTTACTTGGCGAGTAATTTCTAATTGATTCAGACTGATGGGGCTGCAGAGCTTGATGTATGGCTGGCCCCAGAGATACTTGGGAAGAAGTGAATTTATAAGCACTTCTTCTCCAAAGAAAAATGGCTGCTATATTTCATTTTGTCATGTTTAGCTGTAGCAATGTTCTTGTACACCTATCTGCATGGAATCTTAAGAGAAGAAAAACCCAAACCAGCATGTGCACCTGTCAGGAACCCCCTCCTGGTCTGCAGTGGAGGGGGAGCCAGACACGAGGTGTCTTTGCCCCAGAGCAGCAGCCTGGTGTGCCTGTGCCACTCACTGCTTTTCTCTCTCTTTTTGAAAGTGTAGTTGCTTAGCAACATAATTTAGTCACCTGCAGGTCAGGGTTCAGATCTTGTTAATGTCATTGTGAATTAGGAGGAGGAAATGACTTTGGGGGTTTTACAGCTTCTTTGTGACATTGCTGTTAACCAAGAGGTTTGTATCCTGTTTGGTGGAAAACCTTCAGTGACTGCTTGGTTTTGATGGGATTATTTCCATACATATTCTGTAATATTTCTAAATTAAAGAGGGGAAAGGGGAATATGACAGAAGATATTTTCTTTGATATAAACATTGTAGATGTTAAAGGTCAGAAGCAGTGCTTTGCACCCCATGACAAATTGCTTCATTTTAGGGCAAATTAAACTCCAGACTTTGGAAAGAATTGTTCCAATGTCAGTCCTGCTCTGTCCTTTTGTCTTTCCCCACAGCAGATTCAGAGAGGCTCTCAGGAGAGCAGAAGCAAGTTCCTCTCCAGACATGCCTGCCTCTTTATTTCCTGCAGCTGAAATCCCTGAAGGCTCGTGCCTCCAGGGAGCAGTCTAAATTTAGCAATTATAAAATTAATAATGATTTTTTTCCTCCATACACTTACAACCTTTTGGAGAGTGTCTGAATCTTCCTGCTTCAGTGTGGTGTATTAATGGCTTCAATCTTCCCTTGGCACCCTACTCAGGTCAGACAGAGGTTTCCCGAGACCCCTTGCTTAGTTTACCACAGAGGATCCAAGGCATCCCAGTTGATGTGGTCCCAAATATTGAGAGACTCTCAGGGCCACTCAGGCTGGGAGAAGTGTGTGCTTCCTACCCTGCCCGGGCACCTCTGGGTGCTGCACACCCCTCAGGTCTGGGCAGCTTATTATGCAGAGGCAGGAGGGGTTGGGGACCTGCAAAAGCTCAGAAAAGTGCATGGGATTTTTGCATGTCCTGGCTGTGAAGGAAAGAAATATTTGTGCAGAGCTGTCAGAAGGGTTCTTCCACTTCACTGGCCTAATCAGAGGAAAGGAAAGCATGTCTGTGTGTGCATATACGTATTTCTAGTGTGTGTGTTATTATTATGGGTGAAGATCTAAATTTGATTCAAACTAGAACAATTTCATCCAAAATTAAATATTTCATTTTCAGGATGATAAACACTTTCTATTATCATTTTAATATGAGGTATTCAAATGATAAGTAGATGTCTTACTGAAAAACATAAGGCCATAACATTTTCCTTGGAAAATCATGAAGTTAAATATTTTGTGTGTACTGGAAACATTTCTTCATTGTTTAGAGCCAAAAGCAGTTATATCAAATTCTATCTGAATTAATGGTTTCTTGCAACCTTCCTAAAATAGCAGTTTGTGGCAAACTTATAATTCACTAAGTTTGTTAGCCAAAGTTTGTATTTGATTTCCTGATCAAATTTGTATGCATTGCTCTTGTCTCTGTGGCATGAGATCCTGTGATAATGGCTCTGTCCTGCTGAGGTTTTCACATCCCTCTTGTTTCACAGGAGCTTTCTGGCTCAATTGTAAGCTGTGCGAGAAGCTGCAGTTGTGTTCACTGTTCACAAACACTGGTAATCCCCGGATCATTTGCATGGGTGATTTGTGGTCTGGAGTTCATTAATCTTTTGCTGTGACTGTTCATTATTTGTGCTGTGTGACGGGTCAGCGAAGACATATGGGACCAGATTGCCAGCTGCTGAAAATCAGTGTGGCACCACTGCTGGATGCAGGCAGGCTGCTCTCTGTCTGTGATGGATTGGATCCTGGGACACAGGGGCTTCCTGCTTGTCTGCTGGACTTTGAGGCAAGCTACTGTAGTCTTTGTAACGTATGAGCTTCTGCACAGGTGAAATCCACCTGTGAAACAAGCTGCCTTCTGATGCCTTGCTTATGGAAACATTTGGGATCTTGTAAAAAAAAACAACAGTGTGAGTGGGTGTTTGTAGCAGGAGTTAAAAAAGCAAAGAGCTGAACCAAAAAAACTTACCTGTACATTTGTTTTGTTCAAGTGACTCCCAAAATGCAAACCAAATCATTTCTTAGGTGGTGCTGAGATGCAGACCCTTGTTATTGAACCTACTTGCTACAAAAGCTCCAGCAGTGACAGCAGGGTTATGCAGAGATGGTGCTAACACGTAAAACTTGCAAAATACTATAAACTACTATTTACAGGGACTGATACGGCATCAGTGATTCAGAGTAAAGCTTTTTAAAAGCTGATGCTGGCAAAAGGCCAGTGCTGTACTCCCAGCTTGTAGTGAGCTTTGGAGAGGGGAGTCCAAATTACTGGCAGAAGGGAACTCCACCAACTTCCCCGTGTTTCAGTTCCGAGCTGGGTGGGAGGGAGCAGCTCTGTAACACCAACGTGCCTTGCAAGTCCAGCATATGAATTAACTGTAGAAAGATTTCAGATTCTTTGCCTCACTCAGGCCTTTACAAAGTTGTTGCTGTGTGAGACATCGATCACTCATGTAACAGGACATCTGCCATCAGGGGTGCTAACTGAGACTAATGTTGCAGTGGGTAGCAGGAGAGAGAGCAGTATGGCAATTAAAACTGAGAGGAGGGAGTATTTCCTCCTTCCTTCCTTTTTGGGTAGCGTTTACTATTTTTGGCTGACACTTGAGTTTCTCAGCCTCTACCTGTATTGTGCCAGTCTCCAGCAGCAGCTTTAATGTATGACAGACACCAGTGAACATAAGACAACCCTTGAACCATGGTAGGGCTCATAAATTTCAGAGTGTGGAGGGGGAAGATTTATATTACTAGTTATTCCCCATCCCTCTCTTCAGCTCTTCCCCTAACATTTGATGGGGAGATTATAATCAATAATAATATTTGGCCATTATGGGAAGTGAAACTTTGAAAACTTGAGGAAAATTTTAATGCAATCTCGAAATGTTTTCTGAACATTTCATAACTGGTTTGCTAGTTAAGTAGCAGCCGGAAATCTCCTACATCCCTCTGCTCCTTCTCCAGACAGTATTATTGCTCTTTGCAGAACAGTCAGGTGCATAGTAGCAATTGGCTAAGACTCAGTAACTTGATGACTCCTAATAAGAGTCAAGTTGATTGACATATACAACAGTAGAGTAAGGAATACATCAGAAAAATAAAGTCACCCTGAACACCTAGATATTTTGTGTTTAATAATGAATTTCACATTTCCCGGCCACTAGAGATTCAGTGTTCAAATGAAAGGAAAGGAGTATAGATTTTTAAAAGGTTTCATATATTGTTTTATCTACCATTTGTTGTCTCCAGAGCAACCCAGGTCTGTGAGACTGTCATGTTTAGCATTGGTGGTTAGAGACAGGTTTTGTATGAGGGCAAAAATCCCTGGGTTTTGGGTTCTGTGTGTGTCTAGTGCTCCAGGGCATCCAGAATTAATAATGAAATTGCATGAAAAGGAAATGGTTAGAACCAAAATTCTTCATAGGCAAAGTTTATTTTATTTTTCTTTGTAAAGTTTGGAGAAGCTGTGCCAGTTTTGTTTTGTTCTGTATTTTCCTTAAAAAGAGAACCAACAGGGCTTGAAAAGAAGTGGATCTGTAGAACTGTCAGCAGAATCTATAAAAGAGACTCTCTGGGAATCCCATCCAGCTCTCTACTTGCAGGCAAAAAGACATGGAAAATAACACATCAAAACTGTATTTCTTAAATATTTTATACATAACGTCCAATGTTCTAGCCTTCACAAGAATGCCAGATAGAAGTATTTCCTTTAGTGTTTTATATATGATACTTAAAAAACATCTGAACTGAGTTGATACCTTGTATTGGTTCCCTATAGCAGTCAGTCTTGCAATCAGCACAGGATGTGGTTCTGTTGCATACACTGTTTAAAGGTACAGGCAGTATAAAGCTGGAGCCTCTGTGTCCTGAAGCACTTGTTCTTTGGCTTAGACAAGGCACTGTTGTTGTTCCTAAGCTTGTGTTTAGGTCTCAGTTATGTTCCAGTGGCAAAACTACAGTCAGGTCCCGGATAAGTCTGTGATTTACAAGAACTGATTGACCAAACAAATATCCTAGGCCTCCAGGAGATACAGTAGCTTGAAAATGAATTTGATGTAAGGTTAATGACATGGCAAAAAGATAAATGTCACCTAGGAAGTCTGGCATCATGCCTCTGCTGTAACTGTAACTCTGTAGTGATTGTACATGTGAATGGGTGAAGTCAAACACAAGTTGGAGATATGGGATTTCTTTTTCAAGAACCAGGATAAGAAAACATAACTATGTTTTAGCTAAATTGGCAGTATAAATCCAGATTAAATCTTTCTATATTTCTTAATTAACTTCAAGATTGCTTTATGCAAACACAGTTTGATGTACATATTTGTGTGTGATTGGCACAGAGATCAACCGTGTCAAGTTTAAGTAAACACGAGCATACAAACTCAAACAATGAACTGTTTGCCCAGCAGAGCAGCATAACTCTTGCAAACAGAAAGTCACTTCTTCATCTTCCCTTAGAAAACCTTGTTTTCTGAGTGGCTTCCTGCACTAGGAGCCTGGCAGACTGGTCTTTAAAGTGCACTAAACAATTCTGTATGGAAGCAATCAAGCGTGTTGTGAAGTATTTCAGTTGTACTTATCGATATAAAGACACCTACAAGGCAATGCTTTTGAGATCTGGCTTCCTCAGTCAAAAAAAACCCTCCAAAATATTTGCAATTGTGGCTCAGTTAGTGGACAAAAAAAATACCTGCTCAAGAGCAAACCTTGTGCTTCTGATTTCCATTATTTGAATTAATGTAATGTTTCTGAGAGATGCTGGAGAGACAGCAGTGTAGCTCAAAGTCCATTATCCATCCCATAGTACCAGTATAATTCAGTTCAAGTTTTAATTTGCCTTTCTTGTTATGAAAGCTCGATGTGTGTTGGTCAGTGTGCTTGTGAATGTGATTCTGAAACACTCTTCTTTCCTGGAGAAGGTATAACATGTAAGACCTGATGTCTAAGCTTCCCTCCCATGTGTAGGCCAGGAGGGAGTGAGGGTGGGAGAGCTGCCTTCGCTCTGCCTGCATTTCATGCCTCTGTAGCCTCTGGGTGAGTCACAGCAACCTTGAAGGCCACAGGAGACAAAGGAAACTCCACAGAGCAGCAGCCGTGGAGCTAATTAAGGTGGTAATTTTCTTTATACTTGTGCCTAGACCACAGTAGCTACTTGGAGTAAGAACTGGCAACAGCTTTCAGTCACTGAAGACTTTAATAGGATCCAAACCTGTGAACTACAGAAGAAGTGAATGATGCAGGAAGTGTTAAAAAAGGTGCAAAGACTTTCCTGCCAAACACCTTTAATCATTCTGTACTCTCTTTTCTCACTAAAACTGTTTTCATACTGTCTCTGACACTGTGGTTTATGAGCCCAACTGGGTGCTTCTGTGGACAGACATCACAGCTCCACACAGCACAGGAGACAGAACGTGTCTCACCTTGAAATAGAATCTTAAAAACAGGATTTCTGTGAAATTGTTTTGTCCTGTCCAAGTTGTGCCAGACTGCAACAGAAGATAATCCCTGCTGTCTGGGTCTGGTCTGCTGCAGCAGAATTGAGGAGATGAGCATGTGCAGTATTTTATTCTGGCTTTGGAGGGATTTTTTACCTGGACTTCTTTGCATCTGACTTCCAAGTCCGCCCATGCATCCCTTTGTAGAGTGGCTTGCAGGAGTAGCTCAGCTAGGGAGGAGGTGAAGGATCACTGCCTGTTGAAGCACTTTAAGCTTTCTAAAACTCCCAGGGGAGCAAAGGGGGAGGTGATGTGGGATCAAAAGCAGTAATGGAATGGCATTCACAGTGGTTATTTTTTTTAAAAGATTAATTATTTGAGAGTTATTTCTTTTTTGTCGAATACCCGGCTGCTGAGCTGCAATCTAAACCTACCTGGTCAGGGCAGAGCATTGCAAACCTACAGTCCAAATGTCCCAGCCATTTCTTGCCTTGTCTTTTCTCACCCTCTTCAGAGCAGGAACGCTTCCCACAGATGAGTACACCCTTGCCAGCCTCTCACACACAGGCACTTTCAAACCTCTTTATAGATTCAAGGCTACAGCATCCAAGAGCTTTAAGACACTATTGCTTCAGAAAGAAGGGAAAGCTGCCATCTGTCTCTTCCTTGCTCCTCACCCCGAATGGCAGGAGAATACTTTTTTCTGACCCAGCTCTTCCCGTATTTTACTCCCTAAAGTATTGGTTAGAATTAAATGTCAATGTGTGCTTCACATGGGAATAATAGGGAATTTATGTACCTGCCTGTATAGTGGAGCAGCATGTTGGAGAAGCTGGCTAACTCAGGGGGGACTATTCACATCTCTGAAGTACTAGACTGTTTATTTAAGCATTAAAACGAAGTAAAAATAAAATTAAAAAAAATAAATAATCTGCATTTCCCCTTTATATGCAGCTTTGAGAAGACAGAGTATTTTTTGTCCAAGAGTCATTTTGTCAGCTGGCTGGCAATGTGTTAAAAATGCTTAAATGCAGGAGAGCAGAGCTGTGGTGGCTTTTCCCCTAATCAAAAAGCATGGCAGAGAGAATAACACAGACGTAATTCTGGGGCTTTGGAATCAAGAGAGCTGTGACAACACAGGCTGCAGCTTCACCTGTAGCTGAGAGCAAGACGAGCAGTGTGCTATCAATCTCCCTTTTGAAAAATTACTCTTGCAACAGCAACATTGGGGTGTTCGTAGAGACCAAGGCATCATAACTTTATTTATTGAAATAAGAAACTCCTCTAGTTACACAATGAAGTCTTTAATTACTGTGAAAATCAAGTACCTGTACAGAATAGCTTAGATTTCTTTCTGGAGCAAGAAAGGGTGAATTTAAGAGGGAATTACAAACAAACAGCAAACCTGAGTTTGGTTCATAGTATCTGTCAGGGTCTTTTTTCTGATTTTCCAAATGTGCCAATGGCTTCTTGGGGTGTAAAGTCAGTTTTGGGGGGAATTCTTGTCTGTGGTGCAAGAAAGAACCACACCCAAGCCTTTAGAAATGATCCCCCTGTCAAAGCTTTACCCCCTAGACATTGAAACCTTCCCTTTAAAAAGAAAATCTTTAAGACCTGAAGGAGGGTGGGGAAATAAAGGGGCAAAGACAGACTCCTCTGAAATGTGTCTCCTTTGAAGTAGCAACAGAGGTAATTGGACAGATGAGGATTATCTTTCAATTCAGGATCTTTACTTGATGAGTTTGAATTTATCATAAACAAGCAGCCTACCTGGCTGCCAGTATTCTTTTGCTGCATGGAAAGGACAGGAATTTTGCTTTTAATACATCATTTACAAGTAACTGCAACAACTCCACAAAGTCTGTACAACTCTAACACAAAGCAGAAAACGTACAAAGGAAAGAAAAGGATATTTTGTTGCTGGTTTTTAAATAGAAGTTCTCTGTAGGCAGAGTTCAGCTGCATTGGGATGGAATCAAAGGACCAGCACTGAGGGTTTTTTTTTCACCTTCTGGAATTTAGATGTCTGGCTTTTATGTCAATTATCAGTACTCTCTATTTACTGAACAATGCCTCATATGAAGATAGCAAGGGAATGTGATATTTGCTTGTGAAAAGCCCATTTCTAAAGCAGTGGTACTGGAATTTTCAGCAGTTTTCACAGGGACTGTTTGCCAGAACTTCAAAGAAAACTGTTCTTGAACAAACAGCCAGTTGGAATACAGCAGTGTTTTCTGTGACCTGGGGAGTGGGAATTTTCACGGAGAGGTGAAAATTAGCGAAGCAAAGGCTTCAGGCCTTTTGTGCACAGCCCCAGCACTGTAGCTTTCTCCATGTACCCACTTCTCACATGCAAGAGCCACATTTTCCTCTAGCAGCCAGCCTCAAAGCACTGTTGTTCCTGGAGCTCAGAAATTATTTTCAGATCAGGCTGAAAGCCAGTCTTCCCACCCATCTTCACTATTTATTTGCTGGCGTGATGACAGGTTCAGCCAGTTACAGAGTAAAAATTTAGTTACTCTTTCCGAGTGAGACAACATTCACAAATACAATTTCTGGCAGTGTGGGAGGGCTCCTGTTCCTGTCTCAAATGTCTCTATTACCGTTTCTGACTAAGGCATTCCAGGTAGACAAGAAGGAAGATGAGATAGCCTCACATCTTCCCAAAAGTGCCCTAAGCTTGATGTTTTGTGATTGAGGGATATCAGTGAGCAGAGCTTTGTCCCTACAGCTGAGGCAATGGGCCAAGCAGATATGCAGAGTTCTGAGAGGGACCAGTCACAGAGACGGAGCAAGGGAGAGATAAGGGGTATCATGTAGGAGAGAGAATAAAAGGAGAATAAGGCAAAATTCTGCATGCAACAGAGCGGTGAAAGGTTTAGGAAAAAATCCTTTGTGCTTGTTAAGTTTTTTGTAAATCCCATTCTGCTTGAACATGGGCTCCTCCCTCAGAGAGCAAAATGGCTGGCAGAGGAAGAAGTGGTGAGAAAACTACCTTCTTACGTTAATTCCCTGGATAGACAGACATTTACTTGTAAAGGTATATTTTTTAAGATCTTTTTATAGATCTTATCAACTACAGCTCTATCTACAAGATTGTGGAAAGTGCAAGGTTTTTTTCATTCTGTACCCCTGAGCTTCTTTGTCAAGTGCCCACAAAGAGCTTAAAAAAGCCTTTATCCATCTTTCAACAGCATGACAGACCCTGTTGCTATTCTGTTGTCCTCCAGATACTCCTCTCTTAGGAAAACTGGATCTCTCTTCAGAAAGTGTTGTTTTTCTTTTCTATAGGCAGCTGAGCAAGATGGAGCGATATCACACTGTGTGACACAGCTCCAAGATTGAGTGAGTCCTCCCTTTCCTACCTCTGCCCTGGATACCTCTCCAATTTCATCACTACATTGTCACATAAGTATTAATCAGGATTGTGATGTTCACATATGAGCTTATTATGCAAGTGTTATTAACAATCATTGCAAAAATCAGTCTGGCTCTGGCAGTCAAGTGGTGCTAAGTTGTCTGTGATGAGCTGAATTCAATGTCACACAATTTCTGTTCTGAATATCTGAAAAACTTAAGGCTGGCTGTCTTAAAACCATAACTTTACACTCTGCTAATCTTGGAACAAACTGCTTGGGCAACCTTGTCACTAGTGTTCCATATTTTCTGATTTCATCGTAGTTAAAGCTTTATTTCTGCAGCCCATCACTTTCAGCTGTTAGTATGTACTACACCTAGGTTCCTTGCATATCAAAAAGGATATGCACAGAGATAAATTACTAAGGAAAGATATGTTCAAGGGGCAGACTTTAAAAGGCCCGTTTAGATGGTAGAGGGGCACGGTGAAAGAAGAAATGATCAGAGGAATTACAAACTGACACGTGTTTTGGAATTCTCGGTCTTTAAAATCTGCCCCAAGCTACTTAATTATGGAGCAGGTCCATGAGGAAAATTGTAACCTGTTTCCCTTTGTTCAGGTCTTTCTGGTTGGAAGAATTTATTAAGCCATTGTCAATATTCTTCCCATCAATTTTGGAATGTCTGACTTTTCGTTGAAACAAGCTATTAGCAGCAATAAAGAGACACAGGTCTAGAATAATTTGTCTAGAGTTCTCTTGTGTGAAATATTCGCAACAGTGTGAGGAAGCCAGCAAGTAATATTATACTCACGGCTTACTTTGGCTCACAGGTGGCAGCAAAATCAATTAACTACTTCTATCCATAGGAATTTATTGACTTCCCCCCATTTTAGAAAGAAATGTGACTCTTAGTTTGTGAAGTTACAAAATGCTTTTCTCATGATGTGCAGTTTTGTGATGTGCTGCAAGACGTTCCTTCTGTAGCAGCTGCCCTGGCTCTAGGGCAACATGCTTCATCTGGTTATTCTTTCCCAGAAGGCAGAAGCTCCACCAGTACTGAAAATCTTCCTTACTTGAGTGAGCTGCTAATCGGAGTTCTCATGTGAAGTTTCTCTACTGGTTGGCAATGCTACTTACCTCTAATTACTTTTTCACAAAACTCGAGTCAGCAAAATTTGCAATGACTAGTATGAATCTCATAATACCAGGAGCAGTGGGAAAGTGTGTTTCTGCAGATAAGGCACCCCACACTATTCATTTAACTCAGTATGATCCTTCCACTATGAACCTGGCACCATACCAGAGAAGGATATGGGAGAAAGAGGCCAAGCTATTATAGCAGGTAGATCAGCACACATAAATGTAGGCAATCATTTAATGGGAACTCAGCTAAACAAGCTGTCCCTCACCTTTTGTTCCTTTCTAGATGTTTATGTTGCTAATTAAGCTGTAGGTTTAGGTCTGTGAAGTAATGAGGCTCTTCCACCTGCTGATGTCAAAATATCTGACTGTTTCCTGATTCTTTAAATAAAAGCAGGTAGGAGAGCTGGCTGTAGTAACTGCCTGGATGCCTGAAAGAGTTATTTCAGGGTAAATGCTGGGGACACTGGGCTGGTCTAGAAATCTAGAAAGAAAAGCTAGTTTTTCCAGAGATTTCTGATTGGAGTGTTTTCTTGACAAGTCTTAGCATTTTGTAGTCATTCTCATTCTAGGTGTGGCGTGTACTGAGCCTACATCTGGGTGTTCGCAAGGGAGCAGATTGTGTGTGTCTCTCTTGTATAGTCTAATTAAAATAACTTGCATACATATGTCAGTGTTCCCACTGAGTCTTATGGTATTTAGTTAACTGGTTTTCATTTTGTTGAGTGTAGACTGGGACAGGTTTGTGTTCCTAAGCTTTTGTGGCTGACAAAATTTTAATTGAATATATAATAAGTGTCTTATTTAGGTAATTATTAGAGCTCTATGGCAGAGACAAACTGAAATCTAACATACTCTGGTATTTGATTCACATTTAAACATCCCTCTTTGAGTGTTTTGAAGACCTGGGAGCTATATATTTTTATTCTGGATTCCACTTGAGCAGGAGACCCCCTGAGGAGCTCTAGCCCTTCTCTGCTCCTTCAGACTTTGACCCTGAAACAAAGCCTGAAACATCCTTACAGTGCAGCTGATCACCCAGCTATCCAAAATGAGTTGTAAAACCTAGTACTGAACACTTTCTATGAAGTTTTTCAAGGGTAAGACCATTAACCTAGATCTGCTGGCCAAATTCCAGTCCTTGTATTTAACTTCTTATCTGAGTTCCTCTGGTTGTTTCAGTTATCATGATCTTCATCCTCTCTCATCTCTGCAGCTTCCATGTGACATTTCCTTGCTTACTTCAGCAGAAGTTGCAGATTATCTAGTTCTAGTTTTAATTCAGCAATGAAGCATGCATTTTTCAAAAACACGTGGCTGCTGAAAATCTGTTCATGTTATCTTAATCATATGTTAGGTGAAAATCTAGGTCGACATGTAGCAGTGAAATAATGTGTTTGCAATTTTGAAATGTTAACATACCTTTCTGCTAACTACTGAATCCACCTGGGAACTGTGGTATCAAACTATCTGAAATGAATGGGCTATTAACAAAGTAAGTTACTAAAGCACTGTGTAATAAAAAGGATTACATGTCCTTGTAGAGGAAGGATTTCAATAATAGGTTAATATGGCCTGTATCTGCTGTTAAAAAGTAGATAAAATGGCATAGCAAAAATTGGTGACTACTCAGTGATTTAATGTGTGGAAGGAAGTAAAATGGAGAAATCAGTATCATCATATAGATAGGTTAGTGTGGGTTGAAGCAACAGGTGATGTAGCCTTCCCTAAATAGATCCCTAGGTTCAAGTCCAGGTTACGCAGCAAATTCTGCCGTGACATAAATAATTTACTCAAACCCATCAACTCTGGTTAGTAGAATTTGACCCTGTCTCAGTGACAATCAAACTCATTACTGCACACAAGTGAAAAATTGAGAATGAATACATGATCTATTCAAATATTACTTATTTTTATAGTCAAAAACTTGTTACAAATTTCCTCATTATTCTTCATAGTCCCCTATACAAAGAGGTTTGTCTGGAATGAAGGGAACTATTTTTTCAGTTGTTAGCTTTTACAGTCTAATACCTGCTTCATGGCTCGTGAAAAGTGAATATGAACCTACTGGGTTACTGTAGAGACTGAAGGCTTGCCTGGACTTTTTTGAAACCTATTGCTACTTCAGGCTACTTAAAGGGAGAGATCATCTGCACCAGTGATCTCTACAGCATTTTTGCCAAAGATCCTTCTGGCTCTCAGCACTCAGATTTTGGGTTGTGTCCAGAAGCAGAAGTTTGAATTTTTATTAAAGATGTCCAAAACTAATATCAGAAAGTTGGGTTTACTACTGATCTCCTGATTCAGACTAAAACTCGAGTGGTAGAAAGGTTTTTTTGTTTGTTTTTTTAAGATTGTTCTGAATAGGGATGTATTTAAACACAGGAGAGGAGAGAACAAGGAATAGGAAGAAATGAAGAAGAGTGAAATGTGTCATATCCATTATTGTAGCCAAGTTGTATAAAATCAGTACAAATCCCTTGAACTGTGATGGAGTATTAGTCTCTGGGCCAGCTGTTTAGCATATTGAAACTAAGGTATCTTCTCATCCTTTATCAGGATAAACTCTCCATCACAGGTCAAGACCTGTGAAATAAAGGTTTGGATTGCTGATGTCTGCTAAGAGAGGTAGAAAAGGCAGGCTGAATTTAGTGTAGCCTTAAAATTACTCAAAAATCTGATCCAGTTACTGCATTTTTTCCACAAATAAGGCATTTCTTTAGCTTGTAAAAATGAGCTGCAGCAAAACTGTCACATGAGCATGAGGCAGAAAATAGACCTTAATCAATATTTCAATCAGCCACCTATAATGACTGAGAACTGCTAGTTAGGTGTTCTTCCAGGTAAATAAAAAGCTATTTGTTTTCATTCTTTGAAGGAAGAGCTGTAGGGAAGTTTACTTCTTTGGGAATTCATTTATTTACATAAGCAATAGTACTCTTCAAAAAAATGTACTATTCAGTGAATATAGTCCTAGCTCTCAAAAAAACCCAAACCCTGTATAATTTTGAGTGCCAAAGGGAATGCTAGATGTTTATGTATCAGATCCAAGCTGGTATTAAATGAGTACAGCCCCATCAGTTATCACAGGGCTGAGCTGAGCAATACACACCATGTGATAATCACACCCACACTTCTGCAGGGAAGATGGGTTTGGGTAGTTTAATTCTTTTGTTGTTCAGAAATTCTTGTCTGAAGGAAAAGAAGCTGTAGTTTCCTGGTGTTGACCCTGCCTTGCCCTCATTCATTGAGCAGAGGTTGCCGTGGTACGACTGCAGAACCTGCTGGGTGGAGTGTGCAGCCTCACCCCTGAAAGCCCATCATCTGCCCGGTGCCACAGTGATAACTGGGAGCCTGTCTTTTCCCTCCCACCTTCACATGGTGCCATATGGGAACTGTTGCAATCACTGACCTTTAGTGGCTGTGACTGTGATTTCACGCTATCTCTTTTATTTATTAAATCACTCTTTTTCAGCCTTGGGATTTACTTGTACACCAAACTTAATAGGATCATTTACTACTGTGGATTACTTCCTGGAAGAATTGCTTGGCTTGTCCTCTGAAATTTGCTGAAAAACAGTTACGGGCAGGCTGCAGTTTTCTCTTTGGGTGCAGCCAGGCCTCCCCAAAGGCACCTGCTGGGTCAAAGTGGTGGGGTCCAGGCTGCCCCCAGGTGGAGCAGCAGCCTGGCTCCCAGGGCCAGGATCCTGCTGGACACAGCTGGGTGGCTGTGCCCATACAGGAGAAGCATTTCAGCTCGTGATACCTGGTTGTCTTTGCTGCTGGAATTTTCTGTTAGGCTTTTTGCAGGCAGCTGTGAGTGCAGCTCAGACCTGTAAAGAGGGGAGGGCTGGGGGCAGGGTTACTCACGCATTGCCTGTACCCCAGGGACAGGGGCAGGATTAAAAATCACACAAAGCTGTGAGCACTCCAGGAGGCATGAGGTGATTCAGCTAACCACAGCAAAACAGTTTCATGTAGAATGTGTCAGCCTCGAGAAGTGGGGAAAAATGTGTCACAGCAACATAAAGCCTCATCTCCTGTGGCACTTCATGAGGGAAGCCAAAAGCAGCATGTGAGGTGAGCAGCTGGGGCCAGCATGGGGGAGGCCCATGTGTACATTGCTGTCCCAGGGCAGGAGAAGAGCTCGAGCTCTGGTGAGCTTGCTGCTGGATATCAAGTGAAAGAAGAGCCAGGCATGCTGAGCAAAATGGGTGGCTAGGAGGGGAGTGGAAGTGAGGGAGAAATGTGTTTCCTTCAGAACTGAGGAGGAGACAAACGTCAGTAAAGAGGAGCTATAAATGTCTGTTTGCTCTGACACTGCCACCCGTTACTCCCCAGTATCTGAGTTTTACTTTCACCAATTTAAATGCCAGTAAAACATAAAAGCAAAGCTTTAATTTCTTCTGGCCACATGGTATCTGAAGCTTTCCTTGCAGGTTTTTCTGTCTGCTCTGAAACTCATAGAGATGCAGTCGTTCCTATCCTGGATTTGAGCTACTAAGATCGACCTGAACTGACAGGAGAGAGTGTATCAGCAATGAAAAAGTCCCGAATCCCCAGGTTTAAGGTTGTCAAATCTCTGAAGCTCCTTCAGGGATCTAAGCAGCACAGTATCACTCCTACATCCTGTATGTATATTACAGCATTCCTCTTAAATTTCATGGTGGTTTCCAATTCTGCCCAGTGAAATACCTATACTATGTAAGATGCTCTTGTATTCTTTTGCATGAAATACGTAAAACAGGTAGAGAGATATGAACAAAAGTAATTGGTCATTTTATTGCATCATATGCAAAAGCCAGATGATAAGTTCTAAAGTGCAGAACAAAGAGAAAGGAGGAGGAGAAAGATCAGTTCTGAGACTCCTATTTCTCCAATGATCTGTCAACATTTTTTTCTTTTTTTCCTTAAAGGAATTTTGATATCAGTGTCTGTCACGTCCACTACGTTGTGCCAGGGAAAAGGGAGGTACTGATCCTTTGGTTTGTAATTAAGTAGATATATAAGACTTTGGTTATAAAATAACAAGGTTTTTCACTGGTAAAGGAATCATGTTTTCTCTGTTCCTGCTCTCTGACAGTTGGTTGGCAGAGAAAGGAGGAATAATAAGTTTTAATTATATCTCCCCAAACAAGCAGATTTGAAAGCAATGCAAGGATTACATGAGAATAAAATCCCTTCAAGCATTAACTGTCGCTGGTAAAAGGATGTTAGATATAATCCTATAAGGTTAGATGTCCAGACATCCTGGTTTAACCAGGACTGTCTAATTTTTAATTTAACGTCCTGTCATCCTGATTATTTTCTATGGGAGGCTCATGTGTCATGTTTGCCTTTGTGCCATACTCAAGAGTGGCACAATCATGAAAATAACACTTTAAATCATCATGCAGCATTTCTCTTCCAATTTCATCAACCAGCATCACATGTCAAAATGCATTGAACATCACAAGCCAGGAAAATAGGAATTGTATTATCTTCTGCATTAAAAAGAAATAGATAAGCAAGAGAACAAAGGAAAACTAATAAAGAGGAGTGGGGAAAATAACTCCAGATATATACATGCCTTTTTTTCTTCATGAGGAAAGTTGCCCGTGACAGTACACTTGTCACTTGCTTGCAATGTAAAGCTTAAACTAAACCAGTTCCAAAAAGCTTCAGGTACTGTCCCATTCAGACACTTCTTGGTTGGCAGGAAACTTGTAAGCAAATGTCAGTGGAATAGTTAAGAAGATGGAAAGATTTTTTTTATTCCACCCATGAGCTTTCAAACTCCCTCAGACAGCAGATGGGTGATCCAAATTGGGTCTAATAAAACAAGTATAGATATTTTTTCTCATGCTAGAAGAAGTTTGGTCAGACTCAACAGAGTGTTTATTGTGCTCTTGCAATTTTTGTTTTTAGTCTGGAAGCAGAAAAATCTGCTGAAGTACAGTGTAGTTTCCAGCTGAAACCAGAACAGTGTTGTGAAAGCTGATCCTTTGTGATTTCTAGGCAGGACAGGTTCAGAAAAGCTGAACTCCTTCAGGATTTTCTGATCATCCAAGCCTGAGGCTTTGCTTTTCTCATCTTTCCATCCTCTCTCAGAGTCTCATTGTGAGAGTCACTGAGCATTCCCTTTGTCCAGCTTCCCTGTCAGGTGGGAACATTCATTACCTCTGAGAAGGTGCCAGTGCTTTGTAGTATAAGGAGTTAAAAATACCATGGTCAGGAGGTAAAGCACAAGGTTTTAATAAGCCTCAGACTAAACCAACTGCTTGTTTTCTTTTCAAGTCAGATTTTCTTTCATAAATCATGGAAGTCTCATGAGTGCATAGCTCTTACACCCACGTGTTCATCATCACCTAAGTCAGGACCACGTCTGCAGTTCATTTGGGATTTCCCAGGTGCTCAGAGGCTGTGTGCACAGAGCTGGCATCTCAGCCAGCCTGAAGGATTTCTTGAAGGTCTAACTGCTGTTCAACTTACTCTCCCCTTAGGGTAGACAATCATAAGTTTAATAGGTGTCTTGTTGGATGAATAGGACACGTCATCCTTAGACTTGGGCCAGGCACTGTGTGCAGGGTCTGTCGGCTGATACATCCAGGCTCCTTTGCAGACACGCAAGCACAGGATAATGTGCTGAAGTACAGGGAAGCATGTTAGTCATACTGAGGGAGGGTCCTCTGGGAGCTCTCTCAGTGAAAGAAAATACTGCTGCAGGAATTAAAGATGAGGTGTGAACAAAGCATTATCGCTCTGAGGAACTAAAAAAGCCCTTTCTTAAGTAAAGAACATTCCTGACCTACTGCTGAGGAGCCAGTAGTGAGTGACACTTGGAAACTGTTGATCCTCAAGCATTTATCTGTTTTTGATCCAAGGGCAGAGCAGTGGGAAGGCCATGTCAGCAAAGCAGTGGAGATATCTTCTCTCTTAACACACTTGTGAAATTCCAGCTGGTGCTAACTGGAATTAGCTTTCACATTATGGTCTAGCTACAGCAAGATGGTGCAGGAGGAAAGGAGCTCAGCACAATCACCTAGAAGCAGTGAAGCACTGTGGTAGAGAGGGAGAGGCCAGTTATTTGTAGCAGAAAGATGACAATAGGAACCCTCATGTAGGATATACAAGGGTGGGGCAGGATGGAGGGCTGGCCTGGTAATGAGTGGTAAAATATCCATTTTACCATTGCATTTGAAAGAACACATGATGTGATGGAAGAGGGTAGAGCTGGACTATCTCTACTGTCTACCTCCAAACAGGGTGTAAAGTGAATTAATGGTGCTGGAATCCATTAATCTCTGTTCCTCTCCTTTTCGCATATTCTGGCAGACTATCCATAGTTGGATTTTGCTGATGATTTTCATCATTTTTATTTTACATCAAAGCAGGGAAGAAAAGAGCTTTCTGTTCTGAGTGGATGAGCTCATGGGTAACCAGACCACTGAAATCTCAGTGCTCTGAAGTTTGAGGGTAGCCAAAATGACAGGGGACAATCTTCCAGTTGGGTAGGACACTCCCTAACCACCCACTACTAATCGTGTCATTCAAGAATATAACTCAAGATGCTTTGGACCAGATTGTGATTTGAGATACACCTATTTAAATCTGGCATCAATCTTTCCTTCTGCTTCTGTATTAATTAGTATCTTGTGGGCTGTATTTCAGCAGCTAGATAGTAGGCTGCTTTGGATCCGATTTATTTCACTGGCTCAGGCAATTTAGTTCACTTTGAAGTTTTCATTGTGATTTATATTTGGATGTGCCTTTATATAACTGAGAATTAAAAATGGGTATGTATGATTTTTTATTATTATTATGTCTTTGTGATTAAATGCTTGTCTTTAGCAGTGGGTTGTAACCCAAGAAGTCCTTTCCAGTCCTGCATTCCTCTATGGAAGGCAGCAGGGTTCTAGGCCATGCAGCACAACATGGATACAGAGCTTACAGTGTGGTGGCCCAGAGAAAGGGAGCAGATTTCTGAAGACAGCTTGAAGCGAGATTTCCTGCCAGGCACTTTAGGGCATTAGGAGCACTAGGGGAAGTGCTACCAGCCCTGCTGCTGCTGACCAGCTATTGCACTGCTGGCTGCCCTTGGCTTCAAAACAAATGCCTCTTCTACATTCCCCAGCTCCATGCCAGCACTGAGGTAGAGTCCTGGGGCAGAGTTTGTGAGGGGAGTTTTGTGAACCTTCAGCTATGAAAGGAACTGTGTAGAAAACCAAACACATATCTTCCAGCCTCAGGCTGGACTCAGGCAGGATAGTTTGTATAACCACCAGCAGCTGTTCCTTTGCTGGCTGGAGCTCAATCTTCATTGAAGGCAATGGAGGGAGAAAGATTAAGTAATGCTGCAGGCACAGCTGCATCTATTTTTCCCCCCTGTGGCATCACCACTTTGCCACTAGTTAAACGAATAGCCTCTGCTGATTCCTTCCCCTTCTGTGCAGTACAAAAGCAGGGCAGACTTGGACTCTGCTCTCCACCCCAGAGCAAAACAGTCTGACTTCTAACAGCCAGCAAATTAAGAAAGGCAGTTAAACAAGGCCACAAATTAGTCTGTTTTGTCAACTGACTGAATTTTGGGTTGTTAGAGCACTCCATGGTTTTCACCTGTGAAGGAAAGGCAAGCTTCCCTACCTCAGCTCAGCTTGTCCATCACAAAGCACTCCATTAGTACTTCTTAAGTACTGGGGATTGTCTCCAGCATGTTGAGGACAGCTTGGGTCACCAGGCAGTGAATTTGGCTTATAACCAGGGACAGATATGACTCAGACATCATTCTGAGTATGCTTGATTGGACAGGGCTAAAGTAGAATCCATGTGGGATGCATGGTACGCTTGGGAATTCACCTGAAACATTCCCTTTTTCTTCTCCTTGATTTGTCATCACTATTAGCCCAGCATTGTGCCCAAGGACATGGTGAGCACTGGCAGCAGCACATTGTTCTCCAGAAGCAGAGCTAAGCTTCACTGTCCCATCTGTGTTAGTTGGGAGGCACAAGGTCACCACTTTGACAGAAATCAGCAGCATTAATTAGGAAAAGCCCACAGTACATTTTGTTACGTACAAAGAGAACTCAGTACAGCTTTTCTTGTGACAAACTTTTGGCTAAAGTAATGAAAATGTTCTGGCAGTAGCTAAAAAGAGAAGGGCACTTTGGATAGAATGATTTCTGGCTGCTTGGTCAAGGTGAAGTTCTGAGTGGCTGTCCAGTCTAAGTCTCACTTAAGCCCTCACATAAACATCATTATCCCTTAATCTCCAAATCCCTCTGAGGTGGACCGCTGGACCCTTTCCCTAATCTCACAGAATCCTTTGAGATTCCTGTCCTGATGCTCAACCCTGGTTCATCCTTCAGTAGCCAAACAGCCCAGTGAGACTGTGACACTACTGAAGCCAGTAGTTCCCATGCCTTTTCTGACCCAGCATTTTACCTCCCTGTGTTTGTAGACCTTCTAGAACATTTGTAGTACAGAGAAGAGTAGACAGTTCTCTCTCCCCTACATGGGATGTCATATCTTTTGCCATCAAGCTGCCACATATGCTCAAATGGCCTTCCTTCCTTCCTTCCTTCCTTCCTTCCTTCCTTCCTTCCTTCTTTCTTTCTTTCTTTTTCTTTCTTTCTTTCTTTCTTTCTTTTTCTTTCTTTCTTTCTTTCTTTCTTTTTCTTTCTTTTTCTTTCTTTTTCTTTCTTTTTCTTTCTTTCTTTCTTTCTTTCTTTCTTTCTTTCTTTCTTTCTTTCTTTCTTTCTTTCTTTCTTTCTTTCTTTCTTTCTTTCTTTCTTTCCCTTCCTTCCGCCCTTCCGCCCTTCTGCCCTTCTGCCCTTCCCTTCCCTTCCCTTCCCTTCCCTTCCCTTCCCTTCCCTTCCCTTCCCTTCCCTTCCTTCCCTTCCTTCCCTTCCTTCCCTTCCTTCCCTTCCTTCCTTTCCCAGTTTGTTTTACCCAGGGGCAAAACCTTTGACTACAGGAGCAATGGCTGATCTGGCCTGGAGAAGGATGAAGCAGATCCATAGACTGTAATGTAACATAAGGACCTTATCTTCTAATTACCTAGAGAACATAGTGCTGTTTAGGTGCTAAATAATGAGTATAATAAAAAAATGCACTGCTTCAGCTGATGAGGTATTCCCAGGAAGAGAATTTCACCAAAGAGGTGAAGAGGATTGAAAAGCACAGCACTTGGAAAGTAGAAATGTTTGGGATGATTAACTGGTGCTGTGGAAGATTGTGGCAGAAGCATAAAGAACATGCTGTGGAAAACAGCTATTCTCTTCCATAAATAAAATTGTATTGTGATCTTAAAGAAGCAGGACTCAGAAACAAGCAGATGATGTAAATAAGTAAGTAGCAGGGGGAATGTGAGAATATCAATCAAGAAATTAAGCTGACAGCATAAATAAGCAGGCAGCCATAGCCTGGGGGTGGTGGAAGAACATGAAGTCAAGCAAAGATGTCAGTGGAACAGTGGAGAGAAAAGAGAATCTGTGCTAGGAAGACAAATGGTGCAGTGGAAAGAGTCTGAGAAAGAACTTCACCTCATATAGCAAATTCATGGTGAGCAGTGCTGGCCAACAAACAAATTAATATAAGTGAAGCACAGGTCACAGTCAAAGACAGTAGAGGATCCTTGCCTCTGATAAAACTACATTAGTCTCAAAAAGTAATTTTGTATTTAAGTCACTGGTTTTATATCTGGGGATTTTTATTTTTTTTTTTAAATGCCACACACTATATAGACTGTAAATGTGCCTAGGGAGGAATGCATTATGGATATAAAACTGTCAGTTATTCTTTACATTTCTAAAATCCTTCTCTTTGAAAACCCATAAATGAACTCTAGGAGGGCATTTTTGAGACAGGCAGCTGTAACTTTTGTGCTTACTTTTAGGCTGTTTTGTTAGCTAATACTTTTCTTTTGCAACTAATAGTCCTTATGGGATGCACTTGGGTATTAAAAAAAAGGGGAGAGAAGGTCAAAAGATGTGTGTGGTAAACTTGGTTTTGTCATTTGACATCTTTTCTTCCAGAAACCATCAAACTTTTCACCTACTTCTTTTTGGCCCAGTGAGCCCACCTTAATTCTTTTTAATTAACAAAAACTGTAGAAAATATCACCAGTGACAAATTAGGAGGTGTTTGAAGAGGTGTTCCTTGTTCACAAGATAGTGTATGTGTGAGAAGACACTCTGGAGAGAGAGTCATATATGCAGTCAAAGAAAAAGAAAAGAAACACTTTCTGGTTTTTAGCAAGGCTGCTGCTTTGAGATTAACTTAAAAATTTGGTAGATATAACAAAAGATAGAATAAAGAAGTGTAAACAGATAGGAGTCTCCTCATGGTCTTCAAGCCCTCTTACCTCACTGAGGCACAGCTTGGTGGGTGTTGGCTCATTCATTGGCACCCCCTCACAGAAACCAGCCCCTCTGTCTTTCTTCAGAACCAAATTTCAGGTAGTTTTCCCCTTCAGAGCCACATACCATTTACTGCTATGCTCAGAGACTCTAAAGAATGGGAGAATTATGTTCTGTCTTAAGATTTTCCTCTTATTTTCCTGCATTTGCTTATGGGAAAAACCTTGATTAGGTCTAGCTTGACTCTAAGAAATTTCATGACCTTTCAGGGCTGGGCCCTGGGGTTCTCTTGTGCAGAATACAAAGCTTGCTAATAGGTTGTGAGGGCACTTGTTATATCTTTAGTTCTTGGAGGAGCTGTGTGTGTTGAAGGGTGGCTGCCTTTCATCAGTGCTCTGGAGGCTCACTGCTCCAAGGCCAGCAAGCTGCTTGCTCTGTTTACTACACTGGGGTCCAGTTTTGTTTTTTTCCAGAAGAAAACAAAGTGAAACAAATCACATTCTGTGACAATGTATTGAGTTTTTTTAAATCAGCTCTGGTTAAGGATCTTGTGGTCTCCTTTGTGTTTTGTTTTTTTTTCCTTTGGTCTTTACCTCATGAACTTATTTTGCGTGGTTAGAAAATCTATTTTTCTACTTTGAATTTAGTTTTGTTCTCCAGAGAGTGCAGATCTCAGTGCTTTGTGGACTTTGCCTGCTAGCCCATGCGACACAACTTTATGCTTTGGGCTGCTTCATTCTAACTGCATCCCCAAATACAGGCACAAAATAAGGCAGGAGATAGAACATGGCATAAATTACAGAAAACACTCAGAGATAACAATTGGAAGGAATACATATAAGCAATCAATCACCAAGCTCAGGGGTAAGCTCTCTGGGACACAGCCTTTCCTGAGTTCAGAGCTGTATTCACAAACAGCAAAGCCCTTGTCTGCCATGGGACTTCTAGGAGGTACTATGATACAAATAATAAAAAATAAGGTGTTTAATTCATTGTAATTCTGAAAAAAACTCTTCAGAGAATACTGTATCAGCAGAAGATAAACAACAGGAAAGACACTGTGTGTTTGATTCTGCTTGCTCACAGCTGTGATAAAAGCTATTACCAGTTGAGACTGGCTTATCAAAGAAGGAGTATCAGGGGTATCAATAAGTAATTGGTAAAGAACTCCCAGCACCATTTATTAATTAGCACCTATCATTTCTGCACAGAAGTCTTTGTTTGCAGAAGAAGCAGCCTTAGGGTTTGCCCAAGTCCTGTCATTCATCCTTTATAGGGTTTTTTAGAAACTATTTTTTTGCTCTACCTGAGTTATATTTTTCAGGTCCAGGGGGATTTTTTCAATACCAATCCCAGCTTTTTCCCACTCTTTTACAATCATGTTCAGATTGAACATGGATGTTCTCTGTGAATGTGGCTTTCCACTGAAGTGTTTGAACCAAGGACCTTGAACAGAGATCTCTCCAGGCACCAGGACAGACCAGGAAACATATTGTCTTATTTCCTTGCTGGACCAGCTGCATGTGAAATGTTTATGGGTTGGGTGAGTGCAGAATAGAATATTTGAGTGCTTTTTTTCTTTACTCCAGTGCTTTTTTATCAAGTCATCAATTTTGTGAAGACATTAATGATCATCTCTGCATTTTTGTTGAGCAAAATTATGCTCCTATAGATCTAGTCAAATACAGCTTTTATTTTTTTTTTTTAATCTTCCATGAGCACTTTGTTAAGACTACTCATTGTAGTCCAGTCCCTGTAAGATATGAGCCTTTTTAATAAAAATACAGTCAGTTCTCCTTCAACGTTGCCAACAAAGATTGACTGTTTTTAATGTACATTTCAATTTGCAGTGTTTTTGGAGGCCATGAGGGAAATATATAGTCCTGACCACTTAACTGCAAGTCGTTGTTATGTCAATACAAAATCATTATAATAGAAAACTCCTGTTGGCTCTGAACTTAAAAAATCTAGAAATAATTTGATACGTATTTTATACAAATCCATAGCTTACCTCAGCTGGAAATGGTATTATGGTTATCTCCATTATCATTATTGCAAACTTATGATCATAATTGTGGCACCCCTGCAGAAAGAGTTCTGAGCGGCTCCGCAGCCCCTCACTGCTTGCATGGCAGTTCCTATGGGAAGCTTTACATCAAGGAAATGGATCTAGTTAATGTGGTGTTGAACTAGCTAAGCCTGGGATGGAGCAGTCAGGCTCTGTGCCTGGGCTTGCCCCCATGGCCTGAATGTATTTGTTCTACAGACAAAGCAGTGGCCTCTTAGAGCAGTGCATATTGGAAGGGACCTCTGGAAATCACCTGGTCAAACACCCTGCTAAAGGCAGGCCAGTTAATCAAGTTGCTGAGAGTCCTGTCTAGTCAAGGTCTGAACAACTCCTAGGATGTAAATTTCCTGACTGGGTACCTGGTCCAGTATTGGACTGGTGCCATTTTTTCCCCTAACATCTACTTAGTTATCACAACTCTTGTCCTATCACCTGTGCAACTCATCCTATCACCTGTGTACCTCCAGCTGTTCAGCTCTGACTTCTCTGCACCCTGCCCTTGGGCAGCTGAGGGCAGCAATGAGTTCCTCTCATCCTGCTCTTTTTAAGACTGGCCACATCCAGTTTTTTCAGCCTCTCCTTCTGCACTGTGTACTCTGGCCCTCTAACCAATGTGGTGGCCCTCTGTTCCTTCTTCTGCACTCCAGGGATCATGATTTGGGGTAGAAATTGAGAGCTTCACAGAAATTATTACCTGGGAAAAAAACAGTGATTGGTGCAGCTCCTCATAGAGAGTTGTATTCCCTTTGTATTGGGGATGCTGTGGAGCCAAAGAACTCCTGTTTCTGGGGGTAGAACTTCTGCTTCTGCTCATGCTTGTTACTCTCGAAGGATTCTAGCAGTGTGCAGTGTCCCCAAAAGAGAGTTCAGCCAGGTTTGGGAGATGATGCATGGCAGGGTAGCAAGCAGTTTTCAAGCTGACTGGATCAGGTGATGTGAGAGGAGGGTGTTAAACTTACAGAATATAACAGGAGATTTCTCATATCTTTGAAAGGTATGCAGATGGGTTTTACTTTCCAGTAAGGAGAGGCTGAAGCAGAAAGCTAAGAGAACTAAATCCTGTATTCTGCCAAGCCCCTGCTGAAGCTGGAAACAGGTCCTTTTGGTGATGAACGCCTCAAAGAGACTAAGGAATTCAGAAGGCAGCATCTATCCATCTAGCTCTAGATTCAGCTCCAAATATGAAAAATGCTTTTGCTATGACAGCAAGCATCTGACCTTTTACTTTCCATCTCTCCTGGAGTTGCAGTGCTCAGCCTGCTCATTCATTAATAGTACCTGGTATTAACCTTCGAATAATCCAAGAGAAAATCCCAGAGAAAGCTGCAGCCTCTGTTCTTAAAAACTCGGTTGCAGGCTTAATGAATGGAGCAGGTATCTTGTTCCTCCACCCAGGAGAGCTCCCACATGGATGACCTGTGTTTTGGAAACTAATCCTTTTGAGGTCACTGATGTGAATATACCAGGAAGGTTTTGGTTGACCCAGTGAAGTCTGTAAGATGTGTGTGGATCCATAGCTTTACATGTGGTATGAACAGAAAATTAAGCACATTTTTCCACCTCTTTCTTGTTTGCCATGCACAGACATATACTTAAAACATGAAAAGTACAATGCAAGGGTTTGGAGGGAGAGGTGCTGGCAGGAGCCTGCTGGCATCTCTGATGCTCTCTGACTCCCTTGGTCACCGGTTCCTTGCTGTGGCTGTTGCAGTCACAGCTGCTGCTTGTTCAGTTGCTGTCAACACCCCTGTGCTGCTGGTGAAGAGCCTGCAGGAGCCACAGAGCTTTGCTTTTCTGGTAGTTGTGTTGAGAAACTTTCTGAGAGTTGAGCTTAAATAGAAGTTGGAGTCAGGACTGGCTCCCAGAATATACCTGTATTTTGAATGACAATGGGAGCAGAGGCTTGCAACTCTCTTAAATGAAGGAGAGCAAGATGCAGTGACTGTTTACATAGCCTCACAGGTAATTACTTGTAATCTTGGAAGAGCAGACATACCTAAGAAATCATTCCGTTGTACCCAGAGTACAGACTGAGGGCCCATTGTTTGTTCCTGCTTTATGCAGAGGAGCTGCTTAATTTTCTTCCCTTCCATCAAGCGTTTGGTCTGGGGGAACAAAAAAATCTACCTTTAAAATCTACTTGAGACTTTAAGATCATTCCCCTACTCACTCTTTCTAATATTCAGTAATAATATTTTAATGAATTCCTCCAAATTCAAGTCAAGCTAGGAAGTCTAGTTACAAACCTGGAGCCCAGCTGCCTTCTCTGGAGGCTGTGTCAAGGAGTGCCAGCGCCCCAGTGAAGGGAGCCAGCAGCTGGCACATCACTGCACAGCCTCCAGACACCCTGGTATGACTTGCAAAAGCTTCTGGATGCCAGTTTCCATTCCTTTACAAGGCTCTTCAATAAATGATCAAGTACTGTTCTGTACTCTCTGGTAATTTGATATTCATCTTGAGACAGTGATGTTTGTTACGAGCCACCAGTTCCGCTTTTTGCAGAAACAAAGGCCAAAGAGACCAAAGAGCTGCATGGCCATTTCATCTCCTTCCTGACAATGTTTTCTTCCATAGCTTTTCTACATCTTACAGCCACCTTCCACTATGTCAGCTTACAGAAGGTAAGGGAGGTTAGTCTGGGTTACTTGGATAGGTGGCTTCTAAGAGACAGCTGTAAGAATAATTTCTGTGTGATATTTTTCTCTGAGCTACTAAAGATGCAGTCTTTCAGACAACATGGAAAGCAAATTTCTGAGCACATACTGTCCCTTTGAAAGAGGCTGATCCAATGAATTCCCATTTGGGTAAGGTCCTGTGAAGTATGATTCAAGAGAAGAAATATGGAAAAACATACATCAGGCTTTTTGTGTGATCATGTTTCTAGAGTGTTCCTTACCTGATTGCATTTACTGTTTTTCCTCAGATGTTTGTAGGAAGTGGAATGGAAACAAAAGTAGCTTATTTAATCAACTCTGACTAAGCAGTTGTCATTCATATAGATCATTCATTTGCTAACCTATACAGTAAAAAAATAAAAAATTAATAACAAGGTCTTAAATAAGCTGTAGGTATTTTCAATTGCCAAAATCTTACAGAGAAATTTATTTTGTACTTTCTGCACTTCTGTATTTTCTCCTTGCTCTCTTTAAGTTCCCCTGGGGATTCAAATGGAAAATATGTTTTCTGGTTCCTGTCAGATGAACTTGGATAGTGCTAACATGTGCCATAGCACAACTGTGTCACCTGTGCTGGCTGCATGTAAAGCAGTTCCTCCAACGAAACCCTAGTGGAGGTCATTGGGTTTTTTTCTCAGGGCTAAGTGAGGATGCTCAGAAGAACAAGAACCACATGTTAAATCTCTGAAGTCAACCTGAAGGAGACACAGGGTGATCTTGCACCTGTTAGACTTTGCATTTCTAGTCACTCTGTTAAATCACCCAACTAAAGGATGCCCAACTCTAAGGCTCAGGAAAATTCTTCAGAAATGTTATGCCATCAGTGTGTTCCAGCTCTACCTAATCCTTCTCATAATTTCTCACATGAGCAGTCTCACTGACTTCAGCTGGACTTCTCACAGAGTTCAGGAATGGCATCTAAGTGTGCCTTTCAAAGTGCAGCCTCTTGCACCTTCATTTGACATCCAGCACTTCTTTGTAGCTGTTTCAAAGAGGTACGTCCCTCTCCTTCCTGCTCCCCCTATCCTCATATGAAATGTAGCCCAGAGTAAAAAGGCAAAAGGAAAGGATCTCTTGTTATATTAAAAGCAGATTGGAATAAAAGTTGCTGTAGAAATTCATGATGGAGGCCATTATCACTTACCTCTTACTGCCAAACTTTGTCAGCTGTCGATCCGGTTGAGCCTCTCAGTTGAACATATCATTATGACTTGCTGTCCATTTGAGATCAAACCAGTCCTTCACTGTGCAGTTTTTGTGCCTATGAAAGTAAAGCAAAACCATCCCTCTGCAGCAACTCTCTGTCAATGAATTGTCTGCATTTTGCATTAACAAAAACAATTCTTTGACAGTTAGGGAAGATTATTATTATCTAGTGCCTCTTTACTCACTACTCTGCTCCTCCAAACTCAGTTTCGTGCCTTAATTTAAAAGAGGAAAAATAACAACAGTAAGAAGAAAGAAGACCTTGTGTCATAGGATGCTCAATTTGAGGTTAACTTCCGACAGGAGCTGCACAGCAAAAACCTGCCTAGATGTTCACCTGCACTGTTAAGCTGGGCACATTTTTGCAGCTGCCTGGTTTTACATTTTGTGGACCAGCCACCCAGATCTTGCTAGAAACATGACACTGTAGCTGGCAGGAGAGACATTAGGACTTGGAAAAAACAGACCAGGCTTTCTTAAGGACTTGTAGGACCCACCAACAAAATTTTTCAGAGATTTTTTTAGGATTTAAAAATAATAGCTGAGCTTTCTTTTTTCTGCATGGGATATTAGGACATAGAGGTCTCACCATTCCCTTTAGGAAAGTGGCTCTTCAGCTGCATTACATCTATGGTGTTTACATCTCATACTTGTTGCCCCTGTTCTATTTTTGACAAGTTTTGACAAGATGCCTCCCATTCAGGTGTTGATACACAGCACCATATCTGCCTTGGGCACTAGCACCTGCTGGTATGTTTCCAGGAGGTTCACAGTTTAGCTTCCAACCTAAATGCATCTGCTCAAGGCAAATAGACTTGGTTGTCCATGTAAAAGCTCATCAGCAGAATGAGAACAAGCCTGGAGGTGGTCTCATTAAAAACAAATGGTGGGTGCTATGAAAGGGCAGCTAGTGATTAAAGCAGAGCACAGAATGCAGAAAAAAAAAGTAAGTTATTATGATGATAGCTTTTTTCTCTCCTCTGAGTGGTAAGGAAGGGATATATCTCAGCTCTGACATCAGAGAGTTCCTTGATCATTCCATCATGTATCAGAAAGCTCCTTGATCAGCTCTGTGATTGGTACCCCAGCGTTCAGTTGTCATTGCTGTGAATGTTTTCTTGTTAATTTTCATTTTACCACACAGAAGAATCAGAGAGACAACATTAATGCAAAGGTCCTCTGAGGTTATGGGTATTAGTGTGAAGGAGTGTCAAAACACTTGATGGTTTTGCTATGGACAAAGCTAAAGGTGTTTGCCCAAGACCTACATCTCCTGCCTTTCCAGCAGCCTAGCCAGGCTTCTCCCTTCCCCCTGCTGCAGGTGCTGGCACCTGCTCAGCATAACACGAGGTGGAATTTGGCCTGGTATCTACCCCTGTAAGGCTGTCATTTTTTGTGCTGTTGTCCTTTTGTACCTGATGCGTTTGGGAAAAATGCTGATATCTTGGCAAATATCTGAACATCTTTGCTGTTAAGAGAGCAGTGATTAATGTGCTTTTTTGTTCTCTCTGATTAAATTAAAACATGTATTCTAACATGTCTTGGAGACATTTATAATTGTCCTTGTGTAGCCCAGCTTATCAGGACACAGTAGCAGGTGTCGGCGGCTCAGCCAGCCAGGATTTTTAAACCTGTGTGCCAGCCTCTCTGCTGAAGGCCAAGGCCCAGATGCCACAACCCTTTGTTCATGCTAAGCAGGACTTCCAGGAGCAGTGCTTCCTGGGGTGGAGGCTGAGTGGCTCTGAGCCCTCCTGCAGCTGGGGTGCTGAGCATGGTGCTGTGTGCAGGTCTGCAGAGCTCTCTTCTCTTCACGTTAACCCGCTTGGTTGCACTGGAGGCTGGAGAAGGTGGCTTTTTAGATTGCTCAAGATCTGTGAGCACTTGAAAGAAACTTTACTGGCTTTATCTTAAATAGAGCTTCTTGCTAGTTTATCTCAGTGTGTTTCAGTGGAGAAGCAGCAGCTTTGATGTGTGAAGAGTCTACTCTGTGCCCTGTGAAGAGCCCTCTCTTCCTGGTCTGTTAATGTCACCCTGGGCAAAATGTCCCCCTCCATCCCCACCACTGCCTCTCCTGTCACAGGGTACTCAAGTGGAGAGGTTTGAGCAGGTTATGATTGCTGCTGTGCCTTCCATCCCATGCTGCTTGTCCCTTGCCACTCTGCTCATGTTTCATCTTATGGAGAATATTCAGTTCTCAAGGCAGCAGGTTTGTCTTTCTGGTCACCAACCTTCATCCAGAGTTTTGTGCTGATTAAGCTCCTTCCCTCTGGTGAATTCTAGGCAAGTGGTACAATCTTCTCTACTTTTGGCCCCTTTTGAAGGGGCTGACACTATGGACTAACACCAGAGGAAAACCTGTCCCTCCAGAAAAATGGTTTACAGATTTGCAGGTTATCCTTCTTATTCTAGAACAAAGCTAGAAAAAGTTTCATTTATACTTTTGGCATCTCTGTGTGAGGAATAAAGAATAAGCTGATGGACACCATTTGCAGAATTGCAGGAGTTGTACAGAAAGGGGTCACATTTTTCTGCTTCTGCCATTTTGTCGTTGCTCTGCTTTAAGGAAGGTTCGATCCATGGAAATATTGGCAAGTACTGATTGAGTATCAAAGAGTTTAAAAGGCAGGAGAGTGTTTGCTGTGACGTATTCACCAGTTGGAAAGAGGAGTGGATACTTGTGATACTGTTCTGTCACGACCACTCCTTGGCAAATTTTTTCTGCGTAGGGGAAAGAACCAACAATCCCTAAATACGATGCTGAGTTTTGGGGCATTTTTGCACTTGTTTGTTTGTCACTTAAGCTTCCTTTGCCCATCAGCCCTGGGGTCACACTAATTCATCAGTTGTGTTTTGGGGATGTAAATCTATCTGCTGTCCTGAAATGCCCATAGGCAGAGATCTGGTAAGAGCTTAGTTAGGGTATTCATCAAAAAGTATCACGTAACTGGTGTGTCTGATCACAGTAACGGACACTCAGGGTTACAATTGATTTAGAAGCAGATGTGCAACAGATAACTGAGGTTTTTATCAAAGGTTTTCTGGGCAGTGAGTTACCATGGCAGTTGCAGTAAGATAAAACCCTGTAGGATTTTTGAGAAGGAGTCTGTTATAATTTTGTAATTCTATAGAGTGTATTGTCCAGGAATTCAAAGCACCCCATTACATTTCACTGTGCTATTGTAAGGTGGGTAAATATGATTAGATCCATTATTAGATCAGCAAAATGAGAGACAGAAGTGATATGATTCCCCCACTGTGGCATATATGCCACTGGTGTCAACTTGGTGTGCCTCTTCAGTCCTGTGAGCCTGCCTCAGCCCAGCAAGGCAACTGCAGGGTATCCAATTGCCCCTTTGTGCAGGTTTGCAGTCTCAGGTGCAGCTGTTTTCCCGTTGGCAGCTATTCCTGAGCTCTCAGAGATTCACCCCTATAGTGACTATTTTACATCTTTTACTTGATGTATCTAAAAGCAGAGTTCATTAAGCAGAACCTACAAAAAGCCCTGCCACACAGTTCATGCTTTCATTACTGTCTGTAGCTGTCAGTGCTTTTATCAGCCTCCTGGTGCACCTGAAGTGTTATCCCATTGAAATCAGCACTCTGTGCTTTATTCCCACACAGGGTACTGGTGCCTGAGACCACAGCTTCCCCCTACCTGCATGTCCTAGACCCCTACAGCCCCTATGATGTACTCTCCTGTGTCCCTACCACAGCTCCTTTTGATTACAGAGCAGCAGCAGCCTCCCACCTGGGGGCCTCACTGCAGCCAGGGACAGGCCAGAACTTCCCCTTGAGCTGACTATTTTTATTAAAAACTATTCCCGTCGGCTGATTGTTATTATTATTCTTTTTAATCCTGCTACTGTCTCCCTTAGGCCAGTCAAACTGAGAAGAGACAAACTTTATTCTGTGATTGCTTTTACACTTGCTTGTGTTTCACACATGCTGGGAGGTGTGAGGCTCCCGGTGTGCTGCTTCAGAACATTCCTGAGATTCTTTCTGCTCCTGATTTTCTCCTTTTAAAGGTGATCTGTTCTGTAATGCAGCAAACAACTCTTTCTTAATCCTGTCTTCCTTGCTAGCATTGCTCTACCTTGTGAAGACATGGAATTATGAAGGGCCTTTCCAGTGATAAGCATTTGGGATGGGGGAGAAAGCAGGTCAGTCATGCTTAGCCTTCAAATCAGCCTTAAAGAGATTCAGCTTTCTCTGGGAAGGGACCAGCTGAGGTATTTTACATTTGAGCTCATTCCAGCTCTAAGATCTTGTCTAATCTGCAGACACAGAGAGTTCAGTGTTGTTGAGAAGGCCAACAGTGGTCCTTCAAAGGGAACCTCAGCCATCCCAGTTCAGTGCCAGCCCAGCAGGATGATGTCTGGACCTGCAGGCTGGCTGCAGTTCTAGACTATTATCTAGCAACTGGTTAAAAGGCAAGTGCAAACTGAACCTGCAGCCCTGCATAACAGCAAACTTCCAGCTCGACCCCACAGTCTGCTCCTTGGAACATAAACACATAAGCTCTGGCAATGGAAATACATATATGTGTGCACTATGGGTCCAGACTTTGGAAACTGCAGAGCAAGCCCTTTGCTTCCTGTTCTTTCTAAGAAGATCAAGCAGAAGGGGAAAAAACAATAGGTCAAACAATTTTTAAACTTATTAATTAAAAAATAAATCAGTGTTATTGTTGACTTTATCCTTCAATGCCTAGACTGCCCTAGTCCTCATTGCTTCCTCAGTTACCAACCCCATGGCAAGACAAGAGTCCTGGCACACCCTTATGCCCTTCCAGCCCTGCTGTCACATTTGTGATGGTGTTCATCAACCAGGGATGGTCTCTGAAAGTCATGGCATGCAGCACACCAGCCCCTCCTTCTTCATTCCTATTGCAGTGTCATCCAGATAACAGATATATCTTGTCTTGTCCAGTCTGGGCCCATGCAGCAATAGTTTATTATTCCCCTTTCTTCACTATTTTGTGATCTCCTCAAGACTGACTTTTTGGTCATATTTTTAGAGCATGCTAAAAATTTCTTGCTCAGGCCTTCCCAATCTTTTCTTTCTTAGCTGCTCTTATAAAAGAACTTCTAAGGGAACTCTGCTCTTCCCTGCTTCATTCCATAATGCTCCACTCTGGTCTCAAATATTCTATGATAGATCTTGCTGGTTCACTGATTAAATTGAGCAGAATAATTTGGATTTTTTTTTTTAAGTAATTTTTAAGGCACCTTAAATCAGCCCTATTGATTCTTCCTTCTCATGTGGCCCCTGTTGGGTGTTCTCTGAAAGTGAAAAAAAAGCCACATTGCTTTTACTCTTTTTTTTCTTTGGCTTTTGTGGCAGCACAATGTTTGACTCTGCTCCTTGTCCTGCTCTGAAACAGTTTATCAAATCTCCTTCAACAATTACTGTCTGCTCCCCTATTATTCACTTTCACTGGCTTTATTCTTTCCTATCAATCAGGCTTCTTTTCCCTCTCCAGCCTGCATTCTGTCAGCATAAAAGTTTCCTGCCTTGAGCTGCCATCCAGGGAAAATGCAGACTTTTAGCCCTTCCCACAAATGCCCAGCCCTCTACACCTTAATGCCAATGCTGCACTTAATTTGCTGTCTCCCTAGTTCAGCTGAAGCTGTTTGAGCTCTCCATCATCTGCTCAATTTTTCTCTCTGTTTGCCAGTGTGAGGTTTCTGAGTCAATAAAATGGTCTTCTGCAGTTTTTCCTCACTGCCCCAGTGACGTTCTAAGTTTCATTGACACTTCAGTGGGTCCTGTAAGTTTTAGGGCTAAAGCAAAACCTACTGCAGTACTATAGATTCTCACTGATTTCTGTGCCCTTCAAATTAATCCCTGTTGAAGAACTCACCATGCTGTGAATAGCTCTGTTTAAAGCAAGGCTGTGGGGAGGTTGTTTTGCTCCTGAAAACAAAAGTTACCCATTCACTATGACCACAGAAGTGGATTCTGCTCCATATCCTGCTCTGGCCCATGGTGTGTTCTTGTCTTCTTTACCTCTGAATCTCTCTTCATTCTTCCTCCCCCTGGTTTCACTGTCTGGAGTGTCAGCATCACTGGGTGCATTCACCTCAGAGCCTTTGTGTGTTTACATTTTAAAGGCTTTCAGAGAAATAGGTTTTCATAAGTAGGAAGTAAAATTCTGGTTTTATCATAATCATTAGTAAAGCAATTAATTTGGTCTGTGCTCTATAAAATGCAAAAACCTTTGGTAGGTCATTCTTAGAAGTGCATGTCTTTTGTATTAGTGATAAAATTCAAAATGGAAATGAAAAATGTTTTCTGCTCTTCATAAGTAATGTGGAAAAAAAGTGCTAGAATATTACTGGATTATTAAAAGAAATATGTCAGGGGGAGCTATTTTTACTCAATGTTACACAGTCTCAGAAGAATGTGAAATATTTCATATTTGTGCATAGAAAAAGTAATTTTAAGGTAAAAAATGCTATTTGGGAAAAAAATATAATTTTGTACAACACCAGGGCCTCATTCATGAAACTGTTGTTGTGGCTTCTGCCAGTGGCATCAGCAAGTGTGTGGCAGAGAAAACCCAGTGGGACCCAGTGGAGGGACAGATTCCTGCACTCCATGGGTTAGTGCCTGCCTGTACTGCTCCTCTGGAGGGAACTGGGAAGAGAGGCATTGTTTCTCTGCTTCCTAACAATTAGGATCAAAGCTACTTAGCTGGCTGAGATACGTCTTCTCTGAAGCCTCATTTTGGGTTTCTGTCATGCTTCTCTAATCTTCTACAAATTTAGATTTCCATAAAGCACAATTCCATTTTTCCTGCTTATTTTTGTTAAGTGGAAAGTCTCCTTAATGATGTTTGTTTAGTCGGTTTTATTATTAAAAAATTCCTCATCTAGGTCAGCACTTTCAGAATGCCAGTCTCCTAGTTGTTACGTGCTGGCTCTCAAATCCTTCATTTTAAACAATAAAAGTCTTGGAACGGTTCTTGCTTTTCTTTAGTTCCCTTCCAAGAGTTGAATTTTTTCTCTCATCACAGTCTCCATCCCAGCTCCAACCCATTTATCAATTCATAAGTCTTGCTTTTGCCAGAATAGTTTTTCAGATACGTATTTTTAGATGAGAGCTGTTCCATCTTTCCAAAGTGATCACTTCAACCTCAGCCGCTGGAGCTCAGACATACAATATTTAAATTATTATTTATAGTACAGGAACATGCAGAGACTTTCATTAAAGATCAGGCATTAAGCATGTGCCTTGATGAGTAAAGGCACAGTGAATGATGGTCTTTGCTCTGAGCAGTTTGCACTCATAAGCCTGTGTGGACTTGCTGGGAGAATTTAAGGAGAAATTTAACCCAGACACACATTAGCATCCCCCAGCATTGGATACAGTCTCCAAGTCTTGTCAGAGTTACCAGCCCTGCCTTCCCCAGCAGTACCAGCCCATCCCATCATGACAGTGCTTTTGTCTCAGCACCCGATAAGCAAGAGGGACAGCAGGATGGGATCCAAGAGAGGAATAAGGAAACTCAGTGCCACAAGAGTGTGACCACCCAGGGGCGATGCCAGGTGAGCACAGACGGGAACATCTGCCTTTCCCAGGCAGGGGATTGCAGCAAAGGGATGCCCAGAGCTGCACACACGGTAGTGTAGCTCTAGGGCATGAGGATTAAATACCACCTGGAGATAACAGATTACATGAAGAAACATGGTTAACTCCAGATTCCAGGGTTTTTCCAGTCATTGCCAGAGATCCTTCTTCTCCAATGTGCCCCTAATTATTTTGAATCCTCTGCAAGTGCCAACTGACGATCTGTTTGGCTTCTATAGTCTGGTTCATTTCTGTACAGAAAGAAACCTTTCTGCTTGGATTGCCATTTATAGCTCCAATTTTTTTTCACTAAGTGGTGTAAATTAGTTCTGTGTAACCTGATGGATTCTCTCCCTCCCCCTTGACAACAGTGATAAAAGATCTGACCCCTTTCTGGGTGTTTGTAAAACCAAACATACAAAATCTAATTTGTTTAGGGCTGAGCTTTTAATTGCTTTGCCATCATGATGTGGAACTGAATGCTTTAGCAATCTTGGGGATTGATCGACTGCTTTATAATAAGGGACTTGACCTGAGCGTGTTAACACCTCAGATGTAGCAATATAAGTCTTTTCAGAGAGTCAGGATGTTGGTATGGACTTCTGTGAGGCAAGGATTTGGTGTCCAGCTTCTGAACCCTGCTGTGGCTGCTGCAGAAATGTCCCAGTAAAATGGTCTTCCAAGCTGCACTTGTTATCAGAACTGAAGACTGTAACAGAGAAATTAAGCTTAACAGCATTGGCTGGGATTTTTCTCTGCTCCCAGGTGTCCAAAAATCAGGTCATGTTCCCTGACCTTACAGGGAGGAATGAAACCTCCTGCAGGTTTGAGGGGATTGGTTTTGGTTTTTGACTGCTCAGAATTAGGATTGCAAAGCAAATCCAGTACTTACATGCAGAACATTCCTGGTCTTAAACTACCCCTAATTCATTAAGGGCTTTTTGCCCTGGACTATAGATCACAAAGCCTTCTCCAGCCTTTCAGAGGCAACACTGTTTTAGCCTTCTGTTTGTACTGCTTAGTATCAAATCAGAATAATTCTATTTTTCCCCAGAGAAATTCCCTGTGTTTTACTCATAAATAAAAAAGAAAAGGAAGAAACATTCTTGACGGTATTTTTGCAATTTGACTTTGCCATCAGAACAGAAGTGCACACATACAGCACTTGTCGTCCCTAAAACTTACATTTTGAAAGTTCTTTGAAGATGTAAATTACAGATCTTTCATATGAAAAGTTAATGAAGGACTCTAAACAAAATAAAATAGAAATGATGACATGAAAGAGCCTTCTTATGGCTTCAATAACAAGATAAACAGTTTAATATTCCACACACTGCATTAAAAATAACAGCTGGGCTCTATGGAGATGAATCCCCCAACTCGACTACATTGTTTTTCACACTAGCCAGGGCCAGTGAAGGAGACTGATGATTCTCCCTTCATCGCCACCTCCTTTTGGCCCTTGGAAGCACTGCAGGCAGCCAACACCTGCTAAGTTTTAGCAGACCCCACAAGTACTTTCACAAATACAGTAGTTGAGTGCCATTACCACCAACACTTCTGTAGCCTCTGAAGTGATAGACACATCCTGTATTGACAGCCTAGAATTTTAATGAGGAATAGCTGTTTCAGGCCATATTGATTGTCCTTTTTTCCTCTTCTCCTGATTCAGACAAGAGGAAACAAGAACCAGCATTTCTTTTAAAGAAGACTTTGTCCAGAGATTCATATTTCATGACTACTTGTGAGCAAACATGTCCTGTAAAATAACCAATTAGTTCAGCCATGTTAAGACTCAGGCTGAAAAGTGAGAACTACACCAGCACATTCACAGAAGCCAGGGAAGGCACAAAATTTCCTACGGTATAAAAAGTTCCTGAACAAGATTTTGATCCACATCCCTTGGTTCACTTCACTTTCTGCTCCTTGGCTTGCCTGACAGCTTCTCCTGTGAACATTGCCCTGTGTGACTATTGCACCGTGCTGTTCACAGCCCAGGATGCTTTAAGATCCAATGCCCATTTTCCTGTGAGTGGTTTGTGGTGGTGGTTTTGACAGCATCACAGATTTGAGTCAGAAGTGTCCAGAAGAGCAGGGGAAGGAGTCGCCTGTAATAATGATTTTCAAATTGTGGTAATTTCATAGTGGGATCCTGCTTTTTTGATAGGATTTAATGCTTAATGAGTTCCTGAGACTTTATTTTTGCTTCAAAGCTTTGCTGAGTACTAGATCCTATTAAATTCTTGCAGTGAACACACCAAAAAATACTTTGAGCTAATTTTAATAATTTTTAATTGAAGGAATATTTTATTCCAATTTGAATATTCAAGCTGTTGAAAAGTTAACACATTCTCAAAGCATTCATCAGTCTTTTCCTTCTATAATATCTTTTTTTAGGCAGCCTGTGGTGCTTTTTTTTTGGCACATTTTTTGTCCTGGATTTGTTTTTCAGACCCAATGGAAACAAAATTAGACATATTTTTTTTCTGCTGTTTATTTCTTTAGAGTGCCTGCATGCTGCAGTTTAATCTCAGTTCTTTTTATTGCTGTTTTATAGTCTACCATTACTGTTTGTTTCCTTTTCTTTTCCTAAAAGCAGCAACAAAATACAAATTTCCCTGCTAGTCCTTTCTTGTGTCATAGCAGGAGCTGGATTTGTGTGTGTGTGTGTGTGTCATGCTCAGTAACACATGTATCTCCTTGTTAGTAGTGTTGTTACATTATGTTAAATCTTATGGACCCCAACAGAGACTGCTGTCCCAGGCTGCAAGTCAGGCAGCAGGAAACCAAACAACATCTCCAGCTCCATACATCAGCAAGAAATGTGTTTTACTGCAGTGGTTCAGGAAGGGAAAGTAGACACCAAGAGATTCAGTGACCTGGTTCAGGCCTTCCTAAAGATCTGGGATTGATTCCCATAGCCACAAGACTGTTGGGTTTTTGAGGGTTTGTTTGTTTGATTTATCCTCTCCACCTCATTCCTGTTCTCCAAAATCTCATGGAAAGCTGGAGGACAGCAGGTGGTTGGATGGCAAATGAAACACTGCTGTCTAGTTTGTCTCTTGCACAACCCTGCTCACTTTAAGCATGGTACAGACTAAGAAACTGATGGTAAAGTGGCAGCTGTGCTGAGGGTAAACCCTGACTAAAGAAAAGCTGTGCCTGAGGGCCTCCTACATGATGACTGCTCAAGCTATGGCAGGTGGGAAGGGGTCTGAGTCCCTCATCTCCGCCTGCAACAGGATTTTTGGCCAGCAGAGGCAAGTGCTGGGGAAGCTGGCAGGCAGGATCTCAGCTTCCCTATCATTTCCTTACAGATGTCAGCAGGGAGAGTGCAGCCAGACACTTTGGTGACAGAAGTGTGGCGTGGCCCTGGGCTTAGCTGTGAGGACTGAAGGCTTTTGGCTTGGTGCTGTGGCTGCCCAGGGTTCTGCTCCTGGTGTAGCTGGCACAGGAACTCTTTTCTGGTGAATGAGAATGACCCCAACAAGTCAGTCTGTCTTTCTCCACCTCCATGTTAATTTTTAGGAATTGGAGACAGATGGTTAAGAGCTTTGAGATGGTTGGGGTGACCTTGGGGAGGCTCTAACTGCAATGCAAAATTGCAAATGGTAAATGCAGTAAGCAGATTAAGAGTCTGGCACTCTGGCAAATCTCAAGACCTAGTCTTATGTTGCTATTTTTCCCCTATGACCAACTTACAGATTTCAGAATGACTTTGCTATAGCAGTGACTTGAAAATTATAGTGAGTGAGCGTTCCCTTTTAAATAATGGATTATGAGGCAAAGATTAATTTTTGCTCAATTTTCACACTAATTCAGTGCCTTGCTGCCAGCAGAAGCACAAAGAAGGACATGAATTCACAGTGGTTTTCTTTTCTTTCGAAGTTTCAACATTTTTTTTATGGGATGGGACTGTTTGTAATAAAGTCCCATCATTCACATCTGGCTGCCTACCTAACCACAGGCTTTGACATCTCTGGAATATCCTTTGGTTACTGTCATCAGTGAAGATAGTCAAACCCCTTCCCAGCTTGCTCGACGCCTGTCTAAAGAAAACCAGTCCTCTCCTACTACAGACAAAAGGTCATGCCAACAATCCCTGTGACAGCCAAGGCTCTGCAGCTGCCAGGCACCACTTATTTTTAGGCCAATTGAAAAAGGGGGGAAGAGGAAGAAGGAGAGAAAGAGAAAAGAAAGAAAGACAGACAGCTGAGAAGAGGTGAAACCAGAAATGCTGTGTCCCAGAGGCATTTATCAGCCCAAATGAAATGGAAACAGCGGAAGGGAAACACTGCTTTGCTTTTCTCAAAATTGTATTTCCAGTTGAATGAGTCAAAAAGAAAATACCCTTTCCTTTTCCTGTGATTTTGAGAGATCTGTTTGCTAAGTCTGTGGGCTGACTTGGAGAGACAAGGAGTATTTATTTTCCATATATGTTGGTAATTTATGAGGTTGCTATAAACACAGACTTTATGGAAGCAAAATCAGGCCATGAAATAAGAAGGAATTTATTCAAATATCCCAGCTTATTAATTCTGTATAATTCTTCACAAGGAAGGAGATGAGTGAGGATGCACACTAGGTTTACTGAATTTTAAGAGGGAGAAGATGCAGTAAAAGTAGGAAATGCAGGTATATTTTAAAAATAGAAAGAGGAGAAAGATAAGTGAATTTATTAGGGTTTGAAATATAATTGAATTTTTCTTTTCCTATTTTGCCATCAGAGATGTCAGAAAGGAGTTTACTGTTCTG
>NW_009953098.1:10574905-10604144 GCF_000747805.2 Chaetura pelagica | reverse complement strand
GAGTCTTGCATTACTAACTAACCTGTGTAAAGTGGCTTCACCTTCTTGTGCAGCAGGGTGTGACTGACAGGATGTAAATGCAGCTCTTATCTATGACACGTGAATGGTTGGAGAGGAGATTTAGAGCCTTGAGCAAGAAAAAGATGCCACAATTGCTTTCACTGGGAATTACTGATCCACCAGGAGCAAAAATGGGGCAAACATATTGTTCTTTATGAGTAATGTTACCTACCAGTTCCACTGAGTGCTCCTCAGTATGCGTGGCTGTGTTGTTGTGTTATTGTCCTGCCTTGACCTCCAGAAGCCTCCAAGAGGATGAGGGGGTGGGGAAGGATCCTATTACACAATGTACTGTAAGAAACAGCAAGATAGAGGTGCTGCTAAAGCGTCACAAAGCCTAAGGCTAAGGTGCTGTACCTGAAAGCCTCAAAAGCTTTCAGAAATATATCCTCTTAAAATGCTTTTTGGAAGAGTCAGCACAGCATGAACCTTCAGCATCTGCTGGCTTTATGGCAGCAGGCTCTCCCTAGGCATGCCATGGCTCCTGGTGGCTGCACTAAACTGGTACTTGGATCTAGAAAAGAACCATATATAAGAGTGAAGATTTATTGAATTCTAGAGCTACGTGCTTGCTGATATTGATCTTACCGAGCCATTGTTTGGTGCCTTCACCAAATCAAGTGTTTTCTATTAGCTAATTTGGGAAAAATGCAAATGTCCCAAGAAATAACTCATTTCCTTGGCAGACCCAGAGGCCCTGCATTGTCTTCTCCCACACCTTACTCCTAAGGTTTGTAAGATCTGTACAGTCAGTGTTTCCTAGTTGGTTTTTGGGTGTCTGTTAGCTTTATTCCTCAAATTGACACCCCACATGCTTTCGGATGTAAGGGACTAGGGTGCAGATAAAGTCCACATTCTTCATAGTGGTCCTGTTGTCCTGATTAAGAGGAGCAGATAAGCCCCAGAAGGCTGGAGCAGCTGGCAACAGCAGCCACCACCCAGCTCACTGGGCTAAATGAGATGGGGAGGACAGAGGCTGAGATCTGTTTCCTTGAATTAAACTGGTTCGGGCTCCTTAGTTGAGCAAATGGCATAAAATGAGGAAAAATATCACTGCAATGGCTCTGAGTTGGAAGCACAAGCGTCCTTCTCATCTTGGCATCTCCTGACCTTGTGTGTCCATCTCAGCTACTCATCTCTGCAGGGGCTCACTCTGATCCCCAGTGTCCCCTGAGCCCAGCTCTGGCAGAAGGGCCACGGAAGCCGCAGGGTGCAGGAGAGGAGCAGCGCTGCTCCTGGAGTCACTGGGCTGGATGACACGGAGCAGCTTTGCAAGGCAGGAATAGACTGGAAGTCCATGATGAGACCGTGGGACAGAGGGGTTTAAAGGAAGACTGGCTCTGGAGTTCCTAGTCCCGTGAAACCCCACAGGGGCTGTGACTGGGGCTGTGATGGCAAGATGAGATGAGCTGCAGTTCGAGTCGTGCAGTGGAGCGCTCGTAGAATCACCATTCAAGGTCCTTTGGTGTCTTTTTTTGCAATAGTAGACTTGTGACAGTAGACTTGGCATATGACCTTCTGCGTTTGAGATCTGATGGCTCAGGAGTCTCCAGCTATACGATTGGCAATCAGTCCCTATTCTTGTATACAGAACTATTGCCAGGCTAAGAAAAGCCTTAGAGGAAGCTGGATTTGCTAGGAAGCAATTCCCATTGTTACATTCGCTAAGACTTCTGGACCCCCGAGGTATGCAAGGGAGGGTCTGAGTTGTAAGTATCAAAAGAAATTAATTATTCTATATTATAATTAAGACTTTTTAAATTAGCTGAATAATTAGAATTTTTCTTGCATTACAGTGTAGCTTCTCACATAGCCTGATAATCTGAAACTTCAGAGCTATTTACCTGAGCAAAAGAAATTTCTGGCATCAACAACCCTCTTTCTGTAATAAAAAGAAGTAAATAACTGCTCTGCTGTGGCTGTGAGAAAGGCAGCTCACTTTAGAAGAAGTCTGTCAAGTCAAATTTGTCCCTCAAAATATATGTTTTGTAAAAGCCTTCAGAAAATGTTGGGTCGAACTGTTTTAGTGTTATTGTGAGGAAATCAATATTTCCCTGCAGCCTTTGCAGCCCCCAAATTGTAGCATGTTGTTTGTGCAGAAGAAGCTGAAAGTGAAACTGTCTAAAAATGAGAGTGAAGTAAACTGGCCTGTTTCTATAATTTGCCCTGAAAGCACCCAAGGTAAACAAAATGACACACTTGAGCAGTCAAAAAAGAAAAATCCTCCTAATGCAAATAGCTGTAGTGGGGAGCATTGGTGGGGCTTGGGACAGTCTTTGTCCTTCTTCCATCGCCCTTCCCATCTCCTTCAATGCCCTGTTACTCATATGCTGTGCTAGATACTACCATGCAGCATGTCTTCCAGGCTTTGTTCCCCAGTGAAAGCATCAGGGGAATAATGCAAAATCCCCACATGCTTCAACACTGAAATTAGTGAATTGCCTGCAGTGCTCTCCTCACCACTGGGGAAGAGAAAACCTTTTCATATTGCTCTGAAATGCCAGCAGTGTGCATCCACCAGAGGTGGGAGGGCCATCTGCATCAGACGTGGTGTATGTGAGACCCTTGAGCTGGCAAAGACATGGACAGTGCTTCCATGGACTCCTCATCTTCTGCTGTGAACTCTGCCCGATGACATGGCCATGGGCCAAGGCTCTGTAGGACTAGGGCTTGGTCAGGTGATACCAGAAGGGACAGATTTTGTTGTCTTGGCCATATATGGCTATTTTAAGCTTCTGAACCTGAGTTCAGAAAGGAACTGCATTGGTTTCCAGAGCTTGGCTGAGACCTCTGTCAAGAAAATGGGAAGTCCAGGAGACAAGTAACTTTCTCCCAGGCAGACCAGTGTGAGTGCAGCAGCTTTACAGTGTCACATGTTCACCTGCGTCATGCAGAAAAAAAAAGATTAAGTCAGGTTGTGCGAGCAGGAGGGCAGAGAGCAAAGGACCAGAGGACAGCAAATGCTGTGCTGACTGGCAAAGAGACTGCTCTCTTTGTATTCTTTGTGCTTGGACTGAAACATCTTCACAGTTTGTTTTGGTTTTGTGGTGTGTTTTTTTCTTGAATCTGGAAATAATTCTGATTTATTTTGGGCCTTCTATTAAGACAAGTCACGCAGCATCTCTGGGCTGGAAGTAGGAGGCTGTGTGTGTGCATGTGGACGTGTTTGTGTGCTTCCAAGGATGCTGCCTGCCTCCTTTAGTTAACACTGCAGTCAGTGATTGTGTTTTCAATTATATATAAATGCTAATGATGGGGCTTTTCAGCTTTTACAGCACCACAGATCACACAATCCTTTACTGTACAAGCAGCGCTGCTGCCACAGTGTACCCTGGCAGATCATGCCTCTTACATGCAGACTTGGAGAGGAACCAGTGCCATCAGGGACCCCCCAAAACTGCAAGAGGACAGGCAAGCCCTTGCTTCTCCACATGGTTTCTTCAGCCACCAGACCCTTTCAGACAGACAAGGAAGGGGAGTGTGGTCCTTGGGCCATGGAAGGGCAGGAAGAGCTATTTTCCAAGCGCTTCACATGAGGCTGGAATGAGCAAGGAGTTAGAGAGGCTGGGTGAGGAGGTCATTCATGTGAAGGGTCATGACAATACAGACAATAACAGTGACTATAACACTACTTACTGTGAACACCTTGGACATGCTGGTTCTCTTGCCAGCCCACGGTAACTTGGTAGACTTGAAGTGAGTAGGCTGGAAAACTGTTGGAAATGAAGGGCTGTTTTACTGACTGATCACGTGGTTGTCCATGATCTAGTCACATACCCACTGCTGCATCTGCAGAGCTAACCCTACAAAAAAGTGGTTTGGACTGGCAGATCAGGATTGTTTTTCCTTGAAACTAAACTGAGGATGTTAGAGTTGCACAGGCACCACAGTCCTCACCAGCAGCCAAAAAATGCCACCTACCATCCACGGGTCTGAACAAGGACTCACCACTGTCAGGCCTGGTCTACCCTTGGCTTTGGCATTTGGATGTGTTAATGCTCATGAAAGCAATTGTCTGGCACAAGGACAGCACTAGCAATTGTCAGTTCCTCCAGTTTTGTTTAGTAAAAGAGATATTAGCCAAGCCATTTTTATTCTGCTCTGCACTGGCAGGGAAGGGGGTGTCTGAATGCATCATCAGCCTGCGTTTTCCTTGAGGCAGATTGGTGCTAACCCAGCAGTCAGGTCCATGAGCGTGAGGCTGTGAGAGTCTTGAGTGGAGCAGGAATAGAAATCAAATCATGGCCACATAGGGTGAACAAGAACACTTGAATTCTGAGACTGCAGTAGGCAAGTAAGTGAGAAAAATAAAGAGGAGTTGTCAGCTAAACTAGATGTATTGACTGCAGTACAAACTGGAGGAGTAGTGACCCTGGTGACTGGAATGGAGACATTTGGAATTATTCCATTTCATCTAGGCCGTACCCTGGAACTTATGCTCCTTTGCATAATAAGCTACAAGCATATAGGCAAGGAGGATCCCATCATGGTAAAAAACACTAATTCAGGGAGACAGGGACCAGCATGAGAGAGAGACCACTGAAAAACTCACTGTTAAATGGAGTTGGTTACCACTCAAGGCTGAGCTTTCACTGTGGAATTGGGACTTTAAACAGGGATATTTGTGTAGAAGGGATTGTGGCTTTGGGCAAACACCCCAGTGAGACCAGTTCTGATAAAAACCCTGGAGCTAAAGCTGGCTGAATACCCACTGACTGGACTCTGCATGACACTGAGCTCCACAAGCCTGCAGCAGGGAGAGAGAATAGGCTACGGTTGCTGTGATGAGTGTTGAGATTTTGAACTGGTTTGGGATCCAAACTGGAAGAAAAAGAAAAAATCAGAAGAGGCACTGGAGTTATTTGTTGCTAGAAAACTATTCCTGGGATAGCTGCTGCATTATTGCTGGGGGAAACTGAGGTCCTCTTGATAATGAACTGGGATTTAGAATTGCAGTGCCAGGTGTCAGGCAAGACTGTGGGACCTGGGAATCATGATAACATAAATGAGGGGCACAGGTGGAAGGACATGGCAGGAGGGCTGGAAGGATTCTGTGGAAATAAATGGAACTAGAAACAAATTTAGTCAAAGCAGTTGGTACCAGTAATAATCACTTTCACTTACTAAGGTCCTGAGGAATAATAAATCCAAAGCTTTGGAGGATGAGCAGGACCTTTACAGTCCTGCAGTACTTGGCACTCTGCCTGTGGGAAGGAAAAGGGTGTTTTGTCTGGACAGGATAAATTCTGGAAATGGCATTTGAAATAGATGTGAAATAGGGTTTGGAAGGAACTAGAGAACCTGGGAGAAGTTATGACTAGGTAGAATATAAAACCCATTTGTGTTTTAATGCAGAAATTGGCAGACTTGTACAATAGCAATGAAAAAGCAAGATACTGGGAGCCCAAACTGTTAATAAATTCTGGTGTCTCAGCGACTGTGGAATTACTGTTTTGCAGAAGTGAGGGTGCCTACACAGTACACCAAACTGGCAAAAGCATACAGTGGTCTCCTATGGTGCAGGAGTGTATCAACTCCACTCCTACAGCCATTCCCAGTGCAAACTTCTTACTGGAGAATGCAGTTGAGTTTTCTTGTATTCAACATGATGCACAGGATGTAAAATGGACTTTTCAGCAGCCTATTCCTTAAACAAAATAGATTAGCTCTGACTGACTGTGGAAGGATAATACAGAAATAGAAGGACTCATAATTATCTTGCCAACAAAATGATGTGCTCCTGAAATAGTCAGAACACCTCAGAATGAGGGTGAGTTACCTTTCTGCAAGTATAAGCTTGAGATAAGTTGGAATATGGAAAGATTAATGCCTTTGCTTTAATAAAGGGGCTTGATCCAAGACTGCAGACACGACGTAAGTACCCAAGCAAAGCCCAGAAAGGATTGTTGCCCACTATTAATAGCTTGGTGGATCAAGGAGTGCCAGTGCAATGACCCAGTGTGTGTAATTCCCCTGTGTCGCTGGTATTAAAGGGAGATAGAAAGATGCATCTGACTGTGGGTTTCAGAGCATTAAATGCTATAACTCCACAAACATCACCTCTTCTTGTTAAAATGCCAGAAATTATGGCTGCACTAGTACAAGGAGCTAAGTGGTTTTCAGACATAGATCTAGCAAACACATTTTTCTTTAGCCCTTTAGCAGAGAAATGTTGGCAGAAGTTTATTTTTACATTTTGGGAGAAAGAAAATTGTTTCACATGAGTTCCTCAAGGATTTCTTGAGCTCCTGTGATCTGTCACCTACACATCACCCAAATGTGGGAGAAATTAGCCTGCAGGTCCAGGAAGTATCTGACATCATATGTGCATCCCACCTGAATTGGTGGAATTGTGAAGAACAAGCATGTCAGCAGACAAGAAGTTTTGGCTTCAATCCAGGAGGAAGGATTGAAAGTCAACGGACAAAAGGTTCAATTAGTGCAACAAGAGGTAAAATATTTAGGAGCAATACTAGGTATTGAAGGCCAGACTTCTGATAAACCGAGTGTGGAATTAATTCAAAAACTACCCAACCCCACCACTCTGCCGAGCTAAGAGCACTATGAGGCTCATTTAATTGTATGCAGGATTTTACTCTGATGTTCACTGAAGTGAATCATCCTCCAGCTAAGCTTTTAGGGAAAACTAGACAGTGGGAGCAGGGTGCAGAAAAGCAGGCAGCTTTATGGAGCTGAAGGCAGCCCTAGCCTGGGCTGCAGTGCTGGGCTGGCTGGATCCAGGAAACCACTGCACATGAGGGTCACCTCTGTTAGCCAGGAAGGAAGTGCCAATTTGGCACAAGAGAAAGACACTATGTTACAGGCTATTGTCTATGCATCTCAAATGTTATTGACACCACAACTCCTTGTCAAAAGGAATGAGTACCCTTAGTCTGGAAATCAGAAAAGTTGGATTCTATCATTGGAGGAAGGCGAGTGGCACAGCCCACCAGCCATGCTGCCTTGAAACACATTGTGCTCAATAAAGCACAAGATGGTATCTATCTAGCTCTGAGCTGGCAGAATGAGCCCTCATGTTTATAACTCAGGGTATTAGACCTGGAAAAGGACACGTGACACAAGCACCTTCATAACTTAGGCACCTTGAACAGAAATGTCAGATGCTGCAGCCTCCTGATGTGTGGTGGCTGCACAGGTTTAATTGCCTCTGCCAAAATACATCTGTAGAAATCTGCTTTACAGGTTGCTCAAGTTCCCACAGGATAAAGCTTGCACAAGGTTTGCTCCAGAACTTGTAAGGAAGAGCAGGAGGTAGTGGGGCAGGTCTCAGCTCACCCAGTACAAGTGGCAGGAGTCCCAGCTGCATTGTCAGATGTCCTTCCCAGTGGTATGAGCAAACAAGGGTGAAGGCTTTCCTTTTACTGAACAAGTTTTTTGCCCAGCTACCTATAAAGTAACAACTACCCACAGCAGAATACCCACAAACCTCAGGATATGAAAAATTTGGCTTGTAAAGGAAGCTTTAAGGAAGTCAGTACAGGTAAATGGCAAAAAAATATATAGGATGTGAAGTTGCCATCTAAATGGCTCGAGAAACCACTGCTGCCAGCCATCATTATATTCCTTTTAAAATCATGAGATGAAGGGAGATGGGGCTCTGACAGCATTGGTGGCTAAAAACTTCCATATCAGATGAAGAGCAACTGAAAGGTCTCACAGATTAATGGGTAAAAGAATTTGACAAACAACTGCAGCAGGACAATCAACAAATAGCTCAGCAATTAGGGCAAAATGTTGATAGAATAGGTAAAAGGTAGAAAATGGTAAATAACCAACATGAAGAATAGCAAGTAGGGGGTCAGGTAGTATGTCATAGCTTTCCTGGAAAGGACAACTTGGGCTGTAAGTGGGATGGATCCGCTACTAGCACAGAGAATGGCATTTCCATGGCTTATTAGTTCAAGTATGTTCTGATAATGGGAGACAGTTTCATCAATCACAACCAAGCTTTGGCAAGGAGAAAAAGACTAAACTATATGAAAAGGTGTCTTTCTTTTTCAGGATCACAGAGAGGTGCGGGTGTTAACCAGTCACCAGCTGTGGATCAGCATAGAAACATGGATTTGCTGTGGTAAGAATAGCTCCTCCAGCTGTTGCACTGGGCATCAGTGTTGCCAATGTTGGGAATGTGGTTGAACAGTGTCAGGTCCTTTCTGTTCTGCTTACTCTGTCAGGGCAAGTTCTGCTGGTGTTGCCTGTGTTTTGCAGTAGGGAGAACAGGACTGGAAAGAGCAGAGCTAGCAAGGATGCAGCCTGAGATAGTTGCAACTGCATCCTTGCTAGTTTGCACCCTCTCTGTCTGAGCAAAGCACTTTCTACAGTCACTGTGGGTGGTCAGAGTGGTAAAAACAGGTACTGGCCAGCAGCAGGCCCCACAGACTGAGCTCCCTAGCTGTGTCCTCTGAGATGTTGAGGTTCCCTGATCATCCAGAACGGGATGCAAGCAGCTTAAAGCTGCTTTAGTCCCACTCTTCCATAGCTAGTCATCCTTTGCTGTAGTTGTTAGAAGAACAGTCTCACCCGAGAGTTCAGAAGTCCTCAAGTTTGGTTTCCTTTGCTCTTCCCTCCATTTTACAGAGTCCTATCCACTTTATTTTAAAAGTATTGTATTTAACAGGAGACATCCCTCTTTCCTGAGAGGCCAGCATGCCTCTAACAAGTAATGTAGACATAGCCATGCACTAGTGTTCCTGTCACCTCTAATCATGCAGTGATCACCATCACACTGAATCCTTTCCTCCCATCTGCCTTCCTCTGTATTACACGAAATCCTCCCTCACCCCCTGGTGCAGCCTGAGCTTCTCTTTGCTTTTGCCATCTCTGGCCCTCCCCAGCCTGTCCCAACAACCCAGTGGCTCCAAACAGGAAAACTTGAGGGGGTCTCTAACTCATGATTTTTTCCCATCAGAGAGACTAGTTTCTTCTGCCATGAGCTGGAATCCCTAGAGAAAGCTAAAAAAGTCTTTCAGCAGCCTTTTCTGTTCTGCCCTCCCAGTGCAGGTTGAAAATGAGAAGAAAGGGAGGAGAAAGATTTAAAAAAAATGAACAAAAATCCAAAAAAATGCTTTAAAAGGCAGACTTTTCCAGAGTCCAAACAATCAGTTGGACAATAAGTGGTAATGATTCCACCTCTGTGCCCTCCTCCTGCTGGATGGGAGTTTTAAGCCCCACACCTGCCAGAGGTGGCAGGATGAGCACAGTGCCCGGGCCATGATCTGAAAGGCTTGTTGCTCACGTTGCAAACAAAGACTTAGCAGAGGGCAGAGGTAAAACCAACTAGGACCTGGCCTTCTAATCAGGCCCATGCTGTGAGCTCATGGAATTAATCCAGCAGCCAGTGACATCAAGGCAGGAGGCCTGCATGACCCCAAGCCTGTCCACAGTGGCTTACACTGCCCGGTACTGCAGGTTCCATTTAATAAACTCCATTGATATATTTAATAAAGACACCTCACACTTGCACAGTTTCATGTGTGACCTCTCTGTGGTTGCTACCAAAAACACAAAGTAAGAGAGTCAAGGATCATTAGCTGACAAGGCAAAACTGCCCCTTCCCTTGCTCTTTTATTTTTCTTGTGAATATCAACTGCCTGGGAGGCAGCAAGTGCCTGTAATCCTTCCTGTCTCCATTATAGAAGTTACAGGTTTCTAAGAGAACTTGGGAAAAAATGACAACATGATTGTTTGCAGTTTAGGCAGCTTGCAGTCCTGCTTGCTGCCTTCAGACTCCTCATGCCAGTACTCAGCCCCTGCCCAGAGGCTGTGGTGATGGGCTCCTGAGAGCCTGCAGGGACTGGGTGTTGCTGTCACCTCGTCTCCTCCCAGTTTTGTGGTGAGAAAGGAGCATTTGCAGGCACCAAGAGCCAAAGGAAATCCATCAGCAACCCCCAAGCACCCCTTTGGCTTCTGGTAAAGGTCATCTCCCTCATCAGGGGAAAAGAAAGATGGACATGTATGTCTAATTTTGTTTTAGACAGGCTAATGAAAACCTTGTAGGAAAAATGTCTGGTTTAAAACATAAAGAGAACAGGGTTAGTTTGGTAGATTTTCTGTTAAGTTTTGGGCTGTCTGGTTTTTGCTGGATTTTTAAAAATATTATTTTATTTGATGGTGGGGTTTTTTTTTGCATTAGAAATAGTGTCAGTTGTCAAGCAAGACTCCTGATTGATTTGGTTTTTTATGTCTAGCTTTCAACATCCTCAAAGGCATCTAATTGTTCAGGACATACTGAGTATCTGCACTTACAGAAATCAAGCCTTGAGTGGAACTCCCCTGAAAGCAAGGCACTGGGAAGCTGAGATTAGTTTTCAGAAAGTAAGTGGTTTTCATTTTTCAGTTTCTCAAGGACTCTTCCAAGGGCCAAGCAGATGGCTGGGAGATCCACAGAACTGAAACCTGCAGTTCTAATGGGGACAAAAAAGTGTGTGTAGAAGGGGTTGTTTGTTTGGGGTTTCTTTTAGTCAAATTGTCTTTTTGTTTGACAGCAATTCATGCTTTTTAGGCAGCTGAAGTGCCAGTGCATTTTTTGTGTGGACTCTTCCTTTTCAACAAAGGACTGAGAAAATTGCCACACTAATTCTCTGAGCTTCCTAGAAGCTCTCAAGCATAAGCAGAAGAGCAATTTCCAACTTAAAAATACAAAGGCAAACAAACAACAGAACAAAAGCACACACAGAACAGTTCAGAAAGCCCCTCAAAAATTTCAGGTCACTATGGATCCATTCCCTTGGAGTGGAGTCTTGAGCCTGTGCTGAAGATCAGGCCACACTTAGCTGGGCTTTTCAGGGACACTTGGGGCTGTGTCAGTCTTCTGTGCAGCCCACAGTTGCCACCAGCCTGCTGTGTAGTGGACAGGCTGCCCTGTGCCCTGGCAGCACTAAATGTACCCTTGCCTTGGCAGGGTGGGATGGCTGGAGGCAGGTGGGCTGTGTGGGACAGGCAGCAGCAGCACCCAGCCCTGGTGGCTGACATACAGCACAGCTGCACCCCGGGTCCCCCCAGACCCAGGCTGGTAAGTGGAAACAAAACTAAAAGCCAGCATAAAAACTCTTACCTAGTGCACACCATCCAGGCCTACCAAAATGCCTTGTTCTGTGAGAAAAAGAAGGTTAATTTTGCATCTGCAAATGGGTAAACTGAGTATTAGCACAGGGATGATCCCGCTCCTTGGGCAGCCCCGTGCATTCCCAGGGATCCTCTGCCTACTGAGCACAGGCTTCTCTGGAAAAGTGCACACACACCCCCTCTCTGTGTCTGTGTTTGCATGTATTTGCTACATAGCTGTCCCACACATTTTCCTTGCTAGCCTGTCATAACCATTACTAAAATATGCTTATCTCATATATGCAAATAGCAGGGTATTTATAAGGTTCTTTGAAATTTCCATAATTGTGCTGTAAAAAAAGATCTCTTTGCTTATCTCCCAAAGTGTTGTAGCCACAGTGTTACTTTTATTGAAATCCAAAAATCACTCAGCGAAGTAAGAATCGTTAAAGCACTGTCAGGTTTTTTATATTTTTGAAATAGAAGGCAAAGAAAGCAAGCAAACTAGGCTTTATTATTTTAAATTAGAAAGTTTAATGCTCACCAAAAAGGATATAAACTGTAAATGTGTTTTAGCAGTTCCTAGAGAAAAAGGGAGAAGTTTTAATAATAACAGTGTGTGCTCTTATATCATTTTCATTAGAAAAATCTCAGAGCAGTTTCTGCTTATTGAAGAACAGAACGCCTCAGAACACTCCTGGGAGGTACTATAGAAAAGTAAGGAAGCAAATATAAATCCACATTATGCTCCATCCTGTCATTACCTGGAACTTCCCAGCCATCTTGGGGATCTACAGACAAAAAAAGAAGAAAAAAAAAAGCAAGGGCTTCCCTGCGTGGATCTCCTCAGTTCATGGGTGAGTAAACCAACATCTGGAAGGTTTTTCCCAGGCTCAAAGGTGAGGAACAGAAATGAACAACAGGGGTAAGATAAGTACCTCAGTGTTCTCCTTGTGGGCTCCTGCCACCTGTGTCCTGCTCCCTGGGGACATGCAAGGAGCTCTGCCTCCTTTGGGGAATCCTGGCTGGTCTCTGGCCTCACATGAGTATGTTCCTCACTGGCTACTGGAACATTTCCAGGCAGGCTCTGACCATTTATCCAGGGAATGATGTAGAGAGGACAGAAAAATAAGATATTAGCCTAAATTAGCAAGAGTCATAAAAATGTGCACTGGAACAACAAAAGGAGGAAGAGAGGCTGTAAAGGTAGAGGATATTCCCTGGGCTGATGAAGAAAATAATATTGAAAAATCCCTGGTGTTTAATTTCAGAAAATACAATAGACTGAGTGCCCAGAAGAGGAAGAGCACGTTAACATATCTTAGATAAACAGGAGCCAAACCATTAGCCTGACAGAAAAATGAGAAAGCCCATCAATGCACTGGGGGGAAATAATAAATTAAAAACCAGATGGTTCAAAGATGTGATTGCATCTTCAGCTTCAGTAAGAGGAAAGAAGGGGAATGCATGTGCATTACAGGCAGACCAGGAACACAAAAGCTGGAAAAGCATCCACAAACAGAAGAGGCAGACTAGTCATAATGAAGTTAATTAAAATAGCAGGACCTCAAGTTATTTTAGGTCCCAGTGGTAGAAACCCCAGAATTCAAGCCCCATTCTTCATTAAGGCAAAAATTTTCGGATTCCATCCATGCTCAGAAAAGGGACCTCTTCCTTTATGCTCTAGATAGTGAGTCAAGGCAGATGGGAATTATTCTGAGCTTGGAGAAAACAAAGCAGCACAATTAATGGCTTACTGGCAGAAAGGCAGTTTAAAGCACTTTGCCAAGGCACATTTTATTCCTACACTTTTCCTGCACACATTTTTTTTTCTTTAATTCTGTTTAGATCAGAAGTGCATGACCAAGAGGAGATAAGTATCTATCGTGTGTACAGGCTGAAGTGGGCATTGAAACAAACAAGCAGAAAGAAGACAAAAGAAAAGGAAAAAAAATATATGTATAATGGCTGGTGCAATGACTGAAAAACTTGCTTCGTGTTACTCAGTAACATAGAAAATAGAACAACCCCATCTTGCCAGCTTGAACTCATCCCATAATTTCTGTGTGGGTTTATATACATCTGTACTTCAGTCACATGTATATACACATGTATGTGCACATCCATATATTCCTGTTTCATATGAAGAAGCACTGGTGGTTGAGGGGGGTCTGCATGGCTGGAAGGACCCTGCCCAGGACCCTTGCTCTTGCATAAAGAGAAGTTTTGCCTTTGGCTCCCAGAGTGGCAGGGTTTCACTCCAGTTTCCTTTGCAGCAGCTTTAAATCTGTAGCTGAGCTTTCTCTGCTGAGGACTATACTTAACCACTTCCATGAGAAATATGGAAATAGCTGAACTGTGCAAATTAACATGCAGAAACCATTCATGCTACTGATATTGTTTTGACCATCACTTGGCAAGATGATGGAGGCAGAAGCTCAAACTGTACCTCTTGTATTTGGAAAGTATTGATTTTCTCATAACTATTACTGCTCAAGACCTCCATTTTATGTCCCTTGGGAACAGATTCTCCCTGTGTTTAGGGGATTAGAAAAAAGAGATCATTAGATGTGGGTTCAGTTCTTGTTATATGACTTTCAGCTCTTTTCTTAACTTCCTGACACCTTCTTTTTCCCTTGTGTAAAATTAGGGTAATGATATTTCTCTATATGACAGCAGCTTAATGCATTTATGTCTGAAGTGCTCAGGTGAAAGGTGTTACATGTTTCTGAGATTATTGTTTTCTACCACAGTTGTTATTATAGCTGTTTCTGAGAGTTTCACTCTCACGTGTATAATAAGGGCAAAATATTATGAACATTTTGCCTTATTTTGAACTTAATGCCAATTTTGTTCTGAATTAAATCCTTTGAATAGAATTATTCCTGAACCACATCAACTGGGGACCAGCTGGTGACCCAAAGTGTTTAAGAACTACAGATAATCATGGATGAAGAGACAAAAATACTTTTTATCTAAGCAGTATCTACTGTTGTGATAGAGACTGAAATTAAAGTATAATCCAGAGAGAGTGAGGGGGAGAGAAAGTATTCTTTAATTAAAATCAGCTACCTCAAAAGATGGGTATTCTCAGGAGTGAAATTTGCACTGTGCTGAAGGCTTTCCACTTAAACCCTTGATGATGGAAGGAAACATCATTCTCAAGGAGTAATATTGGCATTAGGAGATAGCCACTTGCCACTGCACAATACAGCAAAAATTGCAGAGGAAAAAAAATGTGGACAATAGAATGGAAAGACAGACAAAATAGGAAGCTATCTGAAACACAAGCCCGTGATTATCCAGCAACAAATGAATAGTTTGGCAAAGAAAGAGACCAAAGATAGAGAAAGAAAAATTAAACCAGAAGCAGTGGAGATCAATGAAAACAATCAGCACTTTCTGCCAGGAGATATGTTAAAGAGACTGAAACTGAGGCTTTAGAGAACATGTTCAAAATTATCCATTGTCCCATCCACCATCTCCATAGCAATTAATGGTCCTGGCCAAGGACAAATTATGGTTCAAACAGCGAAGATTGTGCAGACCCCCTGTGAGAGGCAGCAGGTGAAAGGCACAACGTCCATTTGGGGTAGTTCTGGGGCTAGTGGTGATGATGCCTTTGGCAAGATGCTGCTTCTGGCACCATGGGAGCAGCAGAGGCAGAGCACGCGCTCGAGGGCAGCGCTTGTGCCCAGCCCTTCACAGCCAATCCTGCTCTGCTCTCATTTTAGTTACCACCACAGATGGCTTCCTGCAATGCAAAGAAGGCTTCTGGCACGGCAGTTTGCTGGATAACATTTGAATTGGATGTGATGGAAGTATTACCTCACAGAAATACCCATTCACCAGCTTTTATTTCACTATAGTAGATTTGAGCAGCTCCTTTGCACTGGCACTGGCTTCCTCTCACTGCACACACGTTCAAGTCTCTCTTGCACGAATCTTGCCTGACAGTTGTCTGCAACCAGGTGGTCTCCCTGAGAAGTGAGTTATGCTGAAGTGAGGAAAAATGTCTCCTTTTTTTTTTTTTCTCCTTTTTTAAAAAAAATATTTCTGTAGTAAAGCAGAGTTGCTGCTGCAATGGATTAGAGGCTCTCTGGCTACATCTCTGGTGTCCATGGGCAGTGGTGGGGGCAGCAGCAGAGCACCATCCCTCTGTGCTCTCATTGCTAGGGAGAGGATGCACATAGGTTTGTTGCCTATAAATATTCTGTAGCTTTGCTGTGTGCCATGTATGTGATTCAAATATTCTCTAGAAAGAGCCTAAAAGCAAATTGCTTGTCTTAAATTGGCTACCCAATATTGCAGCCAGGCAAGATGGGATATGTAGCAGGGGACTTTTTAATGCATCAGATTTAAAAACCTGTGCAAATCTTGGCTGACTTCAGGTTCCCAAAGACCCACAGTGGATTCAGGACAAATGTTGGTTCAAGTAGAAGGGTTGGTGAATCATTAAAATGTATCATACAAGTAATCTGGCTCTTAGTCTCAGACCTTTAAAGGTATTTTAATACTCAATAGTGGTTTAAGTGCCCGATGAATAGCATGATGAACATTAGCAATACCAGCATCTCGTGAAAGGAGAAAAGAATTCATGGCAGCAAAAGAGCGAGCCCTTCTTGGCGATGTTTCTTACACTGGAAATTGGTGGATCATGCAGAGCTGTGAGTTACACGTTCCCAAAGTTATAGTTTTTTATAGCAGTTGTCAGCATTGCTCGTTTGTCCAGTTCCACCAGTCTTGCTCACACAGATGCCATGGTTCTTCTGGGCCCCTCTGAGCACACAGGGCTGGCTGGTTTGTGGGAGAAGACGAGTACTGCAAGTCCAGTGATGGCAGGGCGTGCTGGCAGGCACTGCTCACATATTAACAGATTTCCACTCAAACTGGCAAATAGGAATGTCTATGTTAGAAACGCTGTGTGAAAGCCAAGGCAACAAAAGTCAAAATGTGCATATGAGAATATGTGGTACACACAGTATATGTCACAATGTTTACCATCACTTCAAAACATGCACCCGCCCACAGTTCTTCACCAGCGGCATCCTGGAAGTTCTCCAATTGGGATTTGCTATATGAAGCAAAAGTCAATTAAAATCAGCCATTATTGTACAGATCATGAGAGCCATAGTACAAGATACCATGCTCATCCCAGATGCTCATTAATAGCAGCATGTTGCAAACAAGTCCAGGACAATTGCATGGATTTTGTATACTTTTCCGCTCGCTGTGCTTGCTCAAGTAGCATGTCACAGTTTCAAATGGCTTGGATTAGAATTTTTAGCAAATATCCGGTTCCCCAGACACACGGTTCTGTTGCATTCTGGAGCTACTGCAAATGTAGGTCAGAGTCAGTAAATAGGCTCAGCTACTGAAAACAGAGGCAGGGGGGAGAAAGATTTTGGGAAAAGGAAATTCTGGGCACCCAGCTTGCTAGAGGAAGACCTGCTAGCACCAGCTCTCCCACCTTCTTTCACCAAGGAGGCTGCTGCTGAACGAGGTGTGGTGACTCATCTCTGCATCACACTAATTCTACATTTTTAGCTTGGAAAGGAACCACCTGCTAAAAGTGTGGTCGGCTTGGTTGGGTTCCCTCAGTCTCTGGTGGAGCTCTTTCATGTAAAGAAAACATGATTTTTTCAGGAAGGTAAACTGCGTAGGCTGATGTTCAGGAGCCCACATAACTGTGTAACTCCAAAAGCCCAGTTTCTGCCACACTTTTCTTTGGGATGAAACAGCATTTACTGGCCTGATTGAGAGCAACCCACACAGGAATGGCCTTGAGCCGAGATCGTTCTGCCAGGTGGGTGGAGGCTTTGAGTCCTTCAGGCAGTGCCAAACACACATCTCCTGGATCCCAGGTAAGGCCTCACCAGAATGGCAGACCAGCAGTGAGCCTGGCCCTTCATTTCCAGCTTGGAAGCAAAACACCAACAGGTTTTTGATTGTTTCATATTGAGTGAATGTTTTATTCAAACACCTTTGTTTTGGAGAAAGATACCCCACCCCAACACACAGAGAAATGCATGCACTAATGTTTAGGGTTGATTTATAAACCAAAAAATCTGTAATTAGCACAATTTTATTTGTAATTAGCAGAGAGAAGTTGTTTGCTTCAGTGCCGATATTAGTAGCAATGGAAGTGCACTCTGTTGTTTTTAATTCTTTCACTACCTCTTTACATTTAGTTTCAAGGTGAGATCAGTATCTGGAAACATGATGTAATTTAAGCTGTTATCATTTTGTGAACTTCAGCAAATCTGCTCCCAATAATGTATTATAATTACCCTGATGATCAGGATGGGATTTTGAAAATGCAGAAAGGCTGGCGTCAACCACCGCTGCGTGTCTGACCAGAGCAGAAAATGAAAACAACACTTACTGGCATTTATTGTCAGAGGAGCTCCAACAAGATTGCAGGCAGATATGCAAAAATTAAATGGCTATTTGCTTCATTTGTGTACCTCATTTCTGTGGATTTTGAGACTCACCTTCTAATCTCTGTTTTGCTTGTTCCTGTTTGCTTGTTCCAACAGCACCTCTTAAAGAGAAGTTTTCCTCCTTGAAAGCCAAATGCAGTGCTCCCTGCTGTGATGGATTCCTTCTTTTTCCTTCCTAATTGGAGCGATTTCATCAGATCGAATTTTGACAAAGATAGTAATTGTCATCCAATTTTAAGGCAATGACAAGATCAATATGAATTCTCAGATGACAAGTATTATTACTGGGTGAGCACAAAGAAACAAAGAAAATGAAAAATCCATGTTCTAGGGATCAAAACAGTTAGAGGCACATGCTTGCCTTGATCCACGTGTGTGTGAATCCTGTTGACAACAATAGATGCTGTGCATGTGGATGGATGGGGTAGAACAGATGGCTTTTGCCAGTCAAATAGCAAAGGAAAACGAGCACCCAGAGCTTTAGTACGTTGCAGTTTCAGTAATGTGGGAGTCAATTAACTTACCACCAACAGGCTTGCAGGGAAAATTACCTACAGCCCCATCTCAGACCATTTTGCTTCTCCTTAACATGTTCTACTCCTTCTGTTTCCTGAATGTCAGGAGTAAATACCTAAGAAAACCCCAGATCTTTAAGGTAAATATATTCAACACACATTTATGGAAGCAGAAGTCCTTGATTATTTTTATAACATTGTTTAAATGAGATGATCTGATTAGTTAATGGCGCAAAGAGTTCAGAGAGGGTTCAAATTAGGATCTAAAACGTCTTGCAGCATCTTTAGACATTTTCCTCACACTTGTGGTTTTGGGACAGATTCTGCCACGTATGCTTAACTGTTGCCAGATACTGTCATTTTGTTTTAGTAGGTTTACCCTGGAACAAGACACTTCTTCCAGACATTTGACCCTCAGAGCTCAGCTTTTGTTCTACATTTGCTGCTCAATGTGCATTCCAGTTACATCTGTAGGGCTGCTCTGCACACATTCGTCTTGCTGTTAAACCAGACCTCTTGCTTTCCCACCCCCAAAATGCTAAATCCAAGGAAATAGACCCTTTTTTTTTTTTTTTTTTTTTTTTTTTTTTCAGTATCTATATTCAAAATACAGTTTATCTGAGGAAAGGGATTTTGGCAAAATAATATACGATTGTCATACTAATTGGCAGCTGCAATGATAACAACCATGACAAGTTTTAGCTCTGTCCACTGCAACCCAGCCAAGTCATTAAAGGTTTCCAAGCAGAGGATTGTGTCATGAAGCTGAATACACACTGGGAGCTACACTGTTATCCCTGGATTGCTTAAATACTTTTTTAACCACCCAGATGCAGGTTTGAAAGGATTTTGATCCAGGGAGGAAGGCCTCAGCCAAGGGCTGAAAAGATGTTTGTTAGCCTCCAAAATATAAATAAAATATTTACAAAGAGAATAATTGACTTTTGATGTTTACTTCAGGCTATGGTTAAGCAGGCAGTGTCTGTACCAAGCAACGCAGTGGCCACCTGCCACAAATGCTGTGATATTTGACAGATCCCTTTCTGCCAAGAGCTATAATTCCTATTTAAATCTAAATAGAGGAGCCATGAATGCAGATTTCTCATCACAAAGACACTGATGTTAATCCCCAGTACAGAAAAATAAGAAAAGCCAGAACGTTTTATTGGATTTTATATGGAAGATAATTAAACAGTATTTCTTCTTTGCTTGTTATATGGCATCCCATCAACATTTTTTTGAAACTTGTTTATAAAGAAAGACAGAAAGTTTTATTACATTTTTATATAAAAGAAAATTAGCATTTTGTATATTTAAGCTTACATTAGAATAACAAAAAGCAGGTAAACAAAAATGACCAAATAATGATGAAAATAAAGAGAACAAAAATCAAGGGAAGCACAACACTGTTCTCATACAGCCCGTTTTATATTCTAAGCATGCAAACAAAATAAATGTCTGTGTGCATATGTATGTATTGTATATACTCACATACCAAGCAGTTCTGAAAAACTGAGCTCCTAAAAGTTAGAAAATGCTAGAATTAGATGTGCTTGCACACCCTTTATTTGGCCTTTTTGATTGTGTTCCCACGGACCTTTGCTGCTGCTTTTTTTTTTTTTTTTTTTTTTTTCTCCCCAGAAACACACACACACCATACAAAATGGTGCAGTGTAGGCAGAAAATTGGCTGGGAGAATGATGTAATCTCTGAGAGAGCTGCTCTGCAGAAGCCTGCTTCTTCTCTGCCCACAACCCAGTTTGGTATTTTGGATGTACCCAAGGAAGTTATCTTAGCATGTTTCCCAGCAGGTGGGTGCTGCCAATCTGAGTCTGTAAGAGAATGTGTCTAAGTGTGCATTTAAAGTGTGCTTATTAATGGGGTGGGGGGGAGCTGTATCCAAGGTTGCATCCTCGGCATTTAAAAATGTTTCACTTCAGCCTGTGCTGCCATTTACTGCATTATGTGATGCATGTGGATTTTCCAAACAGAAGATGTTTTATGAGGAGAGTATATTTTAAGAACCTTTTCATGACTGTACAGACCCCTCTCCAAGCAGATGGCCTGACAGTTGCATGAAAACTATTCATAAGCCAAAAGTAGCATTTAAAATTCTTTTAGAAAGACAGTTTGTTCTCTGTATACATGTACATTTTAAGCAGGTACTAATTCTGTTTGCAGCAGCACCTTCCCTGCTTCCCAGCCTGTTCCAGATCTGGCAGCACAAGCCCCTGAGGGCTGCACAGCACAGGGTTGTGTGGCACAGCAGTGCCCTGAGCTGCTCTCTCCAAGGCTACTTCCAGCACTGGCTGATGCAGAGGGGACCATTAAAATTCAGAGTCTACTCTCTTGGAGTAATATCTGAGGTACAACAGTTTTGCTATATACTCAAAATAGGCTATATCCACAGTGAAAATATTTACTTAGCATTTACAAGTGTATAGAAACAACCAAGGATTAGCAAAGAACTTTCCAAGGACGTGAATATCTTTAATTCCCTTTGCATCCATGGCCTTGACTGTTACCCAGCTCTGCTTGAAGTTTGTTGGGGAAAACATCCAGCTGAGAACAAAATAACTAAACCTGAGCCACTTGACCATTACTAAGTTTATGTATTCTGGGACAAATCCATTGGCAATGACTTCACCAGCTGCGTTTACTGACCCCTTTAATTGCCTTCTACAGAACCTCCTGATTGTAGGAAGCAAGTGCTCCCATGTCATGTACTCAGTAGCTAAATAGTGTTGTCCCTCTGGAGACAAAAAGTCCATCTCTAACCAACCTACAGCAAAAGGACAGGGACTAACCACCCTTACAGTTTGTGGGGTAGGTAACTACCCAGGTAACTGGGGCTTATTATTTGTAGTGGCTAAAACATTGAGAAATATTTCTGAAAAATTTGCCCAATATCCTGCAACAATGAGTTGCAGGATCAATTACACACCGCACAAATGTTTTCAGAATTTTTCTTCCTCCTTTCTATACCCGTTTGTTCTTGAGAGAAAACAGAATAAATAGCCCCTTCTCTCTCCTTCTGTTATATCATCTTTTACTCTTGTGTTTTGCAAACCAAACAATGCTTGTCTTTTTAATCAGCTTTTAGATGGAAGCCTCTTTCCTCATGTGTTTAATCATTGTTGCTGCATTTTTTTCTTACTGCAGAAGTACCTGTGTAGGAGTATGAGCACCCCTGGAGCAATCAACAAGTCTGCTAAGAACAGGTTTTAAGGCTTAGCAGAGGTTTGCTCTTTGCTCCCAGAACAATTCCTGTTCATCTCATTCTAAATTCACTTTCAGAAACAGGGTCCCCCGGTGCAGGTGCTGGGATGTGTGTGCTGACGTGCAAGTTTAGAAGTGAGGAACAGGACAGAGAGGGCAGGCAGGGTTCATCTCACACTCAGCAGTGTGGCCGCCAGGCCAGCCCTGACTTGCTGCGAAAATGAAGCCAGAGACTGGTGCAGGATAAGAAATTGCTTCTTCTGTATGAGGATGAGCTTTCTGAAGTCCATACCTTTCACACATGACAATTTGTAGATGATGTTTCATGTTCCTGGGGCTAACCTTTACTCCACTCTGCCTTTGTCCCTCACTCACACTTTGCAGCACTGCAATCTCTCTTCAAATAGAGACAGTAAATTCTGATCTGGTGCAATAGCTCTGCTTAGCCCAAGAGAGAACATGAAGGAGAAATGAGAAGCTGGTGCAAAGCCTCAGGGAGAAACATGGAGCTCTTGGAGCAAGTCTGGAAGAGGCCCCAAAGATGATAAGAGGTATTGAGGCACCTCTCCTATGATGACAGGCTGAGAGAGCTGGGGCTGTTCAGCCTGGAGAAAAGAAGGCTCTGGGGAGGCCTTAGAGCACCTTCCAGTACCTGAAGCAGCCCTACAGGAAAGCTGGGGAGGGGTTTTTTACAACAGCTTGTAGCAAGAGGACGAGGGGTAATGGATTAAAACTGGAAGAGGGCAGATACAGGACAGATGTTAGGAAGAAATTCTTTAGTGTGAGGGTGATGAGACCTGATGGTGCAGGTTGCTCAGGGAAGCTGTGGATGCCTCATCCCTGGAAGTGTCCAAGGGCAGGTAGGATGGGGCTTCGAACACCCTGGTCTAGTGGAAGGTCTCCCTGCTTATGGCAGGGGATTTGCAACTGGATGGTCTTTAAGGTCCCTTCCAAACCAAACCATTCTGTGATTCTTCAGGGGAAAACAGCATCCTCATAGAGATCAAGGCAGTTGTAACTTCTATTTTGGCTACCTTTTGTTTTCTGTCCTACAGAAGATTTTCTCTCGCTGCTTTCTGGATCCAAGATATTGTGTGTATTATAAAGGCCAAAAACTTCTACTGGGGGGAACCAGTATGCACACCATTGAGGAGAACGGTCTAGGTGCACTTAGAATAGATGAAAACCAGGCCCAAAACTGTTTTGGGTAGGATTCCCCTCATCTAATTTTAGCCTTCTGAAGCTTTATTATCTAGTCTGAGCATATTGCTTGATCCTCCCCTGCAGTCAAGAGAGGAGCTGATTCATCCCATCATGAAACAGGGGGCTGAGATAGAAGGGATGGCTCCCTGCCTTGCAAGTTCCTCCCCTACCTTTGGCACAAAACAGTCTGGGTGATGAGCCAGGTGCTTCCTTTTCCAAGCTGTAGGGCTACATAACTAAAAAGATCCAGAAGTTCTTGCTCACAGAGCCAGTTGTAGTTATTGATCTTGGTATGAGCACTGGAGACTATAGGAAGCTCTTCCAGACTCAGGCTGCCTTACAGCAGTGCCTGGGAAAAGAGATTATGGGTAATGCTGTTACAGACAACATTGCCAATCATCAATCAGCAGGTAGATTGATTTTTCCAATAATGATATATGATTACGAACTAAACTTCACAATATTCAAATTGGTGTTTGGGGGAGAAGAGAAGAGAGTTGGTTTTCCCCTCATCTAGCTATAGCCTGTCTCTCTAAACCTCCTTGGACAAAGAAGTTAAGGCACTGAACTTTCCTTCTGGTTTTAAAACCAAATCAAATATATCTTGTCCTTGGAAAGTTCTTTGTTAATCCTGTTTGTATTTTTTAAATGCTATGCAAACATTTTCATTGTGGATTAATGTGCTGTTTCAAAGCAGTTGAGATTTTAAGATTGTCATTAATTTGGAGAAAGAGACTTTTCCAATTCTTTTAGAAACTAATTTCATTCAATGTCCTTTTTGAGACTTTGCACTAGAGTGCTAAATGAATACTATCAAAGGCCATATTAAAGAGGATTGTGTATAGTTGACCGGGGTTCATACCAGGGACTAGTTTTAGATAGTGTCTTACATTGAAAATATGATTCTTCAATTATACCTCCTATTGCAAAAATGAAATTACCTTGAATGCTTGCTCTACTAGGCTTATTTCACAGAATACAATAGTAAATGGCCAAATTCTTCCTCAAAGTAAAACATATCTGATTAAAAAATGAAAAGGGGAGAGACAGAGAGAGAGAAATGTGAAAAGCAAAGTCAGTTGTAAGAGCCTTGAGATCAGTAAAAGGACAGTTTAAACAAAGACTCTCCCTTTGAGTGGCCCCAGTAATTCCAGGACTGTCCAAATGCTTCGAGTAGGAGTGTCTGATTCAGGACACTGCAAAGAGGGGTCAGAAGGCTGAAGAGAATATGCAGAAGCTCTTAAATGTTCACACTATTCACAGATAGGAATCAAAGTGCTTTGCAAATACATCTTAGCAAAACTTAACATCTTTGAGATCACAACCATAAAAAATAATTGATGCAATTAAGGGACGGAAGCTACACTTGGTGTGACTGTAGCAGTTCACATTTATTACATTTCTAAGAGTTTTCTTGTCTGCTTTTCCAAGTAATAATGTACATCTGATTTATTTGGAGAATAATAGTGATTTGCAGTCTTCCCCAGTTCTTCTATATTCCTATGATCTGTGCAGATGTTTAGGTGTGATTCATTGTGCAGAGGGTCTGACCCTCTGACTTCTCTGAGGACACACCAGGCCTTGGCCAGGCAGCTCTGGCTGGCAGTGCTGGCAGGTTGCTCTTGGTGTTTCTTGAATGGAGTGCCTACTGCACAACAACCTCCAGGCTACCTACTGGGGTGTTTCTAAACAGTCTGCTTTTCTAATTCCAGGATTAGAGTGCTTAAAGGCACATAAGGATGATGAACAAGTGGAAAGGATCTTATGTCCTTATATCCACAGGGAGTTTTGTGCCACTGTCCTGTTGGCATTAGTTATGTAAGCCTCTCATTCAGCTACCTTGGGAAGACTGATTTGCTCAGCCTTTGGTGTTTTCATCTGGTTTTTGATGTGCTAGCTGAACTAAGTCAATGATTGCTTGTGTGTATGAGAATTAACTATACATTTTGACGATATAAGGCAATCTTGTGGACTCATGCTTCATTAGCAGTCTGATCAGTTAGCCACTGCAATGCTAACAGACTAAATTTGCACTGTAGCTACTATAGCTAGAAAGCAGTGGACATTTGTGTGGAGCACAGGATACAGAGTTTCACCAACTCCTTGCAATAAACTCCTGTTAACTGGGTAGCATATGATGAGAGGATAGGGCACAAGACTTGTCTGCTGAAACCTGCCCTTAAGACAAAGAAACTGTTGGTTTACTTCAGCAGAGGAAGCAAAAGCTGCTCAGGTTGCCGTGGTCTTCCCTGGGGGCATGGATGTGCACCTTGAGACTCTTGTGCTCTCACTTTCTTCAGAACTATAGTAAAATGTTCTAAGAGCTATTTTTGAAAAGCATAACACAAGACTGAAGTGGTTGTTTTCTTCTTTTAACCATTCCATTCCTTATCTCATTTGTAAAATAATTAAAATTATTCTTAGGAATATAGAAAGCATTTTGAGTCCTTGACCCACCACCTGCAGGAATCTTACTGTTTACTAGGAAGGAATAATTTTTTGTTTTCCAAAAAAGCCCTGAAGAGAACAAAGAAAGGTTTCTATATTGTATGCTGTGGTAAGAAGGATTAGATAGGCTGCAATCTTGGTCAGCCTGACTTCTACAATTATGGGAAATTACAAAGATTGATGTTAGTTGCAATTTATCTTATTGCACAAACTTGTACAGGATGAATCTTCTCTTTTGAAATACATATTTTACTAAAACTAGCATATGTATGAAGTGATTTCTTTTCCTTTCTTTTCCCCATCTGATTGATAATAGACTGTGTAGGAAAGTGCTGAAAAACACAAAAAGTTGGAGCAATTCGAATTGTCATGGCAATATCCTGGGTTTCTCCAGAAGTTTGGTTCTGTTTAGCTAGTCACTTTAATTTTCCTTTGCTAACTTGTCTCCATTCTCTGCCATAATGATAATTCTTTATATGACTGTCAGCCCTTCGCATTGTGACAGCTTAAATTAATGTTTTGATTTTTCTCTCTTTGTAAGAATACAACAAAGAAGACAACTGCCAAGGATAGGACAGAAACTGTATGAATGTAAAACAGACATTGTGCACCAATAAAGCCAGAAGGAATAATTTTCATTTTATTGCCTTGTTAATAAGCTTTTGCAACAAGTAATCCTGAATACTTTGGGTTCTATTGGCTAGTGTGGCCTTTTGCTTCCTCTGGATTGCAATACATTCCTCACTGGGGACCTTAGGCACTTCTGGGAACACTTCAGCCCATTTAGGTCAGGGAGGTTTAATACCTAAATCAGGCTGATTCAGCCTCCAGTACTGCACCAACTGTACATGTAAGCTTTGGTGGATTAGCTTGTTTTACAATCATAATCATAATAGCACTTGTTCACAGCTGAAACTCTTTTGCAGACTAATATATGTTCATCTCATTTTTACATACCTCCTCTCCAAGAGTTAAGAGGATCAATAATAAGAATTCCAAAATGAAGTTGCATGAGGAGGAGGAAGGATTTGGGTTTGCACTTACAAAAGAAATGGTGGAAAGGAATTGCTTTAAGATTCTGTTGAGATTTACACCAGTCTTTATCTAAGGTACAAGGCCTTTAGCAGCATGTTTCCTGTTCTTAATGTATACTTTGAAAATCCCAACCACATCTGGCATTGCCTTAAATGAAGCTTAACTTCAATGAGGATGGTGCTTTTCAATGTCCTTTAAAAAATCCTTTTGAAAAGATCTGAGATATTCAGATACAGTTTAATGTTTCAGTAGAGCTGAGGACTTCATTACTACTTTCTCTCATGTTTATCATTTTCTGTCTGTTTTGCCTCTCATACATTCCTTCAGGACCTGGTCTCACCTGAGAGATGAGGAATTTAAATGAAAGTAGAACAAAAAAAAATCAATTAATCCATTTGTTGTGGCAGAAGCCACCAGATGATGCTGTTACTCTTACAGCTTCTTAGCATGTGAGCAAGATTTCAGTTTTTGAAGGAATGCTGCATTGTTACTAGTTTAGTTTTACATGAATCCTCAGAGAGAAGCTAGCAGCAGAGTGTGTTTTCTGCTTTATTCTATATACTAGGATGCAGTTCTTGGGTCAAATTACTTACCTTGGAGTTAAATTTCAGCGTCCAGCTGGAACGTACTACTGCAAGCAGTAGGAACTTTTGTGATGACTGCTGATGCCATTGTCACAAGGTTTAAAAAAATGCATAAAGACAACACGTCTCACTTAGGAGAAAGTCCACATCACTTTCTGTTCCATCAGCACCTTGATACCAAGCCCCCAAATTCTGTCACTATGTAGAAAGGAGTGATAGTTGTCAGAGGCAGAAGACACTGAAGAAGCAAAGGACACTTGCTGCCATGAATGTGCTGGGCTATGTGAAGAAAGCCAGGGAAAGCACTGTTTGGGTCACAAACGACCCTTCTAACCTGTGCCTCTCCCTCTTTAACAGGGTGCTGGTTCCTGAGAACTTCAAAGGACAGATCAAAAATGTGAGACATACCATTTATCTTCATGGACCACAAGTGCTGAAAGGTAGGGATGAAAAATTTAACATCAGATTTGTCAAATATTTCACTGCTGATGGGATCATTTTATCAGAAATGACCAATGATGGTGCTTATCCATCAAATTGAAGGTTTAATATAAAAAATAAATAACACAGGAGATAGGGATTTTAGTGGATGATTCATTTGTGCATTTTAATTAAAAATCTTGATTGTCTAAATGCAAATGAAGCAAGCACTGAAATGCCAGTGCATTGCATCTGCATGCTTAAAATCACAGCAGCAGCAGAGATTTGGTTCAGTCAGGTCTGATGATGGTAGGATCCTGAGTGAAACACGTGAGAAAGTTTTACTCTGTCTGCAGGAGATATTGCCACTGGCTGTTCCTTACTCTGCTTCTACCAGCAGAAACAACCTCCCCAGCAGACAGCTGAAGAAAATGAGAGGTCATGCCTCAGCCAGGCATGGACAGTGATCTATTAAACTAGAAAGTTTTACTGAAAGACACATGTCAATGTTCAAACATCTTCAGAACCGAACAAGGCAAGATTAAATTCTTCTGCTCAAGCCAGGAGGAGAGGGGTGGCAGGCATATACATACCTGAGATTACCCTGGCCCTGGAATTTCTAAGCTTGATTGCCATTTTATGTAAAGTAAGTTCTGTTTGTTTGTTTTTTATAGATCTTACAGGAAAGAATAAGCAAGCAGGTACAGAAATCAAGCAAGCACATGACAGAGCCAACGCTTGCAGGCTGTGCTAAACCAATTAAGTGATCAAATCAAGGTCACAGCTGAGATGGACTCAATAGATCAATAAGATTGAATGGCCACCATTAATACACTAGGAAATTAAATCAAAAGGATAAAGTTGAGACTAGATTTGTTTTGTTAGTCTTGGGCTGAGGAGATTTAAGGGGAAGCTGTTTACTTTTCAGTCTAAAGCCACAGCCAATGTTCTACTCAAAGTGTGTGCTCCTGGCCAGCAAAAGACACAACTACGCAAAGGATGTTTGTGTCCATCAGGTGCAAGGTCTGTGCTGGTCCTTCCCAAAACACCAGCTAAAGCACATAGTGATCCTGACCTGTTCATTCAAGGAGAGGTACAACACCCACAGGGCTGTCAGCAGCTCTGCTTCATTATTTTCTTCCTTATATCTCACTGTTGGAACAAGTTATTAGTTTGCTGTTCTGATTTTTCCTTTCTAGCACAGAGAAAATCTTTCCATAGAAGTGACACAGGTGGCAGCCAAATCAAGCAGTAACAGCTTTGGGGAAAAAAATAATAAATCCAGAAGAATCTTCCTAATTATATGCAAGATTTGCAGAGTTTGGTGTTTACTTTTAGGGACCTGTATGTAGAGCTGTTTCTCCATTATAGAGTGCAAATATGCAAGTGTGTGTTTGAGATAAGGCAGCACCGTCCTGGTTTAATGAAAAGGAAATGAAAAGAAAGAGTTCAAAATGCTTTGTATTTTGGGATCCTTCACTTGTGGTGTTGACAGCAGCTATAGCAAAGTTTCAGGTTGAACACAATTCACAATTCATGTTGAACACCTCAATGGCACCAGCAGAGGCAGTAACAAGCCTTTCACCTCTTTTCCCATGAACTGTACAGTCACAAGAAGGAAAAGCTTTATGTCCAGAAGCTGTCCATGCTGCTGGAAATGAACACTCTTTGCATCAAGGTCCTCACTCCTTTCAGAGTCCTCATGGTGATCAGGACCAGCCATTGCTATAGATGATGCTGCCTGGTGGAAGAGTCTTAGGCCATGTGGCCAGCAGGAAGAGTGCTCAGTGTCATGCAGTATCTGCTGGTCTAATTACAGGCTGCTTGTCAGGAAAAGAGGAATAGAGGGCAGGTCTGTGAGAACTTGTATTTGTGTTCTGGCTTGATGGAAAATAGCAAGTGGACAGTTCTTTCTTCCTGAAGGTTTTCATGGCAGTTACTTCCTCATCCAACCTTGGGCAATTAATGCAGGTAAATTAATATCCTACCCCAAAGAAAAATATTCCTTTTACTTTTTCATCAGGGTAAATTTCTCTCATGATTAGAGTTTTTTCTAGGTCCAATTCAAACTTATTGCAAGGAACCTTTGTTCTAAATGAGCAGATTTTCCTTTGAACATAGGCAGGATGACCTTGAGTCCAGGAAACTGGGCTGCAAGGCCTGGTCCTGCCATCCCCCTTGAGCTGAACCAAAGCCCTGCAAAGGGGCACGTGGAGCCTCTCCTTCCCTCACGGTGTGTTTCATCAGC
>NW_009953098.1:10564092-10574694 GCF_000747805.2 Chaetura pelagica | reverse complement strand
AGCAGGAAATAATTAGCCACTCACCAGCTCACACAAAGCATCTGCCCCAGAAACAGGGGCACCAGCCTAGTCAGGATGGAGAGGCACACCTGAGAGCTGGGATTTTGGCTGGAGGTAGGAGAGGGAGAGAAAAGGACTTTTCTTGCTGGCTGGCTTGCACATCCCTGAGATCCCATAAAGCTCAAATCCTGATTGCTGCCCTTCTGTGCCCAGAAGATGCCAATGGCTGCTGAGGCAACTTGTGTAAGCAGCTCTTACCCAGCATGAGAGGCAGGCTGCGGAGCCAGGCCTTCTGTTTGGGCAAAACCCAACAACACTACTGAACTAAAGACATAATTGAGGTTTTGGTAAAATTGCAACACAGCTGCCCAATGTCATCTTGAGTGAAAGTAGCCGAGGAGGTTTACACAGAAGCTGTTAATTGGATTTTCGTTCCCTCTTTCGAAAGGTTCAGAGCTCTCAGATCTCACCACACTACAAGCTGCATGAATATACCCCATGATATTGTGAGCTGATTATTGTTCATTCTTAACGGCTTTCCATCTCCGGAACAACGGTATTAGCATTAATATTGTGCCCAGGGCTCTGAATATGGATACTAATGGAACTCAATCAGCTCTTAAAGAACAAAGAATCCCCTTTACACGGCACCCTGCGACGGGCAGAGGATTGGATTAGCAACTTGTCAATCCTCCAGTTTGCAGCTCTTTTTTTGATGCGCGCTTGGATACTACGTGCAATTATATTATCTGAAAAATTAATACAAAACATTAAGTGAAGGTTATGTGCTATTCCCTCTTGACCTGATTATATTAGATTACTTAACTAAGTAGCCAGCATACCCCCTAATGTAAGTGCTGAATTCCTACAACACAAACTGCTATCTTTTCTCATAAAAAAAAAAAAAAAAAAGCCCAGGAAAGAGCAAGCTCAACTGCCAATTATGCTTCTTCCATGAAATCTCTTCTACCACCTTCAGGATAGGTTTGGGTAAAAATATAATTGGGGTGGAAAAGGAAGCTTAAGAAGAGATGTAAATGAAAAAATGTTCTGTGCTGGCATCTGATTGATCCGTTTGAAAGGAAGAGAAGGAGAATTTGACGAGATGGTGAGGAGCTCACAGTTTGTTTCGAAGGAACCCGGCATTTTTAACCTGTACAGGGTGCTGAGCTATAATTAAGAACAGCAAGTCAGTGAAAAATCTATTTAAACTCCTGACAGCTTCTCTAGATTAGCGTTTTTGACATCTACATTCACTCTGGCAAATCACTGATGTGATTTTTTTATCAAAATTATATTTTTATTAGCTTTCTGTGCAGAGTAACAGAATAAAAATGATGTTACAGCCTGGACAGGTCTTTAACTCAAAAGCTCAGTACTTACAATGTGCTTAATTAGCTTCCTGATTATTGTTTCGTTCTGAAAGAAGTTTTGTAAATGTGTTTTCATCTATAAAGCATCTTTAAAGTGAAAGCAACTTTTTGATTCTGTTAGTAGATGAAAACTATAGCAAACCCTAGATAATAAAGCACAGTGATTAATTCATGTTAAGATACTCATCTCTGCTTGTTGGGGTTTTTTTATTGTTTTTTGGGAGGGGTTGTTTGAGGTTTATTTCTTAGATGGCTGAAGTACTGAATAACAAAACAAATATTTGGGTAAACTTGGAGTTATAGGAGTCCTTTCCATTAATAATTATTCTGCAAGGGAAGAATATGGCTCAAGCCTGGCAATTGGGTATAGGTGTAATATTTTAAAACACATCCACAATCTTCTTCAAAATGTGAAGAACTTGCAATAACATTTAAGTCAGATGCACTGTCAATGTGTTGGTTTTAATTTGATCGCAAAGAAATGCCATCATTAATTAAAATGCTTTCAGATTAGTGTTTGTCTTGCATAATTCAACATTTGCCAAAGTTCAGGAAAGATACACACTAAGTCAAAATTATTACTTTGATAATACTGCTACATTTCCTCTCCTTATTTTTAATATGGCTTTTTAATTTGGATAATGAGTATATATCACTAATCATTTTGAAAGCCTATTACCAACACCAACCAATCCGTCACCTTGAGTTAATAATTTGCTTTATTATAAAAATTGGGACTGGACACAGCTGTGGAGGACTGAAGGAAAGGGAAGGGAAAAAAACCCAGCCTCCTTAGCAGATAACCTATTTTCCTCTGTGCACGAAATGCCCCTTGTTCTGTCGGGACTTGTTTCCCCACTGCTGGAACTCCTTTGGTAGCCATTAAGCTGCTGCTTGAGACACATTCCACTGCAGGGCATTTGGAAATTAAATGCTCAAGGAATTAGAAGAAGACAGTCTTCTCCCATACTTAATTTTCCTGTGTATTATTAGTAGCTGCCTCTGCACTGCTAATGCCCTTCTCCCACTGTGTAGGCATGAGCTGGCAAGGTCATTTATTTTTGAACGTGTTTACTGGAAAAATGTGGTTGCATCTGAATGATTGTTTTGGGAAAAATAAAAATCTTTGGATGAGTCATAAGTGAAGAAAAAAAGGTCGTTTGAGAAGATTTCAGTAAGAGAAGAAATTGATAAAGAATATGGAAATGCATTCTAATTAGAATGAAAAGTTTGAAGACTGCACCCTGTAGTGAAATTAGTGTCTGCAGCAGACAATGCTCCTCATTAACAAATCGGGACCTCACTTTTATTACACTTAAACCAAGATTCTTCACTGTGTCCTACCACTTAAAAATATGCATCAGTGACCACAGCACTCGTGGCTGTGGTTATTCTTAACCCTCTGCATTCATGAGCAGATGGAAACTTTGAAAGAAGCACCAGTCAGATGAAGGATGCTACAGAGCTATGGAGAGTATTATGCTGAAATTGAATCTTCCTTTGAATGGTGGAAGAATAATAAGGACCCTGCCTACTGAATCATGTTAAACTGCAGCATTTATTTATTTTTAGTACAGTTTTATCTGGTGACAATGCAGTCATTATAGCCTTTTGTTGTTAAGGTGTGTATATATTTCTATTTGAAAACTTTAGCATAAGAAAGGCATGAACAGTAAAGCTTTTAAAATCAACCCCCTCCAAACAAGCACAACTCCAGTTCTCCCCAAGTCTGGGTATTTTGTCATTGCTATGAGTCACCATATGGGAAGGAAAGAAAGCAAAGCAAAAAACTGAAATGAGCAAATATTAAGATAAATTCAAATTAGAAGTCCTGTATTTAATAAGATCTTGCTTTCACGTTAATCCTTGTCTGAAGCTGAAATATCATTGGCTTTTGCAGGAATCATGGTCCTTTTTTTCCCCACAGCTTCTGCATCCTGTACTCACCTTCCCTCTTCTCATACTCCAAACCCAGGAAATGAGTCAGCCTCAGTAAGGCCAACAACATGCCCTGGAAATGAAGAGCTGCTCACAGAAAATCCTGACAGCCCAGGTGAGTGCAAAACTAAATATAGACCAAACCCGACATGTTCCTAGTCAATGAGATATCTTTTTAGGTTTCCCAGTGGAAAATTCCACCAAAATCAACTGTTTGCACACAGAGTTTAACAGATTTCCATTTTCTGGTGGGAAAAAAAAAATAAATACTGAAATATGGTGAGTGGTATTTTATTGCTGCATACAGCCCACATGCTTAGAAAGCAGAAGCCACATCTCCAGCAGCTTGAACCAGCCCCATCTGCCCCTCAGCTGGCCCGTCCCTGCTCCGCAGCCCTGGGGCTCGCCATACCCAGCCCTGCTGAGCCAGAAGCCAGGAGATGCTCTGCTAAGACCCTCTCCTGCCTTTCCCCCACAGGTCATGGGCAAGCTCCAGCCTGTCAGTGGAGCAGAGTAGCCGAGCCCATCCCCATGTTCCTCATCCCAAAGCCCTGGGGTGTCCTGTGCCTGCTCCCTTCCCTCCGGAGACCGAGAGGCACCACGTGAAGAAGGCTGCCTGAAGCGTGCCGGCCCTGGCAGGACAGCTTTGATGGCAGGGGCAGGGTGAAGGTGGCCTTGCTGTGCTGGGGTGAGGTCTCAGCAGGACTCCCGTGCTGGCAGGAGGCTTGATTTCCCCAAAGCACCTGCGTGCCAACCCGCCCACAGCCTGCAGTGAGCACAGCAGGGCTCCAGCTGAGGGAAAACCTGACGAGCATATCAAGAGAAGGCGACTTTTATTTACTTCTTTAGTCTTGTGAAAGAAAAGAGGGGCAAGGGGTGTAGATAAAGGTAATAAACAACTCCGAGCTCTGGTAGCATTTGAAATGATTGTGCTCTTTATGGTTTCTTTTGGCTACAAGTAATTCTGTGTCTCTTAAATAGCCAGCAGGGCCTTCCGACTGACAGGGCCGGATCCCAGTGCTGCGCCAGCGCCAGAGGCAGGCGGATGACAAACAGGAGGCACGGCAGGTACAAGGCAGGCATCTGTCTTAAACTCACTTGACTCGTCTGCTGTTTTATGGGCCTTGTTCTCCTCACTCACACACTTGTATTCCACTGGTGTCGGCACAGCAGCTTCACTGAAGTCCTCCATGTAAGAGCACTTCAGACCCTCCAGACACCAAATAGAAAGCTTTTCATGCCGTGGCAGAGCCTGACTTCACACACACACACACACACACCCAGCATCACGGCTTCTGGGTTTATTCTCCACTCTTCAGCACTCTTGCTGTGCACACTGTTAAACCGTTTGGGCAAATGGATTGGGTTTTTTTGTATCTCCTTTGTCAAGGGAGCTGCAAGAACTCACCTTGCCAACCTGGGGCCAGGGGAGCAGGCCCGTGCAGCCCAGGCAGAGCAGCAGGGATGCTGGGGAGCTGCAGCTAATTACAGTCAAAAATCATAACTTTAGACAACTCTAATGTTTGCAGCTGGAAAGACTTAAAAGCTATTTGCCTCTAATCTCCCTCTGACAATCAATGAATTGAACAGTAAATGTTATTAGACTAATTTACTGTTCATCAAGAATAAGAAATGAATAGAATAATTTACTATTCATACATCCAACTGTGTGACATGTATACCGATCAGTTTGAAAGAAAAAGCAACATTAGGATTCCAATTCTCCTTCCCTACCTTTTTTTATTCCAATTTATCCCCATTGTCATCCATAAAGCTGCTCTGGCTCTGCCCCAGTGGCAGAAATGGCCACATCTGTTTGGGTACACATCTGCTTTGGTACATAATGTGCTCCCTACCTAACCATCTCAGGATTTCCCACTGGGAGAAGCAGTTACAGCCTGCACAGCTGTAAGGAAAGCCCCTACTAATTCTCACTGTTCTCTGTGAGAGCCATTTACCTCCAGTTTTTGGGTAGCTCCTGTGAGGATGCTACAGTCATGCTGCTGTAGCTTATTTGGGCATTTGATGCCTACAAGGAATGCATTGGATCAATTGCCCTTTCTAGGCCAAACCTAGGATAGTGTTAAGATTATAGAAATGCTGAAAAAACCTGCATTTGTTATAGAACCTGCCAATATACATGGGGGGAGAATAAGAAACAACCAAACAAAAAAAGCAGGCCTTGCTCAAATAGGTTGAATAGTTTAGAGAAGAGGGAGTATGAGAGCATAACAATCACTTTCTGGATGCCACAAACCTGAACACAAGGAAAGCACATTGAAAAGTGAGGTATGCAATTACTGGAACTGAGGTTCTCAATGGGGTTCATATTACCTGCTGGTGTGGATGCCCTTCCAACCCTTGGTGGTGGTTTCTGGGGTCAAAACTTCCAGGCTACGGTAAGAGGTTTAGCAACCCTTGTGACCTTATCTTCCAACCCATCCCAGGACTGATATCCTCCTTATAAACTCTCCATGGCTAAATTCATTTTTTCTGGAGGTTGCACCAACGAGAAGCAGTTTTTTAGGTCAGCGGAAATAGCTGGTAAGTGCACAGAGACAACTTCTCACTTCAGCTGTATGGTCTTTCCAGCACCTCAAGAGATCCAACAGTTTTTGTTTTGATAAACAAGATGCCACCTACCATCTGCCATCTCCCATTACCTCTGTCAGGAAGTGCGGGTTGGAGAATTCTTACAACTGGAAGACTCTCAGCTGTCTCTGCACTTCAACAATATCCTTTTGTGTAATCTTTAAAGGTCTGTCCACAAGCTCTGAAATGCCAGTATTGAAAGGAAACTGACAAAACCAAAGATTCAGCCTAGAAGATTTAGGATTGATTTTGCTTTTAAAACTATTCAAAAAATGCAGCAACAAAGCAGAAAGTAGATTTCTATCTTTTTTTCCTACTTGTGAGCTGTATGTTTTTTTCCCAGGACCTGACAAGTAAGGCTCATTTTCATCCTACTCACACACTAGCACCAGTAAGAGATCCCACCAGCCAAATGCTACTTCAGGTCTTTCAAGCAACTCTTTCAGGTTGACTTCTTTCATACATATAAAATGTAAGAAGAGCTCAGCAAGTTCCTTAGGATGAAAGCTTTCCTCCCAGGTTGTCAGCCATAAAGAAGAGCCCCAGAGCCAGTGATGCTCCAGCAGAACTTGCCCTTTTCTGTGACTAGCAGAAGAGATGTCATGCACTTCCTAAGCCACACTTCCTCTGGAACATGCCACAGAGAGTTTGGGTTCATCTGGACCTACATGTCTTGCAGGACCTTCCCCCCAGCTGACCCCACATAGACAAGTTGCAGACTCTGAGCCAGGTGAGATAATTTCAGCACAGTTTTAGCTGGTGGCAGCACAGTTGTTGCGAGAGTGCCATGGCTGCTACAGCATTAGCAGGAAATTGTGCCAAAGCCTGACTGTGACCACGTAAATAGTTCATGGAGAACACAGGGATGATGATTAGCTTATGCTGGAGGTGGGGAGGACACCTGAGAAAAGATGCTCATGCCTGTGTGGGAACACAATCCTTGCCAGCAGAGACACAGGGACTGGGCACGGCTCCTGCCCTGGAAGGCAGAGATGTTGGAGTGTGCAGGGCAGAGCTGATGGCTGAGCTGCAGCCAGCTCTGATGCCTGCACTAGGCAATGTTTGAAAAATAGAATCAACACATCAAGTGATGTGTCATGTAAGTTTTCCATGTCAAGGAAAATAGCCCGAGGCCCTTCTTCCCACATTTGCTGCTACAACAGCCAGACAACCTGGCCCCAAAATTTATTCTGGTCTTTAATCAGGCAAAATCCCTGTGATCCCTGAGGTTGGGCTCCACGGTTTTGGAAAGAGATTATATGGTTCACTAGAAGGGAGGTGCTTGCCCACTGTTCCTGAGCTCTGTGGTCACCGTGAGAGTCACACACGCTGTGCACTGCCTGCTGAAAAAGTGGAAATGTTCTTATTTGCCCCAGTCATCTCTCTGTGCAATAAACATCCAGCATAGAGGCTTCAGAGCCATTACTCATGCTGTGTTTCCCTCTGTATACACAAAAGCAGATGCTATCCAGCACCCAGATGACCTGAGTGCTGCTTTCATCCTGTGCTAGTTTTGCTTTTCTATTTTTTCCATGGTCTTTGTACTGAGGGTTACCTTTCCCCATGACTATGTTGCCCCAAGAACAAAGCTGGTTGTCCACAGAGCAGGCATAGCAAGGCTGCACAGAATGCAAGGTCACTCCTACTCTTGAGTTTTGCTCCCCATTTCAGGGCACAAATGCAATTTTCAAGTGGGCAGAATAAGATTTCCCCTCTGTGCACACATCATGCTTCCCTTTCCATCTCAAGTAGCTATTTCACAGATATCTTTTTACATGAGGTATTGTGAGACACTGATTTTGCCTTTAGGAAGGAGCAGCAACCTGAACGTGTTGAACTGCTGCAGACTCCAGCCATTGCCATCTCCAGGTGGAGAAGGACCATCACAGTGCCCACAGAAGTCTCCATTTTGGGTGCTCAGGACTCTGAGCCATTCAGGGCTCTGAAATGAACACACTTCCCAGGAGAGAAGGGGCATAGAGCTAGAGATGATCCTGGGTTTTCAAGCAAGCAAACAAACAAACCCTAAACAGGCTTTTAGGCCACTGTGCAATTTCTCTGGTAGGCAATATGGTTTTCTTGTATATATAATGAACCTCAGTAATCAGTATTGCTCAGAGCTGCCACAACCCACACTCTCCCATGGTGCAACCCTGGTTGCTCTCACTGGTGTGTGCTATTTCTGAACTAAAGCATAAGGTTTATCATCCCTGCTGTTCTACCCTGCAAGCAGGAGTAAAAAAAGGTCGACTACTGTGTTCAGGCAGCATCAAATTACTGTAAAACAAGTGAGATACTGCAGCGATATATGGTGAATCTCAGCATCTGCAGTTCTCTTTCAGGTTTTTTATTATAAATGGGTCACAAACTGTTGCATTCCTAACAGAAACACAAGCCATCAACTCACACATCTCTTCCAAATTAATGCACAGTATGGATTTGGAAATGAAACTGGTTTGTACCTGGACAGGCTGTGGAGCACCTGCTGTGCTATGTCTGAGCTTTGTAATGAAGAATTCAGGGTCATAAACCTGCTTCCAGGCTGTCTTAGGGCTTTTATCAAAAGCTACTTGGAAGTGACCACAGCTACATGGAGGATAAGCATCACACACAGCTCTGGGCTGGGCATGTGAGAGAAATTGGGCACTTAATCAGTCTTTTTAGTCTCCCAAATCCTAGTGGGAGTTACTTAAAACCCTAGTGCTGTCACGCCAACGTGCACACTAGCCAGGCAGGGCTGCACTCGTCTGCACCGACCGACTGCTCAGGCAGCACAAGACCAATATCAGTCCTCTGTCAGAGAGGACATGAACCTTTATCTTCTCAAGCTGAAAGTGAGCCACTCAATAGATCTGCATCTACAGACTGCAGCACTCCTCTCATCCCTCTGGCGAAATGTGTGTACCTGACTGCTTTGAGCCCTCAGATACAGCCTAACACCTACTGTGCAGCTGCAGCGCTCGGGGCTTTGGTCTGGTTTTAATGACATCTACTGAAATTCAGGCAGGGATGATGACAGTGGCCCACTGGGGTCTCTCACCTTTTTGCAGATATAAAGGGTAACAGGCAACTGGCAGCCTAAAGCAAAGGTGAAGTGGGAGGCAGGATGCTGCAACTAAGTTGGTATGGGAGTAAATTAAATAATAGAAGTGTGGGCTTGTACCAACAAGTGAGCTGAGGGAGGTGAGAGGTGATGGCTAAATGTACCTGCCATCAACCTGCACCTTTTAGGCATAAGCTGATGACCCAGCACAGTCCCCACACTCGTGCCTCAAGTGCCATGAGACTCCTTTAGTCCTAAGGGTGGCACATCAGCTGGTGACTCCACAGGTCCTGCCAGTCCTGACCCGTGCCAGCCACAGCTTCAACTGTTCCCGGGATAAGGGCAGTGCCAGGAGCTTCATCTGGCAGAGTCCTGCTGGCAGACTGCAAAAGCTCTCACAATATTGAGAAAGAAGCTAATTTCTTACTAATTATTTACCAAACAACATGCAATTAAATAGTGCAGAACTGTCTACAATGCATCTTTGGGTCTTTAGGCCATGTTTTTTTTCCTCTCCATTTGTGGCACTCCAAGGCTACTGCAGAGCCCAGAGTGATAATTGAACAATTAACAAGTGATGTCATAAAACAGTGTACTTAAAATAAAATGTGTAGTTACAATAAGTGAACCAGAAAAAGATGCAACAGTGTCCCCAAAAAAACCCCCAAAAAACAACAAAATCACACACATGAAAATATGTTAATAAATCTCATGTAGGAACTGAAATATGCAATTTAAAGGGGGAAAAAAAAAAATAGTACAAGAGTGGTTAAGCAAATACACGGCATAAACTAGCAAGCAACATGGTGATTTGCCAAAAAATATAATGAAGTTGCAACAGAACTGTTCTGTAAAGCTAACAGGTTTGGAACAGAAAACAGTCCTTTGGTGGCTCCCTGTGTCATTACTGGCTACCAAGGCGCTCACTGATGGGCTCGGTGGGATCGCTCGATCCAGCATTAGATCAGTAAGCAGGAAAGCAGAGCTCCCACCAGATTTCCTGCCTGGAGAGCTGTTAGGATCTGTGCTGTTTCTTTAAAGAGCAGAACTGTGTACAATACTGTACTCAAAATGACCCCATTAGGAATATCATCTTCTGCTACAAATGAGATGTTTGGGGGGAGGAAAAAACCACAGGAAAGCCAAAAGGAAGGGAAAAACAAAACCAAACAAAAAAAAAAACCCAAAACCCAAAGCTCAACAAAAAACAAGCTTGCTTGACTGAAGTTCATCCTAAAAATGCAATTTTTGAGGAGCTGAGAGGAGACAAACGTGTGGCCTCCTCTCTGGCCCTGGGCTGCCCAGCCTGGTTTCACCCAGGTGGCTGTTGCTGCCATGGGGCACTCAGCACAGGGCTAGTGGGTGCTGTGGGACCTGCACACCTGCAGTCGTGTTCATTCCTTCATTCAGTCTTTTACTCCAGTTTCTCTGCTTTCTTTCAGCATTTTTTTTTTAAACTCGAGACACAAGAAAAGATTTTAAAGCGTGAGGAGGACGTGCTTTCCAAGAATAATAGCTCTTTGGCTGATGCACACAGGAGCTCTGCTCATGCATTTCTGGGAGATGCCTGCAGACTGCTAACTGCTCTGGAAGCCTTTCAGCCTTTGCTGCCTGCAAATGGCATTATTATTCACTAATAGCCTCAGCTCACCATGT
>NW_009953098.1:10563203-10564016 GCF_000747805.2 Chaetura pelagica | reverse complement strand
CCTGAAAAAAAAAAAAAAAAAAGCCCAACAAACCTGGAGAGCTTCCTCAGAGCAACCCCTGCCATTAGCTGGGGAGTGATTAGGAGGGAAGATGTCAGCACGGGGGGGCGGGGTGTCCATTCCAGCTCCCACAAAGCAAGTGCTGTTTCTCAGAGGGGCTTCTGGAGAGGAGGATGCAAAGGATGCGAGTGCTGTCTCACCAACCCTAGGATGGCTGCTGCCACAGGGTCATGGAGCAGACAGAGCAAGGGTTTCATGGAGGTAAAAAAACAGGAAACTTAACATGGTGCCCAAAAAATCCACAGCACAGCACTTCCAGAACTAAATGGCTACCCTTTTCAAAGCACTTCAATGACAAGTATTCGTACATCTCATTAAAAGTCAAGGGGACTTAATAATAAAATCCTTGCTGCTTTGTTGTTCTCTTTGAAAGGTTAGGGATTGGGTTTGCTTTTGTTTCTTTAAGGTTACTTGCTCACCTGCTCATTTCTTTTTGGATATTGTAGGATTCTGTTATTTACTGCTCAAGCAATCCCAAGAACTGCTCTACTGACATTTCACGGTATTTAGTATTGACCAAACAGTACATGATAAATCTTTATAATACTCCAGAGAGACCATCAAGGGAGCAGTTACAAATATATACATTGCAGCATGTTGTGTTCTGGGTTAAATGAAATATAAAAATCACATCACCAGCCAGGGTACTAATGGCTCTATCAGTATTCCATCACAACCCAGCTGCAGGTATGGTGGTTGCCATTAAGACATCAACATTTGTCGATCGCTGCAGATGGTAACTGATGGATTGCT
>NW_009953098.1:10560173-10563132 GCF_000747805.2 Chaetura pelagica | reverse complement strand
CCCTGAGTATGTGGGGAAAGGAATGGGACGTGTGGTAAAGTCGGTATCTTGCCCCATCCACTGCTCAAACCTCATGATGACCACCCAGACAGACAGACAGATGGCCAAAGTGGCACAGACAGTGCCGTGCAGTGGTTCACCACGAGCACACACTGCCATCCTGCGTGCTAGGCTTTCTGCTCCAGCAGACAGAGCATTTCCAAGCTCTCAGAAAGTTCAGGATTAGTTTGGAGTTTTGGTAATTTATAGCTAAGTTGATTTCACCATCATTAGCTTTGTGTACGTTCAAACAAGGTTTAATTTTCTTTGGAAATGCAGACGTGTGTACAGCTAGATAATACCTTGTTTATTTTACTGACTAATTCATCACTTAAAGTGCAGGACTATAGGTTGAGAGACCAAGACTTATGCACAGTCCCATACCCCTAAATCAGGCCAATAAAAGTTAAATTCACACTGTTTGCAAGCACTTAATGCAGATGGAAAATGTCACCTTGTCTGAAATACTTTATGGTGCGATGCTGAAGCAAAAAGAAATCCCACAGTGAGAGATTAGAAAGCTTTGCTAATGCTTAGCCAGAGGCACCTGGTTCTGCTCCGCCTCCTGCCCATGAGATGGGGAGGCTCTTCTGAGAAGCAGCTCCTGCCTCCTGGTACCTTGGGTGCCTACAGGAGCCCATCCACCAGCTCCAGTGCCCTGTTACCTACCTGGGGATCACTCAACCTTATCTGGGGCAGCACAGAACAGGGTGGTGGCAGGGCACATGGTCAGCCCTATTGATGAGGAGTTTGTTGGCTGCTGGGCAAGCTGCCAGGGCTGGTACACCCACTCAGGCTTCTGTCCCATGGTGTAGCTTTGGTTTATCACACAGTTTGTGGGACAAGGGTTTGGAGCACACTCTAAAGTGGATGCTTAAGCCACTTAGTAATCAAGAGCCTTCAAGCCACCACTGTACTGTCTCCTGCTGCCCCGGACCAAGACAGAGACAGGGCAGTGCTGCAAACGTAGTGGGAAATTAACTTGGGGAAAAAAAAAAAAAAAAAAAAAAAGCTTGAAAATTACGGAAAGCACATGCAAACGTGGCAGATGGGCTACTGCAGTGCAAGCCCAGCACAGCTGCAGCCCATCCACTACGTGCTGGGCTGCCCTCAGGAAGAGCCCCATGGCCACCCCAGCCCCCGAGGGAGCCAGGGACAAGATGCTCGGGGGAGGCAGGTACGTAGGGAGCCCAGCTCCTGTTGCTGGCCCTGGCCTGGGCAATGTGGCCCCGCTGGAGCTCAGTGTGCCCAGGCCTGTTACACTGAGCAGAGTCACACTTCCTGAAACAAAATCCACAGTCTCAAAAGCCCAGTTCCCAGACAGGAGAGATATAAATTGTGGGTGGACCTGTTGCCCCGTCATATCACCCAGGCTTGTCAGGGTCATCGGCGTGAGGACAAGGTAGATTTTCCAAGGCTAACTTTGCAAAGCTGCCTTGAACTACTCCATCCCTCTCCCTGCCAAAAGCAGGGACATCACCTCACTCCAGACCCCAGGCAGAGCTGCCTGGAGGCAGAGCATTGAATGCCCTGAAAGCGTTTTTACAGTGGGGAAGTGGAGACTCTGCAAACAGCTAATGGGTACATTTCAATTCTCTATTAATTGCATATTTATTACTTGGGCTGCTGCAAGGAAACATCATGTTACGTTGCATAAAGCTTTGCAAGCTGTACAGTAAATATTTTAAACAAAAAAGGTTTTGATCTCTGTTGCTGTTGGGAAGGGTTGGGGGGAGCTGCCATTAGAGTTGCTATAATTAGCAAGCTCTGTTACAGGCAGTATTTCCCACAGGCTCTGCAACATGCTTCGTGTGTGTGTCTGCATGTATTTTGACAGAATACTATTTTATGTATACGTTACCTATAAATTATATATGTTTGGAGATATATATATATATATATACATATCATGTGTGAGGGGTAAAAAAGGAGCAAAGCAGCAAGCCTATGCTGCTATCTCACCCCACAGACAGGAAAGATGAAAGACTCAAAAGGCAGAAAAGAAAAGGGGATTTATGTGCATAGACTGAAGTTTGGGGGTGTTCGATGACCCACCTGCTAGCCCTGGCTACCCAAATAATATCAGATTAATTATCCCTTCCTTGGACAAGCTTCTGGTACTGCTGGGTCTCTCCACATATGCTTTTGGTCTCCCTCACTTGGTGGTGTCAGTAATGGACCATACATAGGGGAAGATTACACTGGGCGAGCTTTTGTAAACGTCACCCAGACATGGGGCAGAGATGAGCAGCCCAGACATCCCAAGCTGCCTCTCCTGACCATCTGTGTGGTGTCATCAACGTATCCCAACAACAGCTATACCAGAGGGGAAAAAAAAACAGTCCATATTTCTGACACACTGAATCATCTTCATCTCTTGTTTAGCCCCTGCTCACCTGCACAAGAGGCTACAAAAGCCAAAACCCACAGTGAAACTACAGCAGCAAGCTGTGATCAGCAGCAGTTTTTGCTCCAGAGGCAGCTGGGGGGTGGGTTGGAAAATAAAGTTTTAAAAAAAAAAAAAAAAAAAAGCTTGAAAATTACGGAAAGCACATGCAAACGTGGCAGATGGGCTACTGCAGTGCAAGCCCAGCACAGCTGCAGCCCATCCACTACGTGCTGGGCTGCCCTCAGGAAGAGCCCCATGGCCACCCCAGCCCCCGAGGGAGCCAGGGACAAGATGCTCGGGGGAGGCAGGTACGTAGGGAGCCCAGCTCCTGTTGCTGGCCCTGGCCTGGGCAATGTGGCCCCGCTGGAGCTCAGTGTGCCCAGGCCTGTTACACTGAGCAGAGTCACACTTCCTGAAACAAAATCCACAGTCTCAAAAGCCCAGTTCCCAGACAGGAGAGATATAAATTGTGGGTGGACCTGTTGCCCCGTCATATCACCCAGGCTTGTCAGGGGCATCGGCGTGGGGACA
>NW_009953098.1:10547574-10559835 GCF_000747805.2 Chaetura pelagica | reverse complement strand
GGGGGGAGCTGCCATTAGAGTTGCTATAATTAGCAAGCTCTGTTACAGGCAGTATTTCCCACAGGCTCTGCAACATGCTTCGTGTGTGTGTCTGCATGTATTTTGACAGAATACTATTTTATGTATACGTTACCTATAAATTATATATGTTTGGAGATATATATATATATATATACATATCATGTGTGAGGGGTAAAAAAGGAGCAAAGCAGCAAGCCTATGCTGCTATCTCACCCCACAGACAGGAAAGATGAAAGACTCAAAAGGCAGAAAAGAAAAGGGGATTTATGTGCATAGACTGAAGTTTGGGGGTGTTCGATGACCCACCTGCTAGCCCTGGCTACCCAAATAATATCAGATTAATTATCCCTTCCTTGGACAAGCTTCTGGTACTGCTGGGTCTCTCCACATATGCTTTTGGTCTCCCTCACTTGGTGGTGTCAGTAATGGACCATACATAGGGGAAGATTACACTGGGCGAGCTTTTGTAAACGTCACCCAGACATGGGGCAGAGATGAGCAGCCCAGACATCCCAAGCTGCCTCTCCTGACCATCTGTGTGGTGTCATCAACGTATCCCAACAACAGCTATACCAGAGGGGAAAAAAAAACAGTCCATATTTCTGACACACTGAATCATCTTCATCTCTTGTTTAGCCCCTGCTCACCTGCACAAGAGGCTACAAAAGCCAAAACCCACAGTGAAACTACAGCAGCAAGCTGTGATCAGCAGCAGTTTTTGCTCCAGAGGCAGCTGGGGGGTGGGTTTGGTCCCAGCCCCTGCACAGGACCCTCTGCTCGCTACCCCAGCACTGCCCGAGGGCAGCTCATTCTTCCCCAGCTCTGCTCTTCTCTACGTTTGACATGAATTAGAGGAGACGTCAGTCATACCCAGCCAAGCAGCCACGGATACCTGCCACAGGACAGGACAAGCTAAAATGACACTAATATAGGAGACAGCTCCAACTAATAAGCTGAGTGATTTGCAGCTCAGCAGAGTCACAGGCAAACCAGGGGGGATGCTGCTGGGGTGGGGGCTCTAAGAGCCCAAGCCCCGGGGCAGGCAAAAGGACCAGCTCTAACACACAGTAGTGCTGAGCTTTGGTAAACCCCTGAAGGGTCAATATACCCTTCAGGGCACAAATTCATTACTAGCTTCAAATCTGATTTCTGTCATCCCCAAAGCAGAGTGCAGTGGCTGGGGAAAAGGTCCTGAACATGCCATGTGGGTGACAATGCACCCATCCCTCAGCCAGGGAGGATGCACAGGGTGCCCAGGGGCCATGGCAGTGCCAGCTTTCTGTTTTAGATGGAGTTACCAAGGGCTTGGTCATGAAGTGCAGGCATGCAAATCTGGAGTGATTTATTTTATTGCATAGCCCTGAGTGCAGCCCTGCTGCTCTCTATTCCCATGTTGTTTTCCCAGGGTTCATAGCTGCTCCAGGCAGGCTGACGGGCATTTTTAGGAGTAAAAATTGTTGTTGTCAAGCCTTTAGCGTTTATTAAGCTGCAGTATTGACTTGGCTCATTTCCTACAGTGGCTCCTTCTTGGACCTGTGTGATTGCAGGGGATGCAGCAGTTATTAACAGTAAAACAAGTTTCAATCTGTTACGATTGTACGTGAAGTCTTGGAAGTATGAACCTTCAAAAGCAGGAAATACAGAAGGCAAAACCAGAAATGATTCAGAAGTTATATTTTTCAACAAGGGCTTTTGAAACCCACTTCAAAATCCAAGGGACCTTATGCCTGATTTTTTAAAAAAAGTTGGCAATACTAAAACTAAATGAGCCATATTTACATCCCACTGATTTCTGTGAATGAAAGGGTGTCAGTGGGGAGGGAACACACAACTCCATTTGGCAAGTCCCAGGGCAGAGAAAAGAAATTAAATAAACAAAGCAGGAACAGAATACTTTCAAAAAAGAATCAAACAGCATGGACCATTAATGTTTTAAGAGATAGGAGCTGTATGTGAGCCAACCATCCCCCAGATACTTATTCCCTATCTTTAAAACAGGGAATTGCATTAGAACAGGTAGAATCTTTCAAAGCAGAGAAAATTTTTAAGGGCACTCACTATACTTAAAAGAAGACTTCAAAAACCATCTCCAGCATTGAGCTGAGTAACTGGAGAGATTTGTAGGTTATAGCAAGGGAGACTGATGGGAATACATACGGAGCAAGCTGGTTACTGCAGTAAACAAACCTCCCCCAAACTAGCAAGTGCTTCAGCTCAGGAACAAATGGCTTCACATCTAGAAATATGTCATAAAGTAAGACAAGGCTGTTGGTAAACACCAGCCAAGAGCTATAAACTATTGTTACAGAAGGTGAAAGCCAGCTAGCCTTGACCATTGGGGTGGCGAGGAAGTGCATAGTGAGACACTCCGCTCGTCATAGACTGAGATGTAGCCTTGAGGAAGATAACCCCCAGGGGCTGTGAAATTAAAAATGATGAAAAAAGGAGAAGTTTTTGTTGCAAAGGAGGACAGCATAACACGGCTCTAGAGGCAGAGCTTCAAACAGTGCTGCTTTAAATCTGTAACAAAGCCAGCAACTGCACGGAAAGAAAGCGAATCCAGGGTTCTATTCATCCTGCGCCATCAAGGGCAACACGCAGCTCTCCTTGCCATGCACCCCAGCCAGTGTGCATGAATGAACTATTTTATCTCAAGGAAAGAGACATTATCATTAATTGACTTGCACAGTGCTTTTCACTAAGGGCTGGGTGCTGTAAAACAGAGATACAGTAATCATGCCAAGAGTTTGAAAATTAACAAAGATTGCTGGGCTTTATTTCCACCCTCCAAAATGTGTAAGAACCACCCCCCCTTGGGCCTGGCCAGCTGGCAGCACTGCTGGGCAGGCTGGGGCTGGCACATGGAGCCCAGGCCAGCACCTTGCCTGTGCTCCCCACCACCTCTTCACTGCTTGCCTTTGCTCCCCACCTGCACATCTGCAGAGCTCTGCAGCCCTTGGCCTGGCAACAGCAGCCCCGGGTTCTCTCACAAGCATGGGAGCTGTGGCAGAGGCTGCAGGAGGCTTCTTTCCCCATTGCCAGTCTGCCCTGTCCCGTGTGTGACAGCCCCAGTTTCCTGGCCTTCCCACAGCTCTCCTTCCCATGATCCCAGCAAAACAGAGGTAACTGTACCTCCTACATGCTTGCAATATTCCCCCCATCACCTTAGGATTTGTTATTAATTTGAAAAGCTACCTGGGTGTCCTTTTTCAAGATGTATTATTTTTATAACAAGAATAGTATATAATTATACTATATTCTAGACTATAATATAGATATATACACAATATATATAGCATTTTGAGGGTTTATTATTAAAATTATACTAATTCCTTAGACTCTGCCACCTCTCAGAATCATTTCAGGGAGGGACTAGAGGTGGTCAAAGGCTTCTTTGTTCTCCCACAGGTTGAGGCAAGTGAAAATCACAGCATCCCCAGGGCTACTGTAACTGACTCTAGTTCCTTGCAGGAGCAGCAGAGCATGCCTGACGTGGTGCAGCCCATGAAGCCTCCAGCCCCACTGGGTGCCCATGACCAAGCAGCAGGGCTGGACCAGGGTCTTTGCATCAGCCAGCACTGCTCAATAAAGCTCCTTGCACATTGTGTGCTTCCAGGGACACCTTTCTTGTCTTCCCTGAAAGCCAACATGTTTCCAGCTAGCATGAAGGGTCCTTAATGAGATCAGGTCCAGGACACTCCATTACCAAGGAGATACTTAACTAATGTTCTGCTTGTAGTAGGAGGTCACAGGAGATTTATCTGAAGAGATGCACATAGAAAGAATTAGCAGACAAGCCATTTCACAACCTCTAATACCCTCACCTTCCTAGTTGCTGAAATGCCTTAAGGGATACGTTTTACAGGAGCTCAAAAGTGAACTGGAAACTGCTTAGATCACACACCTTATGCATTTTAAATAGGAGTGTAAAATACTGTGCTTTACAAAAGCACACAGTTGTACTGAGCAGTGAAGACATGCTCTGAGTGGTGCTGCTAGAAAAGTTGCAGGAAGTACAATAGGGGGAAAAAAATCACATACAGCAAAACAAATCTGTGACTTACTGAAGTTTATGATTAAAATTTAAAGACTGTTCAAGTTTTATTCCCCATAGCTGCTGCTCCCTGGACAAGAAGAGACAGAGAGAGACTGACCTTGAATAATTAAGCTGGTCTGTGGCACCAGATCAATTGCTGGTATTGGCAGAACTCCACAATCAGGCATTTTGAAATGCAAGTGTCAAAGTGCATGTAACTATGGGGCTTTTGGTGCAAAGCAGCCAATATAAAGGAGAAGAGGTGAAGAGTGAGAGAAAATAGATTGTAGAGTTTTGAGCACAGTCATGGGGGAGGGATGGGAAAAAGTTTCCATTTCCTAACTCTAACAGGGCAAAACTTGCAGCTGATGGAAAGAGCATGATTTTTCTTTATTTTTTTTGCCCCTGTAACCTTGTAGAAGTTACCTGGATTAAGCTGAATGTCTCCTGAGTGACTGAAATCCATCACCAGTGGTGGAACAGACTTAGAGCAAGTACCAGACAACAGCTTAATTTAAAATAAACTTTGTAAATCCAGGGAAACATCTCTGTTCAACACCAATTACTGAACAAATCTGAATGTGTCTGAATTCACGCAGACATTCCCAGGTGTGGTGGGCATTTTTCTGCTGTTTCTGCACTCCATTCCATCAGATAGAACTAAGGTGACCCACCAGAATGGGATGTGGTGAGTTTCATAACAGCCAGGAAAGGCTTTATATTAATATATGAGCCAAGTAACAATTTGTAATAATTTCAGGAGCCATGGGAACTCCTATTTAAGTCTCTTTCCCAATCCCTTGACCTACAACTGTGTATAGGGAACAGCAGCATCAGGCAGATAAGATAATCATTGTGTTCCCAGTGCAACAGCCCTGTAAGATGCCCTCGATACTGGCATTATTCCTGAGACTCTCTGCCAGACACTCCTATCCAAAATTCAAGAGCCCTTCAGTGGTCTTCCAGAAAAAAGGCAAGGGACAGCACAGAGAGAGGATTTCTCATGTGCAAAAGGCTGAGGTCCCATGCACCCCTGCCCAGCTGCTTTCTCCAGCTATGAGGATGGTGGTAAGACGTTGGTACCAGCATCACAAGGCACTGGGGGCTCTCCTGGAGCTTCCTCTTGCAGGGTAGCCTGTTCAGCTTCAGCCAAAGAAGGAAAATGCACAAAAACAAGGGAAGGGAGAAGATGTGGCCATTTCACTGCCAGTCCCCTAGCATTTATAACAAGCTTTATGGTACCTGCTGTTTCCCAGAAAGCTCCAGCTCCTGAAGTCCTGTGACAAAACAACACCAGCTTCCCTAGATTTAGCTCTAAGGTCATAGGGAGTTTCAATTTCCAGTGTTCTCAAATATATCTTTAGGCTGCAGATTCCAGGAGGAAACCAAAAGCAACCCAAATATATTTTAGAAAGAACACCTACTGATTCTTAAACCAAACAATTATCTGCCTTCTAAATCAATACTTGACGTGGCCATTCTGTAGTGATCTGAAGACCTGGCTTAACATAAAGCATGAGGCAATGAAGAAAGTGTGATTACAGGCAGCTGCTGGCCAGATGAGCTGGGGAGGAAGGGGGATGTCAGTGTGTTCCTCATGTTCTCCCAACCCATGACCATTCTTTCCAAGCACAGGGAAGACCCTGTACTCACTCCAGTGTGAATGTAAAAGAAGGCAGGAAGCAGTTGGGAGAGTGAGAAGAGAGAAGAGCTTAAGACTTGTGGGGCTGGCTGCTAAACCATCCCCCTGCTACTCCAGTTCCCACTAATGCTGGCATATTACAGCCTTTCATTGCCTTTGTTCTCCTTTTTCCATTTCACGGGCTTTCGGTTCATGCAACTTCTACGATGGAGTGAAAGGGAATCAGCAGCCCAGGCTCCCCTTCTCAGTGGAAAAGCTTTGAAACTTTCAAAGAACCCAAGTCCTTCCCCACATCCCTGTGTTAATATGCACTGGCTCTGCTCTTGATGCGCTCCATTGTAAATGATGTATGAAATGAAATCTCCTCGCTCGCCTAATGCAGAGAAGAAAGGCTCTGTAGGCAATGCTACAACATTCCTGTCTGGAGAGAAAGACAGTGAAACCTCAGACTCCCTACCAACCTTTCTTTTTTCTTTTTTTAAGTTGTTGGTGCTTCTCCTTTTATTTTTTTATTTTATTTTATTTTTTTACCAAGAATGGGGATTTGAACTCAGATTTCACAGAGAAACCCAAACCACTTCCATGTGTTTCTCAGCCTTGGCAGTGATTGCGTGGCTGTCCCCAGCTCCTCATCAGAGGGAACAGCACTGATAAAATTATTAGCCCCACAAAGCAGCAGAATGAAAAGAATGGCTTAAAACTTGCAGAGGGAAGAGGCTGGGTTCGTGGGGAAGCAGCAGCAGATATTAAGCTTGATCTGGGTTTCAGACCACCTTCCAGTTTTAGATTATGTTGTTTCAAAGCCAGAACGTGTCAGCAGTCTCCAAAGGGAAAAGGGATCAGCTCAGACTGGGAGCCATCCTGGGAGGAGAGACTGAAGGTCGGCAGTTTAAAGCAGCAAATACACCACAGGCTGTTTCCAGGGGCTGGACCAGATGATGGATTAGTTAAGGGCAAAGGGAAAGTCACTGGAAGGGAGAATGGAGAAGGTGACTAAGGCATTGCAGAAGGCACAGGCAGAGTATCTGCTGGCAATAAATAGTCATGTACTGCTCATGAAGCCCTTAGTATGAGCTTACCCCATAGAGAGCAACCCCAGCAGCCCCTGGGCCCACTGGGACCCCCATGCCCTGCAGAGCCCAGCTGGGGAGGAAAGGGGCTGTGCTGGGAGAGGACAGGCAGGGTTAGAGCTTCTCTCCAGGGCCTCTTGGTGAGACCAGTGCAAGTCAGCAGGCTGGTCCTTGCTCAACAGACACCTCACCCTCTCCAGTTTGATACTGATGCTGTAGAGACAATCAGGCTTTGCAAGAATAAGAGGATAACAAGTCATGCGCTGTGAAAACAGACACAAGGACCTGTGCTGCTCCTGCACGGTGTGGGTACCACAGTCTGCTGCCCTTGGCCTTGCAAAGCCTCCTGCACCCTGCCATCACAGCACTGCTGCTTAGACCTTACACAGCTTTAGTAAACTAAAAGATTAGTAGAATTTAGTAGACTTTTTACAAGGGAAAGTAGGGATAGGATGAGGCAGGGGGGACAGTTTCAAACTGAAAGAGAAGACATATAGGTCAGATATTGGGAAGAAATTATTTCCTGAGAGGGTGGTGAGGCACTGGCACAGGTTGCCCAGGGGAGTTGTGGCTATCCCCTCCCTGGAAGTGTTCAAGGGCAGGTTGGATGGGGCTTGGAGCAACCTGGTCTAGTGGGAGGTGTCCCTGCCCATGCAGGGGGATTGGAACTAGATGATCTTAAAGGTGCCTTCCAACCCAAACTATTTGATGATTCTATGAAACTTCTAGGAATGACATTTTTATAGATGAGCCACCTTGATGGATTGTTAGACAGTGTTCAGCATCCTTGCTAGACTTCACATTACTAATGAGTTTTAGGGGCTTTGCTTTCATTTTTCTTTCCCTTTTGCTTGTTCTAAGCACTAACTCCCAGAATGACAAAACAAAATGCTTTCAGGCAGCAGCTGGAGCTTGAAATTCATAATAATAAAAATAACTTGAGCTGATATTTGGTTGCAGAGTCATGCTAGCAAATGTGTGTCTTTCATACAACCATGGCACTCACAAGGAACTAGCTTTGCATCCCCATTTCCATGGTACCACAGCTGGGATGGCACATCAGTGCTGCCAGGGCAGGCAGGTGAGCAGAAAAAGGGTCCCAGGGCTGGAAACAGCCAAACAGCCCAACAGCACGTTTCTCTGGGCACCACTGAAACTGGTGACAAATGGGAACCACTCCACAGCCATGTGCTCCCCTGGCCTGGCTCCGAGCTGCCCCTGGCACCCAACCTTTGCCCGCTCCTGCTTGCAGGGAGATCATATCCATCAGCCCTCCAAGGAACCCACATTTATCAAAATACCAGAGACACGCTGTATTATATCTGCTCTTTTTAGCTACAGGATATCTGAGCAACTTAAAAATCTTTAAAACAAACAAACAAACAAGCAAACAAACACCTCAAGAAGCTTAAAAGCCCAAGCTTTGACTAGGCAAGCAGTTCTGGCATGAGTTCAGCTATAGCTGGTCCCCTCATTCCCCCTTATTCATGAAGTTAGCAGCAAAAATATCCATGTTTATCTGAGAATGGCACCATTATTTCATAAAGCCAGTTTATTTCCCTTTCTCTTTTTGTATTGGAAAAGTTCCACGACATAAACTGAGCATTTACTGCAGGCAGATTTTCTTCTCATTGTTCCAGGGTAAGATGTGAAGGGGAACGGCAGGAGGCCAGCTGTTCTCTAGCTATGTAAGGTGAAAATGGTATTTTGAAGAAGATCAAAATCAGTAGCAAGTATTCAACCCCTTCCATGATGTGCCCTATTATTTTGGCTGCAGACAGGTGACAGCAACCCTTGTGAGCAAAATGAGATGCAACAGTTTTTAATCAAACTCTGCTCAGGGAGCATAAACCAGAGGAAAGCAGACCAAATAATAAGAGTGATTCTCAGGCAGGTTTACTTGAGCCATGATAAATAATAACAACAACAAAAATACTTTGCATTCCCAGACTTTGCCTTACCTTGCTTTCTATTTTTGAAGCAGTGCCATCTTGTAAAAAATAAACAACAAACAAAAACAACAAAACAAACAAAAAGCAAAACAAACAAAACACCACAAACAAAACAAAACCCTATTATTCCCTTCCTAGGACTTTGATAGGGACAAATCTGACAACTGACAGCAAGGCTGGAGGCTGCATTGTGTGACGTAAGGGAAAACTGAACCCCTCTGGTGCTGCTCTGCAGGCTGCAGTCAGCCTCTGCTTACCTTTAGCAAATGCATTAAAACAAGCACATTCAGGAGTTAAACCTTCAGGAAAATACACCTGGCATTTCTTGGTTTGCAAATTCCTTCTTCTTTCAGGGTAGGAAGGTATTCATGACTGACACATCAATCCTTCCTCCTGCTTGGTACCACAGGTGGGAGCTCATGCTGCTGGAATAAACATCTCAGGAGGCTCAGTCCTGGAAAATGTTAACTGTCTAGGAGCTGCTCTGTCATAAGGGCGTTTACTGTTTGAGTGATATTGATTGACGCCCTGCAAGGGGGGCAGGGAGTGCTGGTTGTGCTGCTGTGACAGCAGCAGCAAGGAACCCACCTCTGCACCATCCCCAGGACCCATAGACTCGCAGGAGCAGAGCTTTGCTGCCTGCAGGTGTCCCTGCCCATAAGGACCTGCTGTTATTAGTCCAGGAGGACAGAAGAAATGCAAAGCCAAGCAGAGGGGGTGAGCCCAGCACTGCGTCCCTCCAAAAGTCTCCAGGAGCCTCCAGGGGGTAGCACCGAATAAACCACACGTGAGGCACGGATCAGCACCCTGAGGGGCAGGAGAAAACTTGCTGCCTCCCTGGACACAGCCCCAGAGAGCTGGCTTTGGAGAGAGCTTCAGGGGCCCTCCATGTCACACCAGCCTGGAAGGGTGCCACCTTGGAGACCCACCATTTTGCACTCATAAAACTCATGCAAACCAAGCTGATGGGAGCTGTACCAGTCCAAGCAGAGCACTTGAACACTCCCTGCCTGCAGACTCACCACTGTCCTGGGGGGGTCAGGGGGGTGGAATTTCACCCACTCCCACGGGGAGGGCTGGGACAGGGCTCCCCCAGCTCCCAGAGGGTACCAGCCCCACACCATCCCCACACACACCAACATCAGGCAGGTCCATCACTAACCTCGTGCCAGGCACGTGACAGCAGAGCGAGCCCAGGGAGCAGTGCCCAATTCTAGAGAAAACCTCAGGAAAGGGTCGGAGTCAGAAAGGAGCACCCAGCAGCTCCCTGTGCACTTGCTCAGCTCAGCCCACAAACTTTACAAACCCCGTTCCATTATAGTCATGCTAATAACAATCGTTAATCAGTTATTTAAAGTCATTCACCTGAAAAGCTGGGAGCATTTTTGGGTTGTTTTTTGGAGCTGGTATAAATCAACCTTATAGGCAAAAGAATAAATACAGGGAGACAGCTGTACAGATCACACTGTCACACCAATCACTGCTTAAAAGCACACACTGTAAATAGCAGACAAAATTCACCCCCAGTGGAATGGCATTGACTGCACGGGCTGGAGCTGCAGCAGGGATAAATTGGCCTATCAAAAATACATAAAAATTTAGAAACATAATTCAGTGACGTGTGGGTGTGATTTATCACAGCTATGTCACCTCAAATGACAATATCGCTAGCGAATTGTTAAATATTATGGGCTCTGCTAAGATTCCTAAGGGGCCAAATAGCAAAGGAGGTGGCAGAGGTTGGATGGGGCAGGAAGGGAATCACACACTGACCCAATGGCCAAGGTCACCAGCCACTCACTCGGTCCTGAGCCTGGGGACAGACACGCCGGGGAGGTGGCAGCTCTCACCTGCACAGGTGGCATGTGGCCACGCGTGTCCCTGGTGGTGCCAGCAGGAGCACAGGTGTTGTCATCAGACCCATGTAGGCACCAGATCCCTGGTCTCTTGTCTCAAAAGTGGGAGAGTAAAGTCAACAGGAAGCCAGTGCTTTGGGAGCCCAGCACATTTGTCCTCCAGCTGCCGGTTTCTGTTGCAGCTCCATGATGCCATCAGAGCAATGTTTTCCATTTCCTGCAGCTGCAGTTTGCAAAATAAGCCTTGCAGGGAGTGGGAGGGAAAGGAGACTTATTTTATTTTTGGTGACTCTCACAGTTTTACCAAGATCTCAGACCTTCAGCAGATCATCAGGCTGCTGTGTGGACACTCATCAGGAGCCGAGCCGGTGGTGTCTGACCAGCTGAGTACAGTGTGTAGCCACAGTCAGAGTCCTTAGGTTCAGTGCCTGGGCTCAGCAGGGAGCATCACAGAGACCTCCTGTATCACAGTCTGTACCTAATGACAATCACGTTTTCACGGAGAAGGGCTGAGGAATTTTGCCCTAGTCTTGAAGTGTCCAAACACAGCAGTTCTACTCAGGGGCGCAGACTCAGGCAGTCCTGTGGCTCAGGATGACTCCACTGATGGTCCAGCCTGGGCAGCCCTGCTGCAGCGAGCAGGGGGTTGGGAGAGCACACCCTGGCCCAGGGGAGGGGAGCAGTTGGGATGCAGAGCCAGGCTGGTGGAATAAACCAACAAACAGCTGTTTTCTCTTGGAAAAAAACCCACAACTTGCTAAATTGCCTTACCAATATTGGATTATTGCAGATACCGGGCAAGGCAGTATCAGTCACAAAGCATTTGTGGGATGCAATTTTATTAGGGATATCAATAAAAATAAATAGATTTTTCCCAGTGTGCTCCCACGCTTGCTTGGAAAGGCTCTTTTCATTGCTCTGGCACCAGCATGAGGATGGGTACCCTGTGTCCTCCCTGCTGCTGGGGCAGGGGACAGCCAGGGACCCCAGGGGTGGCTGCTGGTGCACAAACGGGCCACATCCAGCCCAGGCTGCTGGTGATGGTTCCTCTGATGTGGTCACAGGCTTCCATCTAAAAGAGGGGGGTGGGTGGGCAGGAGGAGCCATCCACATTTCCTGTAATCGAGGTGTCATGATGCATTAGTCTGGAGATGGAAGAGAACAACAATTGCATCTTAAACTGTGATAGTTAATTTATCATTGCGGAACTGAAAGGCAAAGTGCAAGTGTGTTTTTTTTCCCCACCCTGGATAGATGGTTATAAAACAGAAACACTTAATTTTTTAATTATTTTTTTTTTCTTCCCCCACAGCTGTAAAAATAGAAAGCTACCAGCAGAATCAAGAAGAGAATTGTGGGTCTTATGACAACTTATGCCCCTGAAGAACTTCACCAAATATTTCTAGCAGGAGTTGCTAATAAATTCAAACTATATGACTGCTTGTTGTGCTTCTGTTAATTGCTGTTTTTACACAGCTCCATAGCTAATCCCTTCCTCTTAACCCAAATTTTATTAAAATTCCATTGCAGTAAAACAAGCAATAGTTATTTGGGCTTTTGTCCATTTCTTTTTCAAAAATTCCATCCACCTAGGAGTTCTTGTAGGCAAGAGCTTTTAACCTCATGTGACTGAAAGATCCACCAAGGTAACAAAAGGTGGTGCAACTTAAGGAAGGCCCTACAC
>NW_009953098.1:10536325-10547561 GCF_000747805.2 Chaetura pelagica | reverse complement strand
AAGGGACCAGGATCTCATCCCAGCACTCACCTGGCCCACAAGAGGCTTTTTGCTTTGAAAAAGCCACCCAGAGAGCACTATTTGTTTTTGCATCTCTCCTCTTCTCTCCTGACCACACCTTATTCCTGAAAGAAACAAAAATATTCCAGAAACAACTGTTTTCTTGGGAAAAGTACAGAGAATTTGTTTGGCTTCTCAGTTATTTACACTTCAGATCTCTGAGGGTAATGGGGCTCTCCCACCCATGCCTGCTGTCATGCTCCTGCTCTGCAGAGGTACAGAAGCAGCCCAGATCCCATCTCCCACCAGCACCACAGGTCATGGGTTGGAAGGATGACACGGGTTGGGTGCTCTCTGTATAGCCTAAATGATGGCTTGGATAGAGAACAGAGTTTGATGCACCTCAATTATTTGTCCCTTCTCCCAAAAAGCTGGGGACCTCATTCCCACAGTGTAGGTGTTTGTAAGAAGCTGCTGTCACTCTGCCTCTGGCCCTCCTGCCCATGCTGGCCTGCCCTGAGCATCCACTTAAGCACAGCATAGATCACTACAGTCACCTTTTTAAGTATAATCTTCTGGACAACACTACAACATAACTAAAGCAATTAAGAGAAATATAACTAAAAGAAACAGCAAAACTGAAAGAGGGTAGATTGAGACTAGATACAAGGAAAAATTGTAGACTTGCAGTGCTAGGTTAACATTTGGGCTTCACAATCTTAAAGGTCTTTTCCAACTAAAATGTTTCTATGATTCTAAAAATTTTTTTATGATGAGGGTGGTGAGGCACTGGCACAGGCTGCCTGGAGAGGTGGTAGATGCCCCATCCCTGGAAACATTTGAGGTCAGGTTGGATGGGGCTCTGAGCAACCTGATCTAGTTGGAGATGCCCCTGCTCATTGCAGGGGTGTTGGACTAGGTGACCTTTAAAGATCCCCTCAAACCCAAACTATTTTCTGGTTTTATGATAAACCCCAAACATGTTATTTCTTTCATAATCAGATTCTCTCTTTCCAAAACCAGGTATATCCAACCAGCTCCTTCAGGGCAGACAAGTACAGCCTGTTGGCATCGAGAGATGCTCTGAAATGTTAGTGAATCATTTCCACACCCAATAGATTATGCTACTAATAAAATCTGGCATATGTCCAGCCTGAACACCTAGGCCTTATTTGCAGCTGGAAACATATCTGGCTTGTATTCAAAAACAGCTTAATTAAAAGGTGGCCTCTAGATTGAAGAAAAAGTAAAGTATTTTTCCAGATTTTGATCACTGGCTGCAGGCAACAGGAAACTGAAACATACTAGTAAATTCTGCCCAGCTACACAAGGTAAAAGCAGCTGAAATGCTATCACATGCTGCCGGAGGGTTTGGGATACGAGTTGGCCCTTGGACATTTCAAAGTCAGATACTGGAGAATTCAGTCAGTAAGATAAAAAAGGAGATAACTTGGAAAATGAACCAGAGGTTCTTGGTGGGGCTCTGGAATCTTGACCCTGCCTCCCTTTGTGCCTAGTCTTGCAGCTGCACTTACTGCTTCACTTGTCTGCTAAACGCTGTGGGTGCAAACTGGACATACTGGAAGCAAATATGGGAGCTTTGTCCACAGTGGAAGCTTTCCCAACATTAGGAAGCAAATAACTTGAGAAAAAGACCATTTGGATTCCATATACATTGTCATTTTATAGGGCTGCGGCAAAACAACTGCAGAGCCCAAAGCGACACGTTTCCCGGTTCTCTCGACGTGGTTTGAGTTCAGCACAAAATGGGATACTAAATTAAATATGGCTATCACAGGCTGATCTTCCTCTCTCAAATATCTCATTATGCACAAATACCTGTCCATGTGTAATCACACCCAGGTGCCCACAGCGATCCACTTACCCACGGAAGAAAAGGAGCTTTTTGATACTCTGCTGCAACACTTATTGACAAAGTCCCAGGGGTGTAGCACCTATTCTTCTTGGCATTACCCATATAATGCAAGATATAAAATTCGCAGTAGATGTTCTAAGTTTGTATTTAATAGACCTGGAGGCTCTGAGTGCCTTTTCACAGATTGTGTTCCAGCTGTCTGCCGATATTTGAATGTGCAGGTCCTGGTCCCACGCTGTGCAAACAGGCAGCCTCCCACACAGCCTGTGTACCAGGAGTAATTTATGAGTCTATCTATAAAGGAAATAACAGTGCGTTAAGAAGGGGTTATGTAAAGCTCTGAGATTGAGAAGTAGCTCAGTTAACTCAGTACAACTTCCCAACATCACCGTTATGTTTCAGCTGATTTACAAATACAGGAGGCCTTCAGCTGGTGATTCATATTCCTTCTGAAGCCAACAGGGGGGAAAAAAAAACCTGTAATAACTGTCTCTACATAAATCTCATGTCACTGAAAGGCTCCTACCTTGAAACCTCATATTCATTAACCATCTTTTGCAAATACAAGTGTCTGAATTGAACTGCAAGTCCCAAGACACTGTGGGATCTGCTGGTACCAACCAAATAGAGGAAAAAATAAAATAAGAGGCGATGGCCATTTATTTTCTATCTCATGCCAGAGGGATTTCTTCTAAATTGTCATTTAAGGCAGATCCTACAGGCAATGTATTGAATTCACGTAATAAAAGCCCACCTGGGGTGCTCAGCACCCCTGTCAGGAGCAACCCAGGAGTGCCCACACAGTAGCAGGGCTGTCCTGCTTTCCCCCCTTCCCTGCAGGCAACCCAAGGGACTCAAGGGACTCCCCCTGCCCTGAAATCCAGGCTGGGCACTCAGGTTGCTCTAAAAAAAAACTGATTTGCAGCACACTTTTTTTGCGGTTCCCCCCCCCAAAAAATACCCCAGGAAATCAGCCTGTAGCTGTCAGACACCTGCTTTACACAAAGAATTTCAACCCTGACTTGCAAACCCAGCCAGCAGATAATGGGGTCTGAACAACAGAACCTTCCCTAATTACTGAGCAGGTTGTATTTAACAGTCTCCCTTCACTTCTCCACTGCAAACAAGACACCAAACACAAAAGTTGCAAGCCTCTCAGTTTAACAAGTTGAGCATTATTTATTTAATGTCCCTCAGAACATGAATATTTAACATGGAAAATAACCTCTAACCAGGAGAAAGTTATCAAAATCCATATGTGCCCCCTCCCCACCCAGAGGGCGAGCTGAGTTTGCTGCTTGGCTCAGGTTAAAGGGACACAGAGCAGAGGTTTCATCCATCACCTCAGGAGCTTCCACGCCAGCCCTCATGGCCAGGGCAGTGGCCTACAAGCTTCTCTCCACAGCTCAGCCTACAAACCACTGATGCCTGTCATCAGCTTGGACCTGCTTACCAGCAACGAGGTGGGAGCAACCAAAGGGTGCCTGGTGCGGAGCTGCAGCCAGAGGGCTCCTGCTGGAGGCTGATGCTGGAGTATGTCCCCAAAACACTGCCTGGAGGTGGCCAGGTCTGGCGTTTGGGCAGATGACCAGGCTACCTGGCCAGCCTTTCCAGCTATGATGGTGAGCTGAAGGCTGTCCTGAGCTGTCGGATGAAAGAGTTTATTTCAAATGATGGTTTTCAAAAAGAGTTCTCCTCACTTTACCCCAAGCTGGTGCCAGCAGAAAGCATTTCTACTCTCATAAAAAGAGTTATTTTCTTTAGATCTCTCTCAATTACCTTGAGACTATTACTAACATGTTATCTACCCTTCTTGTGAGCAATTCTATCAAAAACTTCAGAGGCAAAGATTAAACCAAAACATTGACAATTCTCCCTGAAACCCACAGATTGCCTTGATTTTAACATTTCAAGAAAAAGCCAACTGTGGGCATGGCATTTTTTTCTGCATTTTTCAGCCATCAACATTGCTGGTCTTGAAGGGTTTCCTCATCAGCATTGGAAGTATCTCAGAGACCCACCAGAGATGGCTATTGCAGTGGGGTCAGCCCTCTGCAGCCCTGGTTGCACCATGGGGCTAGAAGCACCACCCCTGCCATGGAACTGCATCATCACCACCATCACTCAGGCCAACAATGTCAGGCAAATGGATCCACATAAATTAGGCTCATCTAGAAATGAGAGATAACCATATTTTCCTACCTTGAAGGCCCATTAAAGGAGATCTTCAGTTAGCACTGGAGAGGCAAGCAGAACATCACCACGATGAGTGCCATAAAAAGGTGTCCATGAAATGTGTCAATCAGCCAGGCAGCCTTAGCCAAGTCCTACCCTCTCTCCTCCTTTCACACAAGTGAGACAGCCCAAATGTAAAAGCCAAGGAACTGTCTGCCATTTTCTCTGGTATTTTAGCCACTGGGACTCAAGCTTTGCCAACTGTTAGCACCTAATGTTGCAACCAGCACATTTCAGCTTCAGCTTGTGAGATTTCTGGCATTGCACTGAAAAAGATGCTGCTCTCCTAAAAAAAGCACTTTTTGCAATGGAAGCTTCTTATGAAAAATGATTCACACCCATTTTCCACCAAACTGTGTTGAAAGACAAGAAAAAAAGAGAAAAAAAATAAATTAGGAGAGAGCAGCAAGCAGGCAGTGCTGGGAAACTCCCTGGGGAGATGAGACCTTGGCTCATGGCACAGCAGAGTGATAGTGTGATTTGCTTCAGTGTGGTTTGTAGGGCTGGGACCTTCACAAGCTTCTCCATCTGGCTGGGAAGAGGAAGAGCTGAAATAATCCTCACCAAGTGACAAGGCTACACAAGATCTTCCCCTCTGGGAGGTGACTCCATCACTGTTTGGTTCAGGGATGCTTGTGACACCTAATAGATTGGCTGGACTGGGACTAGGCTGGGCTCTGGAACGGCTCTGTTCTGGGCTTACTGGTTTCCTGCAGCTCCTCCAGGAAAGAATCACTTCCCAAATGCATTTTCACTTCAACAACAGAGATGTCAGTTCTGCCAAGCTGTGGGTTTTGCAAGCAGCTGCAGCACTCAGCCCTCCTCCTTGCACTGACAGCTCAGGGTAAATTTCTGGGTGCAGTCTGACACCTGGCCAACCTGAAAGTTGGAAAACAAAGAGGATGAAAAGCAGATTCATTATAGACCAACTAATACAGCAAAGGACTCCTGGACAAAGGTTGATGACATTCACTTCAGGATAATTTTTAAATAAATACGAGGATTCACAGAAGAAAAAAACATAGTTGGGAAAAAGATTCTTTTTGAAGCATAAATATAGTTCATTTCTATACCCCCTCCTCCACATATCAATTAATGAAGCAAATCATCCATCTGAAGCAAAGATGTGGGAGAAAAACATAGTTATCTATTTGAACTACAAAAAAATTAAAGAATCTAGAATGAAACATATAATTAGCCTGTAGGACTTGCTGCTGCAGGTTATTGATGCAAAAAAAAAAGCTTACTAACTTTCAAAAGGGGACTCAACAGCAGCAAGAACAGCTTCTGCTGCTCTACCAAAGCAGGGAAGCATTCATAGAATCTTAGGGGCTGGAAGGGACCTCGAAAGATCATCTAGTCCAAAGTCCAACCCCCCTGCCAGAGCAGGGTCACCTAGAGTACATCACACAGGAAAGCATCCAGGTGGGTTTTGAATGTCTCCAGTGAAGGAGACTCCACAACCTCCCCGGGCAGCCTGTCCCAGGGCTCTGTCACTCTCACAGTAAAAAAATTTTTTTGGATATTCACCTTGAACCTCCTATGCTCCAATTTGCACCCATTACCCCTTGTCCTATCACTGGTCATCACTGAGAAAAGCCTAACTCCATCTCCCTGACACTCACCCCTTACATATTTGTAAACATTGATGAGGTCGCCCCTCAGTCTCCTTTTCTCCAAGCTAAAGAGACCCAGCTCCCTCAGCCTTTCCTCATAAGGGAGATGTTCCACTCCCTTCATCATCTTCGTAGCTCTGCGCTGGACTCTTTCGAGCAGTTCCCTGTCCTTTTTGAACTGAGGGGCCCAGAACTGGACACAATACTCCAGATGTGGCCTCACCAATGCAGAATAGAGGGGGAGGAGAACCTCTCTTGACCTACTAACCACACCCTTTCTAATGCACCCCAGGATGCCATTGGCCTTCTTGGCCACAAGGGCACATTGCTGGCTCATGGTCATCCTCCTGTCTACCAGGACCCCCAGGTCTCTTTCACCTACACTACTCTCCAGCAGGTCAGCCCCCAACCTGTACTGGGACATGGTGTTGTTCTTCCCCAAATGCAAAACTCTACACTTCCCCTTGTTGAATTTCATCATGTTTCTCCCCGCCCAACTCTCCAGCCTATCTAAGTCTCTCTGAATGGCAGCACAGCCATCTGGTGTGTCAGCCACTCCTCCCAGCTTAGTGTCATCAGCAAACTTGCTGAGGGTCTTCTAGAGAGAGGCAGGTCCAGCCAGAGCCCAGCTACAGTACTCATAGTTCTGCCCCCCCACAGGCTCCAGCCTGTATCACATTTTACCCAGCTTTGTGTTGTTTTTTTTTTTGTTTTCAGTTTACTATTTTTTAATCTACTTCCCCATGTAGGAGCATCTCCCTGCCTGCCCTGCAGTGCAGTCCCAGGCCCTGCTGGGGCAGCTCCCCATGTGCTCTCAGGAGCTGCCTGACTTTCCCTGGACCATAAGGGCAACGAGGGCAAACATCAGTGAACAAAACCCTTCATACATTGGGGCCCACATTGATGCTCCTGGGTGATTGAAACAACGGAACCTTCATCAGGGATGCTGGCTCAGTCCCCTGATAGGAGGCAATCAACAGATCGCAACAACCCGCCACATGAGGGGTTTCATTCCCTGGTGTTTGGGGCTCCTCTGATTGAAGGCAGGCAAGAAGCACTCCACATGGCAATTTTCATCAGCCCCTGGTGCTGCAGGACACATAGCTGATGAACTACCAGCTGGCAGCAGGAGGACATGTTCCCACCAATTAGCTGCACGATGATGCTCTGCAATCTCCGCGGAAGCAGCAGGCTGGGGCCAGGCCTGGCCACGGGCTGGGTGGGTGCTCTGTTGGGCTGGGGTATTCAAGTTTAGATGGAAATGAGGAGTTCAATGTCAAATCTACAAGCCCAAAAACTCAGCAGATGCCACATGTATAAACAGAAACAAGGGTTAATATGACTCTGGACAAGGCTGACACGAGCTTTCAGAGATACATGGCAAGACCATCCCTTAGCAGTCATCTTTTTTCCCAGAGATTATCACTTGCATAAACATGAAACACTAATGGGTCACATCTGTAAAATCCTCTTTATCTTTACTGTTTATTTGCAAATGCAGTAGCTGGGAGAGACCCCAGGCAGGCTGGGCAGCACTTATCTTCACCAAACCTTGGAGCCATGCCCAACCTCCAGAGTGCTTGTGTTGCCACTAGCATCGGTGCAGAGACAAGTGCAAAATGCCATGGCAGGGAGCTGGAAGCATCTCCCTGCACTCTTCTGCTGGAAACAGCTTCCCAAAGCAGAGAGAAAACTCCTGCTTGGTGCCCACTGATGAAAAGTTTTCTGAAACAGACAGGTCAGCAATACTCAATCAGTCCCAAAGAAATGAACATTTGACATCTCTGCAGGTAGAGCAGAGGTTTCACCAGCTCAGTTAAAAATTTACATCTTGCTTGATCACAATCTTTTTTAAAAAAAAAAAAAGTGAACAGAAAATTATTCCCTCACAAACAAGATCACTTTAAGTTCCTCGTTTGCCTTCGAAGGAGATTTAAGGTGTTTCTCTCTTCCTCTGCAATCTGGCTCCCTTTTGAAGATAAAAGCAAGGAACGTTTGAGGGCCTTTTTATTTAAGAAGAAAAAACCCTTCTCGTCTTTGAAAGTATTTTTCTTAGACAATTGCTGTCTCAAATTTTAACAATACTCACTAATTTACACCTCATTCAAAAGCCAAATGGTAACTTTGATTTTTTTATTTTTGTTATTTATTTATTTATTGCCTCCTGAATGTTACTATGCTTTTGTCTTAGTGGCATTGACATCTCTGCAGGTAGAGCAGAGGTTTCACCAGCTCAGTTAAAAATTCACATCTTGCTTGATCACAATCTTTTTTTTTAAAAAAAAAAAAAAGTGAACAGAAAATTATTCCCTCACAAACAAGATCACTTTAAGTTCCTCGTTTGCCTTCGAAGGAGATTTAAGGTGTTTCTCTCTTCCTCTGCAATCTGGCTCCCTTTTGAAGATAAAAGCAAGGAACGTTTGAGGGCCTTTTTATTTAAGAAGAAAAAACCCTTCTCCTCTTTGAAAGTATTTTTCTTAGACAATTGCTGTCTCAAATTTTAACAATACTCACTAATTTACACCTCATTCAAAAGCCAAATGGTAACTTTGATTTTTTTATTTTTGTTATTTATTTATTTATTGCCTCCTGAATGTTACTATGCTTTTGTCTTAGTGGCAGAAGGGAGAGTCTTAAAGAAATCAAACTACCAGCTCCATCCCAGATTTCCTCAATTTGTTATGTAATTTCTTAAAAGGACCCATAAAGCCACTTGGAGGGAAAAAAATCTTTTAAATAAAGAAAGAATATAGGGGTTTTTTTCACCCATCTTGAAGTAGATGAGACTAAAAAAGGCACTTTATTTGAAACATCATATTACAGCCTGAGAAGAAAAGCTGACAAGGTGTCCCTGGTAGGAATTTCATTCACAGGGACCTGACAGAGGAAACCCAGAGACTTTCTTCAAGGACAAAGAGAAAGAAAGTTTTGAAAAAGATGAGCTCAACTTTAAACAGGTTTGTTGGGGGTTTTTTTGTCAGCCTGGCAGGGTTTTACTGACAGAGCAGTGTTTTAGGAACCAGGTACTAGGGGCTACTCAAACTGCTCTGAGTTGCTCCAACAAATAAGAAGCTCATCTAAGTGACCAGAGAGATTTCCCCTGGGAGAAGAACCCCGCCTGGATCTCACTGCCAAGGGAGAAGGGGGTGGCCACAAAAAGGGGAAGCAGAGAGGGCCAGTGCCTGTGTCCTGCTGCACTCGAGGGCTTGCAGTGATGCTGCAGCACAGCTGGAGCATCCCCAGCCACACAGTGCTCAGGGACCTACATCTCCTTCCAACCATCCCCACTAGAGGGGCAAACCAGTCCTCCCCTGCCCCTGGGGCCATCGACATGAGCTGGTCCTCCAGAAAGCTTAATCAGAGAATCACAGACTAGTTTGTGTTGGAAGGGACCTTAAAGATCATCTAGTTCCAAACCACTGCCATGGGCAGGGACACCTCCCACTCGACCAGGTTGCTCCAAGCCCCATCCAACCTGGTCTTGAACACTTCCAGGAATTGGGCAGCCACAGCTTCTCTGGGCAACCTGTACCAGTGCCTCACCACCCTCAAAGGAAATAATTTCTTCCTAATATCTGACCTAAATATCTCCTAAATATCTTCCTAATATCCTCTCTTCCAGTTTGAAACTGTTACACCTTGTCTTATCACCACACGCTTTTGTAAAAAAAACCCTCCCCAACTTTCCTGTAGCCCTTTCAGGCACTGGAAGCTGCTCCAAGGTCTCCCAGGAGCCTTCTTGTCTCCAGGAGCCTTCTTGTCTCCAGGCTGAACACCCCAACTCTCTCAGCCTGTCATGAGTCTCTCCCCACCTCCTGCTGTGCACATGCACACACACACGCACAGGCTGTGCTGTTCACACACATGCATGCCCACCAGGGACACATGGTGAAATGCATCCAGCCTGTTCTTTCCCAGGGGGAGCAGATCCTCCCGTGGCTGCTCCTGATGGAGCACACGCACCAGCTCCCCCTGTGCTGCCACCCAAATCCCCCCGACAGGCACACCAAAGCCATCTATTCCAGTCTCCTCTGAGATGGGCTGAGAGCAACCAATCCTCATGCCCCAATCTGGTTCAGCTCCCTGCTGCTTCACAGCTGGAGAGAAGCCCTGAGGCTGCTGTGTGCAGGGTGAGCATCACTCGGGGCTGTGGGGCCTTCAGACCAGAGATGAAAGGTGAAGGCAACAAGAGAATCAAGTGTGAGCAAGAGGTCATGAAATGTCAAGGTGGTTCTGGGGAAGAGAGGCTGATTTTTACACCAGGCACTGGAGCTGGGCAGGGGTGAAGAAGACTAAATGGCTCTGGGGAGAAAAACAGGCTTTGGTTTGTTGTTATTTATCAGTTTCTGAGCACTATAGTAGCTGTGGTGGGTGTGTTTGCACATCTCTAATTAGTTAAACAGTTTGTAAGTAGCCCTGGAAGAATGGCAAATTAACCCAGGAGTCTGGTGCTGGAGACATTTCGTACTGAAAAAGATGTGTTTGGTGGCAGCCTCACAGATTCTCTCCTGGATCACACGCTTGCATCCAGGATGTTTTCTCTCCAACATAAAGCCAGTGAAAACAAAACCAAACAGCCAACCACCCTTTCCAACAAAAATAAATAGAGCTTAAGCATCAAAACATATCTGTACGTTTCTGCTATTTGCTTATAAAAAAAATAAAAACAAAAGTCAAAGCCTTCAATAGCAGACTTTCAGGTCTTTTCAGCTCAGAACATCATTCCATTTAGAAGTTTCCTCCAATTTTTAAATGCTTTCAGGTGAAAACAAAACCAAAATTAACCCACATGGCATTTTGCTTTTTGTCTTTTCATTTCTCTTTCATCAAAATGCCCCCACCCCGAGGCTGCCCCACCAGCTCTCCTGGCTCCAGGGAGCTTAGGATGCAGCTGCTCTGCAGCTCATCTCAAGGACACAGAACCAAGCCCAGGATGTCTCCACAGCCCCATTCCTGTCTGAACCACACCACCTAAACTCAGACACTGCACAGAACACCCCAGCATGGCCAGTACAGGGGCCAACCTGCTCCTACCTGCCCAGGTGCAACTCTCTTTCTCTCCAGCTCTGAAGAATATTGACTGCATTTTTTTCCAGCACGTCTCAAGCTGCATCTTCTTGGAGGACACAGTAAAGAAACCACCACCAAGCAGCCAAGGAGTTGGCACGTGTGCATCTGGTAAAACTCTTTCACAAATAACTTAATAATGACATGCAAATGAAAAGAATTCTGTATTAATATAGCTCTGCCACAATGCTATTACAAGAAAGATAATGGCCATGAGTGAGTTAGCACTGCATTAGGGAGCAGGTTCCTCTGCATCTTGCTTCATTAGCAGTTGCCCCATCCCTCATGCAATCATTAAAGGTGCACTACAAAGCTATAGAAGTGTGAAGGGGACAGGGATGGGGTGAGCTGTGCAAAGTATCATTCCAAGGACCTGTTTCTGCTCCTTTAAGATGCACGGCAGGGTCACCACTGATTGTTCTTTCCTCCCTCTACTCTTTCC
>NW_009953098.1:10513637-10536225 GCF_000747805.2 Chaetura pelagica | reverse complement strand
TTTCCCTGCTTGGTTTTCCCAGATTAGAGAACCAGGTTTAACTTTGCTGGCCCAGATTGTTCCTTCCTCCTCCCCAGCCATATCAAAAGCCATGGGAGGGTATTTATGTGAGGAAATCTTTGCAGAGAATTCCCTGCTCAGTCCCTGCACAGCACCAGGTTTGTTCTTATCCAGCTCCATGCAGCAGAAAAGCTGCTTTTATACCTCCCTCATGCAAAGACAGTTCTGCAATCCTCAGCAGCTCCCAGGTCACTCCTGCCTGAGCTGGGACAAGGACATGCCTGCATTTCCCCCACCCTGGGCACATCCCAGCCTTGTTTTTGGTGGCACAGGAGATACCCAGGGTCCCGGATCCCCCTCAGGGGAAGGCAGCTTAGGAGCTGCATCACCCTCCCTGGCACACGGGACCAATTCCAGCCCAGCAGCTCAGTGAGACAGACAGACATCTCCTTGACACAGAGATATTTCTGCAGTTATTATTTTTTTTCTTACCTTTTTATAACAATCTAGGTCTCCCCTCCTGGCTGCCAGCCCCTCTGTACTGCCAGCCAGGAGTGGTTCCCACAGCCCCTCTCTGCAGTTAATTGCCCAAGCTCCTTCCCTGGCACCCAGGGGAGAGCAAACGATCAGTATCCCTTCCAAAATGAGACTGTGGAGAAAATACACAAGTCCAAACCAGTAACTGTATTTCCTAGGGCTGGAGGGAGCCCTGCTGCCAGACCCAGAAGGAGCCTGGCTCCAGCTCTGGGCAAACAGCACATGGGTACCCAGGGCACTGCTGCTTGCTGTAGGGCAGGGGAGAGATGTGCCAATGGTGCTACCATTTCTGTGGCCAAGGGGAGGAGAGCAGAGCCCTCCACCACTGCTTCTGCGGCCCCAGGGTGCGGCTGCAGCCTCCTGCTCACTCCCAGCTGGAGGGATGGCCAGGATTAGCAGGTTTACATGAGACTGTGCCCCTGAGAAACTTGAACTGGGCAATGCTGGCCTCATCACCTCCATGTCCACCTAAATGCCTAGCCAGAGCCCCCGGACACCTCATGCCAGCAGGTTCCTCCTCCCTCAGCAATGCTCTGCAGGCTCCACCGTGGCTGCTGCAGCCCCTGATCCTCTGCAGCTGGTTGGGTTTGTTCTCTTTCATTGTTAACTTTCCAGAACAAATGTGCAAACTGGGCAAAGAGTTCCTTTTGCCCCGTGTCTCCCCTCAGGAGCAGAGCTATTCTTTCCCAAGATTTAGACTTTTCAGATGTTGCTGCCCACGTTTTTCTCTCCCCTGTGTTGCTGTAGAGCCTCGAGCCAGGCTCAGGGATCAGCCCCGCAGCCCCTGCCGTGAGATGGGCAGCAGGACAGGGAGCACAGCTCCCATCCCACTGCCCCACGCTCTGCCCCTTTCCAGCAGCTGGAATGAAATGCTTTCAGCCTCAAAATGAAAAGAGAAAAGAAAAGGATGTCCCGTTCCCTCATGCACCCCCCTGGACTTCTCCTTTCCCTGGTCTATCAAATGGCCAGCTCCTTTTGAAGTTACCATGGCAGTGTGAGCAGAGCAACAGCACAACCGGCAGAGGAGGAGAGTGAGGGGAAAATGACAATGAGGGTTGGAACTAAATGATCTTTAAGGTCCCTTCCACAACCCAAACCATTCTGTGATTCTATGGTTCTATGAAACATGCCAGCACAGGGATGGGAGAGGACAGGACAGAAGATCCTCTGATGTCTGTGAGATGTGGTATGGCTTGCCCACCAGGGAAATTAGAACAAGCAAATAAATATTCAGCCATGAGAAGACAGACAAAAAGTAAAGAGAGATCTAAGAGCAGAGCTGGGTAAAGGACAAAAGGAGAAGCAAAGCAGGGACAGAAATTCAACTAATTAGAGTACAAGGGGTGTTCAGAAAGAGAAACAGAAGAAGGTGAAAGACAATTTGGCATTAAAATCTAGAATGAGACTAATTTCAGGAAGCAGCAGGTTTGATGGAAAAAGAAAAAAACATGGAAAAAATGCCCATGACAGACTGCTCCCAAGCAGCCAGCTAAGCCACTGCCTCAGCACAGGCTCTGCACCCAAGACAGCACCCCATGTCAAACCACCCCCACAAGCCCAAGTAAACCACAGCCCATCAGACACACTGTCAGCTGGGTGTTGCTTGCAAGGAGCAGCTCAGGACAAGGCTTCGGCTCATGGGTGTTCCTCATCAGGAAAGCCCCAGCACCCTGCAGAGCCCAGCACAGAACCAGGCTTAGCCACCCCACCCAGCACGTCCCCACTCTGTCTGTGTGGCAGCAGGTAGGGAAGGGGTGGGTGCTTCAGAAACCTTGCAGAGAGAAAAAGCACAGGGCAGGGGAAGGAGGCACAACTTCCTGAAAGTCTCTGCTGCTGCTTACAGTGAGTCACACTGCCCCACTTCTGCTTCCTCCCTGTGTCATAGGATGTCTGCCCTCAGGTCACAGCCCTGTCCTTGCTGCAGGAGAGCTGAGCTAAGCCTTGCCCCTGCACCCCAATAATGAGAACCTGGGTTCTCCCTTAGTGCCCATGACCAGCATAAGAACCCCTCAGTACAACCAGCTGGGAAACCATTGCTGACCTCTCTTCCAGCCACGACTGGATACCTTCTAGTGCAGATCTAATTACCCCAGCAACAAAGACCTGACATTTCCCTCCTGGGCTATTCCACAGATTGCATTGCCAGGAAGTCATTCAAAGCATCCCATTTTTCTCGGCGTGAGTCTGTTCTCCCAGCAGAGCCATGTTAAATAATTCCTTTTTTGCTCTGGAAGTTTAAAATCTTCATATGTCATTTTGGCATCCCACCTTATTTTAAATGGTTGACATTTCTTCAATCCTGGGCTTACCTGGAGGGTGGAAGCAGAAGACCCAGAGACTGAAAAACTTTGCAAAGCAAAAACCTTACAGAACAGGAAGGCAGGATGAAAACAGCATCCCACGCATATTTAAAAGCCCAGAGTGAGCAGGATTATGGTTGCTTGGCCTGAAACAAACGGTTCCACCTCTGCTGCCACTAATGCCATTAAATAACCAAGAGAGCGAACGTCGCTGATTAGAAAATAGCACAGGAGGTTTGTGAGCACTAATCAACTTTGCAGAAATGTTCACTTCCAGACCTAAAAAAACCCTTGGCAGTGTCCCTGTGAAGTTATTTCGGGTGAGGCTCTGCATACCCGAGCTGTCCCTTCACATTAGGCTTGATCCCTGCTCACCGTGTGCTCAGAGTGCAGCCTTAATGCTTCTCAATTACACGACAAGCAAAGCAACTTATTGGTGCTCCTTATGTTAATGTTCCCATATTTTTCATATTTATGATATCTAATTATGTTTGCTCCTGATAGTGATGTAATGTTTAGGTACTGAAGATTGAGAGGACTGCTCTAATGTTCATATATTTACATTATTAAAAAGTAATACATTACATAGGCAGTCTGCTGTGTAGGGCTGGATTCCTAGATGAGTTCTCAAGGCAAATCCATTATCTTCTCCCTCCTCTTGTCCCCTGTACAGATCCTGATAACTAGGATTGACTGGCAGTATTTAAAGTGACTGCCGCTGGTATCATGGTGCCAAAAGGGAAAAAGTATCTTATACATGCACGAAATTAAATAGGCCCAGGGGTCTCAAAGGACCACACTGCATTACCAGGCAGAGGAATTCAAAATGTTAGCTCAGAAGATCAGCATTGCAAAAATGGTGCAAAAAAAACCCCTCAAGAAGGCTAGAGAAAGGAAGCCTCTCCTGTGCAGTGCCATCAGAGACACTTTCTGTGGAAGTCCATTAGCTGGAGAAGTCTCTGCAAGCCCCTCTGATTTCAGACTGTCTTTTCCCCTTTGCTCAGGGCATTGCACGTGTCTGATGATCAGCAGGGAATACTGCAGAGCCCATTGCCCTCTTCAGATGGGGAGAAATGGTGTATTTATAGGAGAGGTTGAGTTGTTATAGTCCCTAAGGATCACCTTCTGGGAGGGGCACATTCCCTTTGGGAGTGCATCCTCCTCCAACTCTTCCTCGCTAATCACATCTTCAGAAGTTCACCAAAGAAGCAAAAACCAGGGCCAGTGCTTCATACATTTTTTAGACACACCTCAAAGTAGCTATCTCAGAGCGATAGTGTGTTATTCAGTATTACATGTCTAGTTGACTAAGGAAAGATGTCAAGACAAGGAAAAACTGAGGGGGATGGGAGGCAGAAGCTGTGGTTAGCCTTCCTCAGGGGACCTTCACAAACCAAGCAGGTGTTGAGCATCTTCATCTTCTGCCATGATCTGTGAGAACTGGGAGTGATCCTCAGCTCCTCTGTAAACGCAACACCTCAAATACTGGCTTCACATCAAAAGAGCTCTTATCTCAGAGTGAAAATGAGCCATAAGCATACGAGAGGACACAAAGATGTTCAGCACTAACAGTGCTGAAGGGGGTACTGAGAGAACAGCCTCTTGAGGATTTATTTACAAATTCCTAATAAAGGACAGATAGATGCTTTAATGAACTGAACTGCAGCAAGGATGCAGCTGTGGTCTCAAGGCCTGAGTGACTGACACTGCAGAAGGGAAAAGACAAGTCTGGGGCACTCAAGCTTTGCTGATCAGTTTTAGGTAACAAAAAAAAAAAAAAATAAAAAGCATAAATAGCATAAATAGCTGCAAAATCCTTACTGACTACAGCAAGATCTACCTAAGCACCCATGACCTGATTATAAACTACAGTCTGTTATCTATATATACCCCATCCTATGAGTGCTGTCAGTCACACCTTAGAAACCAACTGCATGGGGCACACACTGGAGGAGACAGTTTTGCCCTACGTTTAGACCCTGGACAAATTAATTGAATGATGGGGAGATGAGCAGGTGGACCTGCAGCACCTGCTCCAGTGAAGATCTTTCCATTCAGTATATCTCACATCTTTCAAAATGAAAATATATGAAACTAGGTCTTCCTGGCTATTTCTACTCCTTTGGATGTAATTTCTGTCTCCTTAGAGTGATGTGTGCTTACACCAAGGAATTGGAAATGACTCCTGAGTCAGTCAGTAATAGTGGTGGGGAGAAAGGAGGGGTTGCTTGCAAGTCAGAACTCATCTGCATTGACAGAGAAGTTGTAAGGCAGCTTCTGTGATTTCTACTCAAATTAAGCCTCGCACAAAGGAGGATTCTCAACCTCTTATTTTAATGAACACAGAGCTATAAGGACAATTACACTGAATGAAAGAAAATTAATTAACAGACACATCTGGGGACTAAAGATGCTTATTATCTAATATATAGGAATTTGACCTAGCTTAAAACTAATGACAGAACCAGAATGTACACGACATTCAGGTTATATAGAACTGAAATAAACATGGTGCAGAGAGAGATGTTGCTGATGTCTTTAGTATGAATACTGCAAGAGCAGGGAAGACAGGAGGAGAGCACGTGCTGTACATCATTTTCATAGAAATTTGCTTCAGTTGAGCTTGTACTTTACATGTGTTTTAACAACTGAACTTACTGGCAGGAGTGAGCTTGGCAAAGGGAATATTAGGTAATACTTCTATGAATATTTTCTCAAGCTGAAATTCTCTTTTGGAAAAGGACTTGCACAATGCAGCACTTGGCTTCCTAGGATGCCAACAGCACTTATGCAATTGATTGAGCCTGTGGTTGCCGGTGTCCCAGCACTTCAGCCAGGATGCCTGCTTTAAATGCTTGGTCAGGCATTTTTATTCTTGGAGGATTCATTCAAGGAGAAGCATCCATCCAGCCTGAGAACAGAGTGCACCATGTGGCCTACTGATCCAATTAAACTGACCAATAAACTTAAATCCAGCACCAAGGAATGTGCAATTAATTAATCACTTGCATGCAGTTGACAGGCCACAACTTATTTATCCAACTTCTCTGGCAAGAAGTAACTGAATTACGAGGAAATTCAAGAACATCATAAATTGTTTGTGGATTACAGCAAGGCAAAGTTTATTTAATAAGTCACTGCAAATTACTTGGCCATTTTATGTATGACAGAATCATTTTTGGTGTATAAGAACTTCTTGGATGGTGTTAAAGTGCAATACCATTGGGGTAGTGGCTGTGAAATCATATTTGGCATCTCAGGAGCTCCAGTTTAGCATGCTCCTCTTATTACAAGAATGTACAAATGTGTAGTTTTACCCATTGGTCCAAAAAATGAGCTTAATAGGAGTCAGGCACCACGGGTCTGCCTGCACTTTCTGATTGTATGAAGAAAAGCCTCTTTACAGACTAGAGCTACCAACTCCTGAAAAACACCAACAATGCAGAAACGATAGACATAAAACCTCACATCACTGCATTTAGGACAGAAGGTCTGTCTAACCATAATGCCCATTTCCTGAGCCCAGGCAAGGCTGCTCACTGCAGCAAGGCACATGCAGGGCCTTCCAGTGCTTCCCTGCTCTTATGGATGTGGGGGAGGGAGGAGAATTAGATGCACATGGTTCAACAGGATTTGGACCAAGGAAACTTGGCATGGCTCATGAATTCAGCTCTCTCCTACATACACAGAAAGCCAAATAAACTCTATGTGAAAGGAGCAAAATAAAATCTTCCCTGCTCACGTGTGCATGTCAGCAAGACCCTGGACCCACCTCAGCACAGACCAGAAGGGGGATGCAGGAGGAGTAAAATGAAAAGCCAACATCCAATCCCTCTGCACTCAGCTGCTAAGAACACCCTTGGGAGCAGATGTGCAGGGGGTGGTGATGCCAAGAGTGAGGAAAGGACCATGAGCAGCTCTGGCTCCCCCTGCACAGCTGCTTCCAATGGCTGTGGGGATTTGCCTGGCACAACAGGGATGAGCTCTCTACAAACCCCACAAGCACCAGGGGTGCAGAGGCAGAGCCACGAAGAAGGTCCTTTCATGTGGCTGGGATGGATTGAGGCAGCTCTAGAGACACGAGGGCTGTCTCTGCAGTACTGGTGACAGGGACTGGCAGTACAGAGAAGATGAAGATGTACAACTCCTCAGTCAGAAAGCAATGGATAAGAATGTTCTGAACAAAGGCACATATTGAGGTATGCAATCCTGGTTTTCTACAGTGAACTCTCCTGTATACAACTCCCAGGAACTCCTTATTCACTTTTATAATCCTATTTTTCTTCTGGGGAGATTCCCTTCATTCCATCTGCCCCCAGATCCACTGAGAATATAGGCTTGATTTATTCCTAAGGGAAAAAGGCTGCTAACACTCCTCCCAGGTACTGGTAAGCAGCCCCTTAACTCTGCATAGGAAGGACCCTTTCCTCATTGTGTTATTAGCATTCCCTACTACTTGTATGTCATTTTTCTTTTTCCTCTTCATTCTCCCCTTTTTTTTTTTTTTTTAACTTCTGCAGTGAATTCTGCTTCAACACCCACATGTCTGCTATTGAAGCCAATCAGCAGGATTGACTCAGGTAAGTTCTTTTATTAGGTACTGATTTCTTTGTGTCTAATGTCTTTATCCAGACTTCTTTGAAAAACCCCATTTTGGCTGAGCATATTGAAGCAAATGCCTCTCTCTCTTTCATTAGCAATTTTAGGGCAGCACTAGCAGGTTTTTCACTCCTCTTTCTTGAACTCGGGAAAAAAAAAAAAGGTACAGTGGTTTTATCTCTTTTCACTGTCTCCTGAGGATGTCCTGCCAACACTCTCCCACCTCCAAAATCGGACAGGAAAATGTAGGTCTCCAGTAGTCTGGTGAGCTGAGGTTTGGAAGCAACAACATTTCACAACATTGGCTTTCTCATTTCTTCAGACTAGAATTAGTTCTGCCACCAACATTTTGCCCAGGGCCCCCAACCCCAGGAGTGCTCACAGTGTCTCTCTGTCTCTCACACAAATTATTATGCTTCAATGAGGATGTTCCTAGCAGAGCTCTAACATGTCTGGCATGGATTCCTGTTATATCTAGGTTTTGACATTGGGCCTGCTCCTATAGAAGTCAATGTCAAAATTCTGTGTGAGTGTTAGAGCACAAGGATCAGGCCCACTCTTCTGATTTATGCAAGTTATTTTTATATGATAGTGAATTGGATGCAGTATTATAAAGTCTGGAACTAATCTGCATTCTAACACTTTATAAAAACCAGTAAAAAAAAAAATCCAAATTAACATCCTCCTTAACCTTTATTTTTATCAAGTGTACTAAATCAACTGAGGAATAATTGCTCTGAGGACTATGCCAAATGAGTGCACATTTAGTTTACATATTCCCTAATGTAATATGAATTGATGAACTTTCTGAGATACACATGATATAAATGATCATGATGTGCCATTCTTAATTCCTTTCAATTGTCTCTGAAAAAAACTTTGCTCTTAAGATGAAAAGTGTGTTACGTGCCGACCAGACCCACAGGAGGGAAGGAAATGCACGTGTAAGTATTTGCCCTTTTGGTATGAAGAGAAACTATTCTAAACAAAAAGGTCAAACTCTTGCTGCATAGCAGCAGGTTGGGGCCCAGGTTGTTGCACAGAGCACGGCACAGCTCTGAGAAGATCAGGGTCCAACCACTCTCAGGTCCAGAAAGAAGAAACATGAGCCAGCCCCACCACACTGCCAAAGTCCTTCCCTTGTGCCAGCATCCCCAGGAACACCCCAGCTCAACCCCCAGGCTGCCACAAAGACCTGTCTCAGCTGGGTGAGAAGAGGAAAAGTGGTTGCTTCTCCCTCATGCTCAAGTAGCCCAGGACTCAGTCCTGCTTGGAGCTGAGTGCCCTCATGTCCCACACGAGGGGAATCACAGCCTCACCCTGAAGAACAGAAAGTGAGCCAGGGATGTCCCAGTGTGTTTGATTCATGTTTGCTGCTCAATGAGCAGCACTGTAAATGCCAGCACGTGCCACCCACTGTCTCCTGCAGGAGCAAGCACCTCAGGGAGAGTGAAGACCTCACAAGGACCTTCTTCTTCTGACCTGCTTCTCCTGCTGACCACTGTCAGACCCTCTCCGTGGCATTGCTTCACTACAACATGTGACTACCAGATGTTTTCCATACCCTACAAGTCTCCCAACCTTGTATGACCTTGGGCACATCTTCTCTGGTCCTCAGTTTGCCATCTGTTAACTGGGGCATAATAATGTGTTACAGGTTTTTAAGCCAAATAAGGATAAGCAATCATCTGAGTTGAAGTGCTGTGTAACAGAGGCCACTGGACTTCCCTGAATTCTCTTTTGAATCAAAGCAAGCCTCTTAGAAAATGCATCCTGCTTTGATTTCCTCATAGCTAGACTCTAAGGATCCAAAGGAAATGTGGTGATCGGTGCCAGTGTTAATTACCATCACAGATAGATACATCTGCATTTGGCTCCCTGCAAGCATTCCCACACTTTGCTGAGCAGAAGAATCCAAGAAAAAGATTTGCTCCTTGGATAGATACAAGCCACGACCAAATCACACCAAACCTTTCCTGTTAGGGCACTGAATTACAATAGTAACACATTATAATAGTAATATTTATCAAATTTTCCAGTCCCTGCCTTCAACCACATGTTCCTCCCTGGCTCCTGCCAAACTCCCCTCAGTGGATTGTGCATCAAGGCGGGGATGCCAGCGCTGAGCTTGCTCTTCCCGTTTCCTCTCCTCCACACACATCCCAGTGGCTCCCTGGCAAAAAGGGGCCGTGTCTCCATTAACCTTGATAGGGGCTCCTGCAGTGCAGATAATACTGCTCGCGGTGATCACAGAGCTCACTGCCTCGGGAGAAACTTTTCTTCTCTGACACCTGTGAGCAATCTGGAGCCATTAGCTATTTCACTCCAATACTAATGATGCTCCCTTCAGTCATTATCTCTTATTTTTTTATATAAAACCCTACAGTAAAGCTGAATCTAACAGGTCATTAAAACCTAAGGAAGCCCTGACTGACTTGATCCCAATTGTTCCTTATGTCTGACAAGATTTTCCCTATTGAGCATTTGACTTGTATTTTATGTTGCCTCATTAAACTGTGCTAGACTTTAATCAAGGTCAAATGGGGGCAAATTTGCGTTTCCAGAATCCAAACAGCTTGTGCCAGGGGGCTGTTCTGCAGCTCAGTGTCATTGCACGAGCCCTCCCCGTGGATGATATCCTGCAGGTTTCCTTCACACGGGCCACGACCCGTGTCCCACAGGGCCTATAGCAAAACCTGGACCCATGGTTGTTTATACTTCATTAAAGTCTCAATCAAACCCTTCAACAGAGCCTCTGAAGTGAAACGCCCAGACAAGAGGAGCAGTGAGGAGACAACGCTGTGTCACAGCATGAATAAAACATATTCTAATTTTATCAACACCTAGATCCCCGCTCTTGAAAAACCTGAGATATTTTTTTTTCCTTTCTAAGGTGTATGATGAACAGCCGATTACATTTTTTATGTCTTTTAATGATCATAATTAAGTATGATCCATCATTGTAATTTCACCACTAAATCAAGGTAGATCACCATAACAGTCATGATGAATCACACTTTTTGCACAACTGCTCCTGAGGATGAACCAGAAAATGAAGTTAGAGGACTTCAGAACCTCTCTGTTCCCTCGACAGGACACTTAGCAGCACATGCATCCCAAAGGCACCAGCACAGTGTGATCACTGGTTCTCTCTTCAGATTCACAGGCTTGCACAGCTCCTGTCAAGAGCTGTGCCTCTGGCTCTGCCTTCCTACATCTGTGGAAGTTAATCCTTGGTCATTTCTTCCTTTCTGAAAGACCCAGACCAGTGTTTCTAAATTAAGGGAGACAGTACCTAAAGAAAACAGCTCCTTATGCTATTCCCTTTGCAAACCCTCATGTTAAACAGAACATAGTGCTTAAAGGCTATGAATAACTGTGCAGTGATGCCAGCCATGACTAAAACCAACGTGCTCACCACTGGAGGTCAGGTAAGACCCCCTGATGCTATACATATTTATCAACACCCTAAATTAGTCTGTAACAAAGTTTAGGACGGGGCAATGTATCCTCTTGGGGGCCCTTAAAGCTCCCAAATCACTTCTCATAATGTGTTGCTTAAGGGCAAAAATCTCCATAATACAAGCAAGATGGATTTACTTTGGCTAAATTCAAGTCTGAGGGTCTAGATGGTCTTTTCCTGACTTTCCCCTGTAATTTCAATTCTGTTAGACACTCTTCCACAGTGTTACACACCACAGATGGCTGCCTAACCAGGAAACATGAAGAGAGCTCATGGGAATATAAAAAGCAAAAATCTTACATAAGTTTCTCAGCCCAAAAGTTGAGCAAATAAGTGCTGAAGTATCTGGTTGCCTATTCTGGGACTCTGGAGGAAAAATAGTCATGCTAATGTGTAACATTCACTTTTCCATGTAGTTTTGTATGATGTAGATGCTGTAGATGTTTTTCTCCACCCCTGGCAAGGGGGTTGAAACTAGATGATCTTTAAGGTCACTTAAAGTTCACCAAGTAAAGCTCTCAGCAGCTCATATAAGAGAGATACAAGAATCACCATCACAGAAATGGAGAAACTGAATTTCACAGGAGGGCAACCTTGTCACACAGGATGTCAGTGGCAGGGCTTTTTTTCTCTATCCCCTAGGCATGGTTTCCTCCTAAAGACCATGAAGGGAACAGAAGGTCCCTCGAGAGGACAGTAAAGATGGTAAATTTCCCTCATCACAGTCCAAATGAGAAGTAGAGTCAAGGCAATACATCAAAGGTAGATTCCCCACTCTCCCACAAGCTAGCAGAGGGCTCCCATCACTCTTGGTCTTCTTTCACACATTCATTTTAATCAAGTCTCTGTCGTTTTCAGGTTCCAGTACAGCATGCTCAGCTCGACCTGTCTTTGGCTCTGTGTCAGGGGTGTCGTATTATCCATCCCTCTTACAGTGGTAATGCTTGATAGCCAGGAAGCTCATTTCATCTCTAATAATTCCCCCCAAAGGGGATATGAAGGTAGAATGATTACAGAGTCATACACCTTCTTGCAGAATACCTCATCCTCTTTGTTGCTAGATTATTTAAATGATAAATGGAAATTGGCCCAGGGAAAATCACTTATAAATGAATTGTGGTCATAAGCCATAGGAAACACATTAGGTTTCCAGAAAGACAAAATAAAAATCATCAAAGGTTACTCTCTTTCCTAGATATGATCTAAAAACATCTGTTTGAAGGGTTGTAAGTTTAACTCGATGTATCTTTTATTAGGGAGGGAAATACCATGAGGCAGGGTACTGGTTCTGCAGAGGTCCATCACTACACAAATGACCCCATAAACTGAAACAACTTGTTGAAACCTGGACCCCAGTGATCTAGAAAGAAGATGTATGTAGCTGGGCTCTGTAAGCCAAAGGTGCTCACATGCTACCTTAGGCCATGCCAAGCTAAGAAGAAGCAGAGATGCTCCTATAGAGCTCAATAACCCCTCAAAAACCAAACAACCAGGAGCTGAGATCTGAGCTCTTTCCAACACAGGCTGACAATACTATCATTCTAAAAAAAACAAAAAATGTATTCTAAGGGTTTTTTTCACGCTGTCATCTAAAGTTTTGCTTTTGTTCCTGCCTTCGTTCCCATTCTTTGAAATACCTCTCACAATAACCTCTCTGCACAGGCAGCTGGGAGAGGCAAGCAGGGCAGTGCCAGCAAGGACAGGGAGGTTCATCTCCAGGCTCTGCCACCAGGCAGCCCAGTAGCCTCGGGCTACCCAGCCCTGCAAAGCTGCCTCAGATCTCCTGATTGGGAAATGAGGGTTGTACTAATACTGCTGTGGCTCTACCACGCTTAATTAACGTTTGGGAAGCTCTCTGCACGGCACACATGCTGTCAAAATGCCAAAGCCTTTGCCATGTTGCCTCCAAGATAAGAAGATGACAGCAGGTAGGTTGTGGCCGTGCTGGGCCAGGCTGTGCCGTCCTCACTGCTACCACGTACACGCTGCTCTGTGCTCGTGCCCAGCTACTGTCTCTTGGCTAATGTTTAAATCATAAGCTCTTTAATGCAGAGGCATTTCTTGCTCGGGATCAGTGCAGTGTGGAAAGCTGTTTCATGGCTAAAACTCAGAGGCACTGCAGGAGTACAAATATTATCAGTGTAAAGGGGAGCTCTGCTTTGTGGCACAAGTTTCGCTGGGAGCATGTACTAAATCCACCTGCTTTCCCCCCCACCCCGTGTCTCTTCTTCATTGACAGTTTAATCACCTTTATGTCTGCAGCTTATCTTGGAGGATTTTCTATGAGTTGCATTCACTTACTTCCACTGTGACAGTATCTACACTTTGCTAATTAACCGCCTGGTGGACACGGTTACAAGCCACAATAAATATTTGTTGTAGCAGAGAAGAATCATGATGCTGCCACTTGACATGAGGCTTTTCACATCTTTTGATACTATTTTTTTATTTTCTTTTTTGGTCTTAAGACTCTGTTAGCTGTCTCACTGCAAATGCAAGCAGATGTTTCACATTTTATGACTCAATGACCCATTCTACAAACCTAAAACAATAAAACTTCAAGCACTGATGTTTCTATCAAATGAAAAGTCCATCTACTCCTTTCAGCCTGGTACAAAAGATGAAAAAAATAAAGGTTAGCCTAAGGGAGCTTGGGCTCCAAAACCACTGAATCCTTGGAGACAACCAACAATATTAGTAATTACTGCTCAAAGCAAAGCTGAGTTGGCATGGAGACCACCACGAGCTGGGTCTTTAAGAGATCAGCTCCTATTCAACACAATATATTAAGTGCTGTATTAAGCACCTACTGAACCCTAAAAAAAATATATATATAATCACAGAATTATTTCTAAATGGACTTTTTAGTTTTTTCATAAGTCAAGAAGGGGGTTTATTAATAGAAAGGGCAAAAATCAGCATGGGGAAACATTTACTTCAGCCTCTCTGGATGCCATTAATCAGCCTTTCTGCAAAGCCTTGTACAAAAGCCATTAAAATTTAAGACAGGCAAAATCACTGCTATTCCTACAGCTACAGCTGCTGCTACTACTCTTAATTAAGGTCTGGAAGCAGTTAAATATTTAAATATGATAAGGGTTAGGGGTGAGATGACTTGCCAAATGGAGAAAGAAAACATTATCAAGCAGAGTCAGAGGAGCCGGGGCAGTAAAGCAAAGAGGCTGAGATGCTGGATGTGCTGGTGAGTGACCACACTGAGACTTGGGACACAACACCAAAGTTACACTCCTTCTCAAGCAGTAAACATGAACACTAAAGCTCACCCTGAAAAGGCTTTTCTGCTCAGGCACCCTGAGACATCTCTCAGTGGAGACGGTGATTATGAGGGGCACTTCAGGTAGGAGAGGAAGGTGTTGAACAAAACCACAGGGATCCTTCCCTTGGAGGAAATCCCCAGGCCAAGAGCTAATAAGAAACAAAGAATAAGATCCTCAGACAGAGACTCCACATTTTCAGGTCTAGGAACCCAGGCCTGGAAAACTTTGGGTGATGGAGGGGGTTCAGGACCATAGCCAAGCACAAACAACTCACTCCAACTTGTGCTCAGAAGCAGCTCTGAGCATTACCCACGAAGTTAGTGCCATATTGTATAATCCACATTTGCTTTATGATGACACAGTGTCTTCCCTGCTGGATATTTTACCTTTCAGGCAGTAAGACAATAAACTACAGTCCCTGACAAGAAATGTTTTTGTTGTCATTGTTTTAGAAACACGTTTTCTCATTCACTATCAGTGCTGCCTAAATCAAGAGAGGTGACTTTCACAATAAATCAGATAGGAACAGCTGAAAACTGATACCTGCCAGTTTTTTTGCTCCCTCCCTTAACCACGCTCCTGGGGCAGGCTGAGATGCCTTTTCCCAGAGCAGCCCAGAGGATGGATGTGAGGAGGATGGGGAGGCACAGCAGAACCAGACCAAGGCAGCATGACCATGATCCCAGGCTGGCATGGGTGATCACTGCACCTAAGCACCTCTCATGCTGTGATGAATGACACTGCATAAAGGAGAGCAGTGTGGGAAGAATGCAGAGAAATACTTAAGAAATTAACTATTTCTAAGCCCTACAATGTGTACTACTAAACAGCACTCTTGAAAGTCATCACAGCCCCACAGTACAAACACAGCTGCTGGCCAATGGCCTTTTGTCTTACTGATAAGAACAGATTTTCACTGCCATCTTCACTGAAGATGTAGATGCTGAATAAAAATCCAGTGCTGTGGTTTTGACACTCACCATTAAGATCTGGAGATCCTCTCACTTTCTCCCACAATATCCTGGGATATGCAGGATGAGTTAAAACATAAATGACCAACAGAATCATCATCCTCAAGCATCTAAGCAGATGTTCACCCATCTGGGGATGAGCACAGGTTGTCCCAGCAGCTGTGTCTGCACTTCACACCTGCACCCTGCATCCATGGATAAACAGTAAACCTGCAATATTCCTCTGCTTGGTTGGGTGTGAGGTTTCTGGGAGGATGAAAGAAGGGTAAATGGAGGAGCTGTGCCCCACAACTCCTCATCTCAGTCTGCTGCAGCCACCGAAGCCAGGCATTAGTAAGGATGCTTGAATGAGCAGGTGGGTGGTGATTAGTTATTTCTTATCTTGCACCAGGTGAATCTTTTCTGGGCTAAAAGAATGTTTCTCACACACAGGCAGGTAACTTATTCTTTCCATCATATGCTGCCCTCATATTTCCCCATGCACATGGGATGCTGCTTCTCCCCTCAAAGCAATGGTTCTCAGAGACTGTCCCTAAGTGGAGTTGATGCTCTTATTTTTCTCAATTCCTGCTTCCCTGGGAGCCCAGCCCCAGTACAACCTGGCAGGCCAGCAGCCAGAGTTAGGGCACCTTCAACACTACCACCACAGTTCTGGTGTCCTTTCCCACTGGGCCCTAGATCCATCAACCGTGTTATGAACCCTCCCCAGGAGCAGCTACGACCTCCATCGTGCACACTGGCTGCTGAGACTGACTCAAACAGGTCAGTGCCAACACTGGGAAGGATTTCTCCCTTCACACACTCAAAACCTGGTTCCCACCTGCTGTGGTGCACACTAAAACCTTCACAGGGAGATCTTCAGGTGTCTACATGAGTCATTAGCTCCACAGAGTGAGAGCTCACAAGCTTGTGTGCAGAGTTGCAGTGGAAAGGCACATGCAGGTCAGCAACTCTGCAGCCATCTTGCCCCTATGGGAAGGGCCTCTCTTGCCCTCATATGATGATACCCTTCTCATATTGTTGCTGTGCTGCTGGTTATTAAGGAACCTTACTCAGACATCAGCTTCTACTTAAAGCCTTTACAACCTCTTATCCAGAGCATGTCTGAATTTTTTAAAGTTCTGCATTATGTCTCCTTATATTCGTATTCAGCTACACAACCAGAGCTGTTGTCTGTGCTCTCATTATCTCAGACCTCCATTAACATAACATCTTCCCTGATCTTGAGGAATTAAAGCTCACAGTGAACCCTGCTGCCAAAATCAGCATCGTCCCTCATCACATCACCATCTTGTACAGCCTCCCCACAGCTCCAATCCCTGCTGCACCAAACATAACCTGTACACACCTCTGCACATGTTCTCCGCATGACTGATCACCACTCCCAGCCCAAGATGACACTTGCTGTAGCCCAATGGTGCAAGCCTCTGCTGCCCTATTCCCCAGGAAACACTTTCTTACTTTCTCTCCTTACACCTCATGATTATACAGAGTCTTTGTAAACATCCCCTCTGTTGTTTTCCCCAAACATTTTCTTAAGATGCCAGTTTGTACTACACTTAGTTAGACATTGATTAGATGGCTGATGTCTTGCAAACTGCATCTATAAAGGTAAGTAGCATGTCCAGACCACAGTCTCATTATCCTCTACTTCTCCATCTCAAAGTCTGCATTTCTGTTTGGCTCATCTCTTCAGTTACAAGTTTTGGAAGGTGGAGACAAGTTTTGTACAGCAACATGTACATCACGGTCCTGCTCCACACCTAGAATCCGTGGCTGACACAATAGCAGTAATAGGGAAATCACTTCTTTCCCCCTTAGGGTGCCCAGCTTCCCAAGCAGTCCAGGGATAGTATCTCAGATGCCTTCTGCTGGCTTCTCCTCCTGTTCAACCTTTGGCTGTTCTCTGTCCAGTGCCTGCTCTGCATTTCAACCTTCTTGAAACCTTCTTCTCTGTTTTCATCAGTCATCAGATTTTTGTCACCCTCTGGAGTTGTTGTCCATCTACTTTTCCACCACTCAATCCCCTTGCTCCCATCACTCCTGGCTCACCAGAAGCCCCATTTGTTTATGCCACCTCCTGGTCTCCAGTCCTGCTCCACCTCCCTGCTGCATTCCCACTGCCTTAGTCTCTCCTGCCTCCCTCTTCAGTCTTTCCAGTGATAGTCCATGTCACTCTTTGCTCATCTCTTGAAACACAGACACATCTCACACGGATGGGAATCAAATTATGTAAGAGCAGCAATAGAGGATAAGAGAAGACCCATTGCCTGTCTCATCCAGCACACTTCCACTGGTACCAGCTGTTCCAGACAAGAGTATTAAAATCCCATGAGCAGACTTAGGATTCAAAGTTCATTCAACTGAAATCCCTAGTAGTTACAGATCACTGTGTCTTAAGGCAGGAATTTTTATGCGTCTGTATGAAAACATTCTGATTCAAGATATGGATCTCTCATTAACATACCCAGATGTGGGCAGTACAGCAGGACTTACTGCTGTCCTCCATCATAACTTAATGCAGAGGGATCAGGGTCTGTCCTGCCCTGCCGTGATGGACCAGGGAGGAAAAAAATCTGTCTGGAGGAAAGACACCTTAGGAACAAAGTGACACCCTGGTGATTTGCTTCGGGACATCAGGGCAATGATGAGCCCTTGGGAGTGTCCCAGAGAGCATATCCTAACCCAGACATCCCTAGTACCTGCCAAAGGACCCGATGACTCCACAAATTCACCAAGAGTTTTGCTGCACCAACTCCCCCGTCCCAGCCGACTACACAGCATGAGAAAGGGCAGTTGGGATCTCAGAGTGAATCTGCTGTCACTGAGCTCCTCTCTGCATGGCAGCTACCACGGGTACTGCTGGGGCCTGGGAACATCCCTGTAATTCAGGTTTGCTACAACTCTGGACTGAGCTCTCAGGCTGTAGCAAGCTCAAGCCCATGCCTGACAGAGCTCATTAAAAAAAAGCTTTGTACAGCTCTAATTTTCATTTCAACATTTGCTTTATACCTCCAGGCTTACCAGAAAGCTGTATTTGTACTGGCAGAAACCTTAATTTGTATACAGAAACAAAACAAAAAAAATCAAAATTAAACATATGAATTCAATTGCTGAAAAACACCCTTTTACTAAGGGTTCAAATGTAATGACACTATCATCTAGAATAGCCTCCTGTGAGTGTATGCCTACGGAGAGCCACGAGAGAAAAATAAACCACATTAAAATACAATTCCTCTAGCTGTTTCTGAGATGCAATCAAAACCCCACAACAGGGATTTTTCAGAAGACAGGATTCTAACTCAATAATATCTATAGATTGGGTAGTCCCAAATGGCTAATGTGGAATTTTTATCCAATCTAAAGGTGGAAATAATCTTTATGTATACATGTGCGCACGTATAGTCTTCACCAGCAGAATAGCTGAGTGCCTGATGCTTGGATTCTTGTTCTTATACTAAGAAATAGAGGATGTGAGGCAGAGATTAAGACACAGCCATTGATGCCACCCATTTGTAAGCACTCTATCTGGCTGGTTTCTATAGTAGGCTACTCTCCACAGGATATCTCCCACAACAGACACTCTGCAGGGTTACTGGTGTGGGAATAAGGGGGATCGAGCTGATGTAACATCTGGGAGTCCTCAAGGCTCTGTTGGCAACACTTCTCACCAAAGGGCTTTAAAGAAAAAAGGAGTCATGGTGCAAAAGTAAAGAATATCTCCTAAAACAACAATTGTTCAATAGAAACCTAACTAAGAAAAGGAATAACTGGGCAGTACTCCCAGTGGAGGGGGTTGTCTGCAGGGATCTACACTGATCAGTGCTGCCTGGTGTGTTTATATTTGAAATGCATTGATGTGGTGCTGAGGGACATGGTTTAGTGGTGGACTTGCAGTGCTGGGTTAATAGTTGGGCTTGATGATCTTAAAGGTCTTTTCCAACCAAAATGATTCTATGAAACAGGAAACATGCTGGTTTGGTCTGCAGCTTCTAGACTCGTTCAAGTGGAAATGTTACAGAAAGAGCACAGATGTGACCACAGCTGGGAAAGGGCTCCCACCCAAGAAACTGGGATTATCCATTACCTGGGCTGGGATTCTCTACCCCAGGAAAGAGACACAAGGAGGCTATAAAATCAGGAATGACATGTAGGAAAAATAAAGGGCACAATTATTTAGTCTTTCCCACAATACAAGAAGTAGGAGACATCACTCTGGAAATTATTAGCAGCAGGTTCAAAAGAATCTGAAAAAATCACTTTTTCACCATAGTTAAGCTAAAGCACAACTCCTTCTGCTGGCAGGGTGTGTTGGTGGTCACTGAAGCCCAAAGGGTGGAAGTTCTATTTTATATTAAATAGAAACATGTCAGAAAATCTTCCCCAGGCACACATGAGCAGGGGCTTAGTCAAGCCTTCAGAAGGGAGCACTTCCACCATAGCCTTTCTGTCAAGTCCAGCTCTCTAAGCAAATTCAACCCCACCACAGCTTCACCCATGCAAGGACCTTTAAGGTACTGTAAGGAAACCTGGCCCCTTACTACTTGTCTTTCCAAGTCACTGTGTTTTTCACCTAATCACCCAGCAGGATTTGGTCAGCCTGCTCCAGAGATGTTTGTACCAACCAGGACACCCCAAAATGGAGAGCTAAGTATTAGTGGGATTTCTAAAAACAAATCCTAAACACCCACCACATCTAGTAACTTCTGGCTTGTCCAGCCAGAGCTGCTATGATGATCTTCAGTACCAAAGACACTGGGAGACCCAGAGACCATTCCCAATGTCCATGCATTTTTCAATCAGATCTGCTCCTGGTGCCAGGGCTCACCAATGCACATGACTCACTCCCAGAATGTTAGGAAGCATGAAGCAGAAAAACAATCATAAAGGATTAGATCACAATTCCAGTGACAGCACTGATGATTGCTAAGGGGTGCTGAATAAAGGCTCGTACTAAAGACTTTTGCTAGGATGAGTATTTTGCAGCATTGGAAATTCTTTGAAGACCAAGTCTGTGTTAAAAGACACCCTTGCTCGGACAAAGGCCACCTTTGTCAGGTATTATATGACACAGCTACATGGCTATCTGGATTTTCCTTCAATCATTTTCATTGATCCAGAAGCATTTTGAAAACGCTTAAGTTACTACATCAGATTTAAATTTCAGATCAGTGTTGTCTTTGCAGAACTGCTCTGTCTCAAAGCAGGGCTGAGCAAAGCGGGCACAGCTGCTGCAAGGGGCTGTGCTGGGCCAGGGCTGGCACCTCTCTGGGTCAGGCAGCTATTGACAGCCTCCTCTTGGAGCTTGTTGTGTTAATTTGTTTGCAACCATCAAGGTCTCAGATGTCTTGGATGGAAATAGGTCTTTGCACATTAAATTATTCTACTGGCAACAGCAAAGACAGCTCCAATTACCACCTTCTCGGCAACGTACTAACTAGAGCCAAACAGCCTTAAGGTAGCTTGGGTGGGTCTGCAGGTTCTTGGCATCTGCTTCCCTTTCATCTCCAAGTGGTGTGGTCAAACAGTCCATACCATGCTTGCTGTCCACCTCTCCTGAACTGCTGTGTGTTGCAGCCGTGGCCACTCCACTCCTCCTGCTCATCCTGGGAGCTCTATGTACTGAGCTGGCACAGTATGGATCCAACTCCTGGTTTATAGGGCATGGCAGAAATCTGCCAAGTGTGGCACTAGGAACAATCTTTGTGCACAAATGTAATCAGCCGTGGCCTCTTGCTAAATTACCTGCTTCATACAGTGAAGGTGAACTTCTCCATCAAACCCCTGACACGGTTACCCTGCTTGCCCTGGCCTCCCAGCCCTGGGGTTTCCTTCCCCCACCATCCCAGGCCTTCAGAGCACATTCACCTCTCTCAAAGCTCTCTCTTTCTCCTCTGCTCCTGCCCACTGCTTCACAAGAAGCCCCTACAGAGGGAACACTAGTTCAATCCCCTTGGTGCCTCTTTTCCAGCACTTGTGCAGGGAGCAGTGCTAATTACTGTGTTACATCCTGCAGCTTGAAAGGAATTCACGATGAAGCCAACTGAGTTGGACTGAGCACAGGGTACCAAAGTGAAACTTGACGACGCCACAGGACAGAATCCAGCCAAATGCATCTGCCACCGTGGGTCCTTTGACCCGCAGTAAAAGAAATGAAGATTTAATAATAAACCACTGCCTCGCATTTGTAACAAGAAATACAGCTTCTCCTGGCTGTAGGGAGCTGCTGAGGCCAAATCATAAAGGCTTCTATGCTAAGTTACATGTGGACGGGTCTCAACTGGGATTATATTTTTCCTCTGTATTTTGGCACAAAAGAGATCCTCTTTTACAACGCTGGAATAGGAAGAAACGTTTCCTCCTTTCAAGCTGCATGCAGTCCCTAAAGCTTTGTTGTTCCCTTAAATACCTAACATCAAAAATTCGGAAATCAGAGGCATTATTTTTTCCCTAAGGTTTCAGGGCAGTTCTGTGGGGGTAAATCACTGGCTGATGTTTAGAAAGCCTGCAAACCTTAAAATAATTTTAGGAGATCCTTCCTCTTTTCCTGCACCCTCGAAATATGCATTTAGGGATTAGTATCCAGGGCATCTATCATGATAGTCTTTAACCAGGATCAATAGAAGGAGAAATGCATAATCAATGCATTGATGAGAACAGCCTGACCTTTCACAAGAACTGCAGGGACAAGGGAGCATTTGCAGAAGTTTCCCTAAGTTTTCATTAAACGAATTTCAAATTTGCAGGAAGTTCTCAGCTATATATAGCTCAGGACAGGGGAGCAGACATCAAACAACTGCATATGCAAAAGGCCCCTGGCCAGCTTCTGGTCCAACTCCACCACGCAGCCCATCTCCCAGCTTATTTGCACGGCAGCCCAAGGTGAAAATACAAGATCAAGTGGAGAAATAAAATAATAATCATAATCTCCTGCTGCAGCTGCAGAGAGCTCCGGGGCAGGTTGAGGCTCCTGGCAGCTCAGCAGGGCGAGCAGTGGAGCCTCTGGAGGGACAGCCCAGGAGGGCCCTTTGTCTCCACAGCAGAGGAAAATGCAGAAATTAAGACAAAACTCTGCCCCAGCAGCTCTAAAGCTGTGCTGGCAGCAGAAAGGCAGGGCTGACCCTGATGCTTCGAGAAGACGCGCTATCGCTGCCGTGCCCGGGGCAGCAGCAGAGTAACTCCCTCCGAGCAGTACACAGCTAATTAATTCCCCACGTGCTGTGCTGAGCAGCCACCATTGCAATCAGAAATTAGCCCAGTGTAAATGTGACCGAGTAGGCAGGATCTGACTTATCTTTCACGTAGCCCTGGCCACCCATCATGGTGGCAACACCAGTGCTAATGGGACTGATGAGAAGCCACCAGACAGTGAAGCTCACTGGGGCTGGAGGACAGGTCATGCACCAGGACCTGGGCTTTTCCTTTGTGGAGAGGGCAGGA
>NW_009953098.1:10505839-10513616 GCF_000747805.2 Chaetura pelagica | reverse complement strand
AGTGTTGCTAGCATAAATCAGAGCATGTAAGTGCTCAGGCTGCTTCATGCAGCCAAAACATTTTGTTCACCAGCAGCTGTGGTCAAGCAGCATGTGGGAGGGTGGTCAGGGCAGTCCCTTCCCAAAGGTCAGAAGCCTCTCTGGGCTTGGCTTTCCTCTCCTGCCTGCTGTCCATGGGAATCCATGCAGGGACAAAGTAAAAAATATGGTGGTCTTCATTATGACAGGGGAGGACCTATGTGGAGCACCTCACATCTACCTGGGCATGGCCAGGGGCTCCGGCAGCAGCCTGAAAAGCACTCCAGGTGGTCTAACTCTAGCAGCAATCAGAGTGAAAAACTGTATAATCTGTCCCTATAGGTGTTTTTGCAGGCAATTATGTAATTACTGCTTTCAAGATTGGCATAAAAGTACCATAAAACTGTGCCAAACTCAGCTCAGGGCTTAAAAACACTTGGAAACCTTTGATACAGACAAGAGGTGGCACAGACTCTTATCTGCAGTGCTTGGAGGGGACTCGGTGACAGAGGCTCAATTTCCTGCTCTGCTGCATATTTCCTGAATAGTACAAAATATAACATTTATCCCCACCTCCAAAATGGGAATAACCTGTTTCTATTAATTTGCAGCAGCACCATGTGCTGCTGGAGGCAGCTGTTCATTGCCCAGTACAACAGGGTGTCCAGCCCCATTGGAACAAAAACCTCAGCATTACTGAGTGTTGTAAATTCAGGGCTCACATGACATGCTCAGACTTTGAAAACTCCTGACAAATCCAGCAAGGTACAAGGCTCTGTCTTGCATTGACAGTGTATTTGGTTTAAAACCTATTATAGAGAGATAAATAGATATTACAAAGTATACATTATATATATATATATACATACACAGAGAGAGAGAGAGAGTTTTTCTTTAAAGCATCTCTGTTACATTTCTTCAGTAAGTGCTATTGCTTCTACTGTGCAACTTCAAACCCAGAACTGGGTATTTTAAAGCAAGGAAATTATGACCAAAGGTATAAATACATCTCAGCACACCACTGACTGACAGCATGAGCTTCATTTTCATGCTTTATAACACCATCTGAATCACTAAATATATTTCTGTTCTTGTACACATCATTCCACATAACTTTTATTTGTGAATAAAAGGCAGGAAGATGCACACACACTACTGGAATCGGGAATAAATTATTTCGGCAGCCCATTACTCTGGGAAGCAGTCTGAATACCAAGCCTGTGACATAAATACAGACCAAGACTAACACTGTTCCATCACTGGCATTTGCAACATTTGTCCCAGCCTCCCAAGTTACCTCTGCTGAGCCCCAGTCAAAGCACCATGAGTGTGAGTCCTCCCATTGCCACCTGCTGGCTCTGGGGCCAGCACCGAGGGGTTCAATCTGCTGCCACATACTAAGCAGCAGCCTCAAACATGGGTTTCAACCCACTAACGTGGTGGGTTTCTACCCACCAACCACCACCTCAAGACAGCTGCTGCAGTGAGCTGAGTTGTGCCAAGAGCCCAAATGATTTCATTACCGATCTGGGCAAACACAGCCCCATGGACACCTCAGACCAGGAGCACTAAGGAAGGGCCAGGATCCCTTTAGGGTTGTGCCTAAGAGGCTAGTCTAGTAGTAACAGACACTTCTCTGGGGGTGAGGGAGAATATTGGTATTTCTGAAGAAAACATGGCACCCCCCACTGCCAGCCTGCCACCCTGGTGTGCAAGTCCCCAGCTGCCCCCACCAGCAGCTGTGCTCAGCCCCCAAGCCTGCAGGTCCAGCCAGACTGCCAAACCTGCTCCCAGCTCCTTCCCTGAGATTTGGTATAATCACGTCGACCACAGCTGACCCAACAGCTCCTTCCAGCTTCACATATGCCAGGGATCCCCCAGCTTTGGTTTCTGTCAGGGGTCCTGGCTTGCACAAGCTTTGGGCACAAAATGGATGATGTATCCAAGCAGTCCCAAACAACATCTACCAGTGACAATGATGTATGGAGTTAGGTCCTCACTGCTACACCTGCTTTGTAATCCACACTCATCTCTCATTGAATGCCAGAATAAACCTGTCTGATCTACATCAGACCCGGTGGTAAATGTGGAATAATCTCCACTGGGTGTCCAGCCCTTTTCTAGCCATGATACCAAGGTCAAAACAAAAAACAAAACAAAAAAAAAAACCCCAAAGCTACAGGCAACACATACAAGAGTGCTGCCTGGTTTCAGAGAGTCCAGGTCCTATTGTCTGAGATATTTGCGATCATTCATTTCAAATGCTGCTCTGGTTCTGAGAACTACATAAATAACCATGGAGACCACACCTTTCCTGTCTATCCACCACTTAACTGCCTTTTTCACTCCAGTCTTCCCATCAGCAAAGGATACCTTCAAGGTTTCCTCGTATTTCTAAATATCCCAGAAACTGCAGATGATTTACTCTCACAGTCCTGATGCAGCTCAATCCATTCTCATTTTCTATTCATGACAGCAGTAGTTTGCTAAAGAACATTGGCTCCTATCAGCTCGCTTCGTTCGTGACAACTTTACAGTATCTGATATCATTTCTAATTTCTGTGCCTCGAATGGCAACGTGCATCCCAGCAGCTGCGTGTTCCAGGGAAGCGCGAAGGCACAGTCTGCATCCTGCCACCAGATGGTACTCCATATGGACACAGCAGAGGAGGACATGCTGGTGCTGCATCACCAGTGGCAATCCAGGCCCTTCCCCCTCACCGTACTCTCCCTAAAGGCTGTATGTGGTGCTGGAAGCTCCACAGCCCCAGTTCTCCACTCATTTCTGCATGAGACAGACTCAAACTGGGGTGGGGGCCACTTCACCTGGGGCAGTTTTCTGCTTCAAGGAGTTTCAGGCAAGGGTGGCAACCCCTACTTGCTGGCACTCTCCTCAAGCAGGTTGCTCGACTTGCGCTGTTCCCACTTCAGCTGCGAGCTCCTGAGCAGCATCACCATCCTTATAAACTCCATGTGGAGATAGATGGCATTTCTCCAGGGACACACATGTCCCAGCAGGGTTTGGAGGCTACAGACAGGCTGATATTTGGGTGGTGCAGAAAATCAAAGCCCTTGCTGCTGCTGGCCAGAAGAGATCCCGGTCACTGCTCAATCTGCCAGCTCAGAAGAGGGAATCCCAGGGTACAAGCCAGATCCCAATTTATGTAATTACTTATTGACCTGAACATCTTCACTCATACCTTCAGGTGGAAAGCTTGTTTGACATTCTGGAGCAGAATCATTGAGACAGGACGACTGGACTGTCACCAAGGAGATTATTTTTAAGTAAAGTAACATACCCATCGCTGCATGAACTATGGATCTGACAAGCCTCTTACTGGAAGGTCCTCAGTTCACCACCACAATGGTTACTCACTTCCACACACCAGCACTGGGTTAGTTTTGAATCTTGTACATAGAGACCAAGACTTGTACACCCAGATTTGTTCCAGAGCCTGTGCTACAAAGCACGTCCCACATCCCTCCTCCTCTGCTGCCTGAACCTGACGGCACTACCCACAAAGGAACATCAACGGAGCCTATGTCTGAAAACTGGGCTCAGAAGAGGGACACAGCTACTTTTTTGCTGCACAAGGAAATGGAGGGTCTTCCAAGACACCAGCACACAGAAAAGCCCTTTAGTAACACACATGCATAGAAGAGCTTTCCTTTAAAGCAAACACCAGTGGTCACCAGCACAGTGACCACTGCAGGAGGACAGTGGTATGGCCAGCAACAAGTATGCCCAAATCCAGACTCATGACCTCAAAATGTTGGAATTCAGCTAAATAAGTATAAAGGAAATAAGTGTGGGGCTCTTGTTTGCTTTCCTACCCCTGAGCCTGGAGGACACATGTTCCTCCTACATACAAGAGTTCTCACATGAGCCCATCCACATGTATTTGTTGTGACCACACTGTCCCCAGCACAGGAGGTGGGGTGCAGCAGCACCCCACAGATGGGGCTGCAGGTCATGGCAGCTCCAACACCCCCACAAGCAGCAGCTTCAGTGCCACGAGGAGAACACAACATCATCTCCTCCACTGCCAGGGCTACCACTGACCAGGGAGTGCCCAAGCCTCATCTGCCTCCTGTTCTGCTGCCAAGACAATACAAGCCTGGAGGCAATGAGGGGTGGAGGGAGGGAAGGAAAGAGTCAGGAATGTGCTTGAACAAGCACTCACTGCCAAAAGCCTCCTCTGCTAGAGGAACTGCTGAGACTTTCTTGTCTGAAATCCCACTGGGCAGCAAAACCAGCCTAACAACTCAGCACCGACTCTGGTCAGCTTCCCCATGAGAAGGAGCTCCCAGCTCTGGCACTCTTTTCCCACTATTCCCACCACCCCCTCCATCCCCTGAGCGTGGGGGGAGCCACTCAGGCATTAGATCTCCTTTGATCTTTTCCAGAATAAAAGGCTAAAAAAGAACAGATTGTTATCCATAAATGTGGGGAGGGAAGGAAGGAGCAAGGGCAAGGAGGAGAGAAATTGGCCTGCTAGGTTCATCTCAACCCTAAGAAAAAGTCTTTTTAACTTCTCTTAATGAGGACTACTTTTTCCAGATACTACCTAATTATTGCAAATTGCTTCATCTTTTAATTGTTCCTGCAAGGCAACTAAACATTGTTACGTTGATTGCTCAAGAGTGGATTGTTAATGGCTTTAATCATTTGATAATCCAGTAATATAATCAATGCAACTCTGCACCTTGTAGGAACAATTTTTGGATCCACATGCCAGGAAATGTATATATTGCTGCATCATGTGTCAGCCTCTGTGGGCCAGATTCTGCTGGCCTTCCTCAAGTGCAGCTGCACACTCACACCAGCCTGTGCCCCAGGTTTCTGTGGGAAGACCCAAGCAGCAATGACTCATTTTAAATAGGGCTGCCCAAATTGAGTAGGCAAAAGGGAAGCCTGCAGAGTTGGGTTCTGTGCTGCAGATGGATGATCTGTTGTCGTGGGAGAGAGGAGATAAACTTCACACCTGTGCAACTGTCACCAGGGCTGGGCTCATGCCATGGCACGGAGAATTATGCTGTAGGGCACATTTTCTAAGGAAGGTCCTGGAGCTCCAGAGCTGACAAGCACAGAGATGGTTCAAACTGCCTGCAGGGGGGAGAAATGGGCTGGCAAGGATGGGGACCCTCTTCCAGAGGCCTCTGGAGATTGGTGACCAGCAGTGCTGTGTTTCTTACCTTCATGCCTCTGGTCTGGCTGTAGCTCAGGACCAATCCTGGAGCTGAGGTCTGATGTAGCAGGATCCAGGATATATCTGCAGCCTCAGACAAATGCAGAGAGATCATCACTGTATTCTGCAGGGAGTCCAAAAAAGAAACTCAGATTCTTTGGATAGACAGCTCTTTCACAATGTAAGAATAACAGCATTTGGCTCTGGAGTAGTATTTAGCCCTCATTAACTGAATGTTGACCTTTTGGCTTTAAGGCCTTTATTTTGCTGGCAGGAGCTTTTGGTTTCCTGAAGCCTGACTGCCTCAGAGGAGCAGAGCATGGGCACCTTGCTGGGATACGTGGCCATCTCCCCCAGGCTGCTGTGGGGCTGGGAGCCCCACTGGCTGCTCGGCTGTGGGGAAGGTTGAACCCAGCCAAAGCACCAAGCCAGGCACTGCCTTGGCTCCTCACCCAGGGGGGGAAGAGGCCTCCCCACTCGGGTGCCCCCCAGCACCTGTCTGGTGACATAGAGAGAGGAGGACAGGTGACGTGCAACACCCAGGGAGACACAGAGCCCTTTAGACAGCACTAGCCAGGAGATCTGCCTGGAGGGGGAGGCAGTGGGGAAGAGGTGCTGCTGCCCCACAGACCAAAGACTTGGGCCATGTAATTCACAGACATTTGCAGCTTCAGACTAAGCACTTTTGGAAGCTCAGTGATTCACCTGGGATGCAGGACAGGACAGCAGGGACAAGGCAAGCCACCCATTCCCCTCACTACAACTGAGTGTACAGCTCTACAATTTGGAGCAATTCTTGCTGAGCACCACAGGAGCTCACTAAAAAGCAGCTTTGAGGCATAAAACACCACCAGAGGATGAATCCCTTCAGCTGCTGAGAGCAGAGAAATCACCTGACACAGGCTCAAAAAAGTCAGTTCTGACAGACAGCAAGGAGACTAATAAACTAAAGAGTTGCTTTGATTTAGTCTTCAAGGAAAAGGAGACAATTAAGAGGCTGTGTAATTCAATAACAGTTAGCAGGAAAAGGAGCTGTCATCAGCACCAGCAGGCAGGTATCCCATGGGGAGGGGCAGAGCCACACTTGCCCTTGGGGCCAGAGGGACCAGCACCAAGTGAGGTGACCCCATGGCCTAATCCCAGGACCCTGCAGAGGATGAGGCAAAGGGACAAAAATCCCACCTCAAAAGGGAAAGGGGGAAATCAGAATAACCACAGATCAGCTTCCCTTTACTTTTAATGCTGGATAAAAGGAAAGAACATTTAATGAAGCATACAGGGAAGTACCCACTGAAAAAAAACCCTGAAAGGATGTTGAAAATCAGGCAAGCCCCATCCAGGGCAAAGTTTGCCAAAGCAATTTAGCCCCAATTTTTCTAAAATGACCTCAGATCAGTGGGATTCATTTTTGTTACAGCTTCATTTTCTCATGTGCTGAGGACACATTTTCCATTAGGGGTCAAGGAACAAGCTGACGTTTACTAGCCAGGGATCTGTGGTGTCAGCCAGGACCAAAACCAAGGGGGTGCTCCCAGCAAGTGCTGCCCTTGGAGTCTTGTCTCACTATGGCAAATGGAGCAGCACCCAGGGCTGGCAAGCAGCAATCACCTCAAGCAGGCGTGGGAAATGCAAGCTGATTCTGGCAGTCAGAAGCATGTAACTAAATTAAGTGAGGTTTTTTATTCTGTCACCTCCCCTTTTTCTTAAAGGCAACTTCTACCCCCAACAGAGCAAGGAAAAGCTGCTGAAGACAAGCTCTTTTGAGGGGCAGAGTGTCTGTTTGCAAGGTGAGACCACCCAGGGGCTGAAGCAGCCAAAGGAGGTGAGAGATGCTACCACCCACCCCAGCAACTTGACTCCCCCCCTCCCCTTGCTCTAGGTACCAGCCCCATTGCCTGACAAGGGCTTTGCACAGCCCCCCCAAACTGCCTGCTTTTACTGCCTCAGGACTCTGAGCAAGTTTCTTGCTGATGCACCTTCCCAGAGCAGGATGGAACAGCTGCTGAACACAACAATGATTTCACAAATCCAAGCCCCTAGCCTGGCTGGGGCACTGGGTGGGAAAGTTCTGGGATGTCTTCTCACAGGATCAAGGCCTCAGAGGGTTTTTTGACAATGCAGCATGATATTTTAACTTCAGACTGTACACAAATCCTGTCCATCAGTATCGGCAGCTCATCAAAAGACAAGGGCTCAGAGACCATCATGTCAGATACTATGTCTATCACCAGGAAGATCCTCTGATGGGTGGCTGGTGCTACACAGATCATCTTTTTTATTACCAAAGCATCATACAGCTCTTCACCTAGTGTAAATAAGATGAACCACAAGAACAAAGATGTGCTGCTGATTAAAAATATATGTGTGCATACCTCAACAGTTCAGAGTCCAGTGGGCAGAAATGTTAAGTGGGGTCCCCCTGAGTGTCCTGCAAGGTCAGTACAATTCAATAGTTTTATTAACAACTTGGAAACCAGACCAGAGCTGTGCTAATCAAATCTGAACATTTTACTGGGATGGGAGGGTAGCAAATAATTTGCAAGACAGAAATAAAATACAATACGAGCTTG
>NW_009953098.1:10502489-10505816 GCF_000747805.2 Chaetura pelagica | reverse complement strand
ACGAAAGATTAACACATAGGAAGGAATAAACAAAAGGACAGAGGCTGTATGGAGATATCTGGCCAAACAGCTATACAACAGAGAGTGGTCTGCAGGGATGATTGATTGAACAGAAGTCAATAACATCAGGCTGCTGCAACCCAGCAAGGTAATTATTCTGCTCTTCCCAGTGCTTGTCAGGCTGCTGTTTGAAGCAGCATGCCCAGATCTGGGCATCACGTTGTAGCAAAGACAAACAAGCTGGAAGGAGTTCAAAGAATAACAAAAATGCCAAAAGATTTGGAGAACAAAAATCTTTGTATGCATGTGAAAAATGAAGCGCAAGTGTGAGACCTGGCTCTGATTTTGTTCTCTGGCATTCCCAAGACCCTGCTGAGGCTGGAGGCGCTACAGTCCCAAGAAACTGAGGTTGGTCTCACATGGTGGGAGACTTGCTAAACAACAGAATGCTACCGATGGGCAAAAAGGGTGCAACATCAGTGCAGGGATTCATGATGGCTCAGCTTGCCCTTGGTGAAATAACAGCATTAGACCAAAGCTCCAGCAGATAAAATTTAGGGGAAATTTGTCTCTGTAGTATTTCTGAAAATTCAAACAAAGAAAAGCAACAAAGGACTAGAACCCACCTCTTGGACAAGAGCTGAGACCAACCAGCAAAAAGAAAAATAAGAAAAAGGCACACAGAAGTTTATAAAATCAGCTCAGTTGAAAATGTCCTACCTACCTCCTTGCCACATCTGAAACAAGCCCCATCACTCTCAGCCCCTGTGGAGGTGCCTCCTGGTTCTGCAGAAAGCCCAGGCCCTCAGGAGCCCTATATAAACTCAGGATTGAGACTCAGCTGCCCCCTGTTACAGAAGTAATGTGCTGCACATGTGCAGCTCCTACTGCCATCAAACCTGGCTGCAATGAAAGCAGAAATGAGCTCTGCACCCTTCAGTCAGGCCTCAGAACGGACAAAAATCAAAGCTACTTGGCTGCAGCTGCAGGAAGGCTCCACCTGAGCTCCCCCTGTTCCAGAGAGCTCTCCCAGCACCGATGGCTAAGGAAGGAGCAGGAGCTGGAGGAAGGCAGTGCCTGGAAAAGAGCCAGAGCCTTGCTCAGAGCTCCAGCATGGAGACAGAGGTCTGTGACTCCACAGCACAGTGTGCAGACTCCTGCCAAAAGCCCAATTGCACCATCTGCCAAATTAATATTCCTATTTTTAATATCTCATCTAAAGGGAAAGATGAAGGGGAGAAAGGAGAGCAAAACAGAAAACACCATCACGCTGATGAGATTTCTAAGCTCTGTAAGGAATGGCAGCAGACGTGGGGTCTGCTCCTTCCCTGTCCTCCCACGATCAATCCTCTCTCCAGAGGTGCCGGATCGAACGCAGCAGAACGCACCGCTGAGCACACGCTGCTGCTGCCACTGCCACTTAGCCAGGAGAGGAGAGCAGGGAGGCTGGAGAAGATGAATCCACATGGTTCATTTCTTTGTGAGGAGCTGTTTGCCCTGCTCTGTTTTCCATCCTGGAAGCAGCTCCTGCAACCTTGCTTCTCCTGGAAGGCACCAAGGAATTTCAGGTGAAAAGGGAGGAGAGAGGGAAAGACAGACGGCCAGTCCCTCCGGAGGCACAAGCCACGTGCCAGGAGGGAGACAGGCTGTGGAGAGGGCAGCAGCAGCTGATGCTGGATGAGCAGGGGGGCACACAGGAGAGGCAGATGCCAGGAGCTGCAGCCCTGGGAGCAGCTGCTGCTGAGCTGGGGCAGGGCCCGATCCCGGCTCCCCGCCAGCCGCCGCCTCCCGCTTCCCCAAGCGGCGCTTCCCGGGGCTTGCCCAGGCAGCCCAGGCTGAGCAGCAGCCACTGCTGCTGAAGTTAATGGAATTAAACATTAATATGCTAAACAGAAGGAAGAGTGAGAGAGGGGCTTGGATTTCTCTAGGTAGCAGAATGTCTGAGGTTAATGCCTGCCAAGTCTTATTTGCTCTGTGATGTCAAAACCCATGTCCCTATTACCCAGCCCATTAGTCCCCCGAGGCTAGTAGTCCAGTAGTTCTGTCCTGGTCCTTGCCAGCACTTAAGGCTCTCAAAGAGGCTGGCTCTGGCCACCAGGCAGAGAGTTTATAGCCAAGCTGGTCCCCCCCAGCATCCCCAGCCAGGAGCCTTTGCAGGGGACCAGACCAGCTGTCTGAGACTGGCCAGGAGTGTTACAAAGCCAGCCTCAAACAAAGTGCTTAGGGAGTGCTGGTTTTACCTCTGCCACTCCAGTTTGGTGGTGAGCAGGGTCATCCTGCCATATTGTTTGTACTCTAGAAGCCAAGAGGGACTTCCTCACCTTCCTCTTTCTCCTCCAAAACTTATTTGGCCCGTTTAGATTGTCTCACCATTGTCTTTACACTATGGATCCTATGGGATGAGAAACTTGTCTTCTGTTTGTCATTAAAACACTGCTGAGTATATTATTAATTCTAATAATTAGCAGGCATATCTAGAGACTAAAGATTACCAAACAACATCAGACTGTATGTCCATTAATCTCAGCATCTGCTGTATGTATTGGCATGGGGACAGCAAGGGGTCTCCAGCCATGACTCCCACTGACCCAGCAGCAGCTGCAGGAGCTCAGGGCAGCTCTGCTGGGGCGTTTTGCACCAGCAAAATGTTTGGCCCATCCACTCTTACCACAAGAAATAGAGACTTGTTGTCAGCAGGTTTACTGATGAGACTTGTATCATCATCCCCATCTTGCAGATGGGGAAACAGAGGCATGCAGGACATGCTGGGAGCCATATGATGGGGCTTGGCCAAGGTCAGACAAAAAGCTGGGGATATGCTCCTATTTCCCAGCTTTAAATTATCATAATATAAGATTAGAAAGGTGAATAGTTCTTCACTCTCCCCACAGTCCTCCTCCTCCCCACCCTCCATGAGGGGAATTGCTCACTTTCATAGTTTTCTTACTTTTACATGACAGGCCACAGCAGTGAAATAAATTTTCTCCTCCTGTAACGATCAGAGTAAGCAATCCAAGCTCAGTTTGCAGCTATGTGTTCAGTATGGATAACTTCCCAAATAAAGATCACCAGAGCCACTGGTAAGTAGATAGGAAATTTGCCCCAGGATCAGTTTCTTCCACCTCCAGTGTAAACATTTTCCCAGAAGATCCCCCCTCAACTGGCAGGATCCTTCCATTTATTTCTATTCCCAGACCTCAGATTTAGCAAAGCACTGAAGCAGGTACTTACCTTTAATCAAGCACATTAGTCGCCCCATTGAAGTCAATGGGACTTCTCAGGTGCTTAAAGCAAGGAATGTGCTCAGAGAGTGCTGCTGAAACAGGG
>NW_009953098.1:10486371-10502421 GCF_000747805.2 Chaetura pelagica | reverse complement strand
TGAACCAGGGGAAGTGGTGTCTGATGAAGACAGAGAAAAAGCAGTCCACAAATGAACCAGAACCATCTGCAAACGACTCCCAACTGGGCAGGCTCCCTTCTATCTCCTCATACTGCTTTGCTTGCTGAAGAATTTTTCATTATGAACACAGAGCTCCTGCTGCTGTTACAGCTTTTAAATGGTGCTTAGTAATGCCAAAGCCCGGGGGGTGGTGGAGACCCAGCCAGAGCCTCCTGCTCCCTGCTCGGCCCTTCCAGCCCCAGCTGGAGGGCAGCTAGTGGAAGGGAGGTCAAAGCATGGTCCCTTTGTTATGGGGAATAACCCCCAAGCCCACATATGGGGAAAGCTGTGATGGAGACATTCGTGCTTGTGTTAGGCTGCCTCAAACTGTGGCCCCGATGGCCTCCAGGGACAGTTGGTACTCATGCCAGAGGGACAAACACTGTGCTGCATCCCACAGCGTTGTCCCATGATTGCCCTTCCCTGTTAAGAGTTGCAGCCTTCATGAGGGCACCTTGAGAAACCCTTCCCACTAAGAGTTCTCTGACAGTCCTCTCTCATCCACCCTAAGTGTTCTGCTGAGGACCACCAGTCTGCAGCCTTGCTCAGCTACCCAGAATCCTTAGAACAAGCAGCTGGTGTAAGAGGTTTTTCCTGAAAGCTCAAAATTCATGTTTTACAAAACAAGTCCCTAAAAAGTCACTCCTTTCTGCCTGTAAACCACTATAAAATATTCACAACTTTCAAAATGAACCTGGATGCAAAACAATATTTTCCTTATTCAGGTGAGAAGCTGCAGAAGATGTTACCCCCAGGCCCTGTCCCAGGAGGCAGAGCTGTTCAGAGCAGCTTGTGGATGCTCACTATTGCTTTTTAAAGACATTGTAGGTGGCAAATTGATTTTTATTAATTATTTCTATTGCAGCAACACCTAAGGCCGACGTGATGTTGCTTTTGTATTGTGTAGGAGTAGCAAATAATGAGATTATCAGATTGTGTACTGTCTCTGAAAGTGCTGTGCTTGGGACTTGTATCATTCATTGCAACGTACCCTGTGGACAGTATTTATCAGAACAACACAAAAAGAATCCATAATATTTGGCTGCCTGTTGCCACCACCATTATAAAATCATGATGGTAGTTCAGGGAAACACTTGAGCAAGTTTCAGAACCCCGCACACTGACCACCAGAGACAATGAAACATAACTCCCCAGCACGGAGCGGGACCCTGCAGACACGGGGCCGGTCTTGGAGTGCTCCTGCTCTGCTCCTGCACAAGCCACCTCTCCTGCACCCCAGTGCCAGGGGTGAGCTGCACCAAGAGACAACACCAGGCAGCCCCAGCCCAGCAAGGAGCAGCAGCCCCACTATCCTCCCCACTCAATTCAGCCAGATACTTGCCCTTATTATCAGAGATGCAGACATGCCAGACAAGAGATGGATATCCATTCAAGAACAGGACCTACAATGCATGAAGGGAGAGAACTGCTGACAGAGACAATGTAGCTCACTATTTAAATCCCACTTTTTTTTAAAAATGTCTTTTTTAATAAAATTTCCTTAGAAGAGTCTCTCTTGTGTACACAAAGCCGTGGGGAAATTTCCCAAAGGATACAGCAGAGATTACAAGATACAGCTTAGGCTGGAGCATCAGGGGGTGGATGCTTTGAACTCAGGGGGTTTCTAAAAGCACAAGGGAAATTGTTCCAGAGTCAGAGTATTTCATGGTGTTTTAACAGATGACAAATTACTCTTTTTTTTTTTTTTTTCACCCTCTGCAGATCTGCCCAAAGAATCACAAACATTTTTCCTCCTTCAAATCAATCTCTTGTGAGAGTGATAACAATACATCCCCGATAGTCTAACTCCACCTACAGATCTCAAAGCACTCCACAAAGTTTCACAGGTTTCGTGCCAGCTATTTTTCAGGGGCAGGGAGAGGTGAAGTAACTTCAGTAAAGAGCTAACCTAAGTAGTTGAATCAAAAAAAGACCTTATTATAGTAACACAAAAGCTTTGTTTGAGATACTACAATTTGACACCATCCCAAAAAATATAATGCTTTAGGGCATGACTCCATAGCCATTAACGTTTGTGTAAGGCTTTCCATTGACATCAGGGGAAGCTGGGTCGTCTGCCTTTTAAAAGCTATCCCTTCATCCACTCAGACAAGCCTTTTTGCTTTTTTTTCCCCTGTTTGCAGCCGATGTTCTCCTGCCTGTTTTCTGGAAAGCAACAACTTTTCCATTTTCACATAGAGCAACTTTATTTCCATGGTATGCCAGTCTGCTTGGGATGTCATGGCGTGGCTCCCACCAAACACTAATGTGACATGACAGGCAGATGCAACTCGCTGAGCTCAGCCTTGGCAGGACAAGCCAGGGAGAAAGTTTAAAACAGCTTTTTCCAAGGAAATGTGATGCAGAGGTAGGGGAGAAGGTTAAATACCCCATTGCTGCTTCTGGAAAGAGAGATTCAGAGTTTAACAGCCAGGTTTCACTACAGGCAGGGAGATGGTGAGGGCAGCATCAGCCAAGCTGGGGCTGACCACAGCATCCTGAGCCAGGGTGATGTGTTGCTCTGCATGGTTTACCAGCTCACAGTCACACAGCCAATTGTGTGCAAGATTGGGTTTGCCTCTCAAAATGCCCAGGAGACATCCTTTAACAGTGGGACAAAAAGAATAAATCATGTTGCCTACCCAGGCTGTAATACCTTGGAGTGACACCAAGACACTAAAGCACGCAGGCCAGCACCAGAAAGAGAGAAACGTCCCACATCTGTGATGATGTGGAGCAGCTCATGAATGTACAGGAGAGCAAACTGGGAGGAGGATCTGCACTGGGTCCCCAGGTACTCTTCAACCAAAGCAGGAGCAGGGTGCCTCCTGGCCTCCCCACCCCACCAGCTGAGGAGTAGGATTTGGCCAGCCCCGTGACCTGCCCTCACCGTGCACACCCTGCTCTGCTCACACCATTGCCTGGAGAGAAGCTGGTCAGCAAAGTGCCATGCCCAGACCTTGACTTTGGTCTCATGGCAGCCACACAGACTTCTTTGGGAACAGAATCACAGAATCACCCATCTCAGCTCTACTTCAGTGTCTTTCTGCATGTGCTTCCTTGAGTCAAGCCTGAAGAACTCCCAGCAAGACCAAGTGTGGCATCAGGGATGAAAGATCCCAGCACAGCCCTGGACAAGAGCCTGCCTTCACAAGGAGCAATATTCCAGCCACACACCAGACACCTTCACTCCTTGGACAGGGTGAGTATTTATGATGACCCCAGAGCCTGCATGAATTCATTTACCATGACTGGGAGACTGGAAGACAACCATCAGCTTCACTAAGACATTGGCTCAAGCCCATGTACATCAAACTATCTGCAGCATCCCAGCTGTCCCCATCTGTTACCCTGACTGTGAAGTTTACAGATGAGAAGCAGGAAAAAGTTAAAAACACAATGTGGAGGCCCTGATTTTGTGCAGACATAAAAGGCACGTTTGACTTTACACACAGAGTGTCATCTCTGCTGTCCCCATGGACAACCAACAATGCAGGGACATCAGCACTTGTGCCAGGCTGGCAGCACACATGGCTCAGTGCAAGCAGCATTAAGGTCAGCTCACATTTTGCAGAGCCCCAAACATGTACTTTTCAGAAGCTTCAAGCAGTTATTGAGGTAATTAATATCCACATTTATTATTATTCATCAATATCCATTTACCTCTGGCTATATATGCTGTGTAGCACATTGTAGCTGTGTTATGTGTACAGCGTAGCACGAAGCCTGGGAGCCCAAGCAGCTCTTTCAGAAGGCAGGATTGCCTTTCCCAGCCCACTTTGCAGGTCTGCATCTCCCTAGCCCAGCACCAGGAGAACCACAGGGTGGGCTGCCCAAAACCCTGCCCATCCTCCCCTGAAGCCCAACCACCTCCCAGGGCAGGGACCACCTCTGTAAGATTTATTACTCCCTTTGGCTGCGTGAAGCCTCTGAGGAGCCCAGGATTTTGTGGGTGCTTACTCCAGGGGGAGTGAGGGACCATTTTATATGTCCCCCTGGCTCCAGCACTCCAGACACTCTTACCAGCTCCCCTTGCAGCCACTTGGCAGCCAGCACGGAGCAGGTACTTCCCAAGAAGGGCTGGTGTCAGGAGGCACAACGGCTGCACAGCCATGCTGGGAAGCAGCACAACAGACTCTCAACACAGAAATTACTCCAGGCACAAAGAAAACACCAACAAAGATCATTCTCAACAAAGAGAGGCAGGAATTTCACTGCAGAAGAGAAGAATAGAGACTTAAAAAGCTGCTTTCATTTCACTTTGCAGCTCTGTACAGGGACAGTCAAGCACCAGATACGTTCAGGCTGGGGCACACTGCAGGTCACCAGGATTTCCTCATTTATTGCTTATTTCTTATATACGCTCACTACAAACACAGGAGTCCTCATCCTCTTTGTATTGTTTGGAAACAGTGAGACTGAATAGGATCTTCTCTTTTTCTCTCCCCTTCCTCTGAAGGGCTGCAGTAATGAGTGGAGGATATAGTTCACTTCTCTGAGAGAGGAGGCTATTAGAGCTGGTGCTAAACACCCACATCAGAGCAGCTGCAAAGCAAGGGCTCCCTCCTCTCCTCCTCTGGGAAGTCACAATCCAACGGCTCTGCTCAGGAAAGACAAAGAGGAAGGCACTACTCAAGAACCCTGACAAAAGGATAACTCCTCCCAGTTCTACACACCAGCAGGTCCCTTTCACCCTCAGGTTTCACTGCAGGCATCAGGGCTGAGGACAGGGATCAGCTCCAGGAGCCAGAATGGGGTGGCTGCAGGGAGTGGGGCCAATGGGAAGAGGATGCTGAGGTCAGTATCTAGCCAGATGCCTTCCAACACCAAGGAATTTAGGTTCTCTAAAAACCCCTGTGATGAGGCCAGGTTGAGATCTGCCATGACCCTGAAGTGATTATCACCTTAAAGTAGGTTAGTGTGTTAATAAATTAATTATGTGCTGGGGTAACCAGTAGTCTGAAGAGAGAAGGATTAAAATTACCTCCTAGATAAATTAGAAGCAAGACGTCCTGTGGGGAAGGCAAAGAAAGGAAGATCTGAATCCAAAGGAGTCCCACAGGAAAGCCAAAAAGAGACTGGAGGCGAAACCTGTCCTGCATGCCCATCACTGGAGTGTGTGCCTTGGTGATGGAGGGCCTGCCTGGAGTTGGCAACTCTGTATCCAGTAACTGCATCCCCACATCACCCAGCAGAGGCAGCCAGGGGTACTGAAGGGGATACCAACTTCCAGCCGAAATTGCCACGACTTCAAGGCCTGTAACCAAACTATCAGCAGGATGAGATAAATGCTGCAGAAGTGCCTTGTCCCTCCTCCCGTGAGCAGGCAGTGATTACTAAGGACATTTCCATGAGCAGTGTATGATCTTTATTTTTTTCTTGCACAATGACCTTTAAAAGGACTGGCTAAGCTATTTGCATTGCCTAACCCAGAGTTTCAACAGACAGTAGGAAGATGAGCATTAACCTTAATGGCTAAATCACTTCATGCCACTCCGAAGACCAAACACTCCCATAAGCTAGCAAAAGATTATTTCCCTTTGATTATTATATATTTAAACAGCAACAATCACTTCCTAAAGCTCTAAGTTACCCGCCTGCCAATGCTCCCCTGGTGTTCTGGAAGGCCAGACCAGGAAACCCCACCTGGAGTTTGAGCAGCACTTTGGGATGCTTTGGGGAGGAAGAAAGACACCTTTGAAGGCACCACGGTGCAGTGAGATAGGGTGGGAGAGGCCATGCCTTGGCACAGCCACGCTGCCTGCAGCAGCTCCTCTTCTTCCACTGCATAGGAGCAGGTGTCAGAGAGCTGAGAATTCAGCTCTGACCCCTAAACCACCCCACAGCACTTACAGAAGGTTTGCGACTCCTTTGCACTGGGATCTCACACATTTTTTTCAGAGAAAAAAAAGGATTTTGTAATGTGTGAGTTATATTTATACCCTCAATAAAGAAGCAGCATAAAGAGCATGTAAATAAAATCACAGGCCCCTCAGCACACTGCTTAGGTGAAAATGCCTGCTTTGGAGCAGGTTTATTTGTATGTTCATAAACACAAAACCCAAAAGGAGCAAGCAATGATGAAATAAATTCCTAGAAATTGCAATGCTTATGGCAAAATGTTGTGTGTTATTCAGCCAACTCTGATAATTAAAACTTCACATCCAGCCAAGGTCAAAATATGGCCCTCATCCAATGCATATTTACTTTCATGGAAAGGTTTCACTGATCCTAAGAGATTCCCAGAAAAGATCAGTTCACTATCCCTCTCACAGGCACACAGCCACCTCAGATAATACAGCTGTTTCCTAGCAGCTCAGAGCACTGCTCTGCAATGGCTTTGGAAGGAAGATGAGAGTGAAAGCCACAGCAACCAAACTGCAAGGTGTGCCTGCTCTGACCCTGCCAGGGCATCTGCTCATTCCTCTCCCCCTTTATCGCATCAGCTTTAATGATTTTAAAACCTGGCCCTCGCAGAGATCACAGCACCCACTACACTAAGCCACAGTGCTTTAATTCTGACCCAGAGAGCTGCTATTGGGCCACCAATGTCACCTCTCACAGCAATGCCCTGCAGCCCACCCAGGCACTGAGCATGTTTTACTCCAGTGGCTGGGTGTGACTGAGCTCTACCTCTGTACATGCAAAGAGAGGACGTGCTGCCCACCCACGTGCAGAAGAGCATTTCTCACCTGACTCTGCCTTATGCTTGCTCACTTCTCTTGCTCACTCTCCTAAACCTGAGCTCTCCTTGAAAAAGCCATCCCAAACAAGAGCTCCAGGTTGCAGAAAATTCTTGGCTCATGATCCATCCCCCACACAGACAGCAGAGATGTTATGGGGTCAGACCTGGCCCAGACAACGTGCAAATGCAAAAGAAGCCCTAGTGATGCCTACAAGCATGGACATGGAGGGGTGAAGTTGCCCAGGGGACATGCAGGTGCCTGGAGAAGCCACCTCCCTGCCCCAGAGGTCAGTGGCTGCCAGCAGAAGACACAGGAGACAACAGTAACATCCTCAACTAACAGGGGAAGATTTGACAGAGGACATCTGTCAAAGCCCTCATACTACAAACTACTCAAGAGGAAGCATGTGATCGTATTATTGGAGCTTGTATTGTGCTGCTGAGCAGCACTATTCTTCATGTCCTTTTGTCATTTAAGAGAGACTTCTGTGACAGAATTTGCCTATCGCTTATAATTCTGTGCAGGTTTGTGAAGTGCCCTATTTAAAAAAAAAACACCTTACACTAGATTTTCCCATTCTCATTTTTCTTGATGTACAATACTGTCTGAATTAGTTTAAGATCAGGCCTGTACATCATCTCTGGAAATGAATACAAATACCTCTTATTCCAAGTAAAATTAAATAACCAGGAGATACAGTGGCCACTTGCATGTTTAAGGTGAAGAAACACAAAGCCCAGAGCTCTCTGCTGTTGTCAGATCTCTCACACCTCAGCCTCTCCATCCCCAGCATGGCCACACTGGGGAGAGCTGATGCCAGCTGGGAGAAGCACAATGAGGATGACACTGGCTCCAATGGCTGTGACCAGCAAACTCTGCACGGGCACAGCTGGAGCAGGAGCTCCAGAGCCAAGGGCAGCCCCAGCCCCTCAGCAGCACAGCTCTGCCCTGCAGCAGCCTGGGCCCACGGCAGGTCTGCCAGGGGGACCCTGGGGAGGCCCCTGCCACATTTCTTCTCCTCTCCAAAAGCCAGACACCAGGCATCACATTAGCACTTTGCTAAGGGCCTGGGGACTGCCCTCAAGCCACATTTAAGCTTTCATGTCCATTTAATCCTAAATATACCTTGGACCTCAGCGTGTGCTGCCAGTCATGCCTGTGCAGCCCAGCACAGACTCTCCAGGCCCCTGGCAGCTCTTGCCCTTGCCAGGACCAGCAGAGCATCCTGGCTTGCCTAAGAGGCTAACGAGGAGCTACTGCCTCATGGCAGCTCCAGTGGAAAGAAAGATTGGGCCAGCACAAGTGCCCCTCTTGAAATTCATTACCTCCTTTCAATTAACTGCAATTAATCTAATTGGCTGCAGAGAGGAGGAGAGGGCATGGAGGCTAGCAGGGGAGGCTGCTCCTGCTGGGGCTGCAGGCACCTTTCAGCTGCCCTGTGGGCTGAAGCTGCAGGGACAAGGGGCAGTGAACATGCAGGGTCACCCTTGCCCTCCTCTGGCCACCACCTCTGCGGGGAAGGGAGCTCAGCCAGGCTCAGCAAACCCCACCACAGCCAGCACCCTGCTTCTCCCCAGCTCCAGCAGCCAGCTGGGCCACCCAGGTACCCACCCCTCCTTTGAATACCCAGCCATGCCTCCAGGCACCAGCGTTTGCCTCCTCCTCGACTGCTGTAGCTGATTTTGTTCGGGTGATGGAAGCTGAATGCAGCATTCAAGGCTGACACAGGAACGCTGATTGATATATTGGCGCAGAAGAGTTTTTATGTTGCTGGCAGGTTACTCAGTGGTGTGACTGGCTGCCTGCTCCTTTGCAACTCGCCAGCAACAAAATAAAAAAATAAAGCAGCAGTTAATGTGGCAGGGATGCTAAAGGAGAAATTGCCCCGACAACTCTGCAGAGAGCCCCAGCCCAGGGCTTGCTGCTCAGGCCCCAGGGCAGGAACCATCACCCTGAAAAAGGAAGGCAGGACTTCCAGGGAAATGAGGTGTCAAAACCTGTGCTTGGGATGAACAGGACCACAGGGGCTCGGAACCACCAGCGTTCTGCCCTCTCCCTGCTTGATGTGCCTGGAGATGGCCACGTGTGCCTGTGTCCCCTTGTCTTCCCTGAAAAAGACCTGAGACATCCTCATGGGAAGCATGCTTGGTGTAGCTCCATGCTGGCACATTCACACAGCCCTGCAGAGCCACAGGTTCACCAAGGAAGAAGCAAGTGCTCTCTCCTCCACTGCCCTGCATCACCAGCCAGGATCACTCCTGCCCGAGCCAGAGTCCCAGGCAGCAAGTCAGGGAAGTGGACTCGAGCATGGGACTTAAGTAGCAGCTTTTATGAGCTTTGCACAAAAAAAAATTATGCCTTTATAAAAGCTTAACAGCAGGTAGGCATAAGGCCATGAGAAACAGGGAGGTGGTAATGGTCTTTTGAAAGTAATTCCTTTCAACCATAAAACCAAGACTTGATGAAAATGATAAGCCATGGGATGTGGCTGCCTGATAGGGTATTAACATAAATGCTTCGAGTAGCAGCCGCTGCGGCCTCGCGAGTCAGCAGGAGCAGGGGAATTAGCAGCCTTGTCGGGCGACCTGAGGAGCTGCTGCACAAAGAGCCCTGCGGGGCAAGAAGCAGCGATAATTAATTGTTGGGCTGAAAATAGGCCACCTGAATGAGCCACCTCTCCTGCCCCCTCCCCCTAGGCAGGGGCAGGACAGAGGGCAGCTACTGGGGAACAAGATGTCATCTCACCCCACCTTATCTCACCCCATCCCACTTCACCCCATCTCAATTTCATCTCATTCCATTTCACTCCATCCCACCTCACCCCATCCTAGCACTTCCAAGCAAAATATTCCATCAGTGCTCAGTGCTTGCTGTGGAGAGGAGGAGATCTTGTTTCTACCTGGTTCGCCATCTTTGCTCTTTCTTTCTCCTGCTGCCTGGAAGACAAGCAGATACCCCTGCACAGAGGGCTCTCAGGAGATCTGTTCCCAAATTCAAGTCACCATCACATTGAAGAGATGTTCTCCTGCAGCAGACTACAGTGCCAGCAGTCCAGGCCACCCTCCCTGCCCTGCAATGCTCACCAAGCTCCACCTGCCTTCTGCCCTTAATGGGACCATAGTTAGAAACACAACTTCTGAAAAGAATTTTCAGAATTCAAATGTCCCCTTACAAAACTAATATTCCAGTTCACTGGTGTCCCTGCCAGGAGGATGGGATTTGGTTGCACAGTCTATTATGTTCCAGAACGTGAAAGGTCAGGCTTAAATGGAATTTTTCATTGTAAAAGTCACCTACATGAATGACACACAGTACCACCACAAGGCATTTGTAAAGCAGAATCCAGGATTATGGATGCACCATTTACTTCTGTTTATCACCCAAACAGAAAACTAGAAAATATTTGCCTTTCACGAGCCTTCAAGCTTAAGAAATTTCCTGGAGCTCTGTGGGCTTTGGGGGCAGGCTGTCAAACAAAAAAGCAATACTGGGAGCAATAAGCATGGCTAAGGACTGAAATCCTGCCCCAAAGTTTCGTTCTACCTTGGGGCGTGTCTCAGTGGGCATGATGATGCTCTTTGGCTGGGTTTGGGTGCTTGGCAAAGTGGCCTGCTGCAAGCAGTGCAGAGGGCTGCCCATCCTGGTGTGCTGCCAGGGGCTGCTGGAGCTCACCTTGGCCAGGAACTGCCCAAGGCAGGTGTAGGGGGCTCAGTGCTGCACCACAAAGCTGGTCACAGGGAAGGGACTGATGGGACACACCAAGACTGACCACATAGTGTTTCACAAGGAGACGGAAGCGCTAAGGTCAACGTGTGTCTCACTGGGTTCCCCTCACTGCTCAGCAGCATCCCAGCCCAGCCCTGTTCTTCCCGGGTATAAGCCCCATCTCTCTGGTTTATGTTTCAGATTTCTCTTCATGCTTTTGATTTTTGGTAGAGGGATAAAAGAGTTTTGAAGGCAGCCTCCTCCGAGGACTGAGGGAAAAAGGATCAAGAAGTGGGAGTTGGGCTGAGAGGGGAAAGGTTTTGGGGACAAAAGAACAGATCATGCATCCTGCTCTGCCTTACTGCAGAAGATCCAGAAGAAAGGGAGAGCCCTTTCAGCATGGAAAAGCAAAGAAAGGTTCAGCACAGAGAGCAGCAGGAGTGAGAGCAGCCCAGTTATCTGACAGAGGTAGAAATAAGACTGGGGGAAGAATGATTTAAAAATAAAAGAAACATTAAAACCAGTGTTTCCCAGAGCATACGTGTGTGTGTTTCTTTCCATGAGGAGGGCATTTGGAGGGATAAGCAGGGTTAAAGAGCCTCATTCATCTTCCCCTTACAACTGTGCTGACTCAGAACCTGGTCAAACAAGTTCAACCTTTTTAGCAACAACAAAGAGAAGGAGGATGGAAAAGAGCCAGTCTGGATGGGCAACGAGGGAGAAAAGGAAAGCACAGAAAGAAAACTTCTCTTCTACGGCACTCGGTTTTTTGTTCCACCACTGAAATCTGGCTTGATGGGCTCAGGGAGAGAAACAATATCATCAGAGATGTGATTTTGCCTCTGTCCTCTCGCCTAGTGCTGTCCCGGCCTCCCTGTGCCCCGAGCCCAAAGCGAGGAGTTACAAGGAGGGCAGCTGGGCAAGTAGGTCAGGACGAGGAGGAGGTCTCAGAGGTAGCTGGTGGGGATGGAGCCAGAGGCTCCTTATTCCCAGGCTCACACACTGCTGGCAGCACATGGCTCTCCAAGGGAGCAAGCAGCAGTCACCCAGCCTGTGCTGGCATCCAGCTGTCCCCTGAAATACCACCTCAGCCTCCACCTCAGCCCTGAATATCTTTTGAGCTCCCTGGGCCAAAAGAATATTAGCCTGGGGTAAACAAACAGAGAAAAGCAACACGAGGACATCACTGCTGCATCCCACTGGAAATGGAAGGCTTCATTAGCAGCATTGCTCTGCAAGGAAAATGGCCTTCATCTATGAGGGAGGGAATACTTTAAAAAATCAAATACACTGTACAAAATAATCCTACACTGGCTGGAAGATGAGGTCTTTTTCATCCTTAATTTCTGTAATTCCCAGTCATGCTGAGTATGATGCATCCTCATTTATAATGTAAGAGTTAAGGTTGGGGCAACAATTATTTTCAGGATCCTATAATCTCAACTGTAAAATTTCACCCCAGGCTGAAAATGAAAGAGCAAATCCTTCACTTTGGCATGAGCTGTATAAGACACAAAGCAGTTCCACTGCTAGTGAGTTACGCAAATATAAATGCACATTAGATTCCCCACTTAACATTTTTTTTCTGATCTTGAGCCAAAAATAAGATCTGAACCGAAATATGAATTTTTCATTGCATGTTTCTGATTCAAGATGTAAAAACAGACTTCCGAGGCTGCAAGCATCTACCTGTTTTCACCCAGTGCCAGAGCCCTGGAGATGGGTTTGCTGAGCACACACCCTGCAGACAGCCACAGCAGCAGACTGTGCTGCTGCAAAACCGTGGCTGCTGCAAAGCCTCCCTGAAATGGCTCACTCCAGTCCTGCTCTGGATCCATACCTGGCTGCAGGCTGCCAGTCAGCTCTAGAAATTAAAGGCAAAAAAAATCCTAGCCCAACACAGCAATAGGAGCAAAAGCTGCAAAACGCAGACCCCTTGGAAAGGTTTGTGCAAGAGCAGCTGTGCACACACACAGCATCCCAGCTCAGCCCAGCAGCATCTGTACCTGGCCCGGCCACAGCCTCTGCCATTTGCTCTGGTTTGTGTTGCAGTGAACAGTCCTGACCCAGCAACAGCACTTTGGGAACACCCAGCCCAGGAGGGGAGGTGTTTTGATGGGAAAATTCATGCTCTCCCAGGTCTGCTTCCCTTCCAGTCTTCAACAGGGTGTTGTTGGTCAGAACGGAGATGCTCAGACATGAGTGTGTTTTGCACCTACAGACACACAAAATGAAAACACCCCAACTGTGTCAGGGATGGGGTGAGCAGAGACCCACATGGATCAATGCCAACCCCAGCTCCTCAGCACCCACCACCAGAAAATTCCCCCACATATGGAAAAACCTGGCCACGGCACAGTGGGGGCTCCGCTCCCTTAGTTCAATCTGATTATTTTTTTTTAGTTCTTTAAGGAAAACCAGCATTCCCTGCCATTGGATCACTGCCTGGAAGGTTGGGTAGGGCAGGCAGCAAGCTGGCAACCCTCAGGCAGAGCTGCTGCCCTCCTGTCTGAGTGCAGGGATGTGGGAGAGGAGCCCAACAAGGCAAAAGAAATGAAACACTTCTTTTGGTCATAAAATTTGACAGTGCTATGACAGGCTGGGGAAACATTAATTGCCATTATTGTTGCTCCAGCCATTAAAAGGAGGAATGGTCTCTGCTCTGGAGAGGTCTGCCCTGGTCTGATCTGGGAAAGCATCCCAGGACAGCCCTTACGTACCTGCTTAAAATTCAGCTCATGTCAAAGTGCTACTCTCATTTGGGCTGGAGTAAGCAAGTGCTTAAGGGAATTTTTCTTTCTGCAGACAGAGTCAGACCAAGGCCACAAAGACACAGGGCTGGGAGGAAGAACAGTGAAGGCTCTTGCCTTTCAAGACACCAAGATGGTTTGAAAGACATGGCAAGGCTGAGTCTACAGGACAGCTCACAGCATGGAGAGGAGAGGATGGGCAGCAGATGCATCTACAGGTGACAAGGGAGAGGGAAGCACTGGATTTCTGTGCAGCTGTAGACAGCTGTGGGTGCACAGCCCCAGCCCCCACATCTGTGCCCACTGCAGCTCAGGCAGGCAGGCCCAAAATGAGCTTCAGGCAAAACCCTGAGAATGGCTGATCTAGCCCAGCCCAGCTGATTTCCCTGGAGCAGGGTTGGCAGGGGCTGCTCCATCTGCAGAGAGTGAGAGTGGCAGCTCTGGCCAACAGTGGGGAACAGCACGATGGGACATGCCCTGGTACCTGCCTCCAGCACCTGCTGAAGAATGAGATCCCATTGCTGGGGACCCTGCAACAGGACCTCTCTGGTGATGCTGGAGGTGTGAGAGGAAAGCCAGAGCACCAACTTTAAACCCATCTACAGCATTTACACACACTTACACAGGGCTGAGAGATGACAGAATTATATAATTTGCTTGGTACAGATTTGCTGCTCAATTTTGCAAAATGTAGCGTGTGATGCAGATTGCTATGAGTGTTTGTTTTTAAATACCAGATTAAATGGGCACATAAAATTACCGTAGCCCTGAGCTGATCCATTGCTCTATGACATTTAACGTTGGGTTGCATCAGTCATGCCACGTTGCGTTGCATCACGTAATGCAATGTGACATGACTGATGAATCCAGACCTCCTGCTCCACCACCAGGGAAGCCTCACCAGCCTGAGAGCCATTGCTGGGACCGACGGCGCAGCTGGTGCTGCCTCTCCTCCATGGGCTCTCCAGCCAGGGCATCCCCCAGGATGCACAGGCACAAGGGAGGAAAAGCAGGGTCACTGGAGCTTAAACATGCCGTAACAGGTTGTTTTTTGTAAAAAAAAACAACCAACAACTCCTTCTCTTGGCTCTGGAATTGCTCCAAAGCTGGTCTGGTGCTTAGCACCCTCGGTTCTCCCTCAGCCCCTCAGGAGCCCTCAGGGCAGACAGGCTGCCGGCAGGGCTGAAGTGCCTCCAGGCTGGCAGAGGGCTGCAAACCCTAAGTGGGCTGATGAGATGGGGATGAAAATCCACGTTAAGCTGCAGGGAAGCAAAATGGATTGGAGAGAGCATTAGCTAAATCCCCCGGTGAAAGGAGCAAGGGGGCTTGCTGTGCTGCTGATGCTGCCTTTGAAGCACGGGAGATAATGCTCTTCCACAAGCTGCAGGGAGGAGGAGGCAACCCAGGGACCTTGTGCTGGCTGGCTGGAGGTGAAGGAGAAAGGACAAGTGCTAAAGAAGCAGACAGAGTGGCAAAAAGGTGCCCTGCACCTCCTGTCTGTCCTAAACAAGGTGAAGAAAATCACAGGGTTTTCTCTCAAAACCACCAGAAGATAAGTGATCACTCTGCAGCACTAAGTCCACCTCCACAAGCCCAGCTGTGCTGCAATGATGCAACTCACTGCTATCCAAGAGATGGAAATGTGGCACCTATATAGGCCCTGTGAGGACCCTCCTTCCCCCCTCAGTGAGGGACCCTCAGCCCCCATAGCTTCTCCCTGCAGCCCACCTGCCTACAACTCTGTCTGTAAATCAGATCAAGGAAATTATCTGGGCTAAAAATAACCCAGATATAATCCCTTAAACTGCCAGGGAGGCAATCAAAATTATGATATTTAGGGATTTGCATGCAGTAGCTCAACGAAGATTATCATATTTAAATTAGCAAGGGAGGGAAGGTCCATACAGTGGGGCCAGTGCAGTGGTCCACATGGATGCTGACAGCACTGGAGTCCCATTCCCTGCCTGCTCCTTGGCAGGACCAGCCCCTCCACAGCAGAGCCAGGACCCAGCCAGTTCCCAGACTTACCACCCCAGCCACACTCGGCAGAGAGACAGTTAATTGTAGCAAAACGGGAACGAACGAAGGGAGCCAAATTGGCATTTAGTACTTGGAACAAGTGTTATCCCTGACAGAGCCTGCACGACTGCCTTCCAGAGAACGAGTTGCAGGCATGCAGGGCACATTCCCTCAGACAGCACTAAATAAGGACGATTTACTCATTTACTACCACTCACATCATTTTTTTACAAATGACTACTCCCTGCCTGTGCCAAGCTGCTGGATGCTTCACAGCAAAGGCAGGGCCAGAGCAGGGTCAGCCTGTGTTCTGCCCAGTGTCCCCCACACTGAGATACATCCAGACACATGTGCTGGGAAGGAACAGGCATCTCACCATTCTTGCTGGATGCTTTGCTGGTCCTAACCCAGTTTACAGAGCCTTCTGGAAAGCACAAAGTTTAAGCACCAAAATTAGTAGGGTTTAGGAACCTCACCCCTGCTGAGCCTAGAAACACAGGCTGGGACGTGGAAACACAGACACTGTCACCTGTGTACACCTCAAACCACAGCAGAAATGATCCAGGGAACATAAAAAACTGAACCAGAAAACTTCTCTAAGCCAAACACAGGGTTAAGCTGTGAAAAATCTTGCCACAGGATTTTGCAGATGATACAAATTTATTTGAATTTGAAAAAAGAAAGGAAATGAGTAGGAGAAAATTCCCCTGTGGGCTGAGCCAACCCATCCCATTCCAGCTCCTCCAGCCCCACCACAGCGCTGGGAGCAGCGGGAGCCCCAGGGAGGCAGTGGGGCAGGGTTGCCTCTTCCTACGCTCCTCCCACGGCCT
>NW_009953098.1:10475697-10485909 GCF_000747805.2 Chaetura pelagica | reverse complement strand
GGGCTTCGCCCAAAGCCCCTCCCAGGGCCAGCAGCTCAGGCTGACCAGCCCTTTGCTATGGCCTGTGATGACTGCCCTGAAATCCTTAAAACAGCTTAGTTTAAATGTCAGTGAAAGATCACAGACGAAGAGCACATCTGTACTGGGTTATAAGGGTTCAGCTGACAGGAGATAATTTGTTATGCTGCTGTAGCTCGATCCTATCTCCAGCAAGTCCTCAGGTACTAACATCAGCTTTAAAAATGGGTAGGGACAGTCTGGACATGGAAGGAGTTTGGAAAAGTTTGCCCAGAATAGAGGTACAACCATCAAATCCCTCCTATCCTAAAAAAGAAGGTGGGTTAAAACTCCTTCTACTTTGCAGTGCTGTTCACCACCCTTCCATGAAGGCCTGGAGGTCTCCCCAGCCTGGCAGGTGGTGAGGGCTGGGGGGGACAGGGCACAGCCACAGCCCAGCTCACCTCTTTTCTGTGATTCTCTGGCCACTGTAAATAAAATCCATTTCTAAGGTTTCAAACCAATGAATTTTCCCAGCAGATCTTTACGAAGTTATTTAGTTCAAGTGTCTTGGTAATTGTGATAGATTGAGACAATTCGTCCCAGTGGGCAGCAGGAGGGAGTGAGGACAAACCTGGACATCAGCTCCAGCCCCTGTAACGGATTTTGTTTACACTGGGGACATTCATCAGGACATGGCAGCCTGAGAGTCACAGTCCATCTTCAGCTCCCTGGGGAAGGGAAGCAGAGCCCTGGGAATGGGCTTGTGACACAGGCTGCATGGAGCCAGGGTAAGGACAGTAGTTGTTCCCTTCAGAAAACCTGCAGGGCTTAAACAGCCAAGTCACCCATCACCCCAGCTGACTGGCATGGTTTAAAAGTCTCTCAAATCCAATCCTTTAAAGAACAAGACAGAAAACTACAGCAGTACTGGGAAAAAGAAGTTGCTAAGGCATTCTCTCTTCTGAGAGCCAGCCAGCATGAGCAGCAAGGAAGCTGCTGTAGCACAATCTGCTGTAAAGGTTGATGCTAAAAGAAAAAGAATTAAATGTATAATTTTACAAAGCACTTAAAAAAAATCTATTTTCATTTTCAAAGATTGGATTTCCTCCTTGTCTTTCTCCCAGGTAATTGTCTCTCTACTGGGCCTTATCCTGGTGATTTCTCATCACACTTCCAGTAAGTGTGAATGGCGAGTTGCTTTGCAAACTCTGTTCCCTCTGGACTTAGACTATTATTTGCTATTGATTCATTGCATCCATCCACAAAGATGCATATTGCAAAATATCCAGGAGCAGTACAAGAAAAGCAATACAAAATGCCATTAAAAATGTAAAGAACCAGTCATCCGGAGAAGACGCAGGATCTGAAAAATGGCAGATTCATCAGGCTGTGGCATCAGCTCTCAGCTTCCCTTCAACAGACACTAAGGAATCTGAGACAGAAGAGGAGAAAGAGAAAGCCAGTGTCTAGTGTTGGCTTTGCCCACGAAAGCACTTCCACAGGAGCAAAGGCAGCAGCCCTGGTAGGAAGTAACATCTTCTCCGCATTCCAGCCAACACATGATACAGTGCAGCAGTGAGAGATCCCCAGCCTCCTGAAGCCCAGCTTTAGGTATCCCACTCTGTCTTCTAGTGATTTAAAGCAAAAAGCCTCCCACCCTGTGTAACCCCCTACTCTATGGCTGCTCAAAGCCATGGATGATGTAGGCTGCTCTCGACTGGCCGCACTGAAGGATCTGGTTATGAGAGGACCCTCAAACCCAACTTGCCGAAAATGCAGGCAGGATGCCAAGGGGCTGACCCCTCTGCCATGGCTTCAGGGTGCTGGGAGAGCCCAGCTCCCCCCAGGGGATAACCGAGATGGCTCCTCTCTGGAAAGAGCAGCAGAAGGTGCTTCCTCACTGCCCTTGCTCTCCCAGTTGCAAATCCAGATGCGCAATTTAAAGCTCATCTTTGCAGACTCCCCTCTGTGCACTCTGCTGTGAGCAGCACCTCCCAGTGAAGCTCCAAGGACACTCAGAATTTCCGCATCTTCCCTGCCCTGGCCATTTCCCTCCAGGGCTCACAGTGCTTCTCATCCTGTTCATACAGAAAATAAAAGAGGGGGAAATACATGGCAGAAAAACCCACATACACAGAGCACAGAAACAATCTAATTCAAGGCTTTGTTTGCAGGAATTTAATATTCATAATGCACCTATTTTTATTTTAGTGCTGCCCATGAATATAACTGAATAATTGTGGCTGATTAAAAACAAAAAAAGAAAGGAAATGTTAACACTGACAAACAAACACTGACTGTGTGGTAAATAGAAACACTCAAGGATTTAATTCCCTGAAAAAGAGAAGGGAGGGGGCAGTGAGAGCAGAGAGCTCCTGCCATTGAATTCCTGAGAACTGATTGCAGCTTGTGTTCCTGGTTGTTCTTTCCTCCAGATAATTTACAGTGCTAATGTAGTTTTTGCTGTACAAATGGCCATAACCCCAGTGTAATATTGGAAGTTTTTCTTGTCCTATCAAATACAGGACTGAATTCATGTCTTCCCTCCTGTGCAGGGCATCACTACCTTTGCTGCAACTTCCACACATGGCTCATATATAGCTAAGCCAGGCAGGCTGGGACCACTTCAGGAGGGAACGGGGAAACCAGTGTCCAGGGGATGGGAGAATGACATTAGGGGAAAAAAAAAAAATCCCTCTCCTTCCACTTTTCCATGCACTTGGCCCTAGTCCTTGTACCTTAGCATGGGGAGGTGCCACCAGCCCCCCTGCGGGATCATCCTTGGCTCTTTCTTGTCTATGGCACAAAAATAAAGGCCAGCAATCTTGAAAAACTACACCTGATTTTCTGTCTTCTGGTCATATTTTCCACCAGATTTAACACCCTACATGTTCTGCTTAAAATACAGGCTCTAAGAGCATAATGCATTTATTGTTAAGGTTTATTTTATTATGCAATATTACAGCCATTCGAGTTAGATTGTGTCCCTTGGCAGTTTCAGGAACATGTCTTTCCTTGTATTCATTAGAAGGAAAATAAAGAGCTTGCAAAAACTGGGAAATCCCCAATTTCAGTTACATTGAGAGCATTTCAGGGACTTCACCTTCAAGAAGGCAGCAAGATAATTTACATTCTGACCTAGATTTCTAACCCAAATGTATTTGCCTGAATGTGAAATGACATTTCATTTGCTCAAGGGTTCTATATATTTAATTAATTATCAAAGAAAATGGGTGGGGGGAAGGCTTTCTTTCTCAGATCTCAAAAGAGATGAGATTTATTCTCTGGTCACATATAAGTGGGGGAAAAGTGGTCCCTGAGAGGTCACTCCACCCATGCATCTGCTCTGTGTGCTGTGCAAGTCCAGATGCTGTGCTGAAGCTCAAGTCCATCTTCAGCATGTGCTTTTGCCCAGTGAGACCTCAGCCCATGGTCACCCTGTGCTCTGGTCCTCGTGGCACCAGAAACTGAGATGACAACGGGGAAGCCTAAAAACGTTCGGGATCATATAAGACACTTTGCAAATGCTTCCAGAAGGCTGGAGTCCCAAACAATGTGAAATCAGGGGGTTTGCATGTAGGAAAAATACTATCTCCATCTATGGGAGAGTCCATGAAATAGCTCTGAAGACCTTCAACCACTGAACAGGCTGGGAGATTCTGGGTTCCTTCACCAGCTAATTCAGCACTTTGGTGCTGAGAAGAACCAACAGCTGCTGTTTTGCAGGATGGAGGAGAGCAGCAGCCAGCAACAAAACAAGCAGAGAGGGGAGTCTGGTGGCCCCATGCATCCTACAGGGACTTTCACATCTCCTCCTGAACTCTTGCTTACATGCTCCTCTAAGTCATGGCACTGCCACTGCCCTTACCAATGTCTAATCTCACAAAGAAAAGCACTGCACAGTCTGTGGCACATAGTTTCACATAATCATCTTTCCCTGCACCTCTTCTTCCTCTGCACATTTCTGATGGAGTCATACTTTTATTGGATGGTTTCCTGCTCCAGGAGGAATGGTGGCAGCAGCAGATTTGAGTCAGACAGTGGTAGGCCAACCAGGCCCTTTGAAGCTTCCCACCTAACAGTCTGCAAAAGGTACATAAGGAGGAAGAAAGAGCCTTAATATTACACCACAGAGCTAATCATCATAGAAAAAATGCCTTTGTGTGTTGTGAAGTGCAGGTCAAAGCAGCTCAGCTCGAGTGCAGTCAACAACCCCTTGTTCTGACACAAACAGATGCTCATCACAGAGAGACAGATGAATGGAAAAAGCTGGAGAAAATGACATAATCACAGAGTAGCACCTTTGAATATGAGTGTGCTAAGATAAAACTTGCCCCTGCCCTCCATCCGCTTTCCGACAGGTCCCTGGAATAGTTATGCCTGGTACATCAGAAGAATCTAGTCATTACTTCTGTATTTGCAGGCAGCCAATGCCTGACCTGCTGAATTCATTCTGGCTAAGAGGTTTATTTTCCTCTACTCTTTTCCTGACAGTGTCATCTTTCAAAAGGCACACACTTCTCTGTCCTAGAAGCAGCTTAGCATGGTCCCTCTGAGGACAAGAGACGCTCAGGAAGGTTTCCAAGTGAAATGCTTGAAGTGCACCTTGACTCCTCTCACTGGGACCTGTTCCTTGGGCTGCATGCACCCACCAACACCACTGAAGAGCCGTTGGGAGCTAAAAACTCCCTTATGGCAACCATGAGGTGTCCCTGCCTCATGGCTTGCTGCTGAGCTTCTGGCCATCAGAGCAGCCCCATCCTTGCAGCCTGCAGCTTTCTTGGGCTGCCGCTGGAGATGAACCCAGCCCCCGGGGGGCAGAGACTGTGTCCCTCTGCATGTGTCTGCACCAGGAAGAGCCCTTGGCACTGGCCCAGCTCTTCACTTCCAGTCATTCCTCCCCTGCTCTGACTCCAAGGATGCCGAGTTCAGCCACTGTGTGTGACTCCTCTGGGCATGGGTGGATAATGAGAGGGGCGAGTGTTTGTGCTCCACTGAGTGCCCATTGTCCCCAGCTCTTTGTTTTCCCATCCGACGCTGCTGGCCACCTGCCTTCCTCCCCAGCCTTTTGAGGAGATTCTTTGCCTCCCTTTGTTGTTCTCCCTGCCCCAAGCCGCCTGAGCAGCCAACAAAGCGTCAGGGACGCAGCCTGCCCGGGCCGGGAGCGCGGCGGGATGGGGGGAAACTGGGCAGTAAGCAAGGAGTGGATTTCCCATGAGAAAAGCAAACAAAAGAAAACAAACACAGCAAAGGAAAAGTGTGAAAGTGACCCTGCTGCTCATTACAGGAAATATTCGTGGCTCGGTCCCTTCCCCGAGAAGCAAAGCCTGAGGCTGGGAGATGGCTCCGACCTGGGATGCAGCAAGACAAGAAAGCCTGCTGGTCAGAGCTGGGAGTGTCTCACAGCATCCCCAGCAGCAGCCAGACCAGAGCACGACCTGCTGTAAACACGACTGACAGCACACGTCTGTCAAGGGGCTGCAGTTTCTGTCTCCCTCTTGCATTGTCCGGAGCCATTAGCGTCTGTACAAACCCCCACGCTACCGCATCACAGCGGCTGCAGGGACTCCAGCCCCACTGGCCGCAGGGATAATCCTGCTCTGAGTGCCTCCGGGCCCAGCCATGCCAAGCCAACACCCTGCTGCTCATCACAGCCTCCTCTGCCTCGCTGGCCAAACCACCCGGGTGCCTCAGGGTGCCGAGCAGCCCCAAATTGCATTGTCCTCCCAAAGCTCTCGTGCTGCTTGGGGACCACCACCAGAGCCAGGACAAGAAGAGGTTTTGCAGCACAGGTCTGTTCTAGTGCATGGGATCCTCCTCCAGCCCATCCTGGGGGACAGAGTGACTCTGCTTGGCACACTCCTGCGCTAATGCATGTTCAGGGCAGAAGACAAGTCTCTCCGTGAGCATAAAATCAGCACACTAAAATAAATAACTACCCATTCAAGCCTGCAGACTGTGAATGCAGTTAAGGGAATAAATTGCTCCCAGCTACCTCGAGCCCTCCTGGCCCCAGCCCACCTACCTGTTTGTGCAAATGCCTGCAGGTCACAGCCTGGCTCTCCTGCCTCACCTGATGCATCAAACACCAACCCCCTCAGGCAAAATCACAGAGCTGAATTAACTATGATAATCAGCTCGACACCTTTCTCCTTCCAAGTCCAGGCAGCCCAGCTCCTGCTGCCTGCAGAGCCAGGCTCCACGCCGAGATAGCCTTGCCTGCCAGGCTGCTCCTACCCGGTCTGCCTCTGGCTTTGCAGCTCGACCCTTCCCACCCTGGAAAGTCTGTGTAGATGTGCTGCTGCTGCCGGAGATAACTGCTGCTGGGAAGCTGCTTTACACTACAAGGAGCACTTGCATACAAAAAGGCTTACAAAAAGCTGCTGTAGGGAAGCTATTTATTGCTGTAGTTCCAACCTAACAGAAATACAAGGTGTACCATAACACACATCTGGAAAGACCTGGCAATGTAAGGTTTATTTTTTACCCAAGTTATTTTTTTTACCTCCCTCTGGTCCTTGATTTACCCTGCATGGGAGGATTTGTACACTCCAAAGTGCTTTGCAGAAGAGTGCAAAAGAAGGGCAAAATATTTAGCAAAGATGAAACATGGAGGTGCCTTCATTGTGCTGACATTTGCTGCTCGCATGTCCTAGAGGGCTGGAGGCGGCTGGCCAGGGGTGTGGGAAGGGCTTCAGGGAGCATAGTAAAAGTAGGGGAGGCTGCCAGAGGGTGCCACACTAGCAGCCCCAAGCCTAGCCCCCCTCCCATCTTTGCAGCACCTGGGGGACTCTGCAGGCTGGGGACATGGGGATGGGCAGCAGCAGGTCTGGGAAAAGCATCCCTTTGGCTTGCTCAGGCTGTGACCTGCCTGGCATGGGGACATTGCCCCGTCTGTCTCCCACAGCCCGGGGACCTGGCAGGGAGACACAGCTCATCCCTGGCCCTGGCTGTGACAGGAACTAGTGGCCTTGGCCAGCAGAGGCTGCCTGCTGGGGATGGGAAGGACAGCAGGGCCAACAGTCCTTGAAGATTTTGGCTCTTTCTTCCCTCCAGCACTAGCAGGGACACAGCTGCGGCAGTGGGAACGTGGCGGCAGAAATCCCCAGTGTCAGCCCGGCTGCACGAAGGGGAGGGCAGAGAAAGGGTCTCCCCCTGCCCAAACCTCATCCCATCAGCACATCTTGGCTCCCATTCCCACACTGATAGCACATGATCTATGGCACCACATCCCAGGGCCTGGGGGAGCAGCCGGCAGGCGCGAGGGCTGTCACCCTGTTCAAACCAGGGAGTTGCTGCACAAAGAAAGGGGAGCAAAACCCAAAACCCCTTTCACCACCCACCCAGACACTTGGCTCTGGGTGATCAAAGCCTTGCCGAGGAGAGGCTTTTCATGAGAGCTTATCTAGGAAGCTCTGGTGGAATGGAAAACAACATACAGGAATGGGGGAGCTAGCCCAGTTTCCTCAGGAAATGAGGCTGGTTGAGTCACAACTATTAGTCACAGTGCCTAATGAATTCTGAGCCCTTTGCCCAATTTCAGAGAAAACTGACTGAAAAGGAAATCCTCAAGGTATCCCATTCCAACGAGTTTTGTGGGACAACAGTCCCAGCTTTAGAACCTGCTCCAAAGGGAGATGTGGGAACCAGACCTCACTGATCCCACCACTCACAGGACTCTTGGCTCCAGCCTGATTGATGCAACCCAGATTGGGATCACCAAAAGAGAGAGGTTCATCTGAGTGGAACACCCTAAATTTCCTCTGGGGCACATGCCCAAGGAGCAGAGATTCCAGGATAGGCCATGACTTACCAGAGAGACCATCTCTGGTGAGACAAGCAGGAGCAGCTTGCCATGCCCAGCCAGGAGTTTGCTCTGCTCCAACCCACAGGTTGCTGATTTATGTTTAAAACGCCAGACAATTAAATTACATGGGAGCTGATGCTGCTTAATGCATAAAGGCACTGAAATGCCAGGCCTCATCGGGTTGCCACGTAAATCACCATGGTTAAGCGGGTAACTGAGAGCACAAATAGCCTGGGCTGAGCATGCTCACCCAAAAGTCCCCCCCCGCCCCCCCCCCGGCAGCAGAGCCTTGGGGCATTTCACAAGGATGAGCAGGGCTGGAGGGGAGCAGCAGCACCAGGGCATGGCCTGCAGCAAGTGGGCTGGCATGGGATTGAACCCCCCAAGAGGATTTTGTTTGGGGAGTGGCACCCCAAATCAGACAGAGCCACACAAAAGGAAGAGCCAGACTCCAGCGATTTACACACCAAGTGGTTCGAGTTCCAGTGAACTAAAATCAATACGAATAAAGGAATAAAAAAAAGAGATGTTGTGAGGATGGCTGGGAAAGGAATAGCTAAGCATCCAGCTAGGGAAATAGCATCAATCTTGCTGAGCTCCAGGCTGTTCCCTGCAGGGCTGGTTTAGGTTGCTGTCCCACATCGCCCTTGCCCTGGTCTCAACACCCTGCCCTGGCACCAGCACTGGGGCTTGCCTGGAGGGGTGTTGAGCCCTGTCGAGCAGCCTAGGTAAACTAAACCTGCAAAATACAGCCCCGTGCAGGTGATGGGACCTGGAAGGAGCCATCATGGCTGGCTGGGCTGCTCCAGAGGCAACAAGCCCTGGTCCCCACGCTGAGTGGTGCAACAGGGCTGAAAAGTGGCAGAGCACCGTCCCAGCTGCCAGGCACATCAGAATCCCTTGCAAATCATCATTCGAGCTACGCCAGGATGTTCTCTGGCAGGGAAGTGTTTGCTCCTCTCTAGAGCAGAGCCCATCCCCTGATGCCCTGAATGCTGCCTCAGAAACAGGCCAGAAGCCACCACATGAGCTGATGCTTTGCTTCACTTGCCTTTCTTAACTCTGAGCACCGGACTTTTGCAGCTCGTTAATTAACCCGTTGTGACAAAGCAGGTTTCACATCATGTGTTTTGGAAGAGGAGCTGAGTGCAGAGGGGAAGCATGGGAGGCCAGGGGAGCAGCTCTTCTCAGCAGGAGCCAGAGAACGTATGGAGCTTTGGGAATTTCATGGGAAACATTAACACTGCCAAAGGTCACCCATTTCTGTGAGAGCTCCACAATTCAAACAAACAGCCCTTGCAAGCCAATTAGCAGCAAATGTGATGGATCTGGATGTTATTTATGTAGCATCTAGCAAACAAAACCAGATTTCAGCCCCATCTAATAGGGGCAGGGGGGCTGGCAGGGCCACGTGCTGGGTGGCCTCAGTGCATTCAGCCTGTCCCCGAGGGCATCAGATCTTTGACAGCACCACAGGCTGTGGCAAAAAGAACACCCTGCAAATTGCCACCAGTGCCACAGTGACATTCCCAACCCATCCTTGGGCATATGAAATTATTAGGTAGTATATTTAAGCTGGAAAAAAAAAAAGGAAACTCTTACCTGCACGTAACACAATTACATGGCACAGTTTATTACCACCAGATGTTGTGGTAGCCAAGAGCACAAGCTGCTTTGAAGGAGACCAGACACATAAATGGGGGAGCAGATCAGCTGGTTATGAAGCCCAGCAGCCTGGCTGCCACCCCTGGCTTGGGGCATCCTTGTGCCCTTGCTGCTGGAAGCTGGCAGGCTCTGCCATGAAAAAACTCAGCCCTGTTTTTTTGGGACCTTCTCCCAGCATCTGCCACTGGCTAGTGCTGGAGGCTGAGGATGAAGCACAGTTCTGACCTGGGCTGGCACCCCAAGCTCTGCCTGCTGGTGGGAGGGTGCTAAAGAGCAAACCTGCAGTCAATGGCACCCTGGCAGGAGCCTGCAAGTGATCCAGCTGTGATCTGCAAGGCAGGCATTTGAGTGATGATTTAGATCCAGGCATCAACCAAGCCCTCCTGGCTGGGGGTAGCTACCTGCAGAGGATGCCGTGCTTTTTCTTGAAATCAACAAAAATGCACAAGTCAGCCCATCCTCCTGGCTCACAGCACAGGCCTGTCTGCAGCAGACCCTGGGGTTGAATTTCACATGCCTTGGCCAGGCCACACCACTGGGTACTGAAGGCTGGAACCCCCCTGGCAGAACAGAGCAGGAGCCCACCCCCAACAGCCCAGCCAGGGCACCTCATCCTGCAGGCAGGAAAGCCTGGCCTTGCAGGGGGTTCACAGCAGTGCCCCCCACAAGCTCCTCCACACCAGAGGACAACTACTCCATCCACTTTGCCACCAATTTAAACCCAACGTGATGCCGCTTTG
>NW_009953098.1:10468102-10475687 GCF_000747805.2 Chaetura pelagica | reverse complement strand
TTCAGCAGCAAGAGCACATGGTGCTGCTGGATTAATCACTGCCACTCACTGGTGGGGTTCACATGCACATCAGCCCAGCAGGAACAGTACTGAGCTTTGTCATCTCAGAAGTACTTTTCAAATATATATATAACAAACCTAACATCAAAGATCCTGAAAGAGAAACTTCTTTCAGATGATATCCCAGGCTCAGTCTCTGCAGAACACAAAACAGAAGGGATGAATGATACTGGAAACAACAAAGAGAAGTAAATTGTCCCCTCTGGATGAACTCAAGCTTAAAATCTCAGAAAGGAACTTGTCTTGCCTTTGTCTCTGCTGAAAATCCACCTCCTGCCTGGACAATACGGGGCTGTTTGGGAGGCAAGAGGCAGCCAGAGAGCTGGGCTGGAGCCTGGTCAGGCTCTATTTTCAATCCCCCCCCAGATCACCAGGGGAACAATAGAACCTGAGCATTTGCTTTGATCAGCCTATTCAGATCCCCATCATATTAATGTAATATGCTAATTAATAGCAATAGGTCACACATCTGAGGTGCCTTTTATTCAACAATCAAGACAACTCTACCAAAGCTCTTCTGCAGCCCCATAGCAGTAGGGTATGTGAGGGTCTTATCTTTCCTGCTAGGTAACTAAAGAGAGGAAGAGGGAATCTGGGCTGTGAATGCAAGGCTGAAATGGACTTTGCAGTGCAGCTCTCGGGTGGCTCATACACAGAAACACCCAGCAGACCTGGCAATCTGCTGGAGCCAGTCAGAGTAGCTCAGCCTTCAAACCCCCACTGCAAGCCACTTGTGCCACAGCCCCTTAAGGTGCAAAAAGGGGTGTAGCATCATCAGGGACTATGTCCCCAGGCCAGCAGAACAGGCAACAGCCCTCTTCAAAGGGCAGCAGTAAGCCAAGGCTGGGAAACATAGAGCAACACCCAAACACTGTGTGTCACTTAAGGAGAGGCATCCCCAGCCATTATATAAATTGCTGATCCTCCATTTAACAAGTTAGCATTAATATTTATTGTGTCATGTTCACAATTGTAAAGATCTTTATTTAAAATGTTTTGTGCCTCACACCCTGTCAGCCCGGAAAGCACTCTAAGACAGAAAGCAGGCTTGCAGGCTCTAATGCAAAGTGATGGCTCCAACTTCAGAAGGGAAGCCTATTTCCAGCAGGAACATCTGCTCTCGGTGTGGAAAGCGGGTACCTAGGCGAGAAGGCTGGGAGCAGATGGAATGGGAAAGTTTCTCTTTCTCTCATCACAAGTGAGGTTCACCACCTCACCAGATTGGTGCTGGGTGGTGCTACTGTCCCAGGCTGCAGCCACAAGCTCTCTGCTCCTGCTCCAAAGCCAGTAGGGAGGGGAAAACTGTCAGGTGCAGCAAGAGCAAACCCAATTTAAATCTGATGCCAGAAACCACCAGTGAGGCAGTCCTCCATCTCACACCTGCCTGGCTCTGGTGAGGGGAGGGCTGTGGGGTCTGCACCACCAGCAGCAGGGGCAGGGAGAACCTGCACACCAGGAGGAGAGATGGAGCTGAACCAGACAAAGGGAAGGTGAGGGGACTGTGAAGCAAAACAAAGATTAAGGTGGAAAAGTGAGAAGAACTTTATACTAGGATCTGTTAAACCTCCCTCTTTCAAAGCCTTATGCAGGTGCTTAACTTTGCAGGCTGTGAGTAATCCAATTAAAGTTGTTAAATCCCACAGAGACTTAAATTCAGGGGAATTAATGATAGTGCGCAAAGTTGAGCACACGCTTACTGGGTGAAATAGTGTGAAAAAGGCTCCTTAGGAGAGGCAGCTTTGTGACTTGGAACTTTTAGAAGTGGAAAAAACCACCATTAAATATATCAAGAAATAATCTTGCACTGGGTTGGAAGAAATGTTTGATGTGACCTAAAAGTCTCTTCCATCTCCGACTTCTATTAGTCTGTGACAAGACTTAAAAGGTCATCTAGTCCACCCCTTTGCTAATGCAGGATTATTCCCCACAGCACAGTGGCTGTTACTTTGTCCAGTCCAGTTTTAAATGAAAAGCCTTGCAAAATTTCCTCTTCCCCAAGACCATTTTCCTCCCAATTCTAATGTGTTTCTTTTTGTCAATAGTTCTGTCAGTATAATGAAATCCTCACTGTGCTAAATTGCTAAAAAAGATCTAAAAGTCGAATCTTCTTCTAATATGACATGAAAGTGCTAGTATAAAAATAGGATTGTATTAGTGATTCTCCACTGTATTGTATTAACATCCTATTTCACTTAAGAGAGGCAGGACTGACTTATCTGTGGATCCTTCCAGCCACTTCTCTTACAAAGCTGTGTATTTGGGGTTCAGAGCTGCATGACTTCCCATTAAAGCAATACAATAAAATCCTATGCAGCATGCAAAATGCTGAGGCAGGAGTTTAGGGCATGTGCCAAGCTTGGAGCCTGAACCTGGCCTTCCTTGCACCCAAACAACTCTACAGGCTCTGCAAAGCTGCTGAGTATGTGGGAAAAGGTGTGGGAAGGCACCTGGGTGGGACTTGAGGCCTGAGGCATAGAAAAAAATGACAGGCAAGAGCCTAAGAAAAAGCAAGGCTTAGGATGTCCATCATGAAAGCACAATGCAGAGGTGAGATGGGAGTCCTGTTTCCCCCTTTCACAGCTAAAGGCTCTGGGGCAGCCCAGGTGAGAAGAAAGAACTGGTGGCAGAGACTGTGCAACCTCAATACAACTAAAATGGGCATCTGTGTTCAATGTTGAGGGCGTGCCAAGAAATTCAGCAGCTAGGAGGAGGATGGATGCTTACAGCACACTTCAAGGAACAAAGCTTCTGGCATCTTTCAGAGGCCAGTCAGGAACAGGGAGAAGCAGTGGAGGGTTCAGGACCAGCCCAGTGCCTCGATCAGGAGCTGGGACAGGTAGTGTCTGAACCAGCAGCAGCAATGCTCTGAGCACTCTCCTCAGCACAGCCCTGAACTCTGCTCTTCAGCAGCTTGTGCAAAACCTTTGCCTTCTGCTTGATGGCAGGCACAGGTGCTTTCCAACTGCTCTGGGGCTTCAAACACACATTTAAACTAGCAACTTCACACAACCTACCATGATTCTACAGAATTTAATGCATTTTTGTGTTTTACTGTAATAAAACCTAACATTAAGGTAGCCCCAGTTCTTTCTTAAAGACCAACTCTGGATTCTTTAGAGGCCTCTGAGCTTCAGCAAAGCTCTCCCTAACATCCCATTTACCAGGAATTTGGAAAAAACAGTTTCATCTTGTTTCAGTCCCAATCAAGACACCATTCCCAGCATGTTCTGCAGCCATGCCCTCCCCTGGGATTTACAGGGGCTTATTTTTCCAACACATGCTCCCTCATTGCTATTCCTTTTCTTTCTTTTTTTTTTCCTTTACTGCATAGCAGAAAGCTATTGAGTAGAAAGCCAGTGGGAAGCCACAGCTATTGTATCTCTGGTTTAGTTCCTTATCTGCTGAGGGGTCCTTTTGTGATTGTGTTGAGGAAGGACACGCAGACAGCATCTTTTATCACCAGCACAGCATCTCTGGAATGAAAGGAGAGGCAGCGGGGATGCAGATGTGACGTTAAAGTATAAAAACCCACCATATGGTAAAGACTGTTTCAGCTACAGTCTGGTCAAGATGTTGACACTTTGGTTATGAAAAGCAATATGTATCTCTCTCTTGGTGGTTTCTGTTCAAATTAAATGTTTTGAATCAGGCAGAGAACTAATAACAAGCCAGGTTTTCCCTCGACAGAAGAGTAGTAACAAATATGGAGTAATGTGAAAGCTGACTTGAAAATTACTATTCCCAAAGATGCTATAACTGTAGAGATAAGATTTGCTTAGAGGAATCGAATGAGATAAATGCAAAAGGTGTTGCTGGTGGGAAGAGAGTCCAACAGGAATGGGCAAAAGCAAAAAAGTAGCACTTAAAAAACACAGCCTAACCTGTCAACATTTCTGTTAACACCAAATACCTCCAGGACACCCCTTACTGCTTCAGCCTTCTGCAAAACCCCCACCTGCCTGCAGCTAAGTGTAAGCAAAGAAACAGAGAAAAAGGGTATCTGAGTGCAAATCATTGTGCTCTCAAGCCAAAACAGTAAGGCATGGCTTTTTTCATGCCTTTGAAAGGGATGACATGCATCCATGTGTGTAGGGAGGCAGGGCACACTGCCAGGGAGCAGCTTGGTGGGCAGCAGGCAGGGTCAGGCACAGACCCCACGGCACGGTTGGGCTGGGGGGAACACGGAGCCAAAATTGCAGCAGCACCCAGAGAAATCGAGGCACAAAACCAACACAAAACCAGCCAAGGTTGTTCCTTCAACCATCAGCATTCTGGAGGCGCAGTGATTGTGATCTGGCTCAGGCTAAAATAAACTTTGCACATCAAATATTTAATACCCCAAAGTCTCTTCCTGAGGCTACACCCCACGGCTACATGCCCTGAGCAGGCTCTTGTCCCAGCGCGCCGAGCTGCGCACCCGGCATCTCCGGGTGCTTAATGTGAGTTAACAGCAGTGGCAATGACTTATTTAAGAGCAGATCAAGAAATATCCCAGCTCTCTTTGGAGACTTCAAAAGCAGCTGAATGCTACCGGTATCATCCAATAAAGACACGGCACCGCAGAACCTTCTGCCTCATCTGCGTCGGGGGACCCTCATACCACCAGCAGCAGGAAGGGGAGAAGTGGCCACTGTAGGGACCTCTCGGCAGAGGAGGGACCCTGCTGCCACTCACCTCCAGCACTGTGGCCACTGAAGCCGCTGTGGGTGGAGGGGAGCCAGCAGGACCCTTTCCTGGAATTGGGACTGCATCCTGCCCACCCACCAGCAGGCACTCGGACTACCCAGCCAGCCCCCATTGCCCGCTGAGGAGGTGGGATAAGGTTGCTATGGCAACAGGAAGAAAAAAAAAATAAAATTAGGTTTTTCTTCCCAGGAGAACAAGGTGCTGCAGCTGTGGGTGTCAGTGCTGGGCTCCTTCGGTGTGCCATGGTCCAGGGAAGGGGCACCAGGGGATGCAGAGCCACAGTGGGGTTGGGAGGCCAGGACAAATGATGGAAGAGGAACAGGGCAGACAGGCAGAACTCACTCCTCACTAAGCACATCTCCTGCCTCATCAGCCAGGCCAGCCATTTCCATACTACACCTTCATGCCTACAAGCACCTTCCTGACAGAGGTGGCAAACAAGCCAGGCAACGGCTGGGAAGGAGACAGGCAGGTGGGTTGGAGGCTTTCCACCAAAATTTAGAGCAGGAGACTGTGGGGAACTTCAGCCCTTGCCTCCGTCACAAGTACAGACATGTACAGATGTAGCAGAACAGCAGAAGCCATGTGCTTTAATGGAGACCTTGGGAATGGCTTTCTGACTGAGGATGAGAATGTCTTCCATCAACAGGTGGTATTTCCCACTGGGAATGGGAGAACCAAAGCCCTACGGCCAAAACCTCCACCCCTGGCAGAGGCTGATAGGAGATTTGATATTGATTCACTAGGGCCAGGATTTCATCCTGTGATTTAAACCTAACTCCTCCAAAGAGAATAAGATCAATTTTAGAGAGAATCAAATAGATAAAGAACAGCCTTTGAGCCAGTGTGCAGCAGAGGCAGAAAGAGGAGTTAAAAAAAAAAAAAAAAAAAAAAAAAAGGGGTTTCCCTTTTAAGAAAATTTAAAAAAAAAAAAAAAAAAAAAAAGAGAGAAAAGAAAGAAACCTGGAGAATGCTGTTTGCTCATTTTTCCTTTTCCAGACAAAACAACCCTGCCTGTCTGCTCTCCTCACCAGCACCAAGGGAGCAGAGCAGCCAAAGGCTTCTCATAGCAGGGTCAGAATGGAGCTGGTGTGGTCCCCATCCCTGGAACCCTCAGCCTGGCTCCCCAAACCTGTGGCTGGCCCTGCTGAGGTGATTTCTTCCCTTCAGCAGGTACCTCAGCACCACAGTGGCTGAACAAATCCAGCATGCTGGGGGCTCAGGTCTCAGAAACCTGCCACAAGCCCAGGGAGATGGTGAAATCTGGTGGTGAATCAGCATCCATCTGCAGCAGCAGGACAGCCAACTGCTAAAGGGGCTGGGGAGTGAGGGCAAAGTAGGAAAGGCAGATATTTGGGGCTGGAAAGGGAAAAATAGCTCTGTCACAGCAGGGAAAGGGGCCACACTGCAGCCCCCAGCCCTTCTGTCTGGGAAGTGGGAAACCCTTGTGCTGAGCTTCTCTCTTGGAGGTTTTATTATTTTAATTCCTTTTTTTTTTTGCCCTTGGAAGACAATCCTTTGCTCTCAGGCAGCACCTACACCACCTCCCCACCTCAAAGCACCAGGTCAACTCTGAGTTTCTTCTGTCCTAAAGCTCTGCAAGAAATCAGCCTCTTGTTCATCTTTGAGACTCTGCTGCAATCCCATCCCCTCCACCTTGGCTCATGCTGGGCAGGAGCACCTGCAGGCAGCACAGGACCCATGGCAGAGGCTTCTGTGGGCAGCCAACCCCTGCCCATTATTTATCTCCAATCCAGAAACAATTTTTCTCGGCAAAAGCTTTGAAGCTTGAGAAGTGATGGGGTTAATATTGCTTGCCATGTGTCTCAATTTTTTAGCTGTATTAATGGAAAGTGCCACAGCAGGGTTTTCAACAGCAGTCTCACAGTGGTATTTTTGGGGGGATTTTTTTAAACACTGGGTTGTGATGACTGACCACACCACAGCAGCTACCAACCCCATCCCCACAGAAGCTGCCCAGGCACCCCCCAACAGCATGTCTACCCTAAAGTCCAGAGTTTGGCCCCAAAGAATCATCCTTCCTGCTGCAGCCTGTTCCCATCACCCACAGCCAGGAGCAGAGGAGGGAGCTGTGCAGGGCTGCAGCAGCAGAGGTGAGCTCTGTAATTGCACACCTGCCTGTGTTTGTTCTCTGATGGCTCTTTGGGGATGCTCCGTTACATCACGTTCAAAAAAGGACAACAACACAAAACAAAAAACAGATGCAAGTTAAACAAGTGGAAGGCCCGCTGGGGCTGCCAGCGAGGTTGGACTCCAGTTTGTGCCCAAGGCAGGCAGCTGGTCCCACACCTTCCTCCACCAGCACCTCCACACGGGAGCAGAGCCCCATCCAGGACCAACAGAAATGCAGGACAGGGACCCTCACTCCTCCTTGCCCACTGGACTCCATGTTTACAGAGCCCTGCTTCAAACAGAAATACATTATATATATATATATATTTCTGCTCTGTGCTTTCAGGTCTTTGATCCCTCCGATTTATTTGCTCTTGTCTTTGTGGGCTCACTAGTCAAAGTGCATGATAATTCATTGCTTGTTAATCCAATTTGGCGCTATTTAGATATTCCAGTTGAACATGAAACGCAATCTAAAACCATGTCCAGAAGAAACCGAAATGAGATCTGTTTCTCTGAACCAGCCCTGAGCCCTGCCCGGTGAAGGCCTGGCCACTACCCTGGCTCCTTTATTCTCCCTCCGGCTTCCCCAGCTGCTCCCGGTGGCCGAGCCCTCCCCGGGGGCACAGCAGGGTGGGGGGCTCGGGCACCCCCAGGAGAGGTGGGACAGATCCTGCGGGGCAGCAAGGACAGCCCCGATCCTGCC
>NW_009953098.1:10454781-10467850 GCF_000747805.2 Chaetura pelagica | reverse complement strand
CGGCTCGCCCCGGGGATCCGGGCGGGCTCTGGGATGCAGGAGGGAACGCACCAGGGCTGCCCGCCCTGTCCCAGCTCTCCCGCTGCCCTCAGCCCGCCCCGGGGCCCTGCAGCCCCCTGAGGCTGCCGCCCTCCCTCCCTCCCTCCCCGCCCCGCCGCTGTCCAAGAGCAGCTCACCGAGCAGGACCATTCCTGTCCTAACAGGGTCAGTTCCTACCTGGGAGCCGGGCCCGCGGTGCAGGCAGGGACAGGGCCAAGGACACGGAAACACAGCCCAGCACCTCCCCAGGCATCGCCTGCTCCCCAAAGAGGCCTCACACACCTCAGAGCAAGGGCTACAGAGCCCCAACCTCCCTCCCAGCCTGAGTGGATCTCCTTTCCCGCACCTGCCAGTGACTCACTAATGAGAGTGCAGTGAGGCCTGATCCTCCTCACCTGAGCCTGCAGTCAGGCCCCAACACTCACTCACCTGGGCCTGGGGCCGTGCCAGACCTTGCTGTGTAGCTGGATCCTTTCCCCGGGGTTACAGGGCCGGGGGTCCCATCCAGACACGGTGAACCCCAGCCACCCCCTGTGTGCCCCAGCCGTGCGGGGATGCTGGGGTGTGCAGCTCAAGCATATTCCCATCCCAGGGAAGGAGCTTCAGGTGCTGCTATGCTCTTATTCCGTTGCCACTTTGGGGTATCCAGGGAAAATACATCTTCTCAGTGGAGAAGTCTGTGTTGGAGGTTCTTCCTACCCACATTTACCCCTGTCAGAGCAGTTTCTGTGCCCAGTTTTTGTGGGAGTGAGGAGAGGAACTCTGCTCATCTGAGCCAGAGGAGCAGCTGAGGCCATTAGGGAAGGTGTTTCCCCTGCTAGACACCGAGTGCTTGGATCATCCCTGCCCAAGAGCCGTCCACACACAGGCCATAAATTCAGAGGCTCCTCACCATCTCCTCAAAGCCTCTGAAGTGTCCTCACAAAAATCCAGGGAAAATACATCTTCTCAGTGGAGAAGTCTGTGTTGGAGGTTCTTCCTACCCACATTTACCCCTGTCAGAGCAGTTTCTGTGCCCAGTTTTTGTGGGAGTGAGGAGAGGAACTCTGCCAGAGCCATGATGGTGCTCAGAGCCTGCCCGCCCCAGCAGGTCACCCATGGGGACAGCCAGGCTGGCAAAGCTCTGCCCTGAGGCTTGCAGCTTCTCAGGCACCAAAGCAGATCAGCTGTGGGAGAAGTGGATGAAGGGGGGTGATGTGCAGAAAGGGCTGGGGTAGCACCCAGCTGTGTGCTGCCTTCTGCAGGGCCAGCACCTGGAGGCCGTCAAAGCAAACCCACTCAGGCATATTTAACCAAACACTTAATTTCCATTTTTATTCAATAATTGCTTTAATACTAAAATGCATTAGATGCTCAAAGCAGAGAAAAGAAAAAAAATCACATTTAGGTGGAAAAAAAAAGTTCTCATCAGATGAAAAAAAACCCATAGTGGCAGGTACACCATTTTGAAACAGAATCGTAATAATTTAATAAAGCTGCTTTATCATCTTCATAAAATAGACAGAACGGTGATTCTTTTTTTTTTTTTTTTCCATTTTCTTGTTTACAATGATTCAATCACTGTGAAAATGTACATAGCATACAGATCAGCATATACAACAATTGATTCTTCAGATACTCAGCAAGGGAGACACCATGACGAGATGTACCGCGCGGGCCGCCCTGCCCGCTGCCGGCGGGGGAGCAGCCCCGCTCTCACCACCAGCTCTTCCCAGGTCCAGGTGGTGCCGGCGCTGCCGTGTGAGACCCGTGGCTCGTACCTGTCACCCCTGCAAGGCTGAAAACCAGTTTGCCTTAGGTGTGTTTGGAGATTACATCCCAGCTTATTTCAGCTGAACATCAGCTGATGGCGATCAAGGGTCCGTCTCCGCCGTGCTGGCGGCGGGGTCAGCTGGGCTTCTCCCCAACAGGAACCACAGCTCACAGGTTGGATCTGGTATTACCCATTGCTGCAAAAGCAGCTGTAGCAACAAGATCATCAGTCTTCCCCAACGATAGACAAATGTGTTTCCATTCATAATTATGTTGGTTTTTTTCCCACCCCCCCCCCAAGAATAATTTGCACATATTCATCAGACAGTGTGTTCTTTACAAAAGCAACTCGTTTCCCGTTTGGAAAGAAACAAAAAGGAATTCACTTCTGCACAACGTGTCATCCACAGGTCACCTCCAGCTTCACGACAAACAGGGAATGGCAACAACCTCAGCAGGACGGCACTTGCGGTGTTTTTCTAGCCATCAGTTGTCCCCCTCAGTGCCCCTGGCACAGCCCTGCAGCCTCAAGGGTGGGAAAGGCCAAGGGCTCCTAGGGAGCCAGGAAGGGTCTTGGGCTGGCACAGGGTGGGTTCACCCCCTCACTCTGGTCCTCAGCCCCAGGGCTGTTCCAGATGGAGTCCTCATCCAGGGAGAACCATAGGTGGTTGCTGCTCCCTGGATAAACGGGATAATCAGGGGAGCAGAGCAAGCTTGCCTGCAGGAAATCAACAGACTCCAGCGATTTTTCCTAAACTACATCTGAGGACAGGTTTAAGTTTTTAAAGAGTGTGATAATTACATCTGGACCCCCCACCAAAAAAAAAACCAACACACCAAAAAACCAAAACCAAAACCAACTCACCTGCCCTGCAACCTTGAACATATTTTTGCATGGCCAGTTTTAATGCAACCAGGAAACTAAAAAACAGGAGAGACTGCAATTTGCCCAGGAGCCCTGAACTCATCTCAAATGACACAGAGGGACAGTGACAGGAGTAGCAAAATATTCAGAAGAGGGACAAGCAGGTAAGTGGGGGCCACTCTGGCTCTCCCCTCAGCCCTGTGCAGCAAGGACATGCCAGGGAAGGGCCCTTCACTCAGCATCCCTGGCTGCAGCCTGGGTCAGCCCAGAAAACTGGTGTTTAAAGGATTTTCTTGGAAGCATAAGGGTCTACTGACCTCTTTAATGCTCCCTTTTAATACAGAATTATTTCACATTCCTTCTTGGCTGCACTTTTATTCAGAGTGGCAAGGAACGTTTCCTCTGGGTGAATCAGAGAAATGTTTCTTTCTCCTTTTTTTTTACTTTTTTTTTTTTTTTTTTCTTCCTTTTCAGTTAGCATCTATTTTTCATCCAAAACGCCAGGCTGGTGGTGGCAGCTCCGCAGGCAGAGGGCAACGCTCAGCAGAAATTAAGGGCTGGCACTTTCTGGGTGGCTGGGGATGGTGATGGGATGCCCCGGGTCAGTGGGGGGGACCCCCAGTCCCCATCCCTTTGATGGGCAGTGGGGGGAGATGGGTCCCATCCGACTGGAGGTGGGGGTGGATGATGGGGGGTGATGTGGGTTCGTTGCCCTGCAAAGCCAAGGGGATCTGACAAATGGGGCATCGCAGGTGCTGTCACTCAGCAAACACATGAGAAGCTTTCCCTCCCAAAAAAAACCCCAGAGCTGACAAAGAGGTAACATCAGAATAAACCAAGCCTAACAGTTACAGAAAATCCAGTTACTCCAACAGCCTCAAGCCAGCTGCTTTCTTCTTTGCTTGCATTACAATACACACATTTGGGGAAAAAAAACCCCAAACAAAACCAAAACCAGAAATAAATTACAGCAGTAACAGTACACAGGCAGGAAACAACCACTGGAACAGAAATAACATATCCCTGAAAATGGGCTCAAACTCCAGGAGAGGGGAAAATTCCCAGTTCACCTTCCAGAGGGATGCAGGACATCATGTTACTGCTGGGATGGGAGCTGAATGAGGTAGTCATCAACACCAGCAAGGGAAGCACCACCAGTTTCATTAGACGACCATTTTCTTGTTGGTTGTTTCATAATTCCTGGCCCTAGCAAGTGGCAGGGAGAACAAACTGACTGCAGATCTGTCTTGGACCAGCTATGGCTTCAGGCAGGATCAATTTGCCCTGAAGAAACAAATGGCTGGAGCTTAATTTTATTTTGAGGATAATAATGACTGGAGCTTGTTTTCTTGTTGATGTTTTTAATTTAAATAAATCAAAATAACAAATATTTTATCATGATATGTAGACCTAAAAAGACTATTTTTCTTGAAACCACTAATTTCGACTTGCTGGTACAGCAAACATTGGCAAGAGCTATATATTTTCCCTTCCATAATAAATTTTAAATTCTAGGAAACATTATTTAGGGTAGCAAAATCTTTACGATGAAGGGTTAACAAGAATAATAATACACTAACTGAAATCCTCCTACCTTACTCATACCTCACTGAGGAATTATCACTGCAAGAGAGCAGAGAGCTGTGAAACCCCTTCCCTCTCTCCCTTCTACAAAATGGCTATTCAAGTAGCTCAATTTTAAAATCAATTTTATATGAGTAAATTTGTACCCACACAAAAAAAGTCCTTAATTATGAGAAAAAATAATGAATTGCTTTAATTTTTTCTCCATTAAGAAGGCACATTAATTGAATTAGTAGCGTTGTTACATATCACCTGTCTGCCCCTAAATTAACATCACTATTGCTCATTCCATACTTCCTTATGATGCAGGGATAGAAAGAAATCAGGACAGTCTAAAATCCATGCCATGATCACACACACACACACACACACACAGTTGGCATAATCATGATTGGGAAATGCTGACTTGGAAGTGTGTGTCTAATTGAGAAGGTAATTTAGATCTCTTAAATAATTCCATCACTGTGACTTGGAAGTGATTGGAGATGGGAGATATCTAAATCTGGGCACTGGAAAAAAAACAAGACGACAACCAACTTCTGGAAAACCTTTCCATGCATTGCCTTGAAATTATGCAAAAGAGATGGGTAAGGGAAAAATTTCAGCACAGTGCATCCAACAATTGCAATCCAGGCAGAATTTTCCCCAAAACATCTTCCCGTAATGCCCTGTCACTGCCCTGCAAGAGCCAGAGGGGCTGCAAGTGATGGTAGGGGCTGGAAGAAGCACTTGCTCCACCAGGTCCAAAAACTCCGGGTTCCCCAAAGTTGAAGTAAGATGATTGTGATTTTTTTTCCTTTTTCTTGTTTTTTTTTCTCTTTTTTTGTTGTTTTTTTTAAGCTGGAAAGCCTTTTGCCATCACGAGACATACAGTAATTTGCAATATCAAATACAGTAATAGTACAGGTAAGCATGTGACAGCAAAAGGATTCATAAATGCAGGGGTGTCCATAGCAAAATAGCAACGTCTTAAAATACAAAGAGGCTCATGTTGGGCAAGAATTAAAACTCACCCGACTCTCCTTTTGAACAGTCGCACACGAGAAACAGTCGCTATTTTGTCCAGATTACAAAACCACCGGGGTGATTACTAAAGGTGTCCGAATAAGGAATTTACCACCCCAGCTATTTCTGGGAATGGAAATTTATCTTTGTTTTTTGAGATATAAAAATATACAAACTCCAGGGAGGGGATTCTGAGCGCTCCTGAGGACCGGGGGGCTCTTGCCTCTGGCCCCCGCCACCCACCACCTCCTGGCCAACACCAAAAACCAGCTACTTTGCTCCGGCTGCACACCCCTGCCGCCTGTTGAGACAAGTGGGATTGTCACACGAACGATAGCTTCATTTATAAACAATACATTTAGGGAAAGCTTTTAAATACAGCAACCTGTGAACCATTGGTAAGCAATAAAAACAATCTGCGCTGGGAGTCGTGCGGTCCCTCCTCCTCCTCATCCTCATCCTCTTGCCAGGTGTCACTCAGAGGACGATGTCTTTTAGTCTCCGGGCACCAGGCGAGTCCTTTTCCCGACGTTCCTGCAGGAGCGGGTTGCCCTCCTGCCCGCCGCTCTCGCTGTCCGCCCCCCGGGGCGGTGCTGCGGCCTCCGCTGCTGTTGCCCGCCTCGCGGACGGCACCGCTCACCTTGGGGCTGCCGGCGGCCGGGTCCACCGTTCTTTTGCCTTTGGGGTTGGCGAGCCGCTCGTCAGCCAGGGGCTCAGCGCCCTCCTTGCCGAAGGTGGCGAAGGTCCTTTTTGTGCTGCAGTCTGCGTAAGGCTCCGCGTCCACCGCCGTCGCCTCGATGGAGAGGGCGATGACGTTCCTGCCGTGCTCGGGGGACTTGGCGCGGCTGGGCACGGCGCCGCGGGGCATCCAGCACCTGTCCGAGTGGCCCAGGATGCGGCACTCCTCCCTGCAATGGAATCCTTCGCTCTGATCTGCGTGGAGAAAACACAAGGGATGGTGAAGGGAGGAGCCCCACGCAGGTGGTCGCTGCTCCGCAGCCCATCCAGGGTGGGGGAACCTCCCGAGCCAGGCACTGCTCATCGCTCCCGCCCAAGCCATGGTTGCCTTGCCCCCAGCAGCACCCGTGTTTAAGGCAAGGCTCAGGAAGAGGGATTTATTTCTTTTTGTTTACTGCCATTTCTCTGCTGCTCTAAAGGCAGGAGCTCAATTTCCAACAGGTTGTGTGTCATCTGCTGCTGCCAGACCTGCAGCCTGGGGAAAGGAGCCACTGCTACAAGCCCATCCCAGCAGCTCCATCCCACGAGGAAAGTGGCTCAAGCCCTTCCTGGGTTTGTAACCAGGGCTAAAAGCCACTGTGCTTTAATCTTGGCTTGACGTGACATTTAAGTTTGACTTTTTGCAGAGGGGGGGAAGGGAGGAGATGGAGGAGGGGAGTTTCTTTTTTTTGTTTTCCAGTGTATATGTGTGTTTTAACTTTTTGCTGAATCCCCACAGACCTCCCACACTACAGAAGCTTTATAAATCTCCAAGACTGCCCCACTCCACTGAAGATTAAATGTGTCATTCCCTGTGCCGGGGCTTTATTCATATGAGAGCAATAAAGATCCCTTCTCTCAACTTAGGGCTGTCCCAACACCACTTTACAGGGCTGAAATATGGAGTGGAGGTTTAATCCATTCCAAGGGCCTTCTCTGCTCAGGCCTGAGCACTCCCATGCAGGTGCAAACCCAGGCACAGCCCCTGACTCCAAGGGTCTGCACAGCCTCACCCCCCCCCATCACAGACAGAGAAACCGGGGTGCAAGGACGTGGCTGGGCTCAGCCAAGTGCAAACATGAAAAGCAAATCCAGGAGTCTCAGCTTCCCCAGCCTTTGCTGAGCATCCTATCGTGGATCCTGCCAAACAGCACAGACTCTGGCTGCTTTTCAGTCTCAGCTTATGAGTTTTCCTTCTTCATTTGATAAGAACTTGTAACTGCAGCCAGTCCTCATAAAGCACCACCTTTCTTTATGCTCAGACGTAGCTCCTTCCTATCATAACCTATATAAGGCAAAGCAGCATTAAAGCACTAATGCCATTACCCTTACGAGGCCGCGCTCAGTCGGTGCCAGTTTGATGGATCGAAGCCTGCGAAGGTGCAGACTCAGCCTGGGTTTGCTTCCTGTCCATCTGCAAACTGCTCCTTCTGCTGCTCTGTGCATCTGTGTGCGTAACCTCCGCTCCTCAGACGCATTGGTATTTCCACCACATTCGAGCACTAGGGTGGCTGATAAAAATTCTCAGCACATAACACAATGCACCAAAACATGAGCAGCTTAACACTTACAGAGAATAAACGAGTAAAAGGCAGACCTCAGAAAAAGAAGATTTTATTTATTCTTTTTTTAAAGGAGAAGCCAGCTAATTGAAAAATCTATGGGTAGAACATTAGCCTTTCTCTGTATCAGAGCAGCTACCCGTGGCGCCAGGTGGCTGTGTAGGAGGTCTGGGCTTTGGCAGCCACCTTTACAGCAGTGTGAGAGAACGATGCTCTGAGCCTTCCATGCAGAACAACCTGCACTAAGATCTAAAAGCCCATGCTCTTCTTATACTTTGATTCTGCTACTTTCAAGTACTTGAGCAAAATAAAAAAAATAAAATAATAATAAAAAAATTTGCCCAGAAAGTGTTGCTGCCTGACTATTTATCCACAGCTTAACTTCAAAAGGGTGCTACAGGCATACAAAGTTGTGTAGTCTGGCTGTGATAGCAGAGGACTTGGTGATGGCTGGAGGGGCTGCAGAAATATCTTGGTTTCTCATCCCTGATGAGACACTGATTTATTGTGCTGTGTGACCTTGGGCGCGTTGCTGGAGCACACATCACTTCAATCTCTCCTCAAACATGAAAGGCTGGATCTGGGTGTGCTGGGTTGGCTGGTCCAGCGTGGGAAGGCACGGAGGGAGCTGCTGCTCCTCACCTTCCCAGACCAGCATCACAGCTCAGCCCCACATCCACGGGACCACCCCAGCCAAAGCAAACTTGACTCCCAACAGTGCACAAGCATGTTTGTCTTGCCTTGATCCACTTATTCCAAGCTGGCACATTTCACAGTTAAAACACAAATTGAGGACATCACCAGTACCTGTACTGCAAGCAGATATTCCTCAAACCCTAGACAGGGACCTGGGCTTTAAGAGTGGTTTCACTAAAGACTGCTGGCACCATGCCTATCTGCTGGGGAGATGATCTGCTTTGGACACCAAGCTGCTTGTCTGCAAGTCATGCTAGTGGCAGCTGAAATGCAGGCAGGAGAAGAGATGAAAAGCATTACATCAAATTCTACCATTTCAATCTTTTTCTTTTACAAATGGAATGTTACAAGTACCAAAGATGCCAGGCTGACAGGCAGAGGGGCAGGATTCTCCAGCCATCCACAGACCTGAAGAAAACAAGTAGCTCCACAGCACATCCTGCCTTCCGCCCCCCCCACGTCTCAGCTTTGGTCTGCAGAGACCACATCCCACAGCCAGAAACCATAATGTTCCTCGGGACAACACGTGTCCAGGCTCCCCAGACCAGCCCTGGCAGCAGACCCAGGGACCAGTGCAGGGCCCTGAGCAGCAGCTGCTTCTCCATGGCAGAATGAAGGTCTTCAGCTGTCCACCCATCACTGTCTTAACCCTGCAGTTGACATAAAGTACAATTTTCGTGCCACAAGCATTCCCTATTGATGCATACAAACAACACCACACCACAAAGCTCAGAGAGCTTTGGGCTCCTCCAGCGGGCTCATCCCAGGGCTGTCACTCCTCATCCTCCTTCTGCACAGGAGCAGCTGCTGCTCCAGAGCAGAGTCACGGAGCCACCGGCACCACTGCTGGCACTGCCCTAAGGGCAGCTCGGTCTGACTCACCCGGCTGTAACCGCACCCAGGACGGCCATTCACACTCATCGGCTCTTTATTGTACTGCTCTGTCTTTTTTTTTTCTTCTTACCACTTTAACAATCGGAAATAGGACAACAGGAAATTCTTTTACAGCCTTAGACCTGCCCTCATCAATGCGACTGTTACTGTCTGCACTAAAAATTGTTCTTAATGCAGGGAGCAAAGCCCAGGTAATAACCACCACATCACACAGGACATGAGGAGTGGCAGGCAGCCAAAACCAGGCAGCTTCCTACCTCTGTGCCTGGTGCACCAATGGGAACACCTCAGCCTGGGGCTGTGCAAGCTGCCCTGAGCTGGACTGGGCTTTCTAAGGAGCCAAGCACATTGCACACATTGCTGGAGTGAGAGTCCTATTGCCAATCTGGCTTGTTCCATGCTGTGGTCCAGAGAGATGCCAGAGAGCTCACCTGAGCGCAGGTGCCATGTGAAGGTGGTGGCCGTGCAGTCTGGCAGGTGAGGTGTGCAGGTTCTGCAGCAGCAACCTCCATTTTTCAGCCAGTTTGCCTTCACCCAAAGCCAGCACCTCGTTTCAGAGCACCCCAGGGCAGGGTCACTTTAAAAATTATTCCCTCCAAGGTGCAAAACACCCTGGCAGAAGCCTCAGCATCAAGAGGTGAGCTGTTATCCTGAAGTCAGGCCTGGCAGAAAAAATGTGTCACTGCCATACGTAAGCTCTCACATCACAAGTGAGAAACAAAATCAAACCAACAGCCACCTCTGGAATAAATACACTCCTCAACAAGTGCAGCAAAAGCCATGTTGAGCTGCAGATTTCAAACCTTCTCGAGGGATCAGGAGAAAGGCAACTAATAAGTAGCACCAGCCTGCCCCATGTGTTGCCTGCAGGGTCTGAGCCGGGCAGCAGGCTGCTGAGAGCCAGCAGCTACAGAAAGACCTGGTGGGAGAGAGAACACCCATGGTTCATCCACAGGGAGATGCACGGCCCGTGTCACTGGCAGGGAGTGGGAGCCAAGGACAGCAGCACAGTGACACAGGAAGCAGGGAGGTGACATGAAACACTGGGGCTGCCCTAATTCTGGGGCCGAGTGCCCTGATTCCTACCCAGCCAAGACCCCCAATGCTTCCCAATACCACCAGAAAAAGCTCTTGGCCAGGAAGACAGGAGGGGTGCCTGAGAGCCAGGAGCCAAGAGTTGCTGGCAGACAATTCAGACTGGGTGCTGGAACAACAGAGCCTCCAGCTCCCCCATGCACACAGCCTTCTCTCATTAAAAGGAAGGATTAACGAACAGGGTGTACAAGTGCTTTCATCCTCCTATCCAAAGCCTGTGCACCTGAGGCAGAGCAACATGGAGCCAGTGTGCAAGGTGCCCATTCAGCTCTCACAGCAATTGAATTATCTTCAGTGGAATCGCAGTGCTGGCCAAAGAGACAAAGTTAAATCGTAGCAAGGTGCAAGTGCCTGGGAATGTAATATTCCTGATAAATGGCCAGATGACATGTGCTGTTATACAATCTAAGGTGCAATTTGGGCGATGACAATAGTCCCTGGAGTTTCCATTTTCAAACAGCCGCTCAGTTCAATCCAATCCATGTCAGAGCAGCTTTGCCGAGCTGAGTAAGTAGAGCTCATTTGTGCTATTACAAGGGGAGCAAGGAAAAGGAGCAGAGGAGTCGCTTGAAAATTAAAAATAGGGGAAAAAAGGTGACTGGAAGAACCACAGCACGGGTGAGCATGGTGCTGGGCAGCCCCAGCCCCAAGCCCCATGGCAGCGTGGGACCTGTATCTGGCCTGCACCATCACCACCCTTGTGCAGCAGCCCAGCTTTATCACATTTTGGTGTTTCCTCAGCAACCCTATGACTATACTGTAATCAGGATGACACCGCTCCTGGGTACAGCAAACAGCACGATCATTAAAAAATTCATTTCAAAATCTTCCTGGAAGCTAATAAATTTTACAGCAGTTTCAATCCTTTCTCATTGCAACAAAGAAAAGCTTAGTTCCAGACAAATTAAAAGTAAATTGATTGCCTTAGGGGAATCTATTCAAATATCACTTTTCCATGTTAGAAATCTCTTCCTAAAACAAGAAGAGGAAAGCCAGGGAGAGCCAGCACAGGAATGATGTGAAAGAGCAAATCATTAAATCTCAGTTCATGAAACTAAAGGAGGGTAGGGAAGGGGGGGAAAAAAAAATCAAACTTAAAATAAAATGCAAATGTTTCACTGGGGTACAGGCCTAACATTTGTGATGGAATTTATGAATAATAAATACGAATAAATAGTAAACATGAAGGGATCAAACATTGCTGCTGATGTTTACTCATGGTTAGCCATCTTTCATGGACAATGCGCAACTGCATTATTTAACACGCCTCTTCCAGCTACTTGAGGGTTTCTTTTCAGCACCCGGACCGTAATTTCCTCAGGAATGTACACCACAAGGTGCAAGGCATGTCCCTGAGCCACCCTGCAGCACCCACCACCCACCAGGAGCAGCTGTTCCCAGCCGGGGAGCAGCGATCCCCAGCATTACGCTCCAGATAAAATAATAAGCTCAAGCCAAATACAAACAGTCCCCAGCCATGGCTCATCATCCGCTTAGAAATTAAGACTCTGCACCTCTGCCTTATCTCCCATAATAGCATAATATCAGGAAACAAGAGGTGGGGAATAGTGTATTATATTTTTGACCTATGGGCTTTTACAGAGCCTTCTTCGCCTTTCCTAATAAGAAATCTCCAGTCTATGCCAAAATGTAAGCCTGGCATGGCTTCCCTTGCACAATGCTTGGAGGATACAAATAACCAGGGACAGTGACAAATGCTCCCTACTGCAATGAGGAGCCTTTCTTGTGCTTTCTTCCAGCATTGTTTGGGATTTGTGCAAGCTAAAAAATGCTGTATTTTTAATCCTGGATTGTCTGTCCCGACACAGGAGGTCAACAGCGCTTGGACAAAGCAAATGCCCGTGAGGAATTATTTCAACAAAACAAGGGATGTGATTTAGGTGAATTTATCAGGCAACTGCTGATAAGGAGCCATGGCTGAATGCAGCTCATGGGCAGCACTTCTGTAATGGTCAATGGCGAGATGCCTCAGGGCTTGCTCCCGGCTGCTGCAGACAGACACAGCTACCAAGAAGTGCCAAGGACCCACACTGATTTACACCAGGCAGGGAGTTGATTCATTGACCTCTTCCCCTGCTCTACAGTGTCATTAATAACACTCCTTCTTCTGCAGTAAGGTCCTTGTATCATGAATGAAGACTGATCCACCGACGCATCTGAGGTGCCTGGCCAGCTACACACCAGAGGGCTAAAGATAGATTTGATGCAAAATATTTTCTCTGGAAAAATGCCTTCCTGGGCATGGTGGTGCCTTTGGGATGAGAAGGCAGCTGTGGGAAGGTGGGAGATCACCCAAAGCAAGAGGAGCTGCTGTTTGGGCATGTCATGCACTACAGCAGAGCCAGGCCCAGAAGGTACTACGGGCTAGGATGAACTTTGAGGCTGGCTGCCCCCCTTTACCTGGGACTGCAGGCCAATCCCCACCTCATTCACATGGCAAAATTAATTCCCCTTCAGAGGGCCAGCAGAACACACCATTTAAACTCCAATTAATCCTTTTCTGAAGACTTAAATGGTCTGTAGAGCTCGTGCTGGTCCCTGAGCAGCAGGGATTTCACCTCCAAAACTCTGCTACTCAGGCCTCGATACAGGGCTCATTACCATCCTAACTGCTGTTGGGATGCAGGATCTGGTCCTTGGAGAGGAGAACACTCTGGGATCCAACAGACCTTTCCTATCTCAAAATATTACGTGTCTGTAATTCATAGGCACAGCTCCCATTAATGCTAATGGCAGTTCCTGTGCTGCCTGCACGAGTGCAGAATACAACCTTTTGACTTCATTACTGGAATTCAATTTCATTAACACTGGATACAGAGGGATTGTCCTAAATACACTC
>NW_009953098.1:10439143-10454307 GCF_000747805.2 Chaetura pelagica | reverse complement strand
ATACGCTCTTTCTTATATTTTTTTCATGTTAATGTAACCATTTGAGTATATTACACCCTGCAGAGATGGAAACATTTCTAGTCTGTTTAAACACATTTCCCACAATTGGGAGCAAAACTTTGTCTCCGTTTATGCCTTTGACACCAGCTGCCTTCCATTTAATGGGACTTTAGTCACTAAAGCAAATTAATCCAAAGGTTACCCTTCACTGCTATTGTCAAATCTGAAAGAGAGAAATTCATGTATTCTGTCGAGGTAACAGGGGACCAGCCAGGCAGCCACATTCCAACAGCAGCAATAAATCGAATTATTACCCTGTCCAATTCAAAATTAGGCTTTTCTCAGAAAATAGCTACTCGATGATTCTGCTAAAAAATCCAAAAGAACAGAATTCCAGTCGGGGGACACAAGATGCAATTCCCAGCTGCTTGCAACAGGCCAGCTCCTGGCCCAGAGCCTGCCAGAGCATCATCCCTGCCCTTGCTGCAGCCATACCCATGTACACCCCTTGGGGAGCTCATGGCAAACCTGTCACTGCAACCAGCACCTCCCTTGGCCAGGATGAAGCAGAACCACCCATCCTCATCCTCTTCCTAGAGGGATGTGGAGGGCAAGGGTGCTGGCAGGAGCAGAGATGCAGGTGCTGGCCCTGCCTGCCCCTCCCCGGTGCTGCTCTTCCCTCCCCACGAGGCTTCTGGTGCTTCCACACAACAAGTGAGAAATAAAGGCACCGAGGTTATAAATGCTGATACATAATTTACTCCTATTATCAAGATTAAACACATCTTTGCATGCTTAGCATAAACCAACTGCCTTTCCCCAGATTTCTCAAGGACATACATAAACTTCATTATTATCTAAATAATCAAAAGAGTATTTCAATAGAATATTTAACTGTCTGCCTACTGGAAGCTCACAGCCTTAATCTCACACTGATCCGCTGTTGTCCTTCATGTAAATATTGTTGGGACGTCAGCCAAAGCCTAGGGAAGGGAGCTTCATCTTGGTGGATGGGAATCTCTCGTGTCAGATACAGTCAGTCTGACTAATGAGACCTCCAGCTTGCCAAAACCTACAGCCTCGCTGTCTGTTCCAGCCATTGAACGCGCTCAGAAACCCAGTGGCACCAGCCCAGCAGTCTACAGATCCCAATCAACTATCAATAGCTTAAGTGTAAGTGATTGTGTATGAAGTACGTGCCAAATGTGTTTCCTTTTTCAGTTGTAGGACCTCCAGTATTGTTACTGCACCAGTAATGCTTGCACGGAATTAATCATAGACGTACCCACAAGGCAAAACATTATGAGAAGCTCTTTGTACTTTCTAAAAGTGTGCAGCTCTGAGGAGCAGAGGGAGCTGGAAGGCTTCCCAGCACGATAGGGTGTTCCCTACCATTGAGAGAGAGACAGGGAATTTTTCCCTTTTTCTTTTTTGTTTTTTTTTAACTGGAAGTGTTGGTTGCTGGCCATCTCTCATCATGACATTGATCTCTCACTCCTCCACCCTGGAGTCCAGTATTATCCTCTCCCTGGTGTTCTACTTTAACTCTTTTTTAGATTAATATGAGGCTTTTACATGCTGGTGGATCCTCTCCCCTGAAGCATAAGATGTCCCACGATGAGATGCTGACCTAGGGTGGAAGGTGCATCAGAAAATCCCAGAGAGAACTGGGATGGCCATATGCATGAGCCTGCAAAAGCTGCTCTGCATTGTCCAGCATCCAGCAGCACCCACGGTCTGATCTGGCACTGGGACCCACTGTAACACTAGGACACTCCTGTCCCTCTCTGCCCCTACCGTGTATGTGCACCAAGGGCTCAAATGAGTCTCCAGCTTCACACTAAGGAGGGATAATGGTGATGCCAGGGGAATGCCAGCCAGGGATCAGACTGGACCCACAGCTAGCAGAAGAAATCACAGCATTGCCAATGCCTGGGAATCTGGTCCATTTAATTCAGCTGAAACTTCATTCTGGTAATTAACTTTACCTTCATTAATTGAGAGATCATAGTGTATAAATACACACATAAAATTACTATAAGGTCAAGAGTCATCTAAAGAGACATCAAGAGACATCTAAAGCCTCATTATAAACCTAAGGAAATTACACTACCTGCAAGTCATGGACAATCTCAACCTCCTCAAGGCAGGTGGGGTCCCATCCCATCCTGTCCCATCAGATCAGTCTCACAGTTATGGGGATGAGATGGAAAACCAGCCCTCTGAAGAGCTGCTGGGCAACAGCTGAGCAATGGCAATGGAAAACAACCTTATTTTCATGACCTGTGTAAGTACTGCAAGGAAAGCAGTCAGCTCCACAGCTCCAGCCAAGCTGATGGCAACCCATGGGTGCCTGGGCACTGATGCTGAGCCCAACATGGGGTGTGTGCCACAAGCCCCCATGCCAAGGCCCAGCACAGGAGGCTGCTGCTCCCTGAGGCTCCAGCGCTGCTGGAGCACAGTTTGCTCCTGGCCCAACCTCTGCCTGCAGAGCCTCCCATCATTTCCCATCTCTCTGGGGCCTGTTTCTGCAGTGCTGCCCTGAGGTCAGGCTGGGTTGTGTTGGCTCCTGGCTCTGGTTCACAGGACTGTCAGCTAAACTGCACCACGGCATCGTTACTCCTGGTGCTGGTGTGACAGACAGACAGAACCCAGCTGGATTTTCAAAGCCGAAGCACTTTGCAATACTGACAGGCAAGGAAAAAAACAAACCACCAAGCCACAACCCTCTTAGTCTGAGCAGGTTTTATCTGGAAATACCCAAAGCTAGTAGGTATAAGACCCCACAGTCATTCCTCCTGAACCACTTTTCTGACCAAACCTTTTAACTGTCTCTGGGAAATAAAGAGCAATAGGAACCAGCCCCCGCCGGCGTTACCTGATCAGTCCCCACCGCATCCTTAGCGCAGCCTTTCTTCAAAGGGATAAAGCAACGCCAAATGACTGATGTAATTTGGTGCTTTCAGACAGAGTTAGTGCAAGGAGAAGAGTCAAGTTCATTACACTGGAATTTACCACAGGGCTGTGGCAGCCGTGACGATGCAGCCGGTGCCGGGGCTGAGCCGCTGGCCGGGCACCCGCTTCCACAGCAGGAGCATGTGATGCACCATAAGCAAGTAGGTTTAAGCCAAATGTGTCCCTCTGCACTGGGAATCTGCCTCATTTCCCCTCCCTGAGCACAAGAATGGGGAAGACAGGCAACATGGTCCTGCAGTAATTCTGCTGGAGCCTCTCTACAGGGATCCACCCGGGCTGTCTGCAGCACACGGATGTAACGCTGCCTTTTGCCACTGCATGCTCGCCTCATTGCTAAAACACTTCCCCATGCAGCATGCATTAGAATTAAAAAACCATTAAACCTTGGAAAGGAAAAACTTTGACAGGATGTGTAATATACTAAGTATAATTAATTAAATTGGATGAGGCACTGGGGGACGAGAGAAGAGTGGATGGAGACTGTTCTTGGAAAAGGGATGGTAATGCACTAATGTTCAGTGTGTGCCATTAAGTAAGAAACAGCCCTGGAAGAGGTGAGGATGAGCAACAGGAGCTTCAAGAGAGGGCACCAGCCAGTGGGGCACCTCAGGTGCATAGCAAAGAAAGTGTATCATGAAATGCAGCCAATTAGAGTTCTAAAAAAATGTTAGCAAAGGTGGAAAAGACACCCAAGAGATGGAATGGCATGAAGGTTGCTAAATAGTGATACCCTTCCAGTTACAACCTGCTCCAGAGAACATCTCTTGGCACCCTGCAAGGGCTCAGGGTGATGGACACCTTCACCACCCACCACCAGGCTCTCGAGGCCAGGAGGGCTATTGGGGCAGGCAAAAGGAGAGTCATTCTGGAAAGCATCTGGGTGGGGTTATTCTGCAGCTGTTTGTACCCTCAGGCACAGTTCCCTAGCGTGGGCTGGATCCATCCCCCTGGGTGAGTGCCAGCAGCATCTGAGGTGGGGTGAGACAACCAAAGCTGGGGCCAGGGAAGGATCATGAAAGGCAGCCCCAGCCGACACAGCAGGCACAACATGATGAGACAGCCACAGTCTGGCTGGTCAGCAGGACAAAGGTTTAACAGGCTTAACAACAGCATCAGAACCGATCATTAAGCAATTACAAGTGCTGAAAGTTGACAAAGCACCAGGACCAAATGAATTATCTCCCCAAATCCTGCAGGCAGGAGAATGGAAAATAGAAAAGTTACTGTCGACAGCCTCTGATAGCTCACTGGGTAGAGAAGCAGTAACAAAAAATTAAGGACTGCTCATTTGCCTGCTGTTTGAAGAGATAAAAGGGAAGGTTCAGGAAATGAGGTCTTCAAAAACACTCTCATCATTTAGGGAGCAGTGGGAGGGAAGGTCCTGGAAACATGGATACAGCCAGGATTGCTCAGCCTTTGGGGACGTCTGATTCAGCAAGGAAGGGACTGTTTGGAAAGGGAAGGCAGATTTTGGCTGGGGGAGTTCACTCCTGAATCATGCCTAGTGTGGTTACTTGCTCAATTCTGCACATTCCTGCACGGCAGCCAGCACTGGTCATGGGGACGGTCGTAAGTTCTTCTTGAGGACACACTAAAACCCACTTCTCTAGGGGTCTGCAGAGCTTAATCCACACAGGACCATGGTGACTCCCTGCTCTGCTTCCTTGCAAACCATGGGATGCTCAGCTGTGCTTTTCCAGCACAGCCCTTCACTTTGAATGACTAGGCACGCTTTTAGGAAAAACATGCAAATGTGATTTAAAGACTCTAAGTGCTACAGAATATATCACATCCCTTGGGAATCTGTTCCAGGGGGTAATTATTCTAATTCCTGAAATCATGAGTCTCATTTGCAGCTAGAATTTTCTGAGGCAAACCTCCATCCTCCAGCAAGCAGCAGCTGTGCCTTGTTTGCTGAATAAGAGAGATGCTCAGTAGCAGATACCTTCTCCCTGAGTTCACTCCTGAACACATGCTGAGATGACCTATGTCTCAAGCAAAGTCCAGAGCACATCCCTTGAGGATGCCATCTCTCTTGGGTCCTATTTCAAGCCAAATGGTCTCAGCTGAAAGAGTCCTGCTGGATTTGAAGGGCTTTGAGTCAGGTCCTAAATCTCCAGACAGATGTTTAGAGAATGAAAGCCAATGCCTACAGCTGTACCCAGAAATTCCTGATGCAGAACAGTATCCAGAAAGCAAGGGGACATTTTTGTACTGACAAGGCACTTCCTCTCCACCTGACGTGCCAGAGTTTGGTGGTCCCTGCGAGGCACGTCTGCTCAGTGAAGGGCTTGCATGGATTTTATAGTGAATTAATTGGACACATCCACCCAGTAACAATGGAGGAAGACTGACAAAGCAGAGATCAGGCAATGAGGGAATTGCAGGTGGAATTGTTAGTTTTAATTACTTGTCTTCATTAATGTGAGGTTCCTGGATCCTACAGTGATGACTAATGGGTCAAAAATATTTGCATGAGTGAATATACGTCCACAAAAGGACAGGTGGCTGAAGGGTAGAACAGATACAGAATTTTCTTTGGAAAGGCATTTCCACTGCAAGATTAAGTGACTTCCCAGAGCCCAGCAGCGTACCAGAGGGCAGCAACCCTGGATGCAAGACAAACATTTTTATCAGGCACAAAAGTGCCCCGAAAAAGCACTGCTGAAGGTGGAAATAAGTGATAAACGAGGTGAAACATAGGTTATACTTCAGCTGTTTGTGTCTGCCTGGCACTGGAACGAGTTGGAGAGGAGCAGCACGGCTACCTGTTCTCCTGACAGCACTGAAAGGAAACAAAAGTTTGGAACAAGCCAAACACATTCAATTTGCCTGAATAATTTAGGCTGCTGAGTTATCATTTGCTTCACGGACTGTCATCGAGAAACGCTGTATTGCAGAGGAAAGATCTGTAAATCGATGCATCTGGGGGACCAAAACTAATCAGAGAGCACTGGCTAAAGCACTGCCTGTCAGAGCAGATGCAGGACGTGGAATCAAGCGGCCAGAGCTGCGAGGCAGCGGCAGCCCCGTGCCAGGAAGGGGACGTGTGGGGCTGGGCAGACCCCACTCCCCCCTTGAAACGTTCCGGGGAGCAGCAATGTCAGCAGCACAGATAACACAGCTGGTAAACACAGAGGGTGAAAAACAGGAAACTTAAGTCCAGAACATACATAGTGCACACCCAGGGACCCACCTGAGCGTGACAGACCCTCCCCAAAGCTATTTATACCCTCCACTAATGTACCTCCCACTCCCAGAAACTTCAGGTTTCTAGTCAAATCCTTCTTCCCAAAGTGGAGCTGCCCCTTTGTAATGTCTCACTGAGCTGTATCAAATCCCAAAGCACAGCTAGTTGAATGGAGAAAAAGCCATTCCTCTCACAGGGCAAATCCAGAGGCTCCTCACCTGGCTCCAGAGTGGTTCAAACCAGCTGACTGGAGAACATGCCCAAGATGAGGCAGCACTGGCTGCTGTACTCACAGAATCGCAGAATGGGTTGGAAGAAACCTTAAAGATCATCTAGTACCACCCCTCCCCCCCCCCAACATGGGCATAGACACCTCCCACTAGACAAGGTTGCTCCAAGTCCCATCCAACCTGTCCTTGAACACTTCCAGGGATGGGCCATCCACAGGTTCCCTGAGCAACCTGTACCAGCATCCCAGCATTGTCACAGGAAAGGATTTCTTCCTAATATTGGTTCCTCCCCAGCCTTCCTGTAGCCCCTTCAGATGCTGAAAGGTGCTCTAAGGTCTCTCCCCAGAGCCTTCTCTTCTCCAACAAGCCCAAATCTATCAGCCTGTCACTCACCTGAATGATGCTCCAGCCCCTTGAACATCTTTGCACCAGCTACTCTCCTGCCTGGTCTGTTTAATGAAGCCAACACTTTCAAAGCAGTCAGAGGAAATCAAACACCTGACCTATCTTGGTGTGCAAGCAGTGCACAAATTTTGCACAAATTTCCAACCAACACTCTTCACTCTCTCATTTTTCACATCAAAGAGTACAAGAATAACCACAAAACCTGCTCTCTCCAGCACGCACCCAGAGCAACAGTGTCTTCTTCCCAGAAAGGGCCAGAAGCTCCTTTAACCCCCACCAGCTCAGCATCCCACAGGACATGACACCACCCCCTTCATCACTGTCCCCACACCTCCGCCATGTGCCAGGGTGGCTTTTGTGGCCTGCAGCTCTCCAGTGCTTCCATAAGAGGCAAGGTAGCATCTGTGGCAAAATCTGACCAAATGAGCCAAGATAGTTTTCTCCAGCTGGGACTGATTGAATACAGCCTGGGCGCTGGATGATGTGGGAAATCAGTCGTAGCTGAGCACAAATTGCATGCATAGAGGTAATTACTGCAGCACAAGGTTGGTAGCACCACTACCCACACGACAGTATATCTCAGCAATTTTCATTTCCTATTGCTTCAGTTCAGAGAGGGGGTTTTTCATCTTTTTTTTTTCTGTGTGTGGTTCAATTTTCTCCATTTCCTACAGGGACTGATGTTAACCCTGGATTTCTTGAGGATAAAGCTTTCAGCAGAGCTAGTCACTCCACACCCCCAGATGTCCTCCTATTTACTTCACCCAGACCTCGAGCCCAACCCATGGAGACCTGACTCTGCTCCCCTGCCCCAAGCGTGACTGTCACTGCCCAAAGGTGAGGTGACACAGTGTTGACTGCCAGTCACCTGCTGCCATGAGCTGTCACCCGCAGCAGCGGTGGGCATCGGTAATGAAACACAACCTGTGAGGAGCTAATGAAGCTTGTTACAAAGCAGGTCGTTCTCCAGACTTGAAAAAGGGTGAAAATACGATAAGGAAAATGGAACAAAAAAGGGTTTCTGCTGAAAAATAAAATCACTAATGCTGCAAGTGGGGAAGCTGATCATTACTATTACAGATACTCAGCAAAAATACAGCCACATTGTGCTTACTGTGATTATACACATTGTGGCTAGCATATATCAATAATACACTTGCTACAAATAACTTATTTTCCAAACAGACACAGGGGTTAAATGCAGAATGGAAAGGGAAATCACTGAGCAGAGGGAACACAAACCAACTGGAGCCTGGCACAGCCCTGCCCTCCTGCTTCCCACCCAGCCCAGCCCACTCCACTGCATACCTGTGTGTCTGCTGTGAGGAAAGGCTGCCAAACTTCTTAATAAGTCTGTGACCCATTTAAAAACATCTCCTCTCTTACATTCATATATGCTGTGTGAGAAATAAAATATAGCACTCATGAGTTTTGAGTGGCAGCACTTCCCTTAAGATAGATAAAAGCTGCAAGTTCTCTTTGCTGTTTGGTGCCAATTATTGCAGAGTTTTGACTTATATATTATTACATAGATCATTTAGTAAAACAACCTCCATACAAACCCAGTGGTATGTCTCCCCTCAGCAGTTATCTGCTGGAACTTGAGCAATTTAGAGACTCACCCACATACACCTAATTTCAGAGATGGGTGGGCTCCTTCCCCTGCACCCAAGGGACATGCAGTCCCCTGCCCTGCAGCTCTGCAGCATGCAAACATCGTTCAGAGAGATCCAAATTAATTATCATTATTGCATTTACAAAGTTTGCACTGCTTTTGGGGGGAAAAAAAACACAGCATTGGCACCTAACTTGTACCACCCCCTGTGGTGATGCTGGTCCAGTGCCATACCTAAATCCCCCCCTGGGTGCAGTTTGGGTGCAGCAGGGCAGGACTGAACCTGATGGCAACCACCCGTGCCCAGAGGCGGCTCCAAAACTGGCCGTGCCATGCACCCCATGCCCGTGAGCCAAGGGTCAGAGCCCTGTTTGCCATGATTATTCCTTTAATAAAGGGCCCTGTATTTTCCAGCGGCTGCAAAAATGATGCAGGTTGCCATGGTAAGCACACACTTTCCCATTTAGTAGAATAATAGACAGCTTTGTATAATTCACTGATTTCAGATGATTTCTCACCCCAAGAGCAAGTCGCTCAAGTTACATAAGTCACCTGTTGTTTAGTCAATCTGGCAATTTTAATTAGAATAAATTTTTATGATTCCTCTTTGCAACACTTAGAGCTGCTCTGCCACCAGAATGCAGAGATGTCTGTAAATTATACAGGCTCCAATCACATCTTTTTTTGCCTTTTTAATTACAGTAACATTGCAGCATTAATCATGTAAGCCTCTGTTAAACAAGTAACAGCCATCCTCCATCATAATTAAAAAGAAAGGCCAAGCAAACAGGAGCTTTGGAGTTTACCATATTTCCTCTGAAAATTGTATTTTAACTGAAGAGTTTCACAAACAGTAGTTTTATTTGGCTCTAATTAGTGTTGCGAAGGAAACACCGAAAGGTTAATAAGAGATGGTTAGTTTGTAATGCAAGTTTCCCAGTGCCAGCCCCAGCAGTTCAGTCTGTTTTCAGAGTCATTAACGATGTAGATTGATTACAGGAGGAGATCAGGAAGTGCTGGCTTGCTGCGTTAGCAGAAGGTTCAGTTTTATTCATATACCTTCCCTACTGTTAAGTATGATGGCCATTACCTTGACCATTTTGCTGGTCTTAACTGCTGTGAGACAGAAAGTGTTAATGGTTTCCTTAGAGGTTCCTGGCAAAGGAAAAAAAGTCCCTGTAAGCCCTTTTTTTTTTGGCTTATTTATAAGGGAAAAGGAAGCTGCAAGCTTGACTGAACTGTTTATTTATCTTAGAAATATTTGAAAACCCTAGTATTGTGTGGTGGTTTTGGAAGAGGATGCTTTGGGAGAGCCAGGGTTAGCACCACCCCGTCCTTCAGCTGAACCCTGACAAAGATCTTCTCTGCAGATCTTCTGCTTGGGCTGGAGTTTAGGAGCAGTTAACAAAACCAAGCACAAATAGAAGCTGGAGCTATCTAATCAGCAATATCACTTCTTCATATCTCCTATAAATTGCTCTCCAGTCACCCAGCAAAAATCTGGATAAGCAATAACTAAATTTGACAAAATCTCATTAAAAAGTACAATACAACACCAGAAACTCTCCAACTTTCAGGGCTGATCATTCATGCATTACAGACCTACACAACAGGGCACAGATCCAAGTTTTAATTTTCCCCTCAAAGTTGCCAAAATGTTCACATCTGGTGAGCATTTCTTGTGCTTAGATGGAAAGGACTTGAGGATCTAGAGGTTGTGACTCCTGCAACCCTGGACCGAGCAACTTCAGTGACAGAGACACTGCAAGAATTATCTTTGATGGACGGACCCTGAAAACTGAAGGAGGAGTGCCAGGAATGTGAGATATATGATAATGCTTCTTCTGCAAACAAAGGAGGTCACACATCTGTTTGTTATTTAGTTCTGCTGTTGCAGAAAGGGGTTGGTGCTGATTTATTTCTATGGCAATGACTTCTGTGTCATCCCTGCCCCACCATCAGCTTCCAGCAAGGACTTCTCCAAGCTGTGCTCAACGCTGCAGAGCTGTGAATCTAAGGAAGAAGCAACCAAGGGACACATCTGTGCCAGCCACAGTGTCCATGCTTGGATTATAAACCTCCCTGAGTGCTCGCTGCCCCGCTCTGCCTGTCCAGATCACTCACTGAAGATGGAGCTGAGCAACACTGCAATGACATGGGTCAACCTGAAAGAGACTTGTTAGTCTGACTGCTTGACAGTTTTTTTTTCCCAGTTACATTCCCTGGTCTAACAAAAGATATTACATCCCGCTGGCTGGGCAGTGTCACCAGGAGCAGGTGACTGGGGAGGATGGAAAGACATTGTACAAAAGCTTCAGTACCCACCACACAGCACCCATGAGCTTTGATGCTCAATAGGTCATTTACCAGTGTAGAAATCATAACATAATCAAGTTGTCTTCCCAAAGGCCAGCTTAGCTGCTTGGCATAAAAATCCTTCTCTGGGTTTCAAAGCACTGTGAGGAGCTGGCTGCTTCCTCCAGGGTGGCCACTGCAGGAGCAGGCTCAGCTCACCAGGGCTGCTTCACCAGGAGATCGTGCAATAATGCAGGAATCAGGAGAGCTCTCATAACTGACACTGCCCTGCAAAGAAAGCTTACAGCATTTATCCATCTTAAGGGATGTGCTGTCTCTCACAGATGAATGCTACACTGGATGTCTTATGCTGCATATATGAATACAAGAAAGTAGGTGTTTTTATGAATTTGTATAAACTTCTAGATAAATGCTGTTGTATTTCCAGCCTCCAAAGCCCTGGAATATGTCACTTAGGTCTTCATGTACATACAGTTTTACAGAAAGGCTTTTCTGCAAAGTAAAAGGGAGTCGCAGGTGGAACGACTGCTGGAAACCAGCTTAAAAAATCAAGTTTCTAATACCTGTGTTTGCCTCCAGTTAATACCATTAGTCATGTTCTTGATTCATACCTGAAAGGCACCCAGATACTATGGAGATGAGCATAAGAAGCAATTGGAACACTCTAGATAAAACCTGATCCCCTAAATGATGATCTGAGTAATTTGGGATGCAACCAGCAAGAGAAGTTTGGGTGAATGGCACCTGCCCAGCTCTCCTTTATATTCAAGCCCATTTCTATACCGTGTGATAATATAAAGACTTCATGTAAGCATTTAAATATAACCCATTTCTATTCAAAGAACCCTTCATCTTGTTGGAGTTTATGAGACTCAGACACAATTAAACCACCTATGTGAGCAAAGTTACTCAAATGTGGAAATGTATGCAGGATCAGGTCTTTCCAGATGACATTTCACGCCAACCTTTACTGCTGATCTGGCAGCAGAAAAATGGAAGCGATGCTTTTAGAAGCAATTCTCTGTAGAGACACATTACTGACATTGCTTAAAAACCCTCTCACTTTGATTTTAAAGCTTTTTCACTCTTTTATGGCCCTGGTGACTATTTCTAACACTGGTTTTTTATGATTAGCATGTGTATATTATTTGCATGTTTTCTTTTGGATTCTATTTTCATTTTAAACAGGGAATCACTGCTACATTGGGCCAATGATTTTCCTGCTACAACTGATGGTAAAAATTCTGGCCAGCACTGGAAATTAAGAATAAGTTTGAAATCTGTCATTTCTAACATTAAAAACACGTATTTTAAATAGTTCCTTTCTGATTTCTGTGCTGGCAAGAGCTCCTGTGACTTATAGAGTATGACTCTGGCTCAAGGTAAGGTGAAAAAGGTAATAGAAAAGATCGAAGCAGATCTAGGTGTCTGTAAACATCCACACAAAGAAAACAAGCCAAACCTGCACAAAAGCTGTGTTTGGAAGAGGGCAAAGTGATTTAAAAAAAGAGTCCCAGTATGAGTAAAACCAAGGGAGGAATAACTACCTGAATCACAAACCAGAGTATCTAGCCTCAAAGATGCTAATTCAGGTCCTGGGGGATCTAATCAACCTCTTTGTTGAAGTAAAGATAAAACTTTTTGACAGCAAATGCTTTCTGATAAAATGGAATTTTCAATTACCCTGTGAAACATCTGGTCTGCTCTGCCATTTCCTGGGAAAAGCACCACCATGTTCTGCAGTGTTGGAAAACATTTCACGCTGAGATTTCCCCACGTTGCTGGGAGGAAAAGGCATCAGGAGCTTCAAACCTGACAGCAAAGCTCCCAGGGCTGCCAGCATCACCCACCACTGTCCCACGGAGGCAATACCAGTGGTGGGTCTCCTGCCTGGGCACTTCACCTCCATACTGGAAATGAGGGTTTCCTCCAGTGTTGGACTTTTGAGCCACGGTTACACCAGGACATAGAGAAACACCACCTCATTACTGCAGTAAATAGGACAAGATACCAATAGGGGACCCCAGGATTTACCCCCATCCTCCAACAGACTTCTCCAGCCAACCCAAAACGTCGCTGAGATCCAACTACCATTTCAAACCCTCCCTTTCTCAAACAAATCCATTTGGATGTTCAGCTGAGGATGCCCTTAGGAAAGGAGTGCACATAAACTTCTAGCAGTGCTTAACACCTCCACAAATAAACAATTAAAAGGCAACGAGACAATTGTGAAAGGTGGAGTGGTGCCAGTGCCTGCCTTCCTCAGTGTTCCATTTGGTATCAATTAGCAAGGGAAGGAAAACAATTCTGGGCAATAATGAACTCCAAATTGGGTATGTATTAGAGCAATTAAAGCAATCTTTCTTCAACTGATGAATTTATAATCAATAATTAAGATCCTGATGTAAAAAGGGACTGGGTAGAAGTCCTACTCCCAAAATAAGCAATGTGGCTGAGCTCCAGGTGGTGTTTCTGACCTGCTGCTGCCCACTAAAGCTCAACACGCTCCATGCTAGTTTGCCATTCTTCTGGAAATCTAGGTCATTTCCAAAGGAAGAGCAAGAGCTACTCCCACAGCTGGTGTCACTCCCATCTAAGAGTGGCACCAGGGGAGTGAAGGGATAGATGGCCCTGAGGCAATCTGCAGGAGGTCCCTGGGGCTCCCACAGCCACGTACTCACCACCAATGCTGGGGTCATGTGCTAGTTTAAAAACACTAAAGGAGCCTAGATCCATCCATTCCTATCCCATGTCCAGCTCTTTCTGCAGGAAATCCAGCATCTCAGTAGGTGAAGGCTGGCCAGCCAGGTCCTCACTAAAGCTCTGGTGCCACCACAGAGGGATCACTGTCTACCACCAAACTTCAAGGATTTCTGCCAACTAGCATCTTGCTTCAGCAAATCCACAATTACCCACTGAGCACATAGACTCCCAAATTAGCTGGTGAAGTCTGAGCCACTCACAAAGGACTCATGGTGTTACAAGTCAAGGTCCAAGCCCAGCAAAGCCGGGCCACGAGGGCACCTCGTCTGGCTCCCAGGAAGGATCATTAACATCAACAAGCAAACCCCAGCAACTTCACCACCCTGTTTCTCTGAGACTATGTGAGATGAGGTTCAGGCAGGGACAGCAAGCAAAAGCAAAACACAGGAACACAAGCTGCCAGGCTGCTCTTTAGACTGCGTGCCCAGGGCAGTGGTCAGCCCACTGGTCCTGCACATCCTTGGCACTGAACTTGTGTTTCCTGCCTACCCTGCCACTCTGACCAGAGATGGGGTAAAAATTACCATGCCAAAGCCATCGCTTTAATCATGCAGGAACCATTGTTATCACCATCATCTCAGTGTCTTGATTTTCCTGATTATTTTCTGCAGTCCCTGCTCAACAAATCAGCTCAGAAAATATTCTTTCACCTTTTTTCAGCTTCTGCGACAGTCACAGCTAACCTCCCTGCCTGCACTGCTCCTCATTGCTCCACCAACACCTTGATGACCTGCCAGGAGAGTCAACCCTGCTTCTCCACACGAGACAGAATGTCCCAGAGGACAGGGACCCCGCAGGGCCAGCTGGGTGCCAATGCAGCACTGGCACACCAGCTTCCTCCCAAAAATAAACCAGAGCCAAGAGCACCAACTCCCTGGCCATCCCAGGACTGGGAGCCAGGCACACAGGTTGCCTTTGCAAGTTGCCTTCTGGAAATAAACACTCCTTATTTTGGAGGGTATTTTACATGCAATGAGGAGTTTATGTTACAAAGGATTGGACCATATTTATTTCCATGTGAGTCCTCCAATGAGCTCTGCCTCCAACTCATCCTCCTTAACTTATTTGCATTGTTATCTGGTGCACAACAGAGCCAGCACGCAGACTTAATCAGAAATGTAATCTCTGTAAAACCCTATCTGCAGTCCTTTGAGATTGGGTTTTTTTGCCGAAGAAATGTGACAAAAAATTAACAGACGTTGCTCAGACCATTCAACAGGGTGGGAATCAATTATGATCATTTCTGCTCCTGCAGCCACCCCTTCCTGCAAGCGCATCTTAGGAAACCCTCTCCTGATCAAAATGAAAAAGCATTTCTTTGTAATAGAAGCATAATAAATGATAGCTATCAGCCTGCATTCCCTGACACGGCGCTGGTCCGCGGAGAATTGAACTGCCACTGTACAGTTATATAAATGTTTAATTTTTTTCATCTTTGGCCACAGTAGGGTTGTCTGGAAATCCATTATAGCTGCGGATGCCACCCCTCTCCAATTAGCATGGCTGGCAGTGTGGAATGGGTAGGTGACCTCTGAGTTCCCCTCCTCGTGGAGTCTTACAGGGTTAACTATGGCCATTTAACAGACTATCGAGAATTAATCCAGCGATCAGCTTCTCTCCAGAAAACCCCCCCCGTTCAGCAGCGCAGATGGCAAGAACTCCTTCCCCC
>NW_009953098.1:10426307-10438949 GCF_000747805.2 Chaetura pelagica | reverse complement strand
ACAGCGAAACAAAGGCTTTTAATGATGTTTACCATGAATTGAATTAAACAGCTGAAGACCAGTTCATAATCACAGCATTTTGTTTTCATATCCTTAAGTCTTTTAGCAGTGGGGCTTCCAGTTGAGCCTCAGCTACAGCTTATCTCAAGATATAGCCAAGTGCCCCGAGGCTCCCCTGCGCCAGAGCACCAAACCGCATTCAGGCTTCTTAATTGAAAAAGACAGGATGTTTGCATAGGATGTTTGCATCCCTCAGACATTAAAAGTGACATCCATGCCCAAGTACAAATGACAGCTCGGGCTCAGCTGAACTCCAACTTCTTTCCTCTAGCTAATACCGATCTGGTTTTGGAGCAAGACTTCATCTCTGCGTGTGGGGATGTGTAGGAGCTGAAACCCCACAGCCTGTTCGGGGGAAAAGACACAAATCCCTCACCCACTGGCCTGAGCTAATCCCTGGTGGGATGCCTGACTAACTGCCTACGTGCTCTGCTGACCTTTTGGAAAAGTCTCCCAGCCAGCACCTGCACACGAGCTCCAGCAACATGCGCAGAGGGTGCAGGGAACAGCACCCAGTCTGCGCTCTGGAGAGAAACACCAGCAGGGATCAGCCCTAGGCACAGCCAGTAATTCCAGCCCTAATCCCAACTCCACTGCTCGCTTGCTGTCAGGTGGCTGCTCAGGGCCTCAAGTTTTCCACCTGTGAAATAGAGGGCAATCCTCAACTGCTCGCTTACCTGGCAGCCTTGAAGATTCACTTCTATCTACCCAGCCCTCTGACGACATACAGTGTTATCCCCAGCAGGCGCTGAGCATTCCCATTGTGCACTCATTGAGGCAGCACCAGAGCCACCAGATGGGGCATGTGAGGCCAAGAGGGTGGTGGGCAACCCCCCAGGGTGCATGGTGGTGGTGGCTCACCTTGCTCAGGGCCCTGGGACCCCATGGAGGGGACGCTGGTATTCAGCACGTCGTTGACGGCTGTGTCACAGTAGAGGCCCCGCTGCACGTCGTGCTCGCTGTCCGTCTGGTCGCTCTCCTCGTGGCCACTGTCCTTCAGACTGTTCCCCTCCAAGTCCTTGAACGTGGAGCTGCTGGGGGAGACACAGCCGTGATTTACTGGATGGCACACAGTGACCCCCATCTGCCACTGCTCAGCCTCACATCCTGCAGGGTCCCCTGGTACCCCCAGCACCGCATGGCAGGGCTGAGACTGCTCCTCCAGCACAGAGAGCTGAGGAGGGGGCCTGGGGGACACCTCTGCACCCCAAAACACAGCACCCAGCCTCAGAGGCTGCTGCTGTCCATGAGTGCAGGGCAAGGTGGTGGGTTGAGCTGCTGTGGACAGTATGGAAGCTGGGAGTGAAGCAGGATTGGAGAATAAAATTGGAGAATAAACATATATACATTAAATAAGCTGTTTCTGTAACTAGGCTCATATAATAATAGTCATATTACCTCATATTGGAGTTAGACAGGATCTAAGCCCTAGATTTTAGGTTATAGGCCAAATCCTAATCACCTGAAGTTTGAAAACAAAAGTCTTCTTAGAAATGGCCATTGCTTTTCACTGTGATGATGCTACTCTTATTTTAAAAAATAACCTGGTGGTTCTGGGTTCAAGTTCACACAACTTTAAGATCTGATAGGTAGTGGAGCTCCCCTGCAAGCAAAGGCACTTAGGGGGGGCCCAAGGGCTGAGCTGCCCCCAGATTTTCTCCAAAGACTGAGCAGCTCCATCACCCCATAGCACCCAGCTCTGACAGTGAGCTCTCCCCAGAAGCCTCAGAGCCTGCAGAGATAGAGGAGTTTTGTTTCTGGCTGCACTGGGGATCCTCCTGCTGCCTTGTGAGGGGTGATGCCTCATGCCAGCTGGATGCAGTGAGCCACAGGGACATCTGAGGATGTGCCAGTCCCAGGTGGCATGACCACCAGGGTGTCCCTGGGGCTACCCATCCTGTGCCTCCCTCCACGGCCAGCCTTGGCATGGGAAATCTGCACCCATCGGGGGAGATCCATCTGCACCCACAGCCCCAAACTTTCTCACTGGCTAATTTGGTGTGAAACGCTGGTGAAAGAAGGGGCCTGTGCTTCAAAGCCCCAGAGAGCTGGAGATTTTCATTACTTTGAAAAGCCCTTTTGCGTCTCCACGGAAACCAAGCAGACCACCTACCATCTGATGCTTTGCAAAAGCACGCAAGGGGGGAGGCTTGAAATACATATAAATTGGTAAACCTTCAAACATTACCCTTTAAATAAAGATGTCCCTGTTGAAGCCACTGACTTTGATTCCAGGCAACATCAAAGAATTTTAAGTTAAGAAAGCACTACAAATCTACAGTTCATCTGTGTGTGTGTAGATGAGCCAGAGAAGCAGGCCGGCAACACAGGAAAAGTACAAATAGATTAATTAAAGTGCTGGATTTGAGGAGATTCACTCACCAAAGATAGAAGAGCTACAACATCTTCATAAAGGCAAAGGATGAAAATGATGCCACAGTGTGTTACAGAAAATATTTGTTCTTAGATGTCTGCACGACGTTCCTGGCACCCGTTGTACTTGAGATACAAGACAAAGGTAGAAAGCCAAGGGAAACGCTGTCCTACACGGAGCTGCGGCTCGTAATACGCAGGCAACCCGTGTTACCAGGCATTTATCTTCCCTGCAGTGAAGCAGAGCGTGATGCAGCAGCCACACACCGTGTTCCGGGGCTGACACTTCTCGAAAGGATGGGCAGGTCTCAGGGAACCGGCAGCAGCAGCAGCGTTTCCCAAACAATACAGCCTGGGAGTAAGCCCTGCTGCGGCAGGCGGGAGCACCGCTCGCCTTTATCCGAGGTGTGAAGGAGGAAAGATTAATAGATTTGGAGGGGTTTTTTTCAGTGTGCCTGCAGTGTCTGGCGAGGAGCGTGGCACAGGCAAACAGCCCTCTGGCCATCGCCTGAGCGGCGTTAAACGCCGTGAGCCACGCAGGAAACACACCTGCCCTTCGCCAGCTGAACCCCAACGGCTGGAACAATGTGCTTCCCACCTCCCTTACTCCTTATAGTTTGAAGGTGTAAACAAATGGGATCTCAGCCAGACAGATAATTGAATTTTTTTTGCTGCTCAGATCAGATCTCAAGAGTTCAGGGCCGGCTCCTGCTCTCTGTGACACCCCTGCTGCCACCATGGGGGCTGCAGAGCCCCTGACAACGTGCCAGGCAGAGTCCTGGTCCCAGCTCACCCACCGCACACCTTGCTGGGTCCCCAGAGAGCAGAGGGGAGGTGGGTAGAGAGCTGCAGCCACCTCCTGCCCTGCATCCTGCACAAGGAGATGGCCCCACAGGGCAGCTGCCCAAGGAGGATCGATTGAGCTGTGTCAGTGCCTTTCCCTGCCTCAGGAATGGCCAGGGAGGCAGAGCCAGCCTGGCCACAGGCCCCATGGGGGATGCTCGCCCCGAGTTTAGCACAGTTCTGAAGGGTTCAACTGGATAACCCCAGCATTAACCTCCCAGAGACATTTCTTTGCCACGGCTAAGCTCTAGAGGCAGCACTTTATTCAAAGGGTTAAACTCCCCCAGGAGTAAATGCCAGGTTGCAACTGAACTGATTATTTCCTTTTTTCCCATGGAAGAAAAAAGGCCAGCAAAGTGCTGTTTTGCCTCCGTATTCAAACTAAAACAGTGAGCATGTATCCAAACCTGCCCCCAAATGAGACTTTTTTTTCTTTTCCCCTGCCTCAAATGACAGGGAGATCTCACCACCCAAATCTATCATTTTATTCCTGTGCATTCAAATAGAATAAACTCTATGAAATTGAAAGTTGTCAGGGTAACAGCATTCCACCCAACTCCCTGCAACTTCCCGGTGCGAGGGAGCCAAAGAGAAGAAAAAAGGACCTGTCTTTACTGCAAACCAAGAGCAATGGGATGTAATAGGAAGTAAATACTGTTTTTAAAATCACATGATTACTCCTGAAACATTTTGCATATTAAAAAAGGCAAGTAGTATGTAACACAGTAAGGAAGAACATTAAATAATCAGGATTTGGCTGGGCAAAGCCAAGTGCTTTCAAGCGAGCCTACGTACCTTTTTATTAAATGAGCTCTGCTGTTCACGTAGTTGGAATCGAAGGAGTAGTTTTCAGTCTGGAAGGAGGAAAAGAAAAGGTGGTTACAAGTCTGATTGCTCCACAACAAGGAACAGCCAGGTTTGCAGGTCCGGGACAAAAGCCACCAACAAACCCCAGCGGAGGGATGGAGCGTCCTGGCATGGGACAGACCCCAGCGAGTGGGATGGAGCTAGACATGGAAAACTCCAGTCCCTGCTGGTTTTCCCGCCAGCTTTCAGAAGAAAAAAAAAAAAAGAAAGGCTGGCTGGTGACCACAGAACAATTTGCAGAGAAGAAACAATGTGACTATGCTCTGTTACAAAACTAATTGCTTTTAATTCCCTGACGGACTCCATTCTGTGTGTGTCAATTTGACTGAAAGTTCAAAAGGTATTTTTCTTATTAGTGTATAATTAACATGTTAAAATATTTATTGCACAGATATGTAAATGCCAGCAAGGTAATCCCCTGCCAGAGAATTTAATGTGAGCACTTTTCTTTGTTTTACATAATTTCATTTACAGAGACAGTGGACTCTGTTATTAATAAAAAAGCAAACAATGGGTGAAATGCTTAAAAGTTGAAGGGAAGTGAAAACAGAGGGGAAAGTCAATGGATTTATCATCTGCAAGCAAAACCCACTAAGTCTCTGCATTTAAAACACTCTCTTTTAACCTCAGATTACAAAGCCTCAGATTTATGATGCTCGTAGAAAGTAAAGAACCAGAAAAAGCAACCAGAGGTGGGGAAGAGCAGCATACCACCCAGCTACGGTGGGAGCTGTGAGGTGGGACATGGTGGGAGATGGAAGGTGGTACATGGCAGGAGCTGTGTGGTGGGGTGCAGTGGCTGTTGCATGGTAGGATGTGATGAGCTGCATGCTGGGACCTGAAGGCAGCTGCATAGTGGGATGTGGTGGGAGATGCCTGGTGAGTCACAGTGATAGCCATAAGATGTGACATGCTAGGATCTCCATGGTCTGGCTGGGATCCTTCCTGGGCTTTGAGTACCCTGTAGGATGCTGCTCTCTTTGCATAAGTCAGGTACCACAGTCTGTCTGTCCACCCCAAGTCCCCTCAGAGCTGCAGGGAACCCACCTGGGCTCCCACCAGCATCACCCCTGACCTGGGGATGCTCCTTGGCCCCACCAGGCAGTCTGAGCAGCAGAAGTGGCAGACTCTGCTCTGCCCCCATTCCTCTGGGCTGACAGCAGTGTCACCCTAGGACAGGAGCAGGGACAGGGACAGCCACAGCCCTGTCCTGCATCCTCACTGCCGGTGGCTCCTCACCTTTGCCTCACGGCCGCTCTCCTTTCCCAAAGAGCCTCCCTGGGATACTATGGCCTGTTTTTACAGCAATTATGAACATGGTAAAAATAAATGCATGCATCTTTAATGTCTCAATAAATAAAGGAAAGCAGAGTCTGCTGCTAACGTAATCACAACGGCAGGATGCAGGGAGCAGGGCTGCTGCAGCAGAGCCCAATGTGAAATCCAATCGTGCCCCGGCAGAGGTTACGCTGCTCTGCCAAGATAATAAAGCAAAGGCAGCGTTGGTTAAGTGTGACCTTTTCTGAAATACAGCACAATATCTAATTTACCAAACAGGAGCCTCCCAGAGAGAAACATGCAAGGAGCTGCGAGCCGGGGGAGTTGGCCTAGCACTCAGCACAGCTCAGTTATTACTTTCAGATAGTAATTACTGCCGGAGAGTCACGCCGGAGATTTACTGCACAAACTACTGGTCCCTGCAGTTCCTGCATCCTCAGTCCTGCAGGACGACTTTGATGGTTACAGCTCGGGAGCAAATTAACACATATATTTTAAAACATGCAATGCCCAAGACTTCAAATGCCGCAGAAAGCGCCTGCTCCTGTGTTTGCCCATCAATCCCAGTGCTGCCAGCCCAGAGGGGTGGATGCCACCGCATGGCGTTGCTCCCCCCAGCAGCCCTGCGGGAGATCCCAGCCCCACAAACAGGCTCTGAAGGAAGTCAAGCAACAGAGGGCACGAGGGATCAGAGCCAGTTTTGGAGCAATTCCTGCTCAGCGGGGAGCCCTCTCCATCACCCTGCACTGACAGATGTGGGAACAGCTCCAGCAAAGCCCAGAGCCTCAGCTGGCTCCAGCCCCATGTCCCCAGCCCTGCCACCATGCCCAGCAACAGTGTGAGACCCCCTACCCCAAACACTGCCTCCATTAGCTTCATCCCATTGTGTGTACATCCCAGCCACAGGAAAACTGTGAGAGGACTGGGTGGGAGGACACAGAGAGTAGATTTCAATATACACATGTACATGACAGAGCTAGAAATGCTCAGAGCCCTGAAGCCACATGGCCCAGGCTGCAGGGGCTGGGGGATACCCAGGGCCATCCACAGGGAATGTCTGACCCAGCACCACCAAAACCCCACTGCAGGCTGAGGAAACACTGCAGGTCCTGCCATCTCATCTACTGCTGCCACCCAGACACAGACCTCGTGCTAAATCCCCCTTGGACCAACACTAACAGGAGCTTTGCTACTGATTTCTGATTTAAAAAAAAAAAAAAAAGAGACCAACTGAAATCATCCACTGACAAGCAAATTGCCCATGATTTATGTTTGATGGACTGGAGTAGGGTGCAGACTCCCTGGTCCCCATGTCTCCCTGCTCAGGATGCTGTCCCCATGTTCCTCTCAGGATGCTCTGCACCACGTCACTCATAAAGACACAACCCCCAAGTCCACACATCCCTGCAGGCTCAGTCCCAGGCAGCATCCGTTCCCAGGCTTTGGATCCCTCACACCAGTCAAAGCAGCACGACTAATGGTAATTATTTCCAGATTTTGGACAAAATAAGGAGTGACATGGTCACAGGGACAGGAAATGGGCTTCCCTGGCCTGCAGGTTTGCACCCTCAGTGAGAGCTGCCAGCCCTGCCTGCCCCAGCACAGTCCCACCATAGCATAAGGCAGACCAGCAGTTTACGAGACCTCTCCTCAGCCATGGGATTATCTGTCAAGGTTATCTCCTTGCATGATAGGGGATCAAAAAAGAAAAATAAAAAAGAAATGAGATTTTTATGGAGGGCTGCTTTACAGCTTGCATTATTCAATCGAAGTTCACCTGATTTAATTCTAGTTCATCCTGCAAAGTGCAATCACTCACAAACAGGTAAAACGACGGGGAAGGGGAGCATCTCTGACATGTCAACATTTTAATTGGGAAAGGATCCACTCCTTCTCTTAATGAGGCCCAAAGTTGAAGCACAAAAAAGAGGGAAAAGGTAAGGCTGGCTGGCGCCCATGAAAGTGTGCTCTTCTTAAAGAGCATCACTGAGAGGCCAGCCCTCATCTCCTTCATTATTCTGGCAGAAGCAAACAACCCGTTACTGTCTCACTGATCAGCATCACTCCTGTAGAAATCAAAGGGGAGCCCAGCCTCGAGCCCAGCCTTTGCCTTCCATGTCCAGAGCTGGGTATGGAAAGGCCCTCCCTGCCAATTCTTGCCTTCTGCTCACCCTAACATGAATAAAGGATGCTCACGCTTGTCAGGATCAGACCCTCAGCTTCTGTGCTAGGAATAAACAATAAAAACAAGATAACAGGAAGCACCAAATAACAGCATAAAGCCTGCAGTCTCAGCCTGCATTTCTCTTGGAGGAGAGAAACTCTGCTGTTCTCTGGGCTGGAGATTTGCCTTCCAGATGCTGGACTGTTGGTATTAGCGCCATCAAAGAGACAGTCCTGGCTTGGCACGCAGCTTACCAGTGCCTAATTTGAAAAATGCTTTTAACTGCTGCCTTAGCAACATAAATACTAATATAACAACAGACACACTTGGAATGGAGCAATCAGCAGGGAAATATTAAACTTTTGTTGTTGTTGTTTCCCCAGCGGTTGGTTTGGTTAAGGACTGCTAATTCCATTAAATTAAAAAAAAACCACAACAGATGTACAAATGTCAGCACAACTCTTCTTGACCTAGAGAGTGAGGGGGTGGGGGGGTCACTTTCTCATTAGCAAACGTGCCATTAACAACAGGACACCGCTCTGACAACTGCTCACTCTCTGTCTTAGGAACAGAAATCAACCCTGGAGGACCTGAAGGTGGTTTAAGAGGAAATGATGCAAGTGCCAGTGGCTGCAGTGACTCTGGGCATAACCACCACTGTGGACTCATGGAGAAACAGAGAATGTTGGCTGGGGTAGGTCCCCAGGGTGGGAGGGATGTGTCCTGGCCTGTGCCAGGAGGTTGGGATCAGTACAGCCATGTCCTGGCTAGCCTCAGGGCAGACACCCAGGATCTGACTCTTCCTACTTTTCAGCTATTTCAAGTGGTTGGTTTTTTTCATACTGAACTCCATGGAGGTGAAAATCCAGCTTTTCCCGCTGTGTCTGGATCCAGGCTCTTGACAGAGGGTTTGGCTCCTTGGTTTGCACATCAGCCCCCCAGCAAAGTCCTGGGCTGTTCAAAGCCAGCCCCATGTCTCCCAACCCAAAGTGACAGGTATCCGTCCCTCCGCCAGCCTCCACCTCAGCAGATGACTCTAAAACATCACAGGGCAGGTTTTTTTGCCCTTCTTCTCACTTCAGGGTGAAAACATTTCTATCTTTCTACAAATTATTGTAAACCTGCTGCAATCTCCTGCCAAAGCATGTAGAGACCCTTCACAAAATCAGCTTCATAAAAATGACACATTTAGCGCCACTTTTTCAGGGTTATCCCTTGAGCCTTTTTTTTCCCCTACGTGCCTTGTTAATAAAGTTTGCATGTCACCCTTTATTATTAAAAAAGAAAGCGGACCTTTCTCCAAGGCTGCAGAGTGCATCTCTCTCCTTTTGGGTTTCAGAAAATCCTCCCAAACCAAAGGCTCCTCATCCTCCACATCGAGCTGCACATCTTCACCAGGAACATGGGTCTCCTGACCTTCCCCCCGTGCTGTAGCCATCATCAGGGACCACAGAAATGGCAAATTGTTCCCAAAAATCCACACGGCCTCTCCGGTGGGGAGGGCAGGGCTTGTAAGATGCTTCTTCCCAATCCTCCTGCATCCTCAGTCCTGTTCTCCATGGGCCAGTCAATCACAGGCTCCAGCATCTGCAATAAAACTGTTGCTGCCTGTTAGGAGATCTCACCAGCGCTTAATTCTTCTGGTTTGCACTATATTGTGGGTGGTGTAGAATTCATGCAAACAAAACAAAAAGACTCCAGCTGCACTCAGGAAATGGGGAAAATTTCAAAGTAGGGACCAGGTCAAATGAAGTACAGATCAGCTGTGAGGGAAAGTCATTATCATTTGGCAAGCTGCTTATTACCCCATGGGAAATAAATAAGCAGTTTGAGACGCTTTCCCGCTGGGAGTGGGTGCAGTACAGAACCCCACCAAACAGTCCCAACATCCAGCCCTGTGTCCCCAGGAGGAGCAGCCGGGCAGGTCTCACCCCCACCAATGTGGCTGGTCTCTACACACCAGCAGGAGACTCGTCAAACCCAGCTCTGGACTGGAGCAGACAACAATGGACTTCAGGAGAGATTTTACCCACCGTGCATGATGCCAGGTAATTAGCCCCAGCACTGCCAGCTGCTGATGAGGGTGCCACTACCTCGGAGCATCAGTGAGAGGCCAGGACTGGCAGCTAAAGGCCAGGACTGGTGGCTGGAGACCAGCTCGATACCTGACACACTTAAGGAGCTCTGCTCTTCCTTCCCTGTGCTCACCACCAGCTCCACTCATGAGCTGATGGCATCTGCAATGCTTGCAACCACAGGTGAGGGTTCTGAGCACTGTGGCCACAGCCTGGGAAGATCTAGCAGGAGACACACCTGTGTCTCCCAGTTCCTCACTCTCCAGCATTGGCACCTCTTGGCATGCTGGGTACCAGAGACATGAGAGAAGCACCAGCCCAAGGCTTTGGGTTAAACCCCCATGCAACTCTAACCAAATAGCTACTGCTGCTTCCACCATGGGGGAAGGTCAGCAAATGCTGAAGGACATGAAGGTGTGAGGGATGCCTGCATCACCGCAAGGAGCCCACCACCACCTCCTCCCACAGCCAAGCTGTGCTGTGTCTCGGAGACCTGTGAACCTTTGGAAAGGACCCAGATGGCCACCAGTGCCCAAGAGCAGCTCCAGCCTGCTCCACTGGGGCTGGAGCACCAGGCAGGGGAGTGGGGCAAAGGGAGGCACCTCTGCTGTGCCAACAGCCCTGGGCAAGGCGGAAGGAAAACATAAAGCAATTTGGCTCTTATTAAGGAGCATTTAAAAGCCAGGGATCTGGAGGAGTTCAATAAAGGTTAAAAGGATCTGACCTCTGGCATGTCCCTTTGCAGCACCTCCCTACACCCCAGCCTACTGCTAAAGCCAGGAGATTGCAAACTGTAAACTAGCAACATAGCGTCTCTGAAAAAGTAAGTGCATTTAGCATCTGATATCGATGTTTTATAATTAGATGTAATACAGCAGATCATTTTCCTGCCCTTGATCAATGAAACCAGGGTTGGTTTTGGGCTTGGGCTTTTTTGCAGACACTCTGATTGCTGCCTAAACCAAATGGAGCGGTGCCTCACTCAGTTCAGCACCAGGGATCTGGAGGAGTTCAATAAAGGTTAAAAGGATCTGACCTCTGGCATGTCCCTTTGCAGCACCTCCCTACACCCCAGCCTACTGCTAAAGCCAGGAGATTGCAAACTGTAAACTAGCAACATAGCGTCTCTGAAAAAGTAAGTGCATTTAGCATCTGATATCGATGTTTTATAATTAGATGTAATACAGCAGATCATTTTCCTGCCCTTGATCAATGAAACCAGGGTTGGTTTTGGGCTTGGGCTTTTTTGCAGACACTCTGATTGCTGCCTAAACCAAATGGAGCGGTGCCTCACTCAGTTTAGCAGGAACGAGCAGAGACAAGGATGTGCAAACACAGCATCCATTTAGATTTACTATCCCCGAAATATAAACAGAATATTTATTTCTGACCTTTTAAGCACTAATTCCAAATTTAATGATCCGCAATGAACACTCCTCAGAGCCAGACTCCATGGCTGCTTAACACCACCGACCCTCTAATTATTACTGCAGCTTAAATAAAGGGCATGTGGTTCTGATGGACATTATTAAACAGCGAAGGAACTGAGTCCAGCCTCCATTTTCTCTTGATGAAATAAAAAGCGTTGCAGAGAAATCACTGGAAGAGTTCATCTTTTAGCATCACCCTGCTCATTAGAATGAGCAGAAGTATCAGATCAGATTTTATTACAGCACAGGCATGCCCACTAATCTGTGCTGAACTCCTGTCCCCTCCCCAAATAAATGCAGGCTTTCTCAGGTTTTTTCTTGTCTGAAAATGGATCAGAGGCAGGAGGAAAGGAGCTGCTGTGATGTGATTTTGAAAAAGGGTATAGGATTAGAAATCCAGATTGAATCCTGAGAGCAGCAACACACAATGAAGCCATAATTACACTCCTGAAAGCCACAAATAGTGTCACCCAGTTGAATTTGTCAACATATCAGAAATCTACAGTATGGTTACGAAAAGCCAAAAAGCAGTAATAAAAATCCTGCCTTGCTTTTGGATAGCACCTATAACCCAAAAGCTCTTTGGTGGCCATGGCAGAAGGGTCCCTCCAGCAGCACCACCAGAGCGGGCATCCCTAGCCCTTGGTGGGGCACCCACTTGGCACCACCACCACCTCAAAATTGATCAAAAAGCAAAATACTGAACTAACAGGGGAGCATGCTTTCTAGTGCCACCCTCAGGGCTGGGACAGGAGGGATTTTGGGACAGGGGGGCAGTGCCTCCCTCCTTGTGTGCCAACCAGTGGGTACAGGGCTGAGCCTGCACGCCCCCAGGGGCACAGCCTTCTGCATGGGGGGGCTGAGGAATACACTGGGGAATACACTGGATACACTGAGGGAAAATCCCTGTGGGGATATAACAGTCAATAGACCTAAGAAAAGGGCCTTTTCCCATCACCTCTGGCTGGGACTTTGAGATGTGTAAGAGATCCATGCACGCAGCTTCCAGTGTGGACTGCACCCGTCCCTAAGCAGTGCGAGAAACAATCTGGATCTAATCAGCAGCCCCAGGGTAATGGGCCATGACTTACAGATTTGTTAAAAAACCTTTCAGAACTGTCCTTTCCCTGTCTCCTGCCATTAGGAACGAAAACAAATATAACAGAGGAACCTTTTTTTAAATGTTCCCATCACTAAGGCTAAATAAAACTCCTTGTCATTCACCTTCTGGAGCGGCAGGTCAGACCGACGTGTTTTTGTGAGGAACAGAAGAAATCACAGATTTGTCACTGCAAAAAAAAAAAGAGAAAAGAAAAAAGAAAAAAAAAAAAAGAAAAAGAAAAACTGAAAACCATTTCAGATGAGTTAAAAATAGTGAAGGTGTGAGATGCCACCGCCAGCTCGGCACGTTGGAGTGACTGAGTGCCCTGCCAGCTGCGTCCCTGAGTGGGCCCAAGCCCCACGGCACGTGGGGGGCACCCCAAAATGGGGCTGGGCACTGAAACGGGGCAGCCATGCTCAGCTAGTGCCTGGCTGCCCCACGGGCACCCTG
>NW_009953098.1:10408220-10425129 GCF_000747805.2 Chaetura pelagica | reverse complement strand
GAGGAAAAGAAGAAATCACAGATTTGTCATTGAAAAAAAAAAAAGAGAAAAGAAAAAAGAAAAAAAAAAAAAGAAAAAGAAAAACTGAAAACCATTTCAGATGAGTTAAAAATAGTGAAGGTGTGAGATGCCACCGCCAGCTCGGCACGTTGGAGTGACTGAGTGCCCTGCCAGCTGCGTCCCTGAGTGGGCCCAAGCCCCACGGCACGTGGGGGGCACCCCAAAATGGGGCTGGGCACTGAAACGGGGCAGCCATGCTCAGCTAGTGCCTGGCTGCCACAGGGGCACCTTGTTCTGCTTTTGCATCCCAGAGGACATGGGAATGCTCAGAGAAATGTGGCTGCATGTACCAAGGCAGGCAGGAACCCCGAGAGCAGCTGGGAAGGGCAGGATGGGTGCAAGGGGACATCAGTCCTGCCCTGTGTCTCAGTGTAAGCCCTATTTCTTCTGATTTTTGGCCAAGCAGCAAGTGCTTTCCATATCACCTACACAGTCCACAGATGTTTTCATTCCACAGCTTCACCGGAGGCCAGATTTGGTCCCCCAGGTGCCCTCAGCACATGGCCATGTGCATCCTCACCCAGCTCTGGAGTGAAACCTCCTCCAGGAGCTCCCCTCTGGCTTCAGCTAAAATTCTCTAGCATTGGTGGATAATAAAACTGAGACAAACACTGTCCTGTGTGCTCATCGTGCTATCATTTACTCTGTTTATCTGTAATTGCATGGGAAGGCTTGCAATTAGCATTGCCTTGGCCAGCTCCCACTCTCAGCTTCAAGGATATTTTACTCCCCATGAGATTATTTACCAAAACCTGTTTTTCCCTATCTTAATTTTTTTCCCTACTTAGGCAGGAAAAGGCAGGCCACAAAATTACCCTGCAGCCATGAGACCAACTACCAAGCCAAGAGGACTTGTCTTCACCCCTGCTGCCATCACCAGCCTCAGTGGCTGTGGCACCACAAGCAGAGCCTGGGAGGGGAGCTGGATGTGAAGCCCAGCTCGGCTCAGCTCCCCTAAAAACCCACTGCCCACAAAGGTGCCACGCGAGCTCCAGCAGCTCTGGGGACACCCCAGCACTCTCCAATCAGCCCTTTCTCCCCTCTGAGCCACACTGCCAGCTTAGGAACATTGGGAAACTGAGGAATTTCACCCAATGGGCATCTGTTTTCTCCAAGAATAAACTGTAGGGAAGCAAAAGACTTTTTTAAGGGTGGGGAATCTCAGCTCTGGTGCTAACTGGGTGCCTCTCTCCATCCCCACGCTGACCACTCCCCCCACCTGACAGCCACCCCACATTATTAACAGCCTGGTAAACACAGCCCGGTGGTTATTACAAAGATGCCAAAACCTTACTACTTCTTGTTCCTTCCAGTTAATGTACCATAGCCGAGGATGAATTGCTATTACAAGGAACTAAAAATAAAAATGTTTCAGAGGCTGTAATTGGCTTGTCTTGTTGGGCTTTTTAGGGAGCCAAAGTACCAGTTCCAGGCTATTAGCCCTAAGGTTGTAAGGGAATGGTGTAAAATATTTCTTCATTAAAACCCTACCTTTTCCATAGAGGTGTTTTTCTTTAGGGGTTTCCACCCCTCTTTCCTTCTTTTTTTTTTTTTTTTTATTTTTTTTTTTTTTTTTTTTTTCAAAAGATGTGTGTTATCAAATAAGCTTCAGTTAAAAGAGGGCTTGGAAAGCCCAGGGGTGATATAAATAGAAAGGGCTCAGTGCAGCTGGAGAACCAGCCAGAGCCTTCACTCATCTATTCGGGTCATTTTTCTACAAAACTTACATAATATTCCTCAGTCATATCTGTAAACTTGGGCCATGTTTAATAACCAGCATCAGTTCTTGCTGCCCTCGGGGAGATGGTGCTCTGTGCCAACAAGCACCCAGCCCACCACTGTGGGACAGGGACAGCCACCAGTGGGGGCTGCAGACCCCTGCAAGGCAGCCGGGGTGCCCAGGGTGCTCCCTTGGATGGGAACTCTGGGGTTTTTTTCCCTCTCTAGGTTCTTTGGTGCTACTTGGTTATTAAGAGTTTGAGTGACCATCATTACTCAGTATCAGCAACAAATATGGCAAAACCAAACCCATTTATTCAAGCAAAACCCTTCCTTTGAATGGCAGGAGTGCTCTGCTGAGAGAGGACCCGGCAGCTTGGCACCAGCCATCCTCATGAGGATGGTGACAAGCAAAACAACAATAATTTATGGTCACAACTTGAAAATTGGCTTTATCTGCTACTTGCAGAGCCTGATCCAACTGATGGGAGCAGCCTGGGGCTGCCCTGGCCACCCCCAAGGAGCTGGACATGGCAGAGGCCCCTCTGCAACTACAGCTTGGAGCAGCATGGCATTAAAATAAATAATAATAATAATGTCAATTATAATGATGATCTATCTCCAGATAACACTGCACAGCAGGGGAAGATCAGCAGAAAAATAACAACAGAGCCTTTTACTCCCTGCTATTGCACAAGGGGAAAGATGACATGTTGCTTTGTGAAATAACAACCCAATGGGTATTTACTACTTTGATTTTGTGATTTGAAGGTTGCTGCTAGAAGGCGACTATTTCTGTTAGGTACAATTGCTATTTTTTGATAGTGTCTAGGCAATACCTTGTTAAAAAGGGCAAAACAACAGTTATTAATTACCCTAATTAACCCAATTCATAAGACACATTTGTGTGGCTGTCATGACAACTGCTTTGACTAACTTGCCAAGAATAGCTTAGCTGTCCATTCAAATAAATCCCTGATAATTACTAGTCTAGTTTACTGGGCTTCTGTGATAATAATAATTAGTGCTACTGTACAAAAGGTCGTGCTAAACAGTTTATGAATGATGCATTTCGCATGGTGATTACATGAGTCACACAGCATCCAGCAAACGGACCAGCCACGTTCCCAACAGGGCAAGATGTGATCAGATGGGTGCCTGTGGCTGCCCCGCCTGAGGACCGCACAGTGGGCTGACAGGGTGAAGTCATTAATGTTGGAGGAGAAATAACCAAGGTGAAGTTGGGTATAGCTGGGATGGCCACCAAGCAGCCTCCTCAACAGCTGGGGTGTCCATCCATCCAGTCACAAGCCAGGAAATCATACCCTACTTCTAACAAAAGCCCTGGTAGACACCAAAAAACTTCCAAGCTTGACCTGTTGCACATTGGTATCTCACTTCACCACCTCATTTCCCTTCCCATCAGTGACAGATAACCACAGTTCATCTCTCTAGTTTTGGTGTACTTCCCCATTTTTAGGTTTGAGGATCACCATAAAAGGTGAAGTTGCAAGCAACTCAAGCCAGGGGTGGGCAGCTCTAGCCATCCCTGTCTCCATCCCTGCAAGAACAAACCATCCAACCTGCAGTTTGGGTGTCCCCACAACCGGCAGCTCCAGCACATCCCACGGGCAGCAGCCATGGCTCAGCCCAGAATTGCTGCTCCTAAGGCTGCTATGGGCATGAGAAGAAAGGGCTACCTGCCCCAGCACCTGCCTGCACTCCTGACATGATTATATTACTCTTCACAATAGGAATCCAAGCCCATCAAATGCCATTTTTCCTTTGCTGAGGCTTGTAGGTGAAAACTGATCCAGGGGATTCCCTCTAACTGCACCTAGGTCGAGGTGAAGGGGAATGGGAGTGCAATGTCCTACCACCAACTCTGCAAAATCCTGCCAAACCCCAGGCAGACCAGGACAGCAGGACAAGGACAGAGGCAGCATGCTCACATTTAATAAAGAGGACAGCTGTCAGCTCCATGGAAATCTATGAAATCACCCCATTTAGAATAAATTCCGATTAAATACCACATATGGTCCTCATTTTCCGTCCCTTGTTACCTATCACAAGAGGCATCTGCATGTAAACAGGGTCTTAATCTGCAAATATTTGTCTGCTGCAGTTCTCTCCGCCCTCACCGCCACCTGAACTCGCAATTATTCTTATGGATTGACTTGAAGAGAGCACCAGGCACGTGCCTCGAGCTGCCACACGCCGGGCTCCGCGACCGTCGCCGGGGTGAGCAACTGCCCTGGGACACGTTATGGCTTTGGACTGCAGGCAGCAAGGCCAGATGAATGCTTCAAACCACGTTACACTGAGAAAAGCACTTCCTTTCTCAGCAAATCTGTTCCTAGAGCATGTCCCAGCTCTGTGGAGATGTCAACTCATGAAGCCTGAAGAGCCAGTACAGCTCATGGAGGGGGGACATGGGCTCAAATCCCCTTTGCATGGCAAACAAGCTGTGATGAGGACATCTTTGATCTGGGGGAAGATGGATTTGAACCCTGAAGGGTTTCAGTGCTGGAGCCTGAGCACAGACTCGCCTGGGCACCACCCACAGCCCTAGCCAAGAGCACGTGCTACAAGACAAGGTGTTTCTCTCAGATCAAGGAGGAGAAACAAGGGAAACCTGATGCTGAGCAGAACCTTCCCCAGTTTTCCCAAGTGAAGTTTGCAGCTCTGTTCAATATGTTAGTGCCTAATGAAGGTTTCCCCCATATTCTGCAGGGTATAATCATTCTCTTCCTAATGAGCATGTGTTAATGGCATATTAATGCTGACAACCACTAAGTGCAGAGAACAAGAGATGAACGTATTCCAAAATTTATCTTTTTTTTCTGAACAAAGGAATCCATCACACAGCTGAGTGAGCCCCAGCCCAGCGGGAGCCCAGGGCTCCCACAGTGATGCTGCCAGCTCTGGTCCATGGGCTCACCACAGGATACAGCGCCCGGATGGGACCATAGCTTTGGTCTCTCACTAAACCAACCCCTGCAATTAACTGATGTACAATGAAAGATCTAAGCCCAAGTGTGGAATTTCTCCCCAGACAGAGGACACAGCCGCAGCGGGGGCTGAACAAGACAGCAGAGGAACCGCTTGTAAACGTTTGGAAAAGCGTTTCACCGGGCAGGCAGGTTTGGATGCAGCTTCTAAGCCAACAGCCGTGCGGATTTGATTACTAAATGTCACTAAGCTGGATCCCTGCCAGAGCATCCAGATGTGAATCTGAATATGAAAAGTCCAGGAGGGAGCAGGTGACAGGAGTCGCAGGCCTGGGCACTGAGCCCCCATCCTGCCGCTGACATCCCAGCCCATCTGGTTTTGTATGGCTGGGTTTACATAAGCACACAAGCATGGAAAAGAACACACATAAAATGGGTGGGTTTCCTGTTTTTTTAATCTTTGGCTGTGACAACAACTCCCCAAAACCCCAACAGCTCCCCAAAAGTAGCACCAACATGCCCAGGGACATGCTGCCCACTGCCAGGCACTGCAGGAAGCTGCTCCCACCAGCACATACATTTAGATGTCAAGATCGATAATCAATGCCAGAATCAATAACAGAGAATTTAGCTACATTATAAAAACAGTAAAATCAGCCAATACTGAGAGATGACTATTGAGTCCTGTGTTTTCTATACTCACTTAGTCTAATAATGGTGAATGATATTTTCCAAGTACATTATTCAGCAATAAAATCGCCGAATTATTTGATCTCTTTCTAACCTTTATGATTCTAAGCACTCTTTTTGACCCAGATTGAATGAGGCAACATCTGCAGAGCCTTTCACAAAATTGTACTCAGCGTGCACTATTGTAGGTCCACTGCCAAAGATAAATGTTATTATTTTAAAGCCATCATCCTCCTAATAGATGAGCAAACGCACTGCATTAGCATAGCCTGCAGAGCTCGAGCACGGGTGAGAAAATGCCAGAGGGTTTTCACTTAATGGAATTTTACATACCTGACTTAGGATGGGTTAATGCAATCCACCAACATGGGAATTTTTAAAACCTGCCCTGTGGCTGACACCTGCCATGACAAAAGATGGTATAATCCAACAAGCTCCAGATCCCCGTGAGAACCACAAGGATTCACATCCAGATCTCTGGTGGCCAACCGGGCGTGGAGAGGACCTCACCTACACAGCTCTGACACACGCAGACCTACTCTATTTACCACAAACCTATGTGATCTACTGGGTGTAAGGAGAAGGAGCAGCTGGGGTAACCTCAGCACGCTGAGGGTTTCCATCAGAGGGTGAGTGAAAAGCAATACCTGCCATGCACATCTGTCTGCTGCAGCATGAGCAGTCACCGTGTTCAAGCCTCCTCCAGCCTAACGAGAACTCACCGTAAGTCCGTGTTAAACAGGGAGTCACTTTGAGGATAAGCCCTAATCACTCGTCCAGCTGACATAAGCCATTACCTGCTTCCAGATTTAGACTAGAAACTAGAGGGAGATACTGAAGCAGCGATGCTACAGCCTCTTCTCTGGTGAACCCTCCAATGGGTGCCATGAGCAAGCCCTGCCAAAGCAGGAACAGTGACACTGGGAGCTGTCAATGGCATCAATGTCTCTTTGCTGAGCCCTGAGTGATGCTCTCCTGGGGACTTCGGGGACCAGGACCATGGGGGACCCCAGAAGACAGCCTGCCCACAGCCCTGCAAGGGCTGCACTGCCTGCAGAGCACCCCATCCATTGTCAATTCAGAGCAGGGTTTAATTTAAATTATAATTACACTTATAAGTACACAGATTACAACTATTTATGCGACAAATAAGACCATCCTGTATTTTAATTAACAGAAAATGATTGGAACTCAACTGTAGCCTCTACTGGGAACAATATCTAATCACGTACTGAAGCGAGACCGTGCCCAGCCCCGTAGGCAGCCGGGCAGGGAAGGGGGAGCTGGAAGGCCGGGGGTCCCCTCACCCCAGTCCTCACAAGAGAGTGATCTGAGGGGTAGGAGTAGAATTCTCCCAGGAGGGATGGAGGGGGCTCATTGCTGCAGAGCCTGCAACCTGTCCTTGGGAACAGCCCTGCAGGCAGAGCCTGCAGATGGACACAGGCAGGGGACAAGGAGCAGGCAGGGCTCTGCCCTTGCCAGCTGATGGGAATTTCAGAAACAGCCAAGGTCACCCTTGGTGAGGGCAGGAGTACAGGGACCTGGGAAGACACCTGGCTAAGGAGCTTCTCAGGAGTGACTTCAGGAGATGGCAGAATGGAGAATATGGCTCTTCCACCCAGCTGAGCAGAAGGGCATAAGGTGATTCAAAGGCAATGGGCAGTTGGCCTTAACACTGCCTGTGCCTGTGAACAGCCAGGAGAAACCAGACTGCAAACCACTCAACACAACAGGAGCTAATTTGGAAACTACTACAAGACAGGCCACAAACAGCTTGCAAGACCACCCTTTTGATGTCATTTAAAAAAACAACTTACTATAAATCTTTCCTAATTTAAGGGAAAATCCTTAACCACCATGCAAATATAACTGCAGGAGGTTTTTTTATAGATTCAACAAGCAAGAGATGCACCAGAAATAAGCATCAGAAATTCAAATTTACGAAAAGGAAAACCAGAACAGCCCCTCTACTTTCAGTAAAAGTGAACCATAAAACCCAAACCACTCACATAAAACCAAATTATATATATAGTTATATGACATATTATGTACTTACATAATTATGTACAATGTATTCTTCTATACACACTTTCAATATGCTTATAAATGTTATGTATATTATTTGGCATTTAGTATATAGATAATACATAATGTGTAATATACAGCATGTTACATATAACAATATAATTATGATATAATTATATACAGGTCTTGTCATCAAAGGAGAGGGTTTTAGTGTAAATACAGCTTGGCTACTGCCATCACACACCACAAACTGTCCCTAGTTCCTCCACAGATCCTTGCAGCAAAACCCCATAGTCCTACACAGCCTGGACCCCACTGTGGGCTGGAAAACCCTTAGAAGACCCAAAGTGGTCTCCAGGATGGGGTCACATCCCCATATACCCACCCAAAAACCAACGTGTGCTGCAGTTCAGGCTCCCCAAGTCACAGCACAGCAAGCAGGGCCACCAGCAAGAGACATGGTTAAACGTGAATCACAGCTGGCATGTTTGTCTCTGCTGAGAGGTATTCAAACAAATTTTTCCAAATGACAGCTTGGAGGGATTACATTAGGAAATGTATAATTTGGTTAGGCTGACCTCGGAATGGAATAAAAAGCAGCTGATTTCCATAATGTCAGCCCCCAGTGCTCAGAGAGGTCAGGGAACGTGCAGCGATACACACAACACTTGGGGAGTAGTTAAACCCAGGGATTTGCAGGGACTGGTGATTTCGATTTGGAGTGAGCAGGGAGAGCACTTGGGGAGCTTTGGGCCTCGCATCCCACCAGCTCTGGTCCCCTGAGGTGTAGCATGGAGGGACTGGTCAGCATTGCCCAGGGAGGGCATCGCCAGGCGCTCCCTACAGCTGGAGGCATCGCTCCTCCTCGGGGTGCTCAGAGGGAGGGTGATGGATCCTGAACACAGATGCACAGGCCCTGAAAGGCAGAGGCACTAACCGAAGCCGAGCCCTGTGCTCACCCATCGCTGTGCACATCGAAGGCACAAAAAAGTGCTGAGTTACAGTGACCTCCCAAGGAGAAAACAAGACTGGCAACGCTGGCTGCGAAGGCAGCCTGCGACTAGTCGAACATCATTGCTGATAATGCTCTAATTATTCTCTGCTGAAAATAAGCCTCATTTCAACAGCCTGGCATGTCACACTACTGCAAACTTTCTCTGGATTGGAAATTATCTCCTTTTTCCTTTTTTTTTTTTTCCTGCTCTATACACAGTATTACTCAGAAGCAAGTCAAATCCCTTCCAATTATGTATCATGGCGTTTCCCCAGTGTTACACTAAAGCAAGGCCCTTCACTTCTAAATGGCATGGTTTATAACAAATTGTCTGTTATACCAGACAGAAACTGATTTCCTCAAACCCAGCATATTAAAGTGAGTACATTCATTCTGTGTAACACACAAAATGTGATTATAACAGACACTTTGGGGGCTTTTTAAGGCTAGCAGAGAAAAGGAGGATAAGCTGGAGGGGAAGAAAGAATTGACAAGTAGAGAAATGACAGAGAAAGAGGAACAGCCACGCTGATTTCATTTCTTACAAAACAAAACTCTTTGTGTGTTGTAGAAATGTGCTTTAGTTAACACCACCAGATAGCCAGAGCAAAAACTGTAGGTGCTGCCTGAAACGAAAATTGCTCTATTGTGCTTAGAAAACCATTTCCTACGGTGAGGAGAATGATTTCCAGGTAGTAAAAAGCATATCTGAAACCACCAGGGCCTTATCCTGCAACTGTTGCTTGCGCAAATAATCCCCACTGCCATGAGAAGGCCATACGAAATCAGTGTGAGTGAGGATTACAAGGGAGTGTATCAAGGTTGGGGGATTAGACCCAGATTATCACTAAAACCAGTAATTCCCCATCTTACTGATGGTGGCCACCAGCTCGGGATGCAGTGGCTTGCCATGGCCATGATCCCCAGTTAGGGGCCAGGGCAGGGTCTGGGAGCTGCCAGGCATACAGGTCCCTGGAGGACTTGAGTCTTGCTAGATCGGTGGCTGCTCCACCTTGACCTTCTCCTGTATGAGCTACGAGAGCAGCACTGAAGGAAAGTCATGCCTGATTCCCACCCTGCTCAGGGTGTAATGGCAGTGCTGCTGCTTCCCTTCTGCTGCCTTGACAGAGCCACCCTAGACCTCCTAGAGACAGTCAGTTCATACCAATTCCGCCTTTGGCTGTCCAACCTCTCCAGCAAGGCTCACCCACTCCCATTTCACACCTCCTTGCCTGTCCCATGCCAGGGACCACCCACCACTGTGGCCCCAAGCAACACCAAGGGGCAGAACAAACTGCTGTGCCCCAGGGGATGCTCCCCATTCTGGGGCAGCACATGATGCTTCAGCATGGTTTCACAAAGTGGTGCAGATTTTGGATGTAAAACTGTCTCTGAAACACAGACGCAGCCATGACATGCACGTTGTTTTCTCTTAAAACCACAGAGTCAAAACCCAGGCATGTGTTACCCAAGGATGGCTGCTCTACATGCAAGTCGTGTCCCAGGAATCCTAAAAGCCTCAGCACGCAGACCAGTTTCCACACCATCCCAGTGGAACCTGCATTTTTATCAAGGAAGCTGCCTAATGGCTCCTATCAATTTTGATTTTTAATCTCCTGCTACAGCTTCCAGTAATACACATGCAAAACCTGACAACAAGCCCTTTTGGTTTCAAAGCTGACTTCTCCTCTGGCTCAGCAGGAAAGCCTTCAGCAGTAGCAAAGCCTCTGACCAGCAATGCCCTCAGAGCTCCAACATGTCCCACTCTCCCTCCTGCAAAACAAGTCCAAATGCTAACGGGGGCCAAGCCTCCTGCTGTCAGCCACAATCACCAGAGCTGCCCATAAATGCTTTTTGCCATGTCAGCCTACAGACACAAGGATGCTAAAAGCCACAGGCAGGGATCTCTAGGCAGTACCACAGCCCCCAAAGGACCTACAAACCCCAGAGGGGCCAGAGCCCCCCCAGGACATCCCACACTGCCTCCCAATGCTCTCTTGGCAGCCGTGCCCAGGCACAAGCAGAGACAGCAGCCGAGCCTGGCCCCCACCCAAAGGGAAAAGCTTTTCAAGGGTCATCTCAAACTTTATTTGCATCCTCAGTGCAGGGTTGCAACCCCCGCAGATGCCACAGCTTAATCCTTTCTGGATCAGCGGGGAAAGGTGGGGGCACCAACAAACCCAATTACCACCAGCACGGCACAGCAGGCCAGCCCCAAGACCTGCCACCACAGGCAGCACTGCCACAGCATGGGAGGAAACATGCCCTGAAGCTCCACAGAGACATCCCTGGGGACATTTATTTAAGGTTCCTGACTGTTGAAGTGAATGAGCCCCACATTAAAGACCAGCTACACTGCAAACCCACCACGCTAGGACAGCGTGTATCTGCAGCAGCAGCCACCTACTCCCAGCCACAACCATCATATGCTAAGTGACACCGCCAGCGACACGTTTACCTCCTTATTTTATCTTTTATCAACTGATGCCTTGCGTTCCCATCAGGAAAAGTCACTCCTAGGTAGAGAAGCAGCAATATCTCCCCGATGCTGACACCTCATAAATGCTCCCGGGGGAAATGCCATCGGACTCGTCACTGGAAGTGATTCAAACCAGCCCAGACAAAGTCCCGCTGGATGCACTGCAGGGAATGGATTGGCTCTGAAAACTCTGGGCAGGAGCTGTTATTTATTAAACCATCATCATCACCTGGAGGTGTACCAATAGCACACTTCATACGCATGTCATCACACCGTGACACCTCCTACAGCAGTGATGGGCTACAGTGGGTGCAAGGCTGAGATGCTCCTCTGTGGAAGCATTTTTTCAAGAGCTGCCATGTCACCCTATGTGCCAGGACACAGACTGTCACTGTAGTCACCTCTGAACCTCCTCATCCTCAGGGCTCACTTGGATTTTTAGGAGCTATCAGAACCCACACACTAGTGAGGTAACTTCCTCTGCAAGAGCTGGAGGCATAACACCGGGACTCTGCCAAAAGCCATTAAAGCTCCCACCATATACCAAACTTCCAAGCAGCTGGGATTTCTCCTACCCATGTCCTGGTCCCACCCTTTTGTCCAAAAGCATCCCCAGGAAGCGAGCAGATCCCCACCAGGCCATGCTGCTCTCTTTGAGAGCAGCCAGCCATGAGCTGCTGGTCCCTCAGCAGGCCTGGTGAGCCACGAGCTGCTCTCCTGCTGGAGGGCATGCTTTGAGCTGACACTCCACAGCACTCATTACAAGAGGCAAATTTATTTCTCCAAGCAGAGGTACCAGCTCTTTGCAGTGCATCCCACCTGCAAGAGTGATGGGGAAACAGGGAGAGCTGGAACCACAGGGAGAAGCCACAAGTGCCCCAGCTCCTTCATCCAAGGGTGCATAAGCAAGTTGGGGTCTTTGGAGAGCCCATGTTACCAGACCCGAGCTAACCACTGTGTCTAGGAGGAACATGGGCAGCACTGCCTTCTGCCTGCAGCTGCCTGCTAACCTTATCAGCTGAGCTATGATGCTCCCAATGGTCCTTCCCTCCTCCCTGGCACCACAGACCTCCCGCTGCCAGAGTGCACTGCTGCCTAATGCCGACACTGTGACAGATTTTATGATTGAATTTTGTCTGTGGCAGTGAATCACAGGCTGACAGGGTGCTCGTTACAAAGCACCAGCCAGAGACATGCTCAAGACCCCTCTCCAAAGGACACTGCTTCAGAAAGGCAGGAATTCCTCAGGGACTGCTGCCTCCAGCATCCCAACAGCAATGGTCACCCACAACCTTGGGATGTGCCCCCCAGGCACCCTAAGCCCCAGCTGGTACTCAGCAAAGAGGACAGGCAAATCCGAGCATCCAGGGGCATCCCCCAACACATGATGGGTGATGTTTCCCACCCCTGGCCTGCCCAGGCACAGCGCAAGGAACAAGTAGCTTTGGTAGCAGCTCTTCTGCTTAGAGCCAGGCTTAGCCCGAACTGCTCTGACCCAGACTCGGATGCAAAGTCCCTTTCTCTCCCCATTGGGGAATTTGGTAGGGGCTGAGCCCGCTCAGCTCTATGGCTGGACAGATGCAAGCAGAATATATGAGTGCTTATATCCAAGTCATTTCCATTCAGTTATTGCTAAGAAACTCTATTACAGCTTTTATGCCAATACCAGAATATAAATTGAGCTTTAACTTTCCAGACCAGCACTGGGTCTCTCTTCCCACTTTACCCTCTCAAAGGCATGTGGGCTCCTGGCCCTGCAGCCCAGGAGCCAGCACTGGGCTCTACTGGTTCACCCTTGCAGGAGTTGCCTCCTCGCAGCATCTCAGAGGGTTACCTTGAGAAGGCAACACCACAGGGTGAGAAGCCTGCACACCAAGGGCAGGAGAGGCTGGAAATGCAGGCTGGGCAGAAGGCCAAGTGCCCACAATCTGTCATGGAGATCCTGACAACCCACTTCAGTCATTAAAAGCTGTGTCTCTGCTTTGAGCTATTGGCATTTGAGCTGGGAACACCCCAAAAACTGGGCCAACGTCAGTCCATGACCCCTCGGGAGCTGGCTCTGTAGCCTTAGCAGAGGTTAAACACCAGAGTTAAAGGAGCGTTTTGCCAGCACAAGTGCTGCAGGATCAGGCCTGCCAGCAACAGCAGCCCTTCAGACTCTCACAGAGGGCCAGGCTCTGCTCTCCACAGCACAAGGATAAATCTACAGCAGCTCCACTGTCTCCAGCAGCAGTATTTTGCATTTACACCAGCATATTGAATGCAAAACAGAGCAAGCCATAAATATTTTAGCTGCTTTTTCAGCTTTGTTACTCTGTTCAAAGCAGGAAACATGACAAACCTTTGATTGTTTTGCTTAATACCAAACAATAATTCAAAGAGAGACAAACAAGCGACATTAAATGATGCCTGTGATGTGCAGGAAAGCCGATGAATTAAAAGAAGCTGATGAGGATGGGGTGGGTCGGAGCAGTCCCTTCCCCTCTCATGGGAGTCAGCACATGCTCATCCTACCCAGCAAGGGGACAGTCCTGGCCAGGAGTGCAGGCAGTCACACCAGGGCACCCCACGCTGCTGGAGCACCCAGCACAACCCCCTGCCTCCAGGGCAAGAGCCACCAACACCACTTGCAACCACCTTTTAAAAAACTCCTGCACAGGCAACAAGTGTCTCCTCCGTTGAGCATCACCACACTCAAAACCCACTTTGCAAAGCCACCACCTCCAGCCCTCCAGCAGCAGGGAGGCAGCCTGGCTGGGCCCAGCCATGCCGGCATTCCCACCCGGCCATTTCTGAAGATCTTTTTTTTGGGGGGGAAAACACCCACTCACAACCAGGTGTTCCCCAGAACCCACAAGCTGAATGCCTGTCATTGCTCCCTGCCCGTCCTCCATCACTCCCGTGCTCCGGGATGTCCAACACAGGAAGCCACCACGGGCCTTTTTGCTCAAGGTGTGGCCTTGGGCAGAGCCACCGGCACTCACCTCTGGCAGCGGCATCCCGTTGATGATGAGGTCGGGCTGCTGGGGGCTCTGCCCCGTGAAGGTGTGATGGTAAATGTGGTTGGAGCCGGCGTTCCTGTTGTTCTGGCTCTCCACGTTGAGGAAGGTGCTCTCGGAGCGGCGGCAGCCCAGCGGCAGGGTCTGCTGGTGGTAGTCGAAGTAGTTGAGGGATGAGGTGAGGGAGGAGCAGCTCACAACGTTCATTTTATCCGTCTCTTCGACATCCCGCGGTACCAGGCGGATGTCGTTCTTGCTGATCTTCTTCTTCTTGCTTGATTTCTTTTGATGCCCGTAGGAGTATTCTGCGATCCTGGGGGACAGAATGAAAATGAGTAGCTGGGAGCATCCCAAACCCTGCCCCGCCAAACACACATGCAGACACCCAGAGGGCTTGGCCCCCGTCTCCATGTAGGCTTCTTAGTCATGCACATGACGTCATGTTTTGGGTCTGGTGGCACGACACAGTCACTAGCTTATTTTCATATGTATAATGCTCGCAGGTCAAATAAGAAAAATAATGGCAAGGAAGAAAGCCTCTGGTTTTTTTCCTAGTGTTTGTAATTGCTGATATTTACTTATAAGGAGTAAAGTCCAGCCTGCAGAAGAGAAAAATTGAGATGTTAAAAATCCATGGACTGAAAAGGGTACCTGCATTCATTTCCATGCATAATAAGGATTTTAAAAGTGATTTAATTTGGTCCTCATAATGAAAATTCAAAATGAGTAGCAGATTTTTTTCCCAGTTCATTTTCCATAGCAGTAAATAAAGCAGACCCAGAAGCAGTCCTAGCTGGCAGGCTCTACTCTCTCACACTCCAAAGGCTGTTTGTTTATTAATGCGTTCTCCAAATTGCTGGTGTTTTGACTATCTCCTGATAATACCTGATAACTTGAAATCTCTCCTCCAACCGCAACCTATTCCTCCCTCACCCCCTGACATGAACACCCCCTTCTGCTGGGAAATGCTTTTCCTTCTAGAAATCAGAGAACAACAACTGTGTTTTGCAAGGAGAAATGATCCTTTTTGACCTTTTTTTTTTTTTTTACTCCAAGCTTGTTTTTCTCTGCCTTTCTTTTCCTCTTTGCTTCCCACCTGCCAAAAGAATCAACTGATGAAGTGCCTTGTTTGCCTTCTGTAAAACACCAGAGGAAAGAAAAGTTACCACAAAACATCCCCTGAGCAGATAACAACAAATAGGACTGCACCTTTGCATGAACTGGGTATGCTTGGCTCAGAGTGACTGTGCCTCCTCTCCCATAGGGAGCAACACAGCCCCAGCCAATGCCCCACAGATGAACTGGCACACACACAGCACTGCCCAGCTCAGTATTTCCCAGGGAAGCACATCACATGCTGAACCACAGTCAGAAACACACATTTGAATGTCAAGACTTTGCTCTTCTATTTGTTATGATACCAGCATTTTTTAACAACAAAAAAAAAGTAAAATCCAATAGCTGCAATAGAAACAATGGGCTGAATTAATAATGCAGTTTATCTAGAAAGGCAAATATTGGACAAATACTCTTGTTCCAGAAAGCTAATTGCCTGCACATGAAAATGCCACCAGTCGAACAGCTCTCATAGAGCCTGTTATGTGCCTCATAAATTAACACGTTTTATGAAGACTCTCCAGCAGCTGCCGTGAAGAAACCTCTAAAATAAGGCTCTGCAAAGCCCAAAGGTACCCACCAGGCACGGGGAGAGGCTGCCCCATGGTCAGGGCTGCTGCTGAGCCTACCTGGTGCTCCTCTACCTCTGCAGCTGACTTCTGCTCAGATGCACATTGACAACAGCCCGTGCATCCCCCTGAGCGTGCACATAAATCAGGGGAAGGCAGGGATTTCTGTTGTGCCAACAATCTATATGCTGCTGACTCGTCTAACAATGCTTGATGAAGCCTTAATTGTTTTGTTTACCTCAATGTTTAAGTTTGGCAATGCGAGAGCCCAATTATGTCCTGCAGGCATTCATTTTGCTGTCCTTCCTCTATTGACCAATTATTTAATTAAACTGCACATCATTAATCCCTAAGCCATCACACTAAACCCAGGGCTTATACATATGTGTGGAGCTGTTAGGGGCACCACCACAATGCGATTTTTATCCATTCAGGTCCTATTCTCATTTAATGGGCCGAGCTGGCAAGAAATCTGCTCTCCGAGCTTTCACTTGCAGCGAGACATCCCATAATACAGCACAGACCGACCTTTATTTGCAGACGATTTTTTCCCCCATCGAGTAAAAAAAAGGCTTATAAACGCTGGGGGAAAAAAAAAAGGGGGGAGGGGAGGGGAGGGGTATAAACCCCCAAACCTCTGGCAGGATTCCTGCGTAAATAAAACTTTAAAGGCAGGATCGCCGGGGGCCAGCGCCAGTTTCCAGGGCAGAGCGAAATTAATTCCCACCCCTCCCCTCTCGAAACGAAGGACTCGGTGCCGGAGGAATGGAGAAGTCATGGCTATTTCACCAGTAACAGGATTAAACCATTTATGAGGCATTGCAGCTGCTCTTTTATGGCACCTGATTGATATTCATGTGTGGTTAGCGTTTGTCTCCTAACTTGTGTAACACAGAGAATAGTAAAGGAGAGACAATAATCGCCGGGCTGTTACATATTCAGGGCTGGATGTCCCCGCTCAGCCGACCAGCGCCGGGCTGACCTCCCCTCGTTCCGGCCCCGGAGCACACGCAGCCCAGCCGGGGAGAAATAACGCAGCGCTGCAAAAATCCTCCCTCGCCCCATCGCTCCCGGCCCAACCGGGCGGGAACCGGGGGGGGTTTCAGCACGATGTGATCCCGTTGGACCCTCCGGAGCCGCATCGGGAGCACAAAAGGCTCTTCTGAGCTCGGGAGGCCGGGGCGGCCGCTCGCCCCTGGGCTGCGGGGATGCTGCGGTGGGTTTGGAGGGGGGTTTGTCCCCCTCGGGAAGGCCGGGGGAGCTGCAGCAGACACGGGGGGGGTGCCCACGGGAACCAGCCAGGCCGG
>NW_009953098.1:10405803-10407955 GCF_000747805.2 Chaetura pelagica | reverse complement strand
CCCCCCCTTCCCAAGCACGCAGCAGCAAATGGAAAAGTAACTGAGGGCAAACATCGGAGCAGGTGCACGGAAACAAAGATGTCTTTACCTGCAGTTGTAGGTCCTGATCTCCTTGTTATCCCTTTTGCACTTGACTGCCACGAAGATCATGGTGACAAAAAGAATGGCCGCGATAGACCCCAGGGCAATAATGAAAATCAAGGAGAGATTAACAGATCCTATGGACTCCTGGGCATCCAGGGCTGGAGACAGGTATATCAAAATCAAGGCAGAAGCTGAGAGAGAGGTTTTTCCGTGGTCGTGAGCCACCACGATCAGCTCGTAGGCTGTCTTTGCATTCTCCCCAAAGGCTCTGGTGGTCCTTATCTCTCCATTGACCTGGTCTATCTCAAAAAATCCTCTGTCTCCTTCCACCATTTCGTAGGACAGTCTGCCATTTTCACCCTCATCATAGTCATCTGCCTTGACCACTGTGACCAGGTAGCCGACCCCGGCGTTCCGGGGGATGTACACCTCTGCGGTCCCGTTGACCAGCGGCGGGGCCGTGATCACAGGAGTGTTGTCATTGACATCCAGGACAATCACCCTGACAGTGGCATTGCTCTGCAGAGAGGGATTACCCCCATCTTTTGCCAGGACCTTGAACTCAAAGGCCTTCGTCTGTTCATGATTGAAGGACCTCAAAGCATAGATATCTCCAGAGTTGGGGTTGATGGAGACATAGGTGAAGACAGGCATGTCTCTCACTTGGGAGGGCACAATCTGGTAGGAGACGCTGCCATTGAGGCCCAGGTCAGGGTCCCTGGCCGACACGGAGAGAAGGTAGGCCCCCGGGGTGTTGTTCTCCTGCACAATGACCTGGTAGTAGGGCTTGGAGAAGTGAGGATGGTTGTCATTCTCATCAGTGATCTTGACCGTGAAGGACTTGGTGGCCTGCAGGGAGGGGACGCCGTTGTCCTTGGCCTGAATAGTGAGGTTGTACTGGTCCCTCTGCTCCCGGTCCAGCCGCCCATCCACCAGGATGGTGGAGAAGCTCTCGTACTCCTGGAGCCGGAAAGGCACGTTGCCCAGGAGCTTACACTGCACCCGCCCGTTGGCGCCGGAGTCGCGGTCCGAGACCCGCACCAGGGCGATGACGTACCCCGGCGGGGCGTTCTCGCTCACCTCCACCAGCTCGCTGTTGACTGACAGCAGGTTGATGAGGGGCGGATTGTCGTTGGCATCCTGGACGCTGATGGTCACTTTGCAATGAGCAGGGATGGAGTTAGGCCCCAAGTCCTTGGCCTGCACATCCAGCTCATAGACGTGACCCTCCTCGTAGTCGATGGCACCGCTCACTGTGATAAGGCCGCTCTGGGGGTCGATTTGGAAGAGCTCCCGGGCCCGCTCGGAGACATAGCTATGGAAAGAGTAGAGGACCTGGCCGTTGGTGCCCTCATCCGGGTCGGAGGCGTTGAGGCGGATGACCGGCGTGCCCGGCGGGGCGTTCTCGGGCACGCTGATGGTGTAGGCCGGCTCCGCGAAGAGCGGGTTGTTGTCATTGGAGTCGATGACGCGGATGCTGAGCTCCACGGTGCCGAAGTTGGGCGGGTCACCGCCATCCAGGGCCGTGATCACGTAGCTGTAGTGGGACTGGGTTTCACGATCCAGGCTCTTCTCCACCACCAGCTCAGCAAAGCGGGACCCGTCGCCTCGTGTCTTGGTCTCCAGCCCAAAGAGGTCATTAGGGGTGATCTCATAGCTCTGCACACCAAAGCTGCCCGAGTCCGGGTCATAGGCACTCTCCAGTGGCACCCGGGTGCCAGGGCTGGCTGTCTCCGAGATTTCCAGCTCGATCTGGTCCGTGGGGAAGCTGGGCGCGTTGTCGTTGAGGTCCTTGATCTCCAGCTTGATCACGCAGATCTCCATGGAGCTGGACATCACCTCCAGCGAGATGACGCACTTGGGGCTCTGCCGGCACAGCAGGTCCCGGTCGATCTTCTGCTTGGTCACCAGCAGCCCCGACCCGGGGCTGATGTCCACCAGGTGGGGGGCCGAGTTGGAGACCACCCGGAAGGCAGCGGGTTGCCGGGGGTCCAGCACGAAACCGGCGTCCCGGGCGTCCTTGGCGACGTTGGCGATCACGGTGCCGGCCCGCTGCTCCTCCTCCACC
>NW_009953098.1:10389829-10403829 GCF_000747805.2 Chaetura pelagica | reverse complement strand
CCCCCGGGACTCCCCCCCGAGGGGATCCCCCTCCTTCCCGGGGGACACGGCGGGGCGCAGGGCACCCGAGCTCCCGGTGCGGTGTCCCAGAGGAGGGGGAGCACAGCACCCCTTGCCAGGGGTTCCCCCTCCCCGGGAAGCGGCAGCCTGGGGCGGCGGGGCCCACGGGGGGGCGTTCCTGAAGTCTTCCTGGAGAAAATTAATTCTGGTGACTCGAACTTTGCCACGTGGCTTGAAAACCTGGCTGAAGGATCATAAACAAAGGGTAATTAGAAACAGGGGGAGGTGTTTATGGGGTACTGCAGGGATCTGGGTGAGGTCTGCCCTCGTTTAATACCCTCATTAATGACCTGGAAAGGAGGACTAAACTACACATTAATGAAGTTGGCAGATGATGTTGTACTGGAAGGTGCTGTGAGCTCCAGCAAGCATAGAAAATTAACACCAAAAAAGGGCCCGGGGAGGTTAGAAACATGGGCAGGAAAGAGCAACAGGAGCTTGGACAGACAGGAGCGAGTGCAGCGAGGAGGCAGAGGCAGGAACCAGGCACTGCAGAGGGGCAGGGATGGCTGAGACGAGCTGGGGCTGGAGCCACATCCCAGGGCAGGGGATGGGAAGGGGCACCCGGGAGGCAGCAGGGACGGGTCGGCTGCTGGTGACCGAGGGTGGTGTGGAGGTGCTGGGAGGCTCAGGTGTGGCCGGAGCAGAACGAGGGGCTCCTTTGGCACAGACACGTTGGCAGCAGCTCAGAAAGCACAGAAGGAAGCACAGAAACGATCAAAGGCACAGGGAGACTGATTTCTGAAGGAAGATTAAAAGGCTTAAATATATATATTGCTTGGCTAAGAGCTGTCCATGGGGAGACAAACTAAGAGCCTTACAGATCTGGTTGGTGTAAATAGAGAGGGAGGGAATTATTTAATAGAGTACAAGGGGCATCACCAGAAGGGATGACAGGAAATGAAGAAATGGAGCATTTAGGTTGAATGTCACAAGGGAAAAAAATCCCCTCTGCTGACAGTGAAAATTATGAGGCTGTGATGTGATTCCCTGGAGGGAGAAAGTTCTGTGGCTTGAGATGTTTAAAACCAGACAGGATCAGTCTGAATGTAAAGGGATGAACCACTGGCAGGGCATACATGGAGGAGCAAGAGCTGGGCAGGGGTGCACATTAATCACAGCTCCTTTTCCAGAGAGGTGTTTCTCTATGTATCACCTATATAAAAGAGCTGCAATTTTTATTTACTGCATATATGTATTTCTGCTGCTGTAAAGGAAAACATTGACACAATGGATTATGTGCCAGGCAGGGCTGAAAGGGCCCTGAAGTCAGAGGAACTTTACCTCTGTAGAGATACAGAAGGGCATAAAAGGAGGGTTAAGTGACTGGGCTGATCCGTAGTGTACAGCCTCAGTGGCAGTGTCCCTGCTCCATGTGATGTTCCCTGCAGCACAAGCTCTCCTGCAAGTTTGGCTTCTGTAAAGCATCTTGTATCTCAGTGGCTTTCTGCAGGATGCTCTCCAGGTGGGCAAGGAGAAGCCAGGCCTCAGCTGCAGCATTGCCCATAACCTTGGTTAACTCCCCACCCTTTCACCCCCAGCTCATACACAGTTTGTCAGAAGCTGGGACAGGATCCCTTTGGAACAAAACAGGCATCGATTGCAGCCCCACCCCTCTCCTGCCTCACTGGAGGTCTGTGAGTGCTGTCAACAAAATGAATTAATAGTCCTATTATCAGCTCAGATGGATAGCCAGGGTGAGGAGACAACACCACATCCCAGGGAACTCAAGTAGGCACATTAATAAAGATGCCACACGTTGGCTCTGAAATCTAAAAGCTTTGCTCTGCTCCTTGCAACACAATTAGTTCATCCAAACCCAACACTCCCATCACAACACACCTGCTGATGCCCTTAGCACCAGTCTGTGGGGGCCTGGCTGGGATGGAGGGATGTGGTGTCATGATGGTCCTCATGCCCCCCTTTGCAAGAACTGTCCCTGCAGGAGAGCAGCCCATTCTGTAGCACCCTGCTCTGGTCATGCTGCCATCAGGGAGCTGCCTTGTCCTCCTTGGTGCCAGCTTGCTGCCCTTCAGCATTGGGCTGGGGGTCTGAGGGGGCTGGTGTGACAGGGTGGCACTGCAGCCTGTCACTCAGCTGCTCATTGATGGGTACAGGCAGCGTGTAAAAAAGAGAGTGGTGCTGCCCATGCTGTAAAATGAGGAAAGCTTTTAATTAAAGCAAGTGGTGCAGCCTGCAGCCCTTTGTTTGAGCATTAATGTGAGTGACTTTCCCTTCCCTCCTAGCATTTATAGCTGTCTCTCTTGTACCTGTCAAAAAGTAAATCTCAGGATCTAAAACATGTATATTTAAAACTATAGTATCAGCAGGCTGTCAAGCCTAGAGGTTTTTATTCAGCATTCCTTGTGCAGCAGGTGAGGGGAAAGGACAAGCACAGAATGATGCCAGAAAAACCATCACCCACAGACAGGGCACCCCTTGCTCCCCTGCCCTGCTGGTGCTTCCCCAGCCACCACTTGCACACTCTGCTAGAGCAAGGGAGGAGCAAAACCTGCTCAGACCCGACACCCCCAGGACCCTGTTTCTCAAGGTGCAGTGCAGAGCTGGAGAAAACATGCACAAAATAGTCTGAAATTTTGAAATTTGTTTAAAACATCAAAGAGGAACTTTATCTTTTTAATTTTTCAGAACCTTTATCTTAATTTCACATTTCTGAAGTGTTGTTTTTCCCCTTTCCAGCACCTTTTTCCTTTCAGCTACTAGGTGAAGTAAAATAAATGATGTAGGTTTATTTTTTTCCTTTCTTTGCTTATCCAGTTCTGCAAAACTTGAAAGCTTTTCAAAGCATCTGGGTGTCAAGAGTTACAGTTTAGGTTTGTGCTTTTTTTTTCCCCTAGCAATGTTTCTAACATCACAGCAAACTAGAAAAAGAATAGAAAAAGGAAATGAAAAAACAGGAAAACTTGGAGCAAAATCCCTAGACCATTCAGCCATCAGACATCTACCATGTGTGGAGAAAGGGAATACCTACAGAGGAGGAAAAGACAATATTTTATATTGGGGAGGGTGTTATGAAAATAAGACAAAACATCCAGCTTAGAAATGAAACACACAGATTTCCTCCCACCCCCCATCCTGTGGGAATTCAGTGCATTCCCACTCTCAGGAGGTTTTGGAGTGAGGGCAGCCTGGCCAGCCCTGCCCATCAGCCCTTTACAAGCCAAACTTGATTGAGCATCCGTGGGACTTGCAGACATCTGTCCATGTGAAGCTGTTAGCACTTTGCACATCATGCAGATAAGGGACCAATGCTGTAAAATATTGAGCCTTTAGACTATAAAAAACTGTCTTTCTAAGCTGAAATCTAACTTTACTTGCACTCCTGTGATTCCACCCAAGTCAGCAGGGCTTCCTGGCTGTTAGCAAGGGCAGTGTCTGGCATGCTCCTTCCACAGGAGAGGTTAAAGTGCCAAAGAGAGGACAGCATCACTCAGAGGAATTCAATAAACTCCTATCACTCAATAGTTTAATTCACTTTTACTGATGCTGCATCTTTTATCAAAGGTTACATAATGCTGAATAATCATCAAGCACATAATGCAGAGCCAGACAGGCAGTTATAATCAGATTTAAAGCCTATATTAAAAAAAAAAGTGGCAGGTGCAGGGCTAATTCTCCACTCCCACTCTGGTGTTGGTCCAGAAGAAGCCTGCTGGAGCTGCTCCCAATCCACACAGCCTGCCTGGCAGCAAAACCCGGGCAGGGGGGAAATCTTAGGATGGTGCTTTCTGAAGGTACCTGAGGAGAGAGGTAGGCACAGCCCATGCAAAGGAAGCCAAGGAGCTGGGCTCTCAGCAGCCTGCACAGGCCAACATTAAGGCAAAAGGCAGCAGAATAGAGTCATGGAATGGTTTTGTTGGAAAGGATCATCAGGTCTAGCTGTTAACCCAGCACTGCCAGGTCCAACACTAAACCATGTCCCTAAGCACCACATCTACGTACCTTTTCAGTACCTCCAGGGTTGGTGACTCAACCACTTTCCTGGGCAGCCTGTTCTAGTGCCTGACAACCCTTTCAATGAAGAAATCTTTCTTACTATCCCATCTAAATCTTCCTGCAACTCGAGGACATTTAATCTTATTTTATCCCTGGACACTTGGGAGAAAAGACCAACACTACTCACTACAACCTTATTTCAGGTATTTGTTGAGAGTGAGTAGCTGTCCCCTCATCCTCCTGTTCTCCAGGACAAACTGCCCTGGTTCCCTTAACCACTCTCCACCCCATACTGTCTATTAAGATGTGAAGCAAAAAAGGAGGTGCACACCTCTCTGGCCCATGTCCCCCTGGCTGCCACCAGCCTTCAGTGACCAGTGGCAAACGAGTGCCCTGGTTCTCAGGCCACGTTAGGAAAAGTTACTGCCATAAATCGACATCACTGCTGGCTGTGTCAGCTGAGAGGCTGGGACCAGAGAGGCAGGAAGGTGTCCCTGCTGGGGAAGGAGACCTGAAGCTGAGGTTGGCATCAAGCACCAACAGCATCCTCCCCAGGGCCTGCCAGCCTGCTGCAGCATCACACCAAAAACCAGCATGGCTTAGCTGATTTAATCCCTTTTCTTACCAAAAAAAACCCCAAACAAACCCAACCTGACCTGAGGGTCTGCCAAGGACTGCTGGTCACCCCCTTGAGATGCCCCCAGCCCCCCAGGTGCAGCAGCACACCTGCCCCAGGCAGCCTGGGAGGAGCCCTGTGTTTCAGCCCTGCTGGCTAAATATTTCCCCTGCAATCAATTCCAGAGTACAAAACCATCAACCATGATAACCTTGTGATCAAATGGCCAACAGAGAAAAGTGCTTAATATTATCCACTCCAGATAATGAGCTGTATTTCCAGCACAGGCCCCAAACACACATCACCCTGCACTAAATGCCACGCACAACAAGTTAAGGAAAGATTAAGGAGGAGAGAAGAGGGAGGGCAGATAAAGCACCAGGAAGTTGCCATCTGTGCCACCGGGGCGTGCAGGAGCAGAGCCAGGGGAGCTCTGCAGTGCAGCTCAGTGCACAGTTGTGTGGTGGACCTTCAGGAGAGGGCCTTGGATCCCTGCCTGGAGTTACAAACCACACATGCTGGTACCCACACAGGTGAGGAACAGACGGCCTTAGGGTTTACAAGGCAGCAATTCCATGGATGAACTGAGAGGCAACGAAACTTCTCTCTGCAGGGCATCTGCCTGCCAGCAAAGGTTATTCTAGGTGATGGGAGAAGCTCTGCTCTTCCTGCCCTGCTTACAAATAGCACATCTTAATTCAGTCTCTGGGTCCTTGCATGCACAAACAGATTGTGAGGGCTGGGGGAGGAGAGAAACTTCAGGAAGGACAGTAACTTAGAGAAATAGGGCAGTGCAATCTCTCTGGTCTGAACAGCTACATAGGTAAGGCAAAGAGCTTAGCAAAATCTGCACAGGACTCCAGCAACATCCATTCCATCTTCCAAAACAGTCACAAACACAACTAAATCACTTACTCTGCATTTTTCTTTCTATTTTTCTCCCCACTTCATTCCAGCATGCTACTTAGTCTGCTGCTGAGCCCATGGAATAGAAAAGAGACTGCAGCACTTCCTTCTTCCAGCAGAAATTAGATACCTAGCACTGTTGGAGAGCTCATAGCTCCCAGACATTCACTTGCTTTTACACCAGAGCCACAAGCCTCCTGCCCAGCACAGCAACAGGCAGGATTTCTGGGCTCTCCAGCCTCCTGCCACAGTGCTCAGCACCAGGTGGGAGATTTCAGCACTGCTCCTCAGCTGGCACAATTTGCCCCAGCTCCAGAGCAGCCAAGGAGATGTGTGGCACCATCTGAGCAGCAGCTGCAGGGCTGGGATCCAGCCCTGGCAACCTTCCCACCAAGGTGACCACATCAGGGAGCCTGGCACTGGGTCCCCACTGGTATTGACTCAGCAGCATCCTGCAGTTCAGCATTTCAAACACTGCCTGCATCCCACACCCAGCAATCAGCCCAGGCACCAATCCCAACGTGCTTCCCTTCAACCCCTCCAGCAACTGCAGATGTAGGGAAATTGCAGAATACACCCATCAAACCCCCAGCATCACCACGTGGATCATTTTCACCCACCAAACTGAGGTTCTGACGTGCCTGTGCTGAGCCTGATGTTCCCACACTGCAACACAGCCAGGCTACTGGGGTTTGGGCAGAGCACTTGGAGATGTATCAGGGAAAGTGATCTGTCACTTCACATCACCTACGAGAGAAGAGACAAAAGGCTAGGTAAATGCCTAACAATTGCTGTAATTACAGCCTCTTCAAATGGCTACAGGATGTCAGACATGGTCTGGGGGAAAAGGCTGGCACAGCTTATCATAACCAACCCAGCATGGATGCTGTTCCAAGCCAGTGATTAATAGTCTGCTAGGATTTTTGGCATGGCAAGAAACTGAGCATGGTGTCTCAGAACGATGCCAGATGGACAGCCCAGAGCCCCCCGGGCTGGCCACTGGCACAGCATGGAGCAGGTGCTGGCAGCACTGGTGCTGGTGGTGACCCCAGGCCACAGGGTGCTCGCTCCTCACTCGAGGGGTAACTGCATCCTGGCAGGGACCCACCCCTGCTGCTGCCCCAGCACTCCTCGAGCTGTTGCCAGTGCCTTGCAGAACAGGCAGAAAGCTGGACATGCAGGCAGGATTGCTGGTCCGTGTCCTCCCACAGCACCAGCAGATGCTGCTGAGCAGCACCAGCATGTGTAGCAGCCTTGTTACCACCTTTGTGTCAGCTGAATCTCCAGAATTAATTCCTGAAACTCACTTCCAGTGGGAATGTCAGGATGAAGCCCTCCTCCCACAGCCCAGGCTGGTCTTCCTCCCCATCCCTCAGCCAACTTTCTCCAGGGTAATAAAACATCACCCTCCAGGCTGCCCAAACAGAAACTGCAGCTCCAGTAGTGCAAAAGCCAGTGGACAGGCCACCCAGCCCAGGATGGAAATGCCTTCCCTCTGGGACCCTGGGCCAACGTGCCACCCCAGCCATGGCCAACACAGATCCTGTCCTGCAGAAGGAGGGAGGCAGCAACCATGCCATCCAACAGCTCATATCACTCTTGGCTGGCCACTCAATCAGATACCAACATCACAGTGTCCACTGATGGAAACATCCTTCAACAAGAGGCTCAGGGTAAAAGTGATTCCAGCTGGGCCACAATATATATTGTTTGGATCAGGCTGAGAATCACTTACGTGGTGTTTTATTAACCATAATGGATAGCTGTGCCTGGTAAAATGACTAATAATCTTGTTTAAAGGATTGCTCCTCACACAGTGTTGCTGCCAATGCTGCAAACTTCCCTTGCTGGTCTGCAAGCCAAACCCTTTCCTTCAGCAAGTGATGCCCAGAACAAAAGAGCACAAATAAGACTTTTTTTTTAAGGCAGAAAGCTGTTCCTAAGATTTTGAGATAATACAACAGGCAGCATCCTCCATCTCCCAGTCCCTCTGATTTTCACACTTCATCTGATCTCAGTCCATCAGGGTTGCCATCTTACCCAGCACCTCCCCAGCCTGCTGCTCTGCACCCAGCTCAGGTGTTTCCCAGGGACAGAGCTCTGCCTGGGGTAAATGGTCATGGCTAATGGAAGGAAATAGAGGAAAAAGTCATTTACATCAGCTCAGCATTTATTCTGTACACTGCTATTTTGTGATCATCTGCAATTTTAATCTATTAACAGTAAAAGACGCACCTGTGCTCTGGGTTCACCTTGTGTACAGGTGATGTGATCCCGGGGGGCTCTGCTGCTATTTGAGGGCATGTTTGGAAATTCCGTATTTCCACAATTGTGAGTGACCCCTGAAAGCAAGGGGGGCACTGGGAGAGGAATGGCATCCTGCTCAACAGAGGAGCTGCCTGTTAGACAAGTGTGAAACCCTCAGGAGCAGCACAGGACCGGAGAGGCAGCTTTTCCAGCGGTGAGACACAGCAGGTGGCAGCAGCCTGGGGACAGACACACAGACACGGTCAGAGCCGGGAGCAGAGCCCCAGCCTGTGGTGGCACCAGGGCCCAAGAAAAGCAGCCACCTGGAGCACAGCTCTGCACCTCTGCCTTCCTGAAACATCCCCTCCCTGGCCCACCCGGCGCCCAAGCCCCTCACACCAGGAGCCAAGGCTGGGATGGAGGCACCGGGTGCTCCTGCAGCCGGGGAATAAATCATCATTAAACTCTGGGCAAGTGTCACCTTCAAAGGGAAAAGGAGCAATTACAGCCCAGAGCACGTGGCAGAATCACGTCAGACACTACGCGAAAACACCCGTTTCCTGGCAGGGATTTAATGCACCCCTCAAGATTTTAATTAGCAAGCTCATCAGCTGTGGAGCCAGCCCAGCACGGCTGGGGCTGAGGGACCTGCTGGAGAAAACCACTGGTGTGAAGCATCGCCCATGCAGCCCCTCTGCACCCTGCACAGGGCACCCCTAAATCCCTGTTAGTGGGGGGGTGCTCAGCCTTGCAGAGCCTGGGACAACTGCCCATCCGTCCATGAGGGGAGGTCTGAGCAACCAGTCAGTGACACATCAGGTGTCCAGTCCCACAGGATGAAAACACAGCTTGTTGAAACTCCAGCTGCCCTTGCAAACAGAGCCCACAGCTGCTTCTGGGCTGGGGTCCCAGCCCTGCCTGCACAGCTGGGAACTGGGGCTCCCACACCCAGAGGGGGGACCCCAGTAGCCAGCAAGGCTGCTGTTCAGCCTCCTGGAAACAGCAAATAAAGAGAAATAAGTACTAACCAGGTCTCTTGCAATGCACAGGAATGACACAGGGACCATCCTCTTTGACACAAGCTAATTTCCCCCGTGGAGACTCCTTTGAATTGTCTTCTCCCAAGCCTGGGACTGTATCTTCCCTTTCCTGGCCGCTATGGAGGGCAGCAGCACAAGCAGGTTGTCCCCCTCTGCTGTCCCCGAGGGGATGGTCCTGCCCACACATGGACATGTAAGACACTCACTTGGGTTTTTAATAAATCACTTATCTTCAGAAATCACAGCTCTGCCCATCAGGGTCTGGCAGATGCCACCACTCACACACTGAGCTTTTCATGGCTTTGGGCACCTGCAGAACCTGAGCTGGAACAGAAAGAGCTGGTTTAGGTATTTTGGGAATTTGCAGCAAAGTTTATTGGAAATATTTAGCCCCCATTCTGTTCATTAATGAAGTTCAAACATGCTTTGATTTTCTTCATATTTGCTCATTATTTCAAATTGCACAGGGATGCTTTAACAGGGACGTTTTGGAGCAGGGACAGCCTGGCTGCTGTGGGAAGGCAGGCAAGCAGCAGCCACAGCACGTCCTTGCTCCGGCCCCAACACGCTCTGTGGGATGGAAACCTGGCAAGGATTCAGGCTCCTACCACCACCCCCCAGACCTCCCTTTCCTGCAGGCTTTTCTGCAAGCAGACTTTGCTCCAGACATAGAAGCACTTGCTGCGAGCAATTTAAAAGGTTTTGCAAACACCAGCATGGTTCTTATAGAAACAAATATCCAGCAATCTGCACCGTGCTCCGAGAGCACCAGCTCCTGGAAGGACCACATGTCCCCAGCTGCTTTGGACACGGTGCCATGGCAGCAGTGCCAGAGCCTCTTGGCCACAGGCAGCTTCCTGCCAGCCCAGCCCACGCTGTGGAGAGCTTCTCTGTGCTCCCATCAATACCTGCACAGATAAACTTCCACATATGCAAGGTGGATAAAGACCACATCTGTAGGCAAGGAAATGCAGAGAAGGGCCATGAGATGTCTCCTTTCCCTGTTTGTTCAGCCCCCAGGAGTCCTGAGGTGACCCTGGCTGCTGTAATCAGAAGGGAGAACCATGGGGTAAGACTCAAACCCTCAGGTTAAGCCCAGTTACACCTGCAAGGAGTGTTGGTGACTCTGTCCCATCTGCAAAACTGCGGAAGAAAATCTCAGCCCAGGCACAGCAGAGCTTTGCTGCCCCAGCCATGGGACAATCAGCCACCGGGGGGATTTCCAAACAAGGACCCATCACCAACCAGCAGAAAGCTTCTGTGTGATGCTCCCACCCACTGCCAAAACTCCTGCAGACTGAGTATTCCAGACCTGCTGTAACATTTGGGCCCTTCACGTATCGCACAAGCCCAGTGTATTTCAGGAAGGCCCAGGTGATGGGTAGTTAGATGCAAGGCAAGGCCATCACACACTATAAAAAGCTGTGCTGCCTTCCTGCCTGCACCGTGCTCTGTGACAAACCATCTGCTTTGCCTGCACCTCCCTTTGTTTATCCTGCTCAGCTCAGCTGAAATTAAAATTGACAAAAGCAATTTCTCCCCATCAAGTTGGAAAGATCAGGAGAGTGGCTGCTGCACACACTGCCACAGGAACCTGGGCTGCTCCTGCTCCTCATCCTCCCCTGCAGCAGCTCAGCCTGAAGTGCCCAGCTGCAGTGGGAAGATCCTCCTGCTCACGCCAAAGGAGAAACACAGATGGATTTAGCCACGGGAGATCCATCTCGCAAAGGCAGTGCTGAGAAGGAGTTTTGTTTCAGTTGTGCTCCCATCCCCTCCCCTTGGATTCAGAAGTACAAAGTGGCCCCTTTGATTAGAAAAGCACATTTGGATGAACTCAGAATTATTTTCCGTTTGCAGGAAGGGAGGGGGAAAGGCAGGGTATTTTTTCTCAGAGAACGTTTCTGGAGTGTTTGAGAACCTTCTAGGTCTTATTTACACTTTTACAGCACTTTTCCATCTGCAGAGCACAGGTCCAGGCTGCAGATGCAGCTGTAGCTCAGCTCTGGCACCAGGCCTCCAGGATTCAGTCCCCCAGCACTTGAGCCCAGCCTCTGACAATGCACCTGCATGGGGCTGCAAAAGCTGCAGGATGGGAGAGAGCTCCTTGTCACCCCCTCCCAGCTCGGGGACCCTCCTCTGGAGGGGCTGGAGCACAATTCCCCTTTCAGCCCAGCCGGGTCAGCTCCTGCCACGCACTTGGTCCCTCGGTGCTGCACCCTGCCAGAGCCAGCAGCCCGAGGCACCCAGGGCAGCTTTTAAAAGACAGGGGACCTTCATATTTCCACATCCAATTGCTTTAGACATGTTAATAGCACGAGGCATCTTTTTTTCCTCTCTGAGATGCAGGAGCAGCTGCTCTAGTCTCCACTGAATTAAGCTAAGGGCAAGTTTTACATTTTGAAGAGAGATTTTTGGGGTCTGGTATTTTTTTAAAAACCTGAGAGCAAAGGCAGACATCAGAAAAACATCAAGCTGCGAGACATGCCATTTTCCCTGGGCTGGTATAACTCAGGAATAGCTGAATAAAACTCCAGCCCATGTTCCTGACAAACTCCCTAGTGTGCTGAGTAAAGGCTGGAGAAATTCCACCCCAGAAGGTAATTGCTTTTTTTTTTTTCCTTTTCTCTTTTTTCTTCCTGAAGTTATTAGAGTTGCAGGAAGGCCCCAAGACAGAAGCCCCTTGACTGGCAGGAGCAGCAGACCTGTGTGTGCCCCAGCCACTGACACGGGCTGCAAGAAGGGCTGGTGGGCTGCAGGGACCAACTGTTATGGGGCAGTGGGGCAAAGTAAGTGGACCATCTGATCCTTGGCACCACAGCCCTTTCTGCTCACTGAAGTAATGGGTGGAGGGTCAGGAGACCTCCAGGACCTGAGAGGAGACCAGGGAACACTCTGGGTGGGAGCAGAAGCCTCCTCTACACAAGCTGCACCTTCTGCAGGCATCCACAGCTCCATGACCACCTTTGACTGCAAAGAAAAGCTCTCATAACCCAGACAAAACACGAACAGCCTTGATTCCCAGCCAGCATTTAACCTCCTCCCTCTATTGTGCCAGTCTTACGTAGGAAGCCCTGGTGCTCCCTGCTCCTGCAGCCAGGGATGCCAGGCACACTCTGCCACCAATCCATCAAGATGACTGCTCTGATTGCCACACACGTCAAGGGGCAGATCCTGCTGATAAACCCCTCCACAGCAAGGCTGGAACCCCAGCAGATCAGTGGAGCCATTCTGGGTGTGCACAGGACACGTGCAGCCCTAGACCTGAGGATCTGGATCCGCTCCTGGGTTTGTCCAGGATAAGCAAGATTAGATCTGGATCAATCCCAGGCTTATCAGGGCTAAGCAAGATTAGACCACAGATCAGCCTCTGTATTGATTGTATAATTTGTCACTACTATGCTTGGGGAAAAAAAAGATCCTCCCTGCAGCTGATGGAGGCTGCAGGAGCACGAGGGAGTGGAGATGCCAGCCCTGCTCCCCTCACTCTATTCATTAGACATGTCATTCACTCAGCACAGTCATTGTTTGCTGTGATAACGTACTTAACATTCAGCAGCAGACTCTTCCCCACATTTAAATAGAAACAGATTTACCCTCGGACATACATTATGCATTAAAACAATATTCTAGGAATTGGAGGAAGAATTCACCTGACTCCTCATTTATCTGCAGCTAATGAGGCTCCACAGATTAGCACCCCATTACTGCTCCCACCCGCATGGACCACAACACAAGCCCAGGGAGCAACATGCTATCTGGGCAGTAAGTCAGGGGAGAAGAAAGCCAAGCATCCAAGGAAGCTGGGTACACAAAGAGAATAGGGAATGATCCACAGCACCCTTTGCTTGACAGCATCTGCCAGCACTGGCCAATGCAATGTGACATTTTTGTGTCTGGGATGGGGATGTGACTTCTTCATCTAGACCTTGCTAAGTTGCCCTGGGATTTTGAAGGGTTTGATGAGAATGGTAACTGGTTGGTTGTGGGGTTTTTTTGGTTGTTTGGTTTTTTTTTTCTTTTTTTCATAAGCTGTTTCTTATGCATCCCTGACTGTAAGAGAGAGAAGGAATCAAAGACTTTGCAAACCTTCTGGCAGCTTTAGGGATCGTAGCCCACTGAGAGCAGGAAGGAGAGGGAAGAGCTCTCCTGGCCTCTGAAGTCTGCTCCTCCCCAGGGAGCAGCCAAGTTATTTCAGCAATATTGCAGCTGGATCAGCTGAGGAGGAGATGACACGAGATTAATGAAATAATAGTGCTCTGTGGGCTGAGCAGGGCAGGATATTGCCCTGATGATGCTCTCACCAGCTACCTGAGCATCAGGCAGAGGAAATCACAGCCTTCTGCCTCCAACTTTTTGCCTCCAACAGCAAGGTTTTCTTCTGTCTGCATCTCTTCTCTGCCCTTGTCCTTGCAAGGGGGGGGTCATTTCCAGATGGAGAGACAACATGTGTGTGGCTGGTGCAGAACACTGAACCACAGCTTGAGGAACACCCTGTGCTTGGGACTCATTTACCCAAACAGAAGCCATCCTCCAAGTTGCTCTGCAAAATTTTCCTGAGGTATCCACATTCCCTCCTTATTGACTGCACAATTGAAAGCATTCTCTGCTGAAGACAAACATTCCTGCATGCATGGCAGATAACACAAATAAATCATTGGGTCACACTGCACACAGGCAGATCCTGCTGGGGAAGGGCTACAGAGGCACCTGGGGCTGGGTTTGTGGTGTCCCCGTGGTCCCCCAAATCCCCCCTTTCCATCCCAGCCTCTGAGCAAGGCCAGGGTTTGCCCCATACACTGTGAGCTCCTCAAGGGGCTCAGCCACCTTCTGCAGACACCAGCTTCTACAAACAACCCATGCATGTGGGTTTTTTTCCCTGCTTATTCCGGTAAATATGTTTCAGTTAATCCAATTTGCTCTCACATTGAGTAGCATCAAACACAGCAGCTGCCAACCAAGTATTAAAGATACAAAAAATAGCAGGTCCAGCCCCTTGCTGGTGGTTTGGGAGAGAAAGCTCAGCGTGGGCATCCACATGAACAGAGGGCAAGTAATTCCCTTGGTCCCCCTTGGGTCCTCTGGTGACTGGCAGCAAATAACAGGGGCAAAGGACTAAATCACATTTGTACATCTTCCTCCCCCGTGTTCCTCTGCATTATTTAAGAGAAAACATG
>NW_009953098.1:10386377-10389763 GCF_000747805.2 Chaetura pelagica | reverse complement strand
CCTTTCAAGCCTCAGTTTCAAAGCAATGTGAAGTGACACTCTGAGTCTGAACCAGGTCTAGAAAGTCACCCCAGTTCCCACAGCAGGACAGAGCTGGCTCTCACATCAGACAGACCCTGAGCAGCACAAACCTGGGGTCAGCAGAACTGACAGCTGCTTTGCTTTGACTGAAAGTCCAGAGACCAACACTTGTAGCTTTGAAATCTGTGGATCCAGGTTCAAACTGTGGGAAAGAGCCATGCAAGGGAGCAGACCCATGGGCAGCTGCCACTGACTGCATGGAACTATCACAAGCACCAAGAAGGACCAAGACAAAGCAGGAGCCTGGAGCCACAACGACCAAGTAGCATTTGGGGCTGAGGGCAGAGATCACACACCAGGTTTCCCAGCCTTCCTCCAGCATCACACAGGTCTGTGGCACTTGCAATGCCCTGTAACAACAGCATCCCACCAGCCTGTCTAAATACCCCATGAGGGGCCCTTAAATCCCCTGCACCCAGGACCTGCAGGAGCAGCATCACTCCAGCAAAATGGTCCCTCAGCATCTCAGCAGACACCAGGGCAGGAGGAGCTGAGGGGGATGAGGGGACAGTCCCACCGACTGCTGAGCATGGGCAGGGAGTCTGTGTCCCCCCAGCATGGGAGAGGATGCTGCTGTCCCCCCAGGGCACACGTAAGGGCCTGAGGTTAGAGCAGGCACCAGCATCTCTATGGAAAACCTACTCCTGCAGAGCCCAATTGAATTTTTTTTCTTAATTAATCTGTTTAGAGCAGTTGGAGTTGAGCTCAGTTGAGGTGCTATTTAAGCTGATTTCCCTCTGCTTCCCATTCAGCATTTGCCTGGTGGGATTAAGTTGAGGGAGTGGGAACAGGGAGGCAAACACCTCTGGGTGCTGCTGCCTGATGCCTGAGCCTGGCAGGAGCCAAGCCCCCAGCCCCCAGCCCTCCCTCCTGCCTGTCCAAAGGGTTCCCCCATCAGGGCAAGGCTAGAAAGGCAGTGAAGGAGCCCCAAAAGCTATGGGGTGCAGCACTGGAGGGCCTCACCAGCCCGGGCTGCTCCAGCCTGTAAGGACCTTGGCAACCTCCACCAGAGCTCCTTCATGCTTTGGAAGAAAAGCTTAGCAGGGAGGATTTCTCCTCTCTGTCATTAACCTGACATAATGTCTTTCCTGCTGGCAGCTTTCAGGCTCAGCAGGTTTGTTATAAAATTCATTATCAGATATTGCAATCATAGTCACCTTTATTGGGCTCTGCATTTACAATAATTAGGCCAATAAACACTGATTTATAAAAATGACAAACAGGAACTCCCAGTAAGCAAGAAAAATGCTCTTTCTTTAGTGAGCAGTTCCTCACAGGATGAAAAAAAATATAAAAAGGCAGAAACCCATCACCTCAGCTGACAGCAAATTAAGCAGCTTCTCCTGGGAATTCCCACTTGCCTGCCACCAGGGACAGAGCCAAGGAGCAGAGCCCATGGCCAAGAAGCCCAGCCTGGGGCAGGGGCTGCAGAGATGGGGAGGTTCTGGGGCTGCAACAGGAGGAGATTGTGGCAGGTGGCACAAAAAGAGGGAGTAGGAGGAAAGTAGGAACAAAGCAAAGGAAAGAAAAATCTAACTGGAGGGAAGCACCTTGGGATGAAAAAAAGATAAATCCCTGCTGGGTATAGCAAGGGGAGAGCAGAGCAATAGGACAGAAAGAGGATGAGAACTTCAAGCCTTAGTATTAAGAAAGAATGTAAGAGCCTCAGCAGAAGGGAAGGACAGAGGAGAAGGGAGGTGCCACCTGAGAGGAGGCAGTGCAGGTGCTCCCTGCATGCCCAGCCTTCTCCAAAGGCACATGGAGCTCAGACCACTGCAGACAGGCTTTGAGGGGCATAGGCTGTGGCAGAGAGCTGAGCCCCACTGCAGCAGACCCTACTGGGTACATCAGGTGGAAGGAAAGGACAGACAGGCCAGCAAGACCCCACATACGGCGGAGGAGGGATTGCAGCAGTGATCCCAAGGGCAAAGACTTGGGAACAAGTTGAGGAAAGAGCTGAGGAGCAGCCAGCCCAGCTGCAGGGCAAGGAGAGCACAGCATGGGCCAGCCAGCAGCACACAGGGTGCAGAGCCCAGGCTGGACAGCCCTGCCTGGGGCTTGGGGCACCTCCCAACAGGGCAACTGGCTGAGTTACCAGGGGTTTGGCAGGGCCTCCAGTTGCAGTGGGACATCATCTCCTAGGACAATCCACAGCAGCTCCCAGTACCGTGAGACACAGCTCTGGAGCACTGGGAACCCCAGGTGTGGGGGGCCCCAGCCTGTGGCAGAGAGCGGAGCCCCACTGCAGCAGACCCGACTGGGTACATCAGGTGGAAGGAAAGGACAGACAGGCCAGCAAGACCCCACATACGGCGGAGGAGGGATTGCAGCAGTGATCCCAAGGGCAAAGACTTGGGAACAAGTTGAGGAAAGAGCTGAGGAGCAGCCAGCCCAGCTGCAGGGCAAGGAGAGCACAGCATGGGCCAGCCAGCAGCACACAGGGTGCAGAGCCCAGGCTGGACAGCCCTGCCTGGGGCTTGGGGCACCTCCCAACAGGGCAACTGGCTGAGTTACCAGGGGTTTGGCAGGGCCTCCAGTTGCAGTGGGACATCATCTCCTAGGACAATCCACAGCAGCTCCCAGTACCGTGAGACACAGCTCTGGAGCACTGGGAACCCTCTGTCTGGCTGCCAGGCAGGCAGCAGCCTCAGCTGCCTCTGAGAGCCAACTGGCACACGGTGCCCAGGCAGGAGGCCCCCAGCATCCCAGCAGCTCTGCCCACTCTCGTGGGAGAGCAAGTGGCTCATGCCATGGTCCATCATCACCAATATGCTCCTCATCTCCCCCCCACGCCCCCTTGGCAGCCCATCTGCTGCCACACATGGCTGAGGCAGAGAAGAAGCTGCAGAGGAGGAGAAAGAAGACAAGACCTCTTATCCCAGTGCAGGTGCCATTCCTCATTAGGAATGGAACTGGTCAACACACAGCCACAACCCCACAGCTCCCACCTTACCTGAATGCACCAGAGCCTCTTCCCCACTCTGTTGGCCACCTTTTTCAACAATATCCACCCTTCTGACACCCAGCTTCCAGCACCCTGTGCTGCTGGGAGCCTGCAGCTCCCCTCTGCCAGTGGCAGCACAGCCCAAGCCCTCCCCACAGCCACCCCATCCCCTATATCCCCTCCCAGGCAGGGGAAGCTGAGCATCATCAGCTCCAACCACCTTTGCTCATGGGGAGCACCTGGTGCCCCAGGTGAAAGCGCAGCTGCCCGGGGTGGCCCCCCCACCTGGGCCCCCCAGGGCCCCTCTAGGTGCTGGGGAGCACCCAGATGTGAGCCAGCCTGCAGCAGCACCAGCTGCTGA
>NW_009953098.1:10382143-10386360 GCF_000747805.2 Chaetura pelagica | reverse complement strand
GTAGAGCCTTCCACTGCTTCTTTCTGTTTGGGGCAGAGATGGGCACTCATGCTGACTTTGCTTCATTTTATTTATTTTATTGATTTTTCAAATGGCTGGGTTTTTTCTCCTAAAAGGACCCTGGAGCCATGCACAGCTTGGCTGTACATATGAGAGCTCAGGATGAGGCAGAGGCTGTGCTTGACCTAGGGCTGCATGGAGACATCACTGAGAAAGGACCAGGCAAACCCCCATCCCCTGAACCTCAGGATCTCCCCAGAAACCTCAGTGCACCCCAGAGACCAGGACATTCCTCCTCCCATCACTGGGATGCTGTGTGTGGTCTCAGAGAAGGAAGACAATTAAGTCTGCAGCATCACAGTGTGATTCATTGCAAGGGCCATCAATGGGAGGTTTAATGACAATTAAAGAAAAATTAAATGTGTTGAAATCCTTCACTTTAATGGATTCCTTCTTGATTAGTTGCATTCAGGAATAACCTCCATTCCATCTTTACTTACACTGGTAAGCAAACAACATTAATGTGTATATAAGATGACAGAGTAAAATAACTCAGTTGTGTATGTGATGCTGAACTGAACTGATTCATCAGGAAATGTTTAATATGTTCACATTAAGTATTTCGGGTTTACTAAGTAATGATAATCAACTTGTTATTCTCATCACACAACCCCAGCACAATGCAGGCATTTTTACCAAAAATTTTCTTCTTCCTGCACTTTCCCAACTGTTGGGTTCGTGGCCATGGTGAACTCTGGGCCCTGCAGACCCCCAAAGGGGACCTTGGTGCCTCTCCCCACGCCGAGGGGCTCACTCCTGCTGCTGGAGGAACCTCAAGCATCCCTCTGTCCTGCCATGGGCCCACAGACCTGCAGCACGACACCTGCAGCTCCTGGGGAAACCAGGCTGGCCTCATCCTCCTCCTCCCCCTGTGCCTCAGCCACAGCCATCACAAAAATAGCCACTTCTAACTAAGGGTGCCAGCAGAGCACCCACATCATCCCGAGTATCTGGCTGCTGCCAGGAGCATGGAATCCCAGAACAGTCTCTGTATCCCAGATTTGGGTACTGGGGAGGGGGGTGATCCCTGCATGGCAGAGGGAAACACCAACCCCTCACTTCCCAAGTTACCTCTTTGTTTCCCTTCTCACATCTGAGAGGAGCTGCAGCCTATTCCTTCAGATCTTAACAACCCCTAAACTATTTTTAATAAAATGCTGCTCGGTGTGACACCAACACACACGTAGCTTTCAATTACTTTTTAGCACTCCCAGTAGGAAGCAGCTCTTTACTGAGAGAAGTGACTTATGAGAGTGCAGGATTATGGGGTCGGTCTTTGCATTCCAGATATTCAAAGCCTGCTGAAAATAAAACCTGCTCAGCACATATTCCATAGATGAGCCAAGTCTTGTGCACTGGGAGGCACTTCTGAAGAAGTTAAGTGTTTGAAATAAAACGGTGTAGTCATCTAGTAGAACAGAGACATGAAATTGTTATTTATCAGGATGAAACTGGCATTTGGATAAAATTCTGCAGTGCTGTTAATAGCTTCTGTTGACGAGGGAGTCACCACAGCAGCAATGAGGTAGACGTCCCTCTGAGCTTGGAGGAGTGGGATTTTTCATGGGCTGTGAGCAAGAAGCATATGCCTTCAGTAATAACATTCTGAGCAGCTCCATCAGAACGGCCACCACAAATTCATCTTTTTCTGTCCTCTCCAAAAGCTTTGTCAGCTCTGAATAATCTGCTGTGGCTGCCCGAGTGCCACATGGACACCTGCACCTCCTGCATGACATCCGGCTCCCCGAGCAGTTTTATCATCATGATTAAGTTTCTTAACTTAAATCAAGGATGTCTCTGGAGTTCCCTATGACAATGTGAACTTAAGATAAACAATGAATGATGAATAGGCCAATTACTGCAGCCTTCCTTCAGCTGAGACCCTATGTGGCTATTTGGTGAGAGCAGGTATGTGTCCTCTCATCTAACAAATGTTACAGAAAATGGGACCGTTTAAAGCAGAAATGGTTCTGTGTAATCAGCCACTGGCCAATGAAAAATTTGCTTTTATATGGGATGTTTCCTGTCCTCTGTTTGCTGTCTGAGATGCTGGAAGTGGGGAGAGACCCAGCAGCCTGACCCACATACATGCAAAAGCCCCACTTTGGAATAAAACACCCAGAGGCTGCCAGGCCCTTGGGGTGGTGATGTTGCTGTGGGTGGGATGGGGTCCAGGGTGAGAATTGTATCCCCCACATCTCACTTGGACTTCTCCCTCCCCCAGAGCCTCCAGGGGCAGCAGTGCCTACAAACACCCCAGCAGAGCCACCACCACCATCTGCCTCCAGGCAGATCATGGTCTGAGACACAAAAGCAGCAGGAGGGATTTAAGGGCTGGTATGAAGGTGCCCGTTTGTGTCTCCTGAAGGTGAGGAAAACTTTCCTGGGAGACCTACCCAAACCAGGGGAAGAGCCAGTTTATAAGGAGAATGGAAACCTTGGATGACAGCTGCAGGACCAAGGGACAGACCCCTTGGACCATGGCTGCAGGGCCAGGGACAGACACACCTTGGACTGTGAATGCAACATCCCTCACAAACTGTAAACCAGCACTCTGGGTGTATCTTGGGGCTGGAGCACCTAAAAAAGCAAAGCAAGAGTCATTTCCTCTGCTGAGAGGCACCCCCAAAAAGCAGCCAAGGAGAAGGGGCAGAGGTTGGTGGGGTGGATTCAGTGGGCTCCCCCTGGGTGCTGCAGCTCCATGTCCCTCCCCTGGCTCCATCCAGGAGCCGATGCCACCCCTGCCACCCCACCCCCTGCAGCAGCAGCCGCAGCTCGCAGCAAACGATGTGATTTACTTACTACCTATGGAATTGCTCAATTAATTCACTATCCACATTAATATTATGGCTCATTCTTAACTTTACTGTCTCCATCGTTCCAATTTAGTGCTGCTCAGAGATGCTGCCACTGACCTTAATGGGTTTTTCATTATAACAAAGAGCACCTTATTAATCACCGCGGGGTTTCGGCTGGAGGTTGTTGCCCCTGCCCCGGTGCTTTGGGGAGTTGCTTTTTTAGCAGTTCTGAGAACTATTTTATTTCTGCCGGGCTTCTCGCCCCCGCTCACGCTGTGTCTGAACCTCCACACTGTCCAGGAGGAATTTCTTGGTGCAGCATTTCCAGGCACAGAGATGTGATGCGGCAGTCAAGCCATGCTGCTGCGGGTACCGGAGATTTTGCTGGGCAAACTGGAGCCTGCAGGAGAAAACAGAAAGGATGCAGCAGTCGTAGCCAATGAGCCTCTGATTGTCCTGTATAAAAATCAAATGCCTTTTAATCACTTCAAATGTTCTTCTGGGTATCAATTAGTCACACATTAATATCAGTATTGCTTCTCTTCCTCAGCTCACATCAGATTAAGTTCTCCCTTGTCATATAGACTCGCGCTCATTAGCTGCATGGAAAATTAGTGATTGTTCCCTCTTCGTGGACACTGACAGGAGATTTCCATCAGAACTGCTTTCTATACAGAGAACCCAATTGTCATCTTAAAGAGACTGAGGCATTTTTCCCCAAAAATTGTTGTCTTTTCATGGAAAACTCTTTTTTTTTTTTTCTTACTTCTTTCTCTGAAACCCTGAGTGCTGAGCCAGAGCACTGGGGAAGGGGGATAAAATCCCAGTCCTGACCAGCATCATCCCATGGTTTCTGTCCCTCTCTGCATCCCAAGTGTCCATCTCCCCATCGGGAAGGACAGTTTGAGTCACGTGGGGTTTGGCTGCCATCAAACCACCCCTGCTTCAAGGCTGGGTGTTTATAACCCTCTCTATGAAGAGCAGCAGTGAAGAGGGGTCTCATACTGCTCCCTGCCCTGCATGGGGCCAGGGCACAGGGGGCTGGGCTGGCTTTGGGGCTCCATGTGCATGCATGTGTGCATGTGTGTGTGCATGTGCGTGTGTATGCACTCTGTGTGCTCACTCCCATTGCTCCCCATCCCTCCTGGCCAGCAGTGCCCAGTTTTGCAGGCTGTGATAAGACAAGGTCTGCAGCTGCACAGTGGGGCCCCCTGTAGCCCGATTGCCCCTCCCACCCTCTCCATCCCCAGCACTCTCCAAGCACTGGAAGGGACTGGAGATATTTATTGAGTTTTATTAACTCCCAGCCCCGGGAGCTTCTCACCTCTCCCAGGTAGTTCAGGCTCCCAACTCCTGCTG
>NW_009953098.1:10376344-10382119 GCF_000747805.2 Chaetura pelagica | reverse complement strand
AAAATGCTTGACATTTACCTTACAACAGTAATAAAATAATAATGCCTAATTTGGTTTATGAGTGGTATTTGCAGTGTTTCCTGTGCCTGGAGTGGGGCATATTATGAAGATCGCTGCTCTGCTGATCAATTATGGCTGCTTAACAGCACTGCTGTAATTCTTTCCTGTAATCACAACCCTCTTTCAGTAGAGCTGCTCCAAAGTTTTCCTTTGAAAAGGTAATTTTGACAGGAAAAGCAAAGGTTTTAAGATACTCCAGTCTCCAGTGAATAACAAAAGCTTCAGAGGTGAAACTTTCTGGTGAAAAGTGGAGAAAGACAAACTGGGTGTCTGCACAGATTTGCTGTGTATAGATTTCCAAAATGCTTCAGATGTTTTCAAAAGCTGTTTTCCATTTAAAAGTTATTTTGCCCCTCCAAATAACCTGCTGCCTTTCACTCCTCAATATAATTCCCTGCTGTTATTGGCCTCTCAAATATTAAAACCCCCCTGATGTGTTTTACACCCCTGAGAAATTGCTACCCAGTTAAAGGAAAGGGCGAAGAGCCCAAACCCCTTTGCAGGGACCAGTACACCAGGGCACACCCCCACCCTGCACACACGTGTGTGCAACACTTTTCACAAGCAACTCAGCAGCTCTGCTTCTATCTCACTTGGTTATACCCCCAGCTTGCAGCAGGCAATGCCCACACACACTCACAAAGTCAGTGCTGGACCTGCTGAAAGCAATTTTTGTCTCTGCTTCTCACCCTGAGCGAAACTCGATGTGGGTTTTCTTCTTTTCAGCACAATTTTAATTAGTCCATGATGCACTCTGAGTTTTTTATGAGCATAAGCAGCTTGGAAAACCAGTGCATGCCAGCTCCTCTACACCAGGGAGCCTCATCCTGTTCAGACTAGAAACTTCACGCTGGATTTCTGAAAGTCTTCTTAAGATGGGTTCATTTCCATGAAGGAATGATACGATTTCAACAAATGGAAATTTTTGAGGATAGAAAAAAATTAGTCAGGAAATTCCTGACTAGGCTGACTTTGGGGCAAGGCTCTGCACAAAGCTGCCGTGGGATGCCAGAGCCTCCATGAGGAGAGCCTGGGCTTCCCACCGTGCTGCTGAGGGCTGGCTGTGAGCACAGGCTCACCCAAGCACACCCATGCACACCCATGCACGCTCATGCCCACGCCCATACCTGTCCCTCCTGCCACACCACGTCCCCACACCACACGGTGCCCCAGCTGCAGCTCTCAGGCTGCCACTGCTGCAGAAGCCCCCCTGAGCATGGCTGAGCAGCCCCCTGAGAGCAGCAGCTCTGCATCCCCAGAGCTCCCGAGAGCCCTTGCACAGCCTGGGCACTTCCAGCCATCGTGGGCAGGAGCAAAAAAACATCGGGAGCCTGGACGTGACCAACGGGACCCGGGATACAGTCGATGGGACTCTGGATGCAGCTGATGGGTGCGGTGAGTGAGACCCTGGCTGTGGCTGGTGGGACCCTGGATGTAGCCGGTGGGACCCAGGACACAGCCAATGGACAGGGTGAAGAGGAATTCTGTGAGGGAATTGCTTGCACCCTGCAGAGAGCAACTGCTGCAGGAGGGCCTGGGGCCCAGCAGGCTGAGGGGAAAGCTGGCTGCTGCCGTGGTGGGGGTGGCCCTGCCCCAGCCCTCCCTGCTGCATGTGCAGCCCAGAGCCTCTGTGACTCCACCTCGGAGCGGGATCCCGTCCTCGCACACGGAGGAGACCATGGGAGGGCCGGCCCGGCAGAGCCCGCAGGACCGCTGCTTCCCGGACGTAAGTGCATGGCTGGCTTTGCCCCGCACGGCTGGGCAGCGTGGGCAGTGTCTGACACGCAGGTGCGCCCGTCGCTCCTCGCGTCACCAGCAGACCTCTGGCTCTGGCTGTTTTGTCATTGATTAGGCAGAAGTATCCAAGACCCGAAAGAAGACCTGCACCAGATACCAGATCTGTGGGCTGCTCTTCAGCGTGCTGCTCGTTTCTCTTATTCTGATATTTTTTGGTGTCAGATATCTCTGGAACCCAACACCCAGAAAAGTAAGTACAAACTCTCTGATCCGGCATTTCCAAGCGCCGCTGCCCCAGCCAGAGTTGTCCCCCCCGACTCACTGAGACTTTTAATTACACCCCACAACCCAGGCAACTTCACAAAATGCATTTTCTAAGACCACAGGTATTCATGAGACTTTTAAAAATCTCTGTATTATTCATAACTAGCTTTTACTTTATCCAGGCTGGGTTTTTTCCTCTGTCACCGCATTCTTTCCCTGACTGACAATTACAGGAGATGGGAGCTGTGCCACCAAGAGTTAAAGTTACTCTTATTTCACCGGCAGCAAATTTTATGACAAGTAAGAAAATATTTTCCATTTCATTTCAATTATCTTGCCAGAAACTGGTGGAAAAGTCATTATGCCACTGCATAAAGAGGAGAGAAAGCCAGGACGCAGCGGTGATTGATTGTCACGGATTATATTTCTTACTTTAATGTGTCTGCAACGCGAGGGGACGGTGAGAGGGATTAGCTTTTGGAGGAGCTCCTGCTAACTGGATTGTGCTCCTTTATTCCCAGCTCCCCAGACAGATGCTGCCCTAAGTGCTGAGCATGCTGGGGGCAGCATCTCTGCCCATTCTGGTCAAGATCTTGGCAATTTTTCCAACTCCTCCTTTTTTATCCTGTACCCCGAGCAAATAGCTTAACCTTGAAGCCAACAACCTGCCTGGTGCTCCTCATCCTCCCCCCCTTCGAGTTTCCATGCTCATCCAGGAGGTCCCACTTTGCACCCTGGTGCCAGGAGGTTTTACCTCTCCAAAATTCCCGTGCACAGCCAAGGTGGCCTCTTTCCCACGCTGGCATCTCCTCTCTGCTTCCTGCCCCACACTGGAGCTGCCACAAGGCTCCCCTCCCACCAAGCAGAGGAAGCACCCTGCCTGCTGGAAACTTTGTCTTCTTATCAGCAAATAGAAATAAATACCCCCAAAAATAAAAGAAAAGGTAATAAAAGCCATATGTGCCTCCAGGCTCCTGCCAAGATGGTTATAAAGTCTCTACTGTTTCTCGAAAAACAGGGTGTGTGCCAGCACGAGGGGAAGAGCCTGTTAACCCCTGCAGGGAAGGTTTTCTCTGAGCCTTCCCCCAAGCCATTGCCACAGGCTTGGAAGCATTTTCAGGGCACTGATCCTCAGCATCCTTGGATCCTTGGAAGCAAGATCCAGGGTGCCGGTCCTCAGCACCCTCACCGGTGGGCACTGGTGGAAGATGGAGTCTCTCAGTATTTCTGGAAGCCCTTCACAGCACCTGATGGGTAGCGAGCGAAGCGTGAGGTGCCAGGAAAGCAGATTTTCCAGTGATGGAGCCGCACACTGATGCTCCTGGTGTGTGGCATCACCGTGTCCTCTGCAGCTGCAGGGCAGCAGCTCCTTCAGCTGGTCTGGGAGTCCTCCAGGAACAGCAGGACAGGAAAGGCTGGAAGTTCCTAATGCTGAAAAATATAACCCAAGGGGAACTGAGCTCTTTAAGGAACAAAACTCCCTTCAGGCTCCCCTCATGCAACTGGAGAATGGGAAAAAAATCTTCAAAGAAGACTTGTTCCTCTGAGAGGTGGCCTTGCACATGGCACTGCCCTCTGCACCAGCCAGCACTGCTGACGAGCTGATGAGTCAGCTACAGGGGGCTTGCCCAGCCTCCCAGGGAGACATATTTGAACCATTTGCCAGCAAGTGTAATTTTTAGCCCTATAAAACATCTCACAGCTCTCTAAGCAGCGTGGAACTGGCCAAGCCCAAATGGGTTAGCTGGCCACTGCACTGACAAAAGTAGTTCTTCATAAATGGAGAGGCACTACAAGGTAAGGTGCCACCTGGGATCTTACCCTCCTAGAAAGGATTTACAGCATTGTGCACATTTTGTCGGTCAAAACCAGAGGCCTTCCAGTCATTTTAGGCTTCAGACTATTTTTGCTGTACCATAAAATCCATTGAGAGCCATATATCTTTACAAAAGCCTCCTGCTGATGAGCAGGAGATGCTGGTGGCTGCCAGAGCACTCATCACTCTTCTGATTTTTAAGCAGGGGCAAAGGGACTGAGCAGTTACTGCCTGCACAGCCAGCTCTGTGCCCAGGCTTCCTCCAGCAGTTGCAAAATGCTGTGATGCTGATGCTGAAAATGTTGCTAAGAGGCTTTGAGCCCTCTGACAGGCAGAGACATACAAGAACCAGGGGACTGCGAAAGGGGGGTTCAGGTGGGGACGGCAGGTAGGGCCGCTGCCCCTCACCTGGGCATTGCTGCAGGGCCAGGGTGCTCCTTCCCCAGCTCCACAGCCACGCCAAGGGATCCACAGGGCTTTCCCATCCTTGTGCCTCCATCGTTGCTCCCTGCCCTGTGGACTTGAAAGGATTTGCACAAGCCCTTTGCTTCCACATGGCACCGTTTGATGCAGGAAGGAGCCTCCCCAGGGCTCCCCGGCTCTCGCCACGCCAGCAGAATCATTTTCCTGCTTCAAATAGCATCTGCTGCTGCTCATGCTTGAAGGGTCAGGCACCCCCAGGGATGGAGGGCCAGCCAAGTGTGCCAGCATCTGCCAGGAGGAGAGGGATGAGGTGGCTCCCCCCGGCTGCTCAGCCCAGCTCCCCGCAGGGATGCGTCGCAGGAAAGCGGCTGCTGCACCCCGAGGCTCCTCAGCAGCCCTCGGGGAGGTCTTTGATCCACAGGCAATCCCTGAGCAACTCCAGGCAGAGAGAGAGGCTTTTACCTCTGCCGTTCCAGGAAAAAGAGAAAGCCCTGAGATGGAGCAAATAGGATGGAGCAAACAAGCTGGGGACAGAGTGATGGAGCAAGGGAGCCAGGGATGCAGTGACGGAGGAAGAAAGACAGGGACACAGTGATGGAGCAAGCAAGCCATGGAGAAGGCAAAGGGAGGTCCCTTGGGTTCAGGACTTCAATTTAGCCTGGACAGATTCATGCCACAGAAAGCAGCAGCAAAAGCTGAGCTGTGGTGAAGCTCCTGGCGCAAGTGTGGGGTGAGCATCTTCTCCCAGTCTTGACACACATCTCCCCCTGCAGCCTGACCCTGTCCTGTTCTTCCTCCTGGTGCCCGGGAGCTGCCTCTCGCACTATCAAGATGATTGTCCTACTCAGAGCTGGCCCCATGGCAGGGTACCCAGCATCAGCACCAGCCCACTCACCCACCAGCCAGCATGTGAAATGGGGTGGGGGCTGAGCCCACCCCTGTGCTGTTCTGGCCCTCACAGGTTTATGACATGGAGCACATGTTCTTCAGTCATGGCGAGAAGAAGAAGATTGTGATGGAGATTGACCCGCTGGCCAGGACAGAGACCTTCAGGAGCGGGAATGGCAGTGAGGAAATCCTGGAGATCCATGACTTCAAAAACGTGAGTGTGGCAGGGTTTGTCCCTGCTATCCTCCTGCTATCTTGCAGCAGGACCCACGGGAGCCCTTAGGACACCACAGGGTCACTGGAGCAAAGCCTGGGGTGATCAGGGAGAGCAATGCCTATATGCAGACTCCCTAGGGATGCTCTCAAAGGAAAGGAGGTGTGCATCTACATAAGCTTCCACCAGTATTTAATAGTGGCATGGTTCAGTTCCAACAAAATACATCTTAAAAGCAAGACCTAGTTATTGGATTTACCCTTGCAAAGGAATGCAATCATCATAAATCTATCTGAGCTCAGTACATTTGTCTGTCTGGAGAGCATTAAAACCTCCTGACAATGTTGTAGGCTCTTGCTGAAACCTAATTAAA
>NW_009953098.1:10371853-10376225 GCF_000747805.2 Chaetura pelagica | reverse complement strand
AGGGAAATACCCTGTGCAGTGACATATGGCAAAATTTTCAGCTAATAGCCCAGCAGGAACCAGGGGCTGAATGTTCGTATAACCATAACGGTCAGATGCTATTCTGCATATTTTTATTTATATGATAACTAGAGCTCATGATAGTTACAAGGAGAAGGGGAACAAAGTAAAAATGTTATTACTATCTGCCTCAAAAATATTTTTAAAAAGCCCAGTTCTCCCAAACCATAAAATGCAATATCCCTTAGGAGAACCTGTTAGTACATCTTAGCACTGCTGTTGAGCAGGCTTGGCACGAAAACATCCACAGGAAAAATACAACAAACTGCTCACTCAGTTGCCCCCTCCGTGCGATGGGGTTATTCACCCTCCTGCCTTGCCCTGACTGCTCCTTTGGTGTTTGTTCTGATGCTGCAGGGAATAACTGGCATCTTCTTTGTGGGACTTCAGAAATGTTTCATCAAAACTCAGACTAGAGTCCTACCTGAAACAACAGAGGCCAAGATCCCTGAGCTTGAGGTAGGTGACTAAACACCCTTCCACCCCTGGGGAAACTCTCTCCTCTCCCTGGCGTTGGGAGTGGGGCTCCAGTTCCCATCACCCTCCCATTGGCTCCAGCCTTTCAGGATACTCCACAATAGAGAAATAATGAGTTCTGATCACTTCATAAAATGATCTTATTTCAGAGGATTGCTGTTAAAAACAACAAGTGGAAAGAGATGGGATTAGACAGCCAACAGACAAAAACCTCTCGGCACAACACTGGAGAGCAGGAACAATAATCCTGTTGTAGTCAAAAGGTCGCAAGGCAGCTCAGGATTAGCAGGCACCAAAAAGTCAATCAAATTGTTTTCTCCAGGAATTGAGCCTCATGTTCTCAAGCAGAATGAGGCAGAAGTAATGAATTTAAAAGAGCAGCCACATTTAAGAAATGCAATTTGAGAAAGTACTCGGCATACAGCCCTGGGAGGTGGGACGTGCAGGGCTGGGGTCACCTCCCTGTCCTGGTGGACCTTGCTCCCATCCACATGCCCAACTGCTTCTGACACCCATTTAACGTTTGCCCACCACATCCTGCTGCAAGGAGCCACACGCTTTCCATGCTGCATGGAAATATTCTTTAACTCCATATTTTAACCCCTCTCAGACAGTGTAACCTGGGGTGATGGCTCAGTCCCTTGGAAGCAGCTGTCCTGTGTCCCTGGCCCCATCTCCAAGCTCCAGGCAATGTCACAGCCCTCCTGCTCCCTGTTTGCAAGTCGAAGGGTGTTAGCAGATTTAATCCCACCCCAAGGAGGCCATTGCAGATAAAACACCAGCAGGACACATGTTAGAAACGAAGCGTGGGCAGAAACATTTCCCTGAATCATGACCCAAATTCCCAGACACCGATTCTTTGATTATGCTGTAAGAAGCTAATAGATCTTTTCAGCTGCTGTCGTAAAAGGGATATGACTTCCCAGGCTTTAGCAGAACATTGCCTCGGGTAGAGAGCTGAAATGTAAAACCCAAGGAGATAAATGTAGATTTAAGCTCCAGTCATCTCTTCCCAGGGTCTGCTGTTCTGCCAGGTCCTCCAGGCAGCACCTCCCCAACCCGGTGGCTTTCACCAGAGACCCCGGAAACAACTCAGACTGGGCCAGGTTGTGTTGGCATTTTCCTCACACTTCCCCAAGCCATAAGGAAAAACTCTATCAAAGAGAAATGCAGCTCCAGACACCTTCTGGAGAGAAAAATGCCATTTGCCAGCTTGCTCTGTGGGCTACCACCACCAACATGCACAATGTTGCCTTGGCAGAGAGCTCAGCACAGACCCATCCAATAATCTTTATATATCTCCCTCCCTGAGCACCTGCCAAAACACACCATGGGCTAATGCAATGGCAGAGACATGTGGTATAAATTACAGAACACGGCCGTGCAAAGAATTTCTGAGAGGAATAAATTAAAGTGTTCAATCACAAAATCAGTAGCAGACGGAGAGAGAAATTAAGTAGTAAGAAGAGCAAAGCAAAGAGGAGATGTTTTAATCTTGGGTTCTAAATGAGCTAGGGTGCTCCAGAAGGCTCTTACAGATGGTGGGGAAAGCACAGAAGAAGGCTCTTGAAGCATGATGAATGGAGGAAGGAGACAGTGGGGTGGTGGCACCTGAAAGTGGACAGGGAAGACAAGACTCATGTTGGGTCTTGATCTGTGAAGACCAGTGGGGTCTTGCATCTGGCAGTTCAGTTGCCAGCTGCCCTCTGGGAGGGGAGAGGTGCCTCTGGGTAGGCCAAGGGGAGGAGAAGCAGCTAGTGATGTCTCACCATGACAGGGTGAAATCTTGCTCTTCTTCCAGGGAGAAGAAATCACAGCCACCTACTTTGAGCAGTCCGTGGTCTGGGTGCCTGGGGAAAAGCCCATTCAGAACAAGGAGTTCCTGAAGGACTCCAAAATTTTTGACATCTGTAGAAACATGACCATCTACTGGATCTACCCCACGCCCATAGCAGGTACAAGAAGCCATCTCCTCCCCAAAGTGTTCATGAGGCCCTTCACCAGGAGCAGCCACCCACTTGTGTCCCCCCTGCCGTGTTGCCCACCGTGATGTGGTGGGAACCCATTTCCACAGCCTCATTGTACATCTCAGACAGGAACATAATGTTGGCCATGGAGACAAGAGAGTGTGGCCAATGTAACAGCAGGGGATGAAGTTTCTCTCTGCAAAGCTCTTGTCTCTGCCAGCTCCCTGCTGCCCTGCCCTTTGCAGAGCAGCCACCCTCCTCGTAACAAGGAAAAAACCCAAGCCCTTTATACCTGTGGAGAAGCCAGTGCTGCTGGAAACTGGGACGACTAAATTCTCATCACCGCATGAAGATCAGAGCATGAGCAGACATCTGCATCTAACTCACACAACAGGGTTGCCACCTCCAGCTGCTCACTACACAGCTCTCGCAGAGGCTGCAGCCTCTGAGATCCGCCAGTGTAATTACCCACTTGCTCTAACCCACTTCTACCCGATTGAGCCAGTTTAAAAACTCCCACTGAGAAAACTCTCTCTGCTCTGCAGCTGCAGAGGTACATCTCACCTGCCAAGGGTACCAGTGAGATCAGGGCCATCAATGGTTCTGGGAGCAAGTGGGCACCAGGGATGCCCGATGTGGAGTGAGGCTGCTGTCCTCAGCCACTCTCCCCTTTCTGTTCCCCCAGTCCCTGCTGTCAACTCCTGCTGCAAAGAAAGTTAATGGCACTGTGCGTGTTACCTAAGCCACCAACAGGTGCTGTAGCCGAGTATAATCTGCCCCAAATTGTGTTGCTTTGCTGGGGCTCTATAAATCCCCTCCATAGCAGCAGAGCCCACCATGAAGATGTGTTTCCCTGCACCCCCAATCCTGTGCAGGAGATGCCAACACCAGCCATGGGCAATAGCCACCTGTGAGCATAGGGAAGGGACAGGCCATCTCTTCTCTAGATGTCCTCCTGCCATTCTATCTCCTATAGTCCTTCTCCCAGCCTTGGTAAGAGCAGGAGTCAATGAAATAGAGCTGGTTTGCTTGTGAGGCTGCTCAGGTCTGAGCTTTTTCTTGTCTTGTACCATAGCATCAAATTTTGGTAGAGGCATTCATGGCTGCTGCTGCATTTCTCCCCCTGCTCCTTGGTTGTTGACAGCACCATTCGTCCTCTTCCTGTAGCTCCTGAGCTGGCCGACCTTGAAGGGGCAGAAGAAGAAGACCCTGAGCTGCTTATGGACAACCAGAGCTGGCTGGATGGAGGGAGTGAACACAAGGTGGAGAAGGATGTGCAGCTGGGGCCCAAGCGCCGGGCACGGCAGCTCACTGAGGAGGATCTGCCCGTCAACGACTACGTGAGTGCAGGGAATCACAGCCCGGGGTGCCCCAGCCATGGTTCCAGGGTGTCCTGGCTGTGCTCCTGGGGTGTCCTGGCCAAAGACCCAGGGTGTCCTGGCTGTGCTCCTGGAGTGTCTTAGCTGTGCTTTTGGAGTACCCTGTCCATGCTCCTGGGGTGTCCTGACCATGTTCCTAGGGTGCTCTGCCCGTGTTTCTGGGTGCCTACCGAGGATGTCCTGTCCTGGCTGTGCTCCTAGGGGGGCCTGGCCATTTTCCTAGGGTCCTCAGCCTGTCCTCCCTGTCCGTGCTTCTAGAGTCCTCTGTCCACACTCCTGGGGTGCTCTGGCCACGTTCCTGGGGTGTGCAGCCCATGCTCCCGGGGTGCCCTGGCCATGCATCCCCCTCACTGTGCTGACACGAGCTTTTCCTGACAGTCGGAGAACGGGCTGGAGTTCCACCCGCTGTGGGACGAGCGCGGCTACTGCTGTGCCCAGTGCCGCCGCGCCAACCGCTACTGCCCGCGGGGATGCGAGACCCGCCTGGGG
>NW_009953098.1:10370670-10371382 GCF_000747805.2 Chaetura pelagica | reverse complement strand
TGGGCCCGTGGCCGCCGCGCCACCCGCTACTGCCGGCGGGTCTGCGAGCCCCTCCTGGGCTACTACCCCTACCCCTACTGCTACCAGGGCGGGAGGGTCATCTGCCGGATCATCATGCCCTGCAACTGGTGGATCGCACGGATGCTGGGCAGGGTGTAGCACATACCAGGCAGCACCTGGCACTCGTGTGCTGTCCTGCACCCTCCTGCTGTGTCGCCACCCGTCTGGATGCATCCCGACGTGGCTGACAGGCAGGTGGCTACCTGCTTGATGGCCAGGGAGCGTGCAAGCCCCCCGAGCAGCACCCTCCTGCCCCGGCATCCCGCGCTGCCCCCGCGGGGCCGGGGGGACCGTGCTTGAGTGCATTGTCACCACGCTGAGCAGTTAAGAGGCAAACAATAAACGTCTTGTATGAGCGATTGCAAAGAAAATGGAAAGCCGTTTACTCTCAGGCTGTGATGCTTAATGGGTCTGAGAAGGGATCTAATTGCTCAGCTGTCTCATCAGGAGCATCCATAACTCAGGTACCGGGACTGCCGGCGCTCGCCTGGCTGGGGACGTGTGGAGGTCCCTAATTTGCTCCGGTAGCTGTTCTGCACGTCCCAACACGTGCTCCGGCCTGCTCTGATGTGCTCAGCAGTTACTCATGGCAGCTGAGGGGCAGCAGCAGCCCCCGGGAGCGATATGCAGCAGCCCCGGGCAGCTCCTGCTG
>NW_009953098.1:10367470-10368522 GCF_000747805.2 Chaetura pelagica | reverse complement strand
TGCGAGCCCCTCCTGGGCTACTACCCCTACCCCTACTGCTACCAGGGCGGGAGGGTCATCTGCCGGATCATCATGCCCTGCAACTGGTGGATCGCACGGATGCTGGGCAGGGTGTAGCACATACCAGGCAGCACCTGGCACTCGTGTGCTGTCCTGCACCCTCCTGCTGTGTCGCCACCCGTCTGGATGCACTGAAGGGCAGGTGGCTACCTGCTTGATGGCCAGGGAGCGTGCAAGCCCCCCGAGCAGCACCCTCCTGCCCCGGCATCCCGCGCTGCCCCCGCGGGGCCGGGGGGACCGTGCTTGAGTGCATTGTCACCACGCTGAGCAGTTAAGAGGCAAACAATAAACGTCTTGTATGAGCGATTGCAAAGAAAATGGAAAGCCGTTTACTCTCAGGCTGTGATGCTTAATGGGTCTGAGAAGGGATCTAATTGCTCAGCTGTCTCATCAGGAGCATCCATAACTCAGGTACCGGGACTGCCGGCGCTCGCCTGGCTGGGGACGTGTGGAGGTCCCTAATTTGCTCCGGTAGCTGTTCTGCACGTCCCAACACGTGCTCCGGCCTGCTCTGATGTGCTCAGCAGTTACTCATGGCAGCTGAGGGGCAGCAGCAGCCCCCGGGAGCGATATGCAGCAGCCCCGGGCAGCTCCTGCTGGGAAGCCAGAGCCAGAAGGAGCAGGTGTGCGAAGACCCCAAGTGCCACCAGCTGACCCCAGACCTGTGACAAACAGATGGGCAAACCACGGGTTGTGGGAGGAAAAAACAAGTCCAAGACAGAGCAGCCACCCTGAGCAGGACACTGCCTTCAGCAGTGCTGGGGGCAACAGCCACGACCTTGGGGCACCCCCCAGCACCTTCTGCTCATGGCCTTGGTGCTCACCCCAGACCCCAGGTGCCACCTCTCATCCCAGGGAGCTGGCTGCTCCGAGCAGCTTTGACATCCCACAGACCTCACTGAGCAAACCCCCCCTCAGTGTCACCAAGTGAGCACGTGCTGCCACAGCCAGGTCTTCTCAGGAAGCACCTGAACAGATGAGCCTGCACAGCC
>NW_009953098.1:10366738-10367431 GCF_000747805.2 Chaetura pelagica | reverse complement strand
TGTCAGTTGCCAGCCGTGGTGCCCTGAGGGCTGCCAGGCCCTCCCTGCATCCCTGTGGCTCCCATGGGGACATGAGCATGTTTTAATGGCTGTTCCCTTCATCCCTGTTCACAGCTGCACTGACAGCATGATGAAAACACTGGGAGTGTGGTGCAGCAGAGCTCACCACATACCCCAAAGTCCCCCAGCCAGCCTTGGGGACACCAGAAGTTTCTGACAACTCCAATACATTAACCCCATGAGAAGGGATGTCTGAACACAGTGGGGACATGGAAAACCTACACAGCCACAGCTGCTGCAGAAAACCAGAGCCCTGGGCCCAGCCAGTGGTGCTCGTGTCCCAGCTCAGTGGGTCTGGATGGGTCACATCCAACATCACTGCCAGGACAGTGGTGTCCCTAGCCTACCCAGTATATGCCCATATCACTGGGACATCACTGGTGTCTCCAAATGAAAGCAAGGTGTCTACATAAGCAATATTTAACTAGGCAAGATCTGCACCCTCTGATGGCCACAGTGTCTGACCGTGGAGACAACGAGCCTGGACCAACCCTCTCTGCTCCCCAGGTCAGCACAGACAGGCAGTGCTGGTTTGTCTGCAGCAGCTCAGAAACCCCCGGGCTCCCCACACCACCCTCTGCTGGCACCATCCCAGCCTGCCTGGCATCCCCTCTGCCATCCACCCCGGGGGGG
>NW_009953098.1:10359409-10366430 GCF_000747805.2 Chaetura pelagica | reverse complement strand
AACTGGGAAGCCAGAGCCAGAAGGAGCAGGGGTGCGAAGACCCCAAGTGCCACCAGCTGACCCCAGACCTGTGACAAACAGATGGGCAAACCACGGGTTGTGGGAGGAAAAAACAAGTCCAAGACAGAGCAGCCACCCTGAGCAGGACACTGCCTTCAGCAGTGCTGGGGGCAACAGCCACGACCTTGGGGCACCCCCCAGCACCTTCTGCTCATGGCCTTGGTGCTCACCCCAGACCCCAGGTGCCACCTCTCATCCTAGGGAGCTGGCTGCTCCGAGCAGCTTTGACATCCCACAGACCTCACTGAGCAAACCCCCCCTCAGTGTCACCAAGTGAGCACGTGCTGCCACAGCCAGGTCTTCTCAGGAAGCACCTGAACTAGGGAGCTGGCTGCTCCGAGCAGCTTTGACATCCCACAGACCTCACTGAGCAAACCCCCCCTCAGTGTCACCAAGTGAGCACGTGCTGCCACAGCCAGGTCTTCTCAGGAAGCACCTGAACAGATGAGCCTGCCCAGCCATACACACAGAGAGAGCTGGGTCAGGCTCTATTGGCTGCAATGTGTCAGGTGCCAGCCGTGGTGCCCTGAGGGCTGCCAGGCCCTCCCTGCATCCCTGTGGCTCCCATGGGGACATGAGCATGTTTTAATGGCTGTTCCCTTCATCCCTGTTCACAGCTGCACTGACAGCATGATGAAAACACTGGGAGTGTGGTGCAGCAGAGCTCACCACATAGCATCCCAAAGTACACCAGCCAGCCTTGGGGACACCAGAAGTTTCTGACAACTCCAATACATTAACCCCATGAGAAGGGATGTCTGAACACAGTGGGGACATGGAAAACCTACACAGCCACAGCTGCTGCAGAAAACCAGAGCCCTGGGCCCAGCCAGTGGTGCTCGTGTCCCAGCTCAGTGGGTCTGGATGGGTCACATCCAACATCACTGCCAGGACAGTGGTGTCCCTAGCCTACCCAGTATATGCCCATATCACTGGGACATCACTGGTGTCTCCAAATGAAAGCAAGGTGTCTACATAAGCAATATTTAACTAGGCAAGATCTGCACCCTCTGATGGCCACAGTGTCTGACCGTGGAGACAACGAGCCTGGACCAACCCTCTCTGCTCCCCAGGTCAGCACAGACAGGCAGTGCTGGTTTGTCTGCAGCAGCTCAGAAACCCCCGGGCTCCCCACACCACCCTCTGCTGGCACCATCCCAGCCTGCCTGGCATCCCCTCTGCCATCCACCCCGGGGGGGAAGCTCTCTGTGGAGACAGTGGCAGCCCCTTGCCCAGCCCAATCAAAACAGCACCAGTGCAGGGTCACCTCCCCCTGCACAGGCTTTCTGATAGGGATGGCTTTCTCCAAACCTGGCCCTGCCTCTCACATGTTCCTGCCCTGTTTCCATCCATCAACTGCTGTCAGCCATCTCTCCACCCTGGTTCCCATGCTCTGACGCATTCTGCCACACCACCCCAGCCCAGCAGGCTTTTGGCCAGCCAGGCACTGACAACAGCCTCATCTACTCACCCAGGTTAAACACAAAGTAAGGATCTTGGGTGCTGGCTTCTTCCATCAGCAGCCAGGCTGCTCCACACCTGGGCCTTTGCCACACCACAGGGGGTTTGGCTGGGGCAGCTCACTTGGCACAAAAGCAGCATTTGCTGGAGGGCTGAGAAAGGGACACTGCTCCTACCCACAACTTTACCTCTTTTTACACCTGTCCCCTCCCCGGCAGCAGGTGAGGCAGCCCTGGCAGCCAGCTGGCTGCTCCAAGCCATAGCCATTGTGAGTTCAGGGCTTGGGATCCAAAAATCCCCCAAGCCGGGCAGGAGGGGAGCTGCACCACACCCCTGCAGTGCCACCCTCAGAAAAGCAAAGGCTTGCTGATGGCACAGCCCGAAGACCAGCAGTACCAAGCTAACACAACAGCTTATATCCACGTTTCTCCCCAGGGAGAGGCTGGGGACACAGGCAGCTTCAGCAGCACTGCCCTGCCCTCTGCTCCCAGAGGGGCCCGTCATCAGCAGATGCACAGGTTTGCACCCAGCTGAACTCACCCACTTGGCTCCTGGGCTGGGATGCTCCAGACTTTCTGCTTCAGCACTGTTACACAACTGCTGTTATGAAGAAAATTCAATTACAGAAGTTATTTGTAAGCACAAGTGCACCAGTGAGGATCAGAGAAACACGAGCTGCAAAGGTCCAGAGGTTACAGCTGGCCTGGGGCAAGCAGGCTACTTCCCAGGAGGGGCTTGCTGCTCTTTGTAGGGATTCAAGCAAAGGAATTTCCAGAAGATGAAAAGAAAAGCTAAGGAGGTTTCATAGAGTAAAATATCTTAATATTTATTGTGTCTCAGGACAAAAGAGTTCTACGTGATACACAGAATGAGTTAAGGCAGCATATAATACTGACAATCAAGTCACAGCTGACTCGGTGCAAGGACACCTACCAAGGTAAAGGCACCAGGAGCTACATCACCAAACCTTGCTACAGCTTACAAAGAATCACTACAGCCTGTACTTTAAAAAGTACAACTATTAAAAAGTATATAAAACCCAGGGCAGGGATGAGAGAGAGCTTGGCAACAGGCCGAGGCCTTGCTGAGCCAAGGGCTTCAGGCTGGCAGGGCCGTGTTTTAACAGGGCAACAGCCCCATCTCGAGAGCAACCACGTCCAGGGAGCAATGGGACGTCAAGGGGATGCCAGAGATGAGGAGGAGCATTGCTTTCCCGAGGGAGGCACCAAAGATGAGCACTGGAAGTCCCAGGAGGCTACCAGCACCGTCGGTTTCGGCACAGCACCGGGGCTGCTGCCCAGGGAGAGCCGGGGGCTGCAGCGCCCGGAGGAGCCGTGCTGGCTGTAACCACTGCAGCTACACTAACCATCCCACGTGGTGGCACAGCAGAGTAGTGTTAGGACAAGTCCCCGAGCGCACCAGGACAGCTGCTGCACTCATTTCTATGAGCTAGTTTGAGAAGAAGATCAGTCAGTTCAAAGCAAGATTTCCTGAAGCGGCATCCAGGGGAAAACTGGAGGTGGTGGCATCCTCCTTGGCCACGAGAGAACACCCTGAGATACACAGACCAGGGGTTAACAGATAAGACTGGACTTACATACAGGTAAAATGATGCAGCAGGCACTGTGTTGCAGGTACCCTCTCTCCCCACACGCCCCCACAGGTGGTACCCACCATGGTGCTGAAGGTCCCCATGGGTGACCAGGCAGCAGCCAGGGATGCAGAGGTGAACCAGCAAGCTTACAGCTCTGGACAGACATACCTGGCCACAGTGTGCTGGGGACAGCTACACCATCTCGTACTGGTTGTTTGTGATGTACTGGGACAGGCAGCAGGCAAGAACAATGCCAATCAACTGAAAAAGAGGAGAAAAACCCCACACATCAGAGGTAGCCAAAACCAGGATGTGGTATTATAGAGATAAAGCCTGACAAGTTGCTCCAGAGCATCAGTTTTATAAAATCTCAAGATGAACAGCGGAACCACAACACAGGCTGCTGCACCCTGCTTCTGAGTAACTGGGAGAGGCTGAACTGGCAGATCCTGGCAGGCATCAGTCAAACAAGCTCCTCACAAGAGATGCTCCACATCCCATCCTGTTACATCTTGCTTCATGAAGCACTTACTGTTTTATGGCATTTTTGGAGATTACACGGGTAGCAGGAGCGTCACAGCCAATTACCCAGCAACCAGAGACCAGCAGCCACCCCTCCCCGTCGCAAGGACAGCAGGGAAGCAAGGTTGCTGGTTTGGCAGCAGCATCTGAAGGACACACCACTGTTATCACAACGTGGCCTCTCAGCCCCCGCCCAGACATTTCGGGCCAGATCCTGCAGGAGCCTGGCCTAGATCAGCCAAGTCAGAGACACATTTGCATGATGGGTCCCCGCCGGCCACACAACATAGCAAGGCCTGCTGAAAGGGTGATAAAAGCCAGGAACCAGTTACAATTCCCAAGCCTGGCATCAGCCAAGATTATCTTGTGGCTGGGAGCGTTGCAGCTCAGCACTGGTGTGTCGGTCACGTCTCGGTGACCCCACAGCCCAGCAGAAGAGGACAGAGGGGTGAGCAGCTGGGCCCACGCTGGCTCTCAGGCTCTCTTGGCTGCAAGTGAGCACTTGGTAGCACAAGCTGCAGGCAGGGGCTGTTGGCTCCTGCCTCTCCTCCAGTTCAGTGCATCCGCTACGGGAAACACACGGCAACGTGCTCATTAGCGGAGAAGTGCTTGGCGAGGTTCCACCTCGCAGCTCGTGCCACGGCCTCCTCCACGTGGTGGGCCAAGGGAGGGGGAATTCTGGTCCCTCCAAAGTCAACGTTGGAAAACCCTCAGCACCTCAGGAAGCCACCCCGTGGCGTCACCGTGCCCAGTGCCCAGAGTGGTGGAGCTGGGGCAGGGGCCTCTCGCTTCCTGCCGGGATAGCACGTCACTGCTGCGGCTCCGGCAGGAAGCGTCCTACAGGATAAAGCACAGGAGAGGTGGGGGAGCACGAGGGAGAGGGAGCAATGGCAGGGTGCTCACAGTGACCCAGCCACGCAGAAGTGATGCCAAAATGCCTCCCTGATAAAGAGGAAGGTCAGTGTGTAGGAAAAGGAAGGGCGCAATTTGATCCCTGCCAGCAGCAAAAACAGGGAGTTCACCCGGCACAGCACAGGCTCTGTTTGGGTTTTCTTAAAGTCAGTTGTTTCAGACAGGAGCTCTTCTCAAATAACCTGCACTCACAGAAACAGACCTGGTGCTTCAACTCTAGGTTTAAGACCCTGGAGACTGCACAGGGGGGAGATTAAACCCAAGGGGAATCTGCAAAATAGATGCTCTTCTCTTGCTGAAACAGGCCAGGTCTTTTGTACACACACACCAGACATTGCACGGAAATTAAACACCTCCAGAGCCACACTAGCTTTGCTCAGCACTCCTCCTGTTCTGGCCAGCAAGGGAGAGTTACCTGGAAGCAGGCAATGCCAAAGGAGATTCCAGCCACAACACTCATTTTTGACTCCATCGTTGATGTTACCAGGAAGAAACAACCCTGCAGAGGAGGGAAAGTGAGCACACGTAGGTCTGGTGCTTTTTACCCCCCTGGAGCACACACGGGCACCTCCCCACCCTCCTGCCAGACCTCAGCAAAGCATCTCCCTATCAGTGCTGTGCTGACCAGCTGCCAGCCCAGCCTTGTTGTTGAGGGGAGTGCTGCCCTCCTGCTGCTCCCAGCCAGAGCCTTGGCTTGGGCAAGGTGACTCATCACAGGAACGTCCCTTGCATGGCCCTGGGTGAGGTGAGGTCACCCACGCTCATCACCTGGTCAGGACTTTGAACGGCCTGGGGAGACGTCAGCACTGACAAAACTACCTTTACCAGGAAACTGCCTCCTTATTCACCTGTTCTCCTAAATACACAGACTTGGGCACAAACATTTGGGTCTGGTTAGTCCTTGACCTTGAAGGAAGGAGTGGGGGGACCTCAGACATGAGCAGGTTCCTCCATTCCTTTCCCTTACCTCCATCCCAGGGCAGTCCCTGGGACACAGGGCATCTGCACTGAGAGAAGTTCTCCTTTTGAGCCCTCCCAGGAAAAGGAAACCCTTTTCCACCTGCACAGCTCTGCCCTCCCCATCTCCAGGACTGGCAGGGTTTTATTTCTGAGTTTAACTTACATCTACAAACACTTTCAGCTTGGCTTTGTCCGGGTCTTTCAGATCTTCCTCTGAGCAGTCATCCTGGCTTTTGCAGCAGCTCTGGGGAATGCCCCTCTGGGTGAAGTACTCAGTCCTCTCCCAGTCCGAGTAGTTCTGCACCCCACAGCAGTGCAGCTGGAAGGGGAAACACGTCTGGTGAGCATGGTCAAGCCATGGTACTGACCCCCCAGTCCTACCACCACTTCCGCAGACCCCCTGCACCCATCTCTCCAGGAACTGTCCCCCATCTCACCCAACACCTTCTCCCCAAAGGTGCAAAATGACCCTCAGCATCGCAACAGGGATGCCAACACCACAGGGGGCCCCAGGGGATGCCCCAGGACGAGGCAGCAGACCCCCCCACCAGGTGGACACTCACGGTTCTCTGGATGGTGTCAACGGCCTCGCTGTGCCGATCCGCGGTCACGTTGTAGTCCCTCAAGGCCAGGTTGAGGTTGCTCTCAAAGTTTGTCTTAATCTGCCAAGAAAGAGAGAGATCTGCGGCCACGCTGTCCCCTCCTGGTCCCCCTGGGGACCCACAGCCCCACGTTAGTCACCTCTCAGCGACGGCAGGAATGACTCCAGCTGTGGCCACAGACACTGCCCCAGCCACCCGGGCAATTAAGCCCTGCATCAAAGGGCAGGCTGGGATGTGCCGTGGCAGGGATGCTGCCTGTAATAACAAGCATCTACACAGTGCCAACTCCCCCCAGAGCAGGCTGCTCAGGGAACCCTCAGAGGAGCTTTAATTACAGGAATTATTACAGAAGACAGACCAAAGGCAGAAATTAAAGTCCAGGGCTACTTCACCTGTCCTGGCAGAGGGGCAGCCTTGTCCTTATGGGGATATTAGGGGTCCTGATGGGGACCAAGATGCTCTTTGGGCTGTTTTAACCCCACTTTAGCTAAACTAAGCACTGCTCCCAGCAGCACCTCTGCCCTTCCAGCAGCATCTGAATCTCAGCTTGGTTTAAAACCAGCTCCAAACTTGCTCTGCAGCACCAGGAGGGAGCAGCAGCCACCCAGACTCACCTCGTGCCTGAAGACGAACCCCACGACGGCAGCCACCAGGACGATGAGGAAGATGAGGGACAGGAGCATGGCGTACTGCGGGCAGAGAGGGTGGGGTGGGACAGGGCAGCTGCGACAGGGATGGGATGGGACGGGCTTGGGATAGGATGAGGATGGGATGGGGTTGGGATGTGACATGTCGGGATGGGTCAGGACATGTCAGGATGGGTCAGGACAGGCTGGGACGGGACCCCGTGCCACCCCATCCAAGGCCACCCACCAGCTTGAGCATCCAGGTGCTGCCACGGCAGGTGGCG
>NW_009953098.1:10354133-10355399 GCF_000747805.2 Chaetura pelagica | reverse complement strand
CGGGCCCCGTGCCCGCCCCCCCCCCCGCTCCGCCGCCCCACGCCAGCTCTCCTACCTGTCCGTGCCAGGCTCGTCCCTCGCCCGCCCTCACCCCTGCAGTCCTGCGCTCCACAGCCCACATCCTGCCTGGCAGCAGCTCCTGTCTCACCTTTCCCCTCCAGCCCCATGGGATGTGGGGCGACAGGTCCTAACAAACCGCACTTCGTTACCTCTGCCTAGTGGGGGCCGAACTCCAGCTGGAAAACAGACCCCAGCTGGAAGCGCTTGTCTCCGGACCGGTTTTGGAGCCCGCCGTCTGCAGCAGGATCTCTCCCTCCCTCCCTCCCTCCTAGCAGGAGGTGGGGAAAGGGTCCTGGCTCCACGGTTTTGTCCTCGATCCCCCACGACCCCCGTTCCCAGAGCCCGGCAGGGCTGGCACAGGCTCAGCTACGCTCTCTCCCGAGTCAGAGCTGCTGGCTCTTCTGCTCACAAGGAAAAAAAGAAATAAAAATCTAACAACCTTTTAAAGCCTCGGAAAAGCAGGAGGTGGGTTGGAAAACGGATCATCCTGGGATTTATTATTTTTGACAATCTCATAATTTCGGGCCTGACTCACGGCTTTTGAATGTTTGGGACGGGCGGCAGAAGGGGAGAGTAGGCTTGCTCAGCACAGGCAGGAGGGTCAGGCGTCTGTGCAGTGACAAGGCGACGGCGGGGGCTGTCGCCCTTTTTCCAGCTCCTCTCCATCCCCCTGAGGGCTCGCGGCTGCCCCCGGACCCAGCGCTGCAGCGGGGCTGGCCAGCCCCCGGCCCCCAGCATGGCACAGGAGGCAGCCCCCATCCTGCTGGTGGTCCTCGCCGAGGTGGTGTCATCCACGTGGCACGAAGGTGAGTGTGGGCACAGCGGGGGTCCCTCGGGGGGGGCCTGCAGGGTCCTGCTGCCCTCTGGCAGATCACAGGGGAAGGAAGGAGGGAAGGAAGGGGAGCCCTGGTGGGGTGGTACCGGGGAGAGCACTGGGGGCTTGGGGTGCCTGCAGGGGTGCGCTGCGAGGTGCAGGGAGGAGCAGAGGGTGTGCTGGGAGGCATCCAAAGAGGAGCAGAAAACCAGCCTCTCCATCCCTGCCCTGCCTGCGGGAGTGCAGCGTTCCCGCTGACTCCTCTCTCCCGCGGGGGCTCTCAGCCGGCAGATGTTTGCCTGGATGGAGCGCTCAGATCCAAAACCTCCCTGCGGACGGGCCAACGGGTCAAGAATCGAAGCTGTTTGGGAGGGTTCCCCCTTCCCTGCCGC
>NW_009953098.1:10353589-10353882 GCF_000747805.2 Chaetura pelagica | reverse complement strand
GCTGTGGCAGCCTGGGAAGGGCACTTTGTGGGAAGGAGTGGGTGACTTAATGGAGCCTGTGGGAAGCGGTGGGGAGTCGCTCTGTAGTAAAGTTCATGTCGGAAAGATGTGTAATGGAGTTCTTCCCCGGGACGGGGGGGGCTGCTCCTTGGACTTGCCTCGGCGGGTCCCCCCTTCCCAAAACACGGAGCAGAGGAAAGGGGAGATGGGTGCAGCCACGGCTGGGCTACCGCTTGGCCCGGGGTTCCCGGCTGGAGATCCCCCCACTCCTGCCGGAGCCCGGTGGGCGGGCG
>NW_009953098.1:10347962-10353110 GCF_000747805.2 Chaetura pelagica | reverse complement strand
CGGCCCTGTCCCGGGGCTCACCGGCTGCCCGGCTTAACCCTTAACAGCAGCCCCAAGGCTGCAGGACAAGAGCTCCTGGGGGTAGGAGCAATCACTGGAGAGCAGTGGGATGCTCTGGGGCTGCAGGGTGCCGCTGCCTAGGGAGGCCCTGTCACCCGGGCACTGCAGCAGCAGTGAAGCATCACACAGCTCTTCGCCTCTCCCTTTTTCCCAGGGTCTGGCTACTACGCTGCTGAGGGCCACACCAACGAGGTGTACGTGGAAGAGCCTCCTCCTGAGCCTGCCCTGGACTATCGCCGAGGTAACCTGGGCCTACCCCGTGGGTCCCCATGGGGAAACAGAGACACAGGGGGGCCGGTCACCCCTGTCACCTCGTTTCTTTCCCCCAGTGCCCCAGTGGTGTGCCACGCTCAACATCCACCGCGGAGAGGCCACCTGCTACTCGCCGCGGGGCAGCTCCTACCGCAGCAGCCTGGGAACGCGCTGCGAGCTGAGCTGCGCCCGCGGGTACCGGCTGGTGGGGCCCAGCGCTGTCCAGTGCCTGCCCAGCCGCCACTGGTCCGGGATGGCGTACTGCCGGCGTGAGTGTGCCCTGCCCACCGGCTCACTGGCGTCCTTCCGGGCACCCGTCGCAGCTGATCCTGGGTGCTCTGCCCGCCAGCACAGCCGGGCAGCTGCTTCCCTCCCGTTTTTGCTCTCTCCGTCCCAGAAATTCGGTGCCCCAGGCTTCCAGCGGTGCTGCGGGGCTCCTATGTCTGCTCGGCTGGGGGACAGATGGATTCCCGCTGCGACTACACTTGCCAGCCTGGCTACCAGCTGGAGGGCGACCAGAGACGCATCTGCATGGAAGATGGGCGCTGGAGTGGCAGCGAGCCAATCTGTGTAGGTAAATTCTCACCCTACCATCCCCGCAGTCCCACGCCGCTGGGGCGCACGAGGGAGGCCACCCTAAATCCCTCGGGTGCCTGCAGATATCACACCTACACCTCACCCAGCATTGCCAGGGGGTGACTGGCCCTGAGACCCCTGTTCTGCTGCTCCTTGAGGTGCTGTGAGCCCTGAAGCACAGGCTCGTGCGGGGCATGTTGGTCCAGGATCATGGCACTCAGTGCTGGCATTGCTGGCTCCAGGGTGCTGGGGTTTTGTGCAGCATCCCTGGGGGGAATGGGTGCCAGGGCCAGTCCTCGGCTCTCACAGCCCAGCCCCAGCACCTGAAGGTTACACAGCTCCTTCTCCTCCCTGCGGGTAGATTTGGAGCCTCCTAAGATCCGCTGCCCAGACTCCCGAGAGCGGATAGACGAGCCAGGCAAGCTGACTGCCACCATCTACTGGGACCCACCCCGTGTGAGGGACTCTGCTGACGGTGTCATCAAGAGGTGAGGGCAGAGGCACTGTGGGCACTGCTGGTGAGGGCTGGGGACAGCACAAGGTGTCCCCTCCTGGGGCCCTGACGCAGAAACCCGCTGATGGGTGCAGGGTGATGCTGCGGGGCCCAGAGCCCGGCTCTGAGTTCCCTGAAGGAGAGCACGTGATCCGCTACACTGCCCACGACCAGGCCTACAACCGAGCCAGCTGCAAGTTCCGCATCCGCGTGCAAGGTGAATTGGGCTCCCCTGGGGCTGCCAGCTCCCCTGCCTCCCCCCTGGCTCTGCACCCCCTGGCTGGGGCCGTGCCCCGTCACCCCCAGCCCTCACCAGCCTCCCTTTTCACAGTGAGGCGCTGCCCTGTCCTGAAGCCCCCGCAGAATGGCTACCTGTCCTGCACCTCTGATGGCAACAACTACGGTGCCACCTGCGAGTACCTGTGCGAGGGGGGCTACGAGCGCCAGGGCACCTCGCTGAGGGTCTGCCAGTCCACCCAGCAGTGGACAGGCTCCCAGCCCCTCTGTGCACGTGAGTGGCGTGAGCCAGGGTGAACCTAACTGCAGCTGTGCTTGGGGAGGTGCTGCCCAGCAGGGAGAAAGGGTGGGGAAGGGGCAATGGAGGGCAAAATGGCACTGTCCCACGTGCTTGCCTCTTGCCTCAGCCATGCAGATCAACACAGCTGTGAACTCAGCTGCCAGCTTGCTGGATCAGTTCCACGAGAAACGTCGCCTCCTTGTCATCTCGGCCCCCGACCCCTCTAACCGCTACTACAAGATGCAGATGTCCATGCTGCAGGTGAGGAGACCCTCCCACCACCCCCCTTCCCATGCCCCCCAGCACCCTCTCACCACCCCTCTCCCCACAGCAAGCTGCCTGTGGGCTGGACCTGCGTCACGTCACCACTGTTGAGCTGGTGGGGCAGCCCCCACACGAGGTGGGACGCATCCGGGAGCACCAGCTGTCCCTCAGCATCATCGAGGAGCTCAGGTAGCAGGGATGGGGGGTTGTCCTGCAGAGCCAGATGCCAGGGATGGGGACACCTCTGGGGATGGCAAAGCACGAGGTAGCAGCTGGGTTCATGGACACTGGAGGAGCTGCACCAGAGAGGCTTGTGCAATGTGGGGCACCCCTGGCATACCCAAATACAACAACCCCAGACCCTTCTGGGGCTCACAGCCCCGAGGAAGAGATGGGAGCCATCACCTCAGGAGGACCTGAGGGTGGTAGCATGGGATGGGCAGGTTCAGCCCCAACCCGCAGCCACCCAGCCCTGACCAGTGGCTCCCCCCTGCACCCCCCAGGCAGTTCCTGCACCTCACCCGCTCCCACTTCAACGCGGTGCTGCTGGACAAGGGGGGCACTGACCGCGAGCGCTACATCTCCCCCATCAACCCTGACGAGCTCTTTGTCTTCATCGACACTTACCTGCTGAGCGAGCGGGAGGCGGCGCGGCGGGCACAGAGCGGGGACCCCTGCGAGTGAGGCAGCGCTGGAGAGACCCCCCCTCTGCCTCCAGCCTCGTGACACACACCTTCCTTTCTGCTTTTCTAGTCGCCCACCATAGAGGAGGACCAGGGAGCTGAGGGCAGCCAGGGGAAGGGGAGCAGCTCTCCAGCACAGAGAGGCGAGCAGGGACGGGGACAGGGGCCATGTGTGGCAGCGTCCCCGCTGCCCAGCGGCCAGGAGCAGCCTCTCCAGCTGTGGGGAGGGATGGCCCAGCCTGGCCAGAACCACAGCAGGAACTACCAGAGTGTCTCCACTAGACCCCAGGGCAAGGGGGACATGGGGAGCCAGAGCAGAGGGGAGTGGACAGGCCAAAGCAGCAGCCTCTAATGCAGCAGCTTCACCCTCCCCACAGCCATTCTCACCCCATGTACAGCCTGCACCCCCTCCCTCCCTGGCACTGCTACCAAGGTCCTGCCCCAGTTGCCAAAATGCCTTTAGTAAAAGCAGACAGCTCCACACTCAGCAAAGCCAGCACACAGCCCACCCTGAGGGCTCATCCTCCCCACCGTACCCTTCATTTCCCCTTCCACCAGCCATGGGGCAACCCTTCCTGGGAACTGTTTTGGCAGTAAAATATTAACTCTAAATAAATACATTTGTATAAAAGTCAGTGCTGGCAGAAGGTGTGTTGCAAGGAGGCCCAGGAAATGTATCTCTGAGACCACTATCCCCAGCACCCACAAGCCCCTATGGCTCCATCCCAGCCTTATTCCTGGAGTTGGCAGCAAACTGTGGGAGGAGGGTAGGGAAGACAAGGAGGGATCAGGCTGTGAAACAGCGGGTGGAAGGGAGAAGAATGGAAAGAAGGAAAAAAACCCTAACAACCACATTTCAAAGCATTTTGCCTGGAGGGGAAGAAGGGAGGGTCCACAAGGACTCCAGCTCAGCCTGAAATTTGGTGCAAAGCCCAAAACCAAAGGAAAATCCTTTAAACAAAGCTAGGCCAAGAAAACTTTCTGCCCAAGCCTGTTCAGAGAAGGTCATGTTTATTAAAGTATAAGCAAAAAGAGTAACCAAGTTTGGCAGCCCTGCTGGGCCATGCAGTGAGTGCAGCTTCTGAGGAGAGGTGCCAGCCCTTGGCCATGACCTGGTGCTGGTGCCACAACCTATGGGCTCAGCTTGGCCATGGTGGAGCGGAGCTGGAGTGTCCCCTCTGCCCACGAGCCTGGGTACTGGCGCATCTTCTGCCACAGGTTCAGCTCCTCGCCCATGGAGTCCATCCAGTCCACAGCCTGCCCATTGCTCATGCCTGGGAAACAGGATGGAGGTGGGCAGGAGTTACTGCCAGAGCAGCCTCCTGCCCACAGTGAGGCAACACCAAAGCAAGGTTGCCTGTCCCCCAGGGTTTGATGGGACCCCAGGGCTCCTCACCATTGCCCACTCCCAGACGGACACCCCCAAGGAAGTCATTGCTGGACAGTGGCTCCCTGTCCCAGACCGTCAGCTCCAGGCAGATGTGCTGCAGGTCTTCGGGGTTGATGCCATTGTAGACAAATGTGTGGTTGTAATGAGGGTTCAGGGTCTTCTTCACCACAGGCGTCTTCCTCTTTGAGGCTTTGTTTTTGTGTGGCAGGAGGTAGCTGGGGATGAAGCAGCCCCTTGGGTTAGCAGCATGTATGCAACTGCCTTCAGGCCCAGGGTCTGGGGCACCTCAGTACCCCAGGACTGGGTCTGGTGCCCACCTTCCCTAACATAGCCCAAGAAGAGCCAATATGGTCTTCAAGGGGGTGGGTCTCTGCCCTGACTCCTGAGATGCTGCTCAGCAGACTGCAGGTCAGGAGGAGACAGGGCAAGGACTGTAGCCTGCTTGTCCCCAGCCACACTGCTCATTGGCCTGGTGACCTCTAAGAAGACAGTTTGATGGCACTTGGAGCCATACCCTGCATGCAGCCTCCCACTGTGACCTCTCAGCTGGAGAAAACACAAGAGAGTGTTTGATACCAGGAACATCTCACCTCCAGACAGAGGTGGGCAGATGGGGACTTCAGGGTACCAACACAGGCAGCATGGAGCAGTCAGCAGAGAGACCATTCCTCCCCATAGCAGCTCTGGGATGCCAGCAATGCCTTCATTTCCTCCCCCACCCAGGACCCACCACTCACCCCTTGACAAAGCTGTCTGACGTCCCCCCAGATTTGGCAGCTGTGAGGTTCTTGGCTTCTTTGATCCAGACCTGGAGCTCACCACCTTCCCCTGCTTTGCCTAGGAAAATCCAACGCAGAAAGAATTAATCAACCTTAATTTCCAGCACTGCTGACTTCTGTAAAGGTCCTGCTGA
>NW_009953098.1:10342032-10347261 GCF_000747805.2 Chaetura pelagica | reverse complement strand
GGCAGGTACAGATGCCCAGCTGGTATCTCCTCCTGCCTCCTCCCATACTGTCCCTGCCTGCTGAGTCTACAGCAGACAAGTGCTCCACGTGGGGCCTGACAGTCCAACCTGGTCAAGCCACAGGAAAGCACTGGGACAACTCAGCCAGCCTGAGGGCAGCCAGGTCTTCCCCAATCCACAGCAGCCTTGTGGCATCGCAGAGGAGAAGGCTGCAGTGGCACCGACTCAGAAATCCACCCAGACCCAGCTGCCTGGCCACAGGCAGGTCCTCCAGGCTGCACAGAGATCCTGCAGCTCCAGCACTCACCCTTCCTGCCATTCCCAGCCCCAGGGTGCTTGGAAGATGGGATATACTTCATGGAGACAACCAGCTCTCCCTTGTACTGGGGGAGACCAGCAGCATCAGCCCCAATCTGCAAAGAGGCAAAGATTATCAAACACTGCTGGAGACACCAGAGCAGATGTGGTAATGGCCCACCCTGCAGGCAGCACATCCCTTCCTGAGCCAAAGGGCTTGGCTTATCCTAGAGGTGGTTTGGCCAACACAAATGCCCACACACCCTCAGCATCACCAGGACACACTCAGACCAGCTCCTTTGGGATCCCCCTGGGATCCCACTTTGGCTCAAACACCTCCCTTAGGAAACCCTACTTAGGGGTTTCCACAAGCTGCTGGAGCCCCAGCAATGCTGAGGGCTGAGCCCACAGTATAAGGTAGTCAAGAGAACCAGACTCATGTCCAGCAGCAGCATCTGCTGTTGCCATTGAGCTACACAAAGGCCCTCACTGCAGAGCTCTGCAGTAGGATGTCCCAGACAATTTCCTCCATTTGTTTCCCTGAAGTTGGCTCCAGTTCCTGCCGGTCAGGACAGGGAGCTGGGAAGAGCTGCACTCCTGAAGCACTCAAGAAAGCAAAATGAAAAGAGCTCATGGGACAGAAACATCCCACTGCATCCCATAGGGGACAAGCTGAGGAGGATGAGGAAAGCTCAGCTTAAGGCAGAAGATCTGCCCTTTTTAACTACTACTGCTGTCTGCTCTGGGGTCTGTGTTACCCCAAGATTTGATTTGGGGTGAGCCTTCCAGCAGCTCTTATCTGAGATCTCTGCACCCTGCTCCCACTGAGGGCCACCCCCAGGACAGGACAGGCAAATGAGGTGGCTGCAGACAACAGGGCTGGGGTGGCAGGGCCAGCACCTTGCTGTGCAGGGGCAGAAACTCCTCCAGATGGCTCTCGAAGTTCCAGGCATCCAGTGGGACCTCCACCTCTCCCAGAAACGTGTTTCGGCCAAAGCGATCGTGGTGCCAGACCGAGAACTGCAACGTCCTTGCAAGCAGGAGGGACTTGTTAATCTCGTACTAGGAAGAGAGACAGGAAAACCACCAGTGAGCAGGCAGCACCAGACAGGGTGTATGGCTTGCCATACACTATCAGCCACAGCTCTCCAGCAGGAGAGGAGACAGGTTTGAGAAGCAATGGATGCACACAGGAGGCTATTTTTCTTCCTTTCCAAGCCTGCTGAAACCTCAAAGTCCCAGGGCAGTGGTGCAGGAGCCTGTGCTCTCCAGGCAAGTGGTCCTCAGAGCCTGTGCAGAGCCAGGACTCATGACATCTCACCACCCCATCACAAGCAAAGCTCTGCCAACGCACCAAGCGTCAGCTGGTCAGTGTGAGACCTCAGCAAACCCAGAGCTCCAGTCACCCAGCCTGGAAACCGGGATTTTCCAGCTTTCAGGGTGCAGTGTCTGGAATGGGTCCTCTGCAGAGCTCCTGCCTCAGGGTTTGGAGCCCAGCCCAGCCCAGCAGTGGGGAACGGGCCGTGCCCCAACCCATGCCCACTCACCTTCAGCAGCTCGTTGTACAGGGGGTTGATGGTGTTGCGTTTGATGGTTGTCTTGCGTTTTCCTTGCCGGGACTTGTCAGGCAGCAGGTAGGTCTTCACATACCTGAAGGGAGGAGCAGGCAGCAATTCACCAGGGTCTGCCCACAACTAACCCCCATCACCCCCTTAGCCCCCCAGCAGGACAACCCCAGACCTCCTGCATCACCAAGACCTCCCCTACTTACAGCTCCCATCTCTGGCGGGCTCCTCATAACCCAGCCAAGCCCCCCCAGAGGTGCCACCAGCCACCACCCCTCCCAGCTCTCACGGGTTGGAGCGTTTCTTGGCCTCGTCCCCATAGGCCAGCTGGCGACACTCCTTGACGTGAATGAACAAGGTCTGTGTCTTCTGCTCGTAGCTCAGGGAGAAGGAGATTCCCCCAGTGACTGCAACGTTTCCAAAGTCACCGGCCTCACTGTAAATGCTGACCATGCTCCCCAGAGTGCTCTGGAAGACACGGCAGGGTTGACATGGGGCGTAATCAGTGGTGGGTCCCTCCTCATCCTCAGCATGGCTATACCCCCCACACCTCCTCCACCTCCCCACCCTCACTTCTCTGGGGCTGGGAATGGCCACCCAGTGCCTCCAACATCCATGCAGGCTCCCTGGAAGAGAGCTGGGTCTCTGCTTTTTTATTCCCTTCACAGGGAGGAAGCTGCAGTGCCCAAGCTCTTGCCCTCCATACCTCAGGAGCTGCCCACCTCACCTCCCTCCCAGGCAACCCCTCGGTGCTGCCCATTCCCTTCACAGGGAGGAAGCTGCAGTGCCCCAAGCTCTTGCCCTCCATACCCCAGGAGCTGCCCACCACACCTCCCTCCCAGGCAACCCCTCAGTGCTGCCTTTCTCCATAATTTCTCCCAGCGGAGCAGAGCACGGCTGTGCTGTGGGGACTCACCGAGGAGGTGCCGCTGCGCATGCTGCCCCGGGCCACCCGCTGCCGGTGGATCTCCACCAGGTTATCAATGTCCTCCTCCTCCTCCTCCTGCAAGGAGAAAGACTAACCGCCTGAGCAGGGAGCAGCAGGACACGGCCAGCCAGGCAGCTGCTCCTCCACCTGGCAGCCAGCTCTGCAGGACACTGAGGGTCTCACCAGCTCTGTGTTGAGGCCAGGGACTGACTTGCTCCTGTCCCCCAAGGAACTGCCTTCCCCCACAAAGTCCCCTGGGCGCAGGTCAATCACCGACTTGGTGTAGTCTGAACAAGAGACAGTGGCATGGTGCAGGACTAGCAGAGCCCTGCTGCTCCTGCCCTGAGAAGGGCTGCTCCAGCCTCTCCCATCCACACTGCCAGGTTGGCACCCAAACCCCCTGCACCCATGCAGCTCTCACCCGCCGGCCTCACCACCCGCCGGGGATTCTTCTTGAATATCATTTCATGCTCATCGACCAAGGCGCTGCCGTGGCTCCCCATGGTGGCATCCTGGGGAAGAAGGGTCCCTTCAGGGCAGGGCAGAGTGGACACCCCACAGGGCTCCCAGTCCCCACACCCCAGGACAGGGCTGAGCCCACCAGAGAAGCAGCAGCACCCACCCGTCCATCAGAGAACGTGTTTTTGGAGCGGAGAGGGAGGGTGAGGCTGGAGGCAGCGGGTCCTGCCGGTGCAGCAACCTCCTTTCCATCTTTGAGAGGGGTGGCTCTCTCCAGGGAGTTACTCCTGCAGAGGACACAAAAAGGTGTGTCCCAAGACAATAGGAAATGCTGGTGGGGAAGCACTGTCTCCTCACAAGCTCCTCAGAGCACCTCAGCCTGCCCGGGGCCAGGTTTCAGCACAGCAAGAGGAGCCAGCTGCCCCTCACTAGACCAAGAACTTAGAACAGAGAAAAACATGATTCAGAAGGTCTTCGTCCTCTGCCAGGCCAACCTGGCTGTGCACAACCTGGCTATGCACAATCTGCCCAGTGTGAACCCAAAGAAACCCCTCACCTGCCCCTTACACCACCAGGACTAGATCTGTAGCCATCCAGGCTCATATTTTCCATAGACTCTGTGTCGCTTTTGCCATCCCGAGGTTCTGAAGCATCCAGAAACAAACTGCAGACAAACAAAACCACAAGTACATCCTGTTTGGTGAGGAGGCTGGTCTGAGAGAGAGCTTCTGCATCACCAGTGATACAAACAGGGTGGCAGTGTTCCTTCCATCCCCACAGAAGAGGCAGACTGGTGCCCAGCGTGGGGGAGATGGCAGGGATCCTCACCTTGGCTCCTCTCGGGATGCTGGGGGGCTCTGCCGCTGGGCTGTGGAGGAGATTTTGGGTTCTCTAAGCTGGGCTTTCTGGAGGAGGGTTTGTCCCACAGTCTCTCTTTTGCTGGCTGGAAGGAGAAAGGCATCAGGAGGACCACTGCTCCATGCACATTGCCTGGAGCAGAAGCTTCTCCTGGCTAACTCCACAATGGATAGAGGTGCACTACGGAAAGCCAGAGCATCCTGGAGGGCCAGGCTGTGATAGATGGCATGGCTGTGGCAGCCCTACCTGCTGTCCTGTGCCGCAGGGACAGCAGCACCATGTCACTGCCCAGCCGGTTGGCAAAGCGGTTCACCCTCTGGTCATAGAACCAGTCACCTGTTGTCTTCTTCAGCTCACTGCAGGGCAGGGAGGCAATATGGGGCAGTCAGGAGCAGAGGGAACCTGCTCCCTGTGCTCCACTGCCACTCTTGATGCTGCCACGTTGAGCACAGGCACCATAAGCATGTTTGGGAGGTGGCTGGGCAGAGATGATGCACTGGGCAGATGACAGGCACAGCTGTGTTCCCAGCAAACAAGATGGGGAGGCATTTGTAGGACAGGGGGGGCTGAGAGGGAAGAAACCTGGGGTGCTTGAGATACAGGCTGTGCAAGGAACATGGGGATATGCTGGAGTGAAGTTAGGGAAGGATTGGGGTGAGCATGAATGAGACCGATGAGTGGGGCACAACCCACTTCTCCATCCCCCAACCATGGGTGCCCACTGAGGGAGGTAACAACAGTGCCAGCTGCTTTGCATTGGAGCCAGGAGAGGTTGGCCATGGGGCATCAAGCTGTGGTAACAGGGAGGAGGAAGGGGACAGGGGGTCCCTGCCGTTTGCCCCGGGTACTCACGCCTCCTTGGTGCAGACTTTGCAGCGCCAGGAGCCGTTGGGGCTGTAGGAGCGGCAGTCCCGGCACACCAAGTGGTTGCAGCCCCGGCAGGTGTTGCCCTTGGGGCTGACGCGGCCCAGGCTCTGCTGGCAGCGGGCACAGGTCCGCTCGCTGTACCGCTGGCTGCCCCGCTTGGCCCCCTTGCGCCGGATCTCCAGCAGCTCGTTCTTCAGGCGCCTGCTCGGAGCGCAACAGCGGGAGCGGTCAGAGCAGCCGCGGCAGCGCGGAGCG
>NW_009953098.1:10337698-10341074 GCF_000747805.2 Chaetura pelagica | reverse complement strand
GGGGCCCCCCCGGTGCCCGCCGCGGCCTCCCCCGGCGCCTCCCGGCAGCAGCGGAGGGGGGAGCGAGGGCGGTACCGCCTCCTTAAAGGGGCCGCGCCTGCAGCACCTCCGGCACCGACGGGGCGGCCCGGGCGGGACGCGGTGCCCGCCCTCTCACAGCATCACAGACTGGTTTGGGTTGGAAGGGATCTTAAAAGATAATCTATTTCCAAAGCCCCTGGCATGGACAAGGACACCTCCCACTAAACCAGGTTGCTCCAAGCCCCATCCAGTCTGGCCTTGGATACTTCCAGGGATGGGGCCTCCACAGCTTCCCTGGGCAGCTCCTCCCCGAGAGCACACTCACGTCGGCACAGAGTCAACAGCCACCCGCACAGCTGCGGTGCCCTCCCGGGGTCCCTGGGGTGCCCAGCAGAGGGCCGCAGGCCAAAACCCGAGCAGCACAGTCAGGGTGTCCTCCAGCCCTACCCAGAGCAGCGGGTGGCCCCACCACAAGGCTCCAGCCTCTGCCTTTCTCCTTCATGGGCAGAGGCTTTGCTCCCTGAGCCCCTCCACACACTGCCCAGGGACCCCATATCCCCAGGAAGGACGCCCACACTTGCACCAGTGTTTGTGTTTTAACTGGACATCAACCAGAGAGGTAGGAAATGTCATTTATGTAAAAAAGATGAGAAGAAACCGAGAAGAACAGGTATGTTTCCAGTACAATAAAAAAGCACAAGGCTGCCCTGAACTTGCTGAAAAGCAGCCCAGCAGGAACATGACACTTATTCAGCCCTGTGTGAAAATGGGGCTGAGCAGTGACAGGCAGAGCCAGGGCAGAACTCAGGGAGCTCTCTGCTCCAGCTCACTCCATCCTAGGCCAGCTCCTGGAGGGATATCTGGTGGAACAGCATCCCTCGGTGCCCTAGGCATGGAGAGGTACTGCTGGGCCGTGCAGTCACCCAGAAACAAGGGGATGCAAAGTGCATCCAGGCTGCCAGCAGGCATTGGCAGCATCCCCTGGGCACCAGTGCCCCAACACCAGCCTTTCACATGAGCTGGGAGCCACGCTGGGGCCCAAGGCCAGCTAGGTGGGCAACACGGGCCGGCACTCGAGGTCCAGCACGAGGTGATGCACGTGGGGTGCATAGGACTTCACCACCTCGATGTGCAGGATGCTGGTGCACCACGGCTGCCCGTGCAGCTCTGCCAGCAGCCCCCGGATCCGTGCCGCCGTGGCTTCAGCCCACCTCTGCCACTCGGGTCTGATCCTGGCCCCCAGCATCTCCTTCCCACTGTCCTTCGCTGGGGGCTGCACCTCTCCATCAGAGTTGGCTCCCTCTGGAGACCCCTGCTTAGCCGGCAGGACAGGGGTCTGAGCAGGGAGAGTCTCCACGTTGTGGTGGATGTGGAGAACCCCACCTGTGCCCTTCTTCAGGACGCGGCAGGCAACCGGCCAGCCTTCCTCCGAGCTGGGAATCAGCCCCAGGTTCACCCTGTCCGCTACATCCCGCAGCTCCAGCTGGAAGGAGAAGGGAGGTGAGCGGGGGGGAGATGCCAGGCAGGGCTGGGGGTCCACGAGCAGCAGCAGCGCTCACCCGCCGGCAGTCCCCGCGGTGGATGCGGCAGCGGTCCCGCACGCCGTTCAGCGCCAGGTTCCTCCGCAGGGCCTCCACGGCGTGGCCGTTCCACTCGCAGGCGTGGGCGAAGGCGGCGGCGGCGTGAACCAGGTAGGGCAGCGTGAAATAGCCGATACCTGAGGGCAGGAAGGAGGGCAGCAGCTGAGGGCAGGGCCTGCACCGCCGGGGTCTGCGCTCCTCCCCGGAGGCGGGGCAGGCAGGAAGGGAATTGCCACCCCAGATCCCTGAATCTGCTTTGCTCTGGTTCCGAACAAGCCCAGACGCTGGGAACATGGAAATTCATCCCTCTGTCCTCTGCAAAAGCATTGAAAAACGTTTACAGAGGAGCTTATTTTACCTTTAGTCTTTGGCCACTAGCTTGAGACCTGCCCTGCTCTGCTTCCACTCTATGCAGAGGTGCCCAGATTGCCATTCATTTTAATTCATCCAGAGCAGTTTTGCAAGTGCCACAGCCTTTCTGTCTGGCACGAACTGGAAGCACTAACTTCCCTAAACACAAAACAGTGGCTCTCCAGACACACAGATGCCTGGTGTGATCTCCCCAGTCACCTCACAGCACAGGAGGGCTTCAGTTAGCATCAGCTTGTCCTCAGAGCACAGGCTCAGGACATCCATGAGGAGCTTTTTGGAAACAATATTTAGGGGAAACCTTTTTCCCAGATCCAAATGATTCCCATAACCAACTCTAGGTACAGAGCACTGCTCTGCAGAGCAAGGTCACCCTGAGCGTCCAAAGGCAATGAGGACACAGGAGGGACAGCAGTGTCAGGTTACCTGAGGGCTCAGAGATGGGGCAGGAGCTCTACACCTGGGTATTTGTCCAGAATGGGCTGAAAATGACATTTCACATCCACCTGGATGCCAGCAGTACCTGCACCACTGCTCTGCCTGCCCCACCAAACCCCTCTGCCATCCCTGTTACCTGCATAGAGATCCACCAGGACCTCCCCGGCGCAGGGCAGCGAGGCCACCCGCAGCTTCTCAGTGATGTTGCCCGGTGAGAACATGCACTTAGTCACATCAAACGTGTACCTAGGAGACATCACCAGCCCGGTAAGGGCAGCCCCGTTTCCTGTGCTGATCACATCCAGCACCTCTGGCCCCTGCCTACCTGATCCCATTGTCCACGTGCTCCACCCAGCCATCCTGGCCCAGCAGCAGGGTGACACTGGGAGACCTCATCTCATCTGGCAACACCCGTCCTCGCCTGGCCAGCCGCCGGGCACCCAGAGCCGAGGCAACAGTCTCCCAGAGTGCTGGGCCTGCAATGCACCCATCCCGGGAGCTTTGGGAAAGGCCAGGGCAGCCCTGTGGGCAGGACTGGGGCAGAAGGACCCCCTTACCCAGTCTCTCCCAGGTCTCAGCCCTGAAGCTGTCCCCGCCCAGCAGGACCAGGTCCCCATGCCGCTGCCAGGCCCGGGGCACATCACGCTCCAGCTCCTCCGACCAGCTCTGCCCCAGCAGCTGCCTCAGCGCGTCCTGCAGCTTCTGGGCAGGCGTCCTCCAGCGGGCTGCCCTGGAGGGGGCAGGGTCCTGGGGAAGGGATGTGCCATGTGGGGCTGAGACCCCTCTGTCCCGCAGCAGGGCTCAGAGTGAGGGGTCTCTCCCAACCTTGATCCAGAGCAGCTCACAAGGCATTTCCAGGGGCAGCTGCAGCTGGTCGAGCTTCTCCTCCAGCACGGGCAAGGCCACACGGCCCCCGGGCACCTGCTGCAGCCGGTAGCGCCCCTCCAGGAGCTGCTCCTCCTCCAAAA
>NW_009953098.1:10337063-10337576 GCF_000747805.2 Chaetura pelagica | reverse complement strand
AGGCGCTGGCCAAACCCTCGTTCCGTGGCCAGCGCGGGGACGGGGACACCCCGGGCCTCCATCCTCCTGCCCCGGGGTGCAGGGGTGACACCAGCTGGGGATGTGGCCACTGCCAGAGCGTGTCAGGCTGGCAAACGAGAGGAGCTGTGGGGGCCCCTGGCACCCCCGTGCAGGGGATGAGCTGCCGTGGGGTGACTGTGGTATCCCCAGGGGGTGGCAGGATCTGGTGGTCAGTGGGATGGGGCGCCTGGGGGTGTCCCAGGGGTGGGGACTCTGGGGTGAGGAATAAGGAGCTCCAGGGACCGGGGTGCCCGGTGGTGGGGAACTCCAAGGGATGGGGTGCCCAGGGTGTGTAGGAGGGGGTGTCCGAGTGGGCGGGTTCCTGGGGGTGAGGGGTCCCAGGGGATGGGGTGCCCGGGGGATGAGGAGGAGGGGGTGCCCGGGGGATTCGGGTTGGCCTGCCCAGGGTCGCACACCTGCCGGGACGGGCTGCCCGGGTGCGGGGCCTGGGGT
>NW_009953098.1:10330940-10335933 GCF_000747805.2 Chaetura pelagica | reverse complement strand
CCCCCCCCCCAGCCTCTCTGCCTCTGCTGCATGGAGGAGACCTCGGGGAGCTGACCTGCTCCAGGGAATGGAGCATGTGGTTTTGCAGAGGGATGCCTGGCCTGGGCTCTGTGTTTTCTATCCCTGTTTTCGCTCCCTCTTTCCCATAACGGCGTGGTGCTTCCCTTCTGGTGAGCCCGTTAGAAACGGATGGTTTGCTTTGCTGTACAAGGTCACAAACTCTGTTGCAGGCTTGGGCACAGGCGCACCCATCATAGAGTCACCCTACGGGGACCCTGTCAATCCTGAAGATGCCCCCGAGTCCATCAGCCGGGCAGTAGCCAGCCTGCCACCCGAGCAGATGTTTGAGCTGATGAAGCAGATGAAGGTGAGTGAAGCAGAGAGCTGTGCTCCCTGCTCAGCTTCTTCTACCGCTGCCCATGCCCTCACACCCCTCACGTGCCATCTTGCCAGAGCTCTGATCTGTGTGTGCCTTCTCAGCTGTGTGTCCAGAACAGCCCCCAGGAAGCCAGGAACATGCTGCTGCAGAACCCCCAGCTGGCCTATGCCCTGCTGCAGGCCCAGGTGGTCATGCGGATCGTCGACCCAGAGATCGCACTGGTTCGTCCCTTGCTGCCTCCTCTGGGGAGGGTATTGCTGGTAGCCTGTCATGGAGCTGGGCTGGTAGAGATCTCCTTTCTCCTTCTGCCCCTAGAAAATCCTGCATCGCCAGACCAGTGTTCCTCCTCTGATCCCAGGCAACCAGCCAGTGCCAGGGCCAGGACCGGGCCCTGGGCCGGGGCCGAACGCCCAGCTGAACCCACAGAATGCCCCCTCGTCCCAGCCACAGCCCATAGTAAGAGCCTGTGCAGTGCACGTGCTGTGCAGGGAAGAGATGGGCATTGCTGGCTCCAGCTCTCCCAGCTGGGGCACACGTGCCCGGGTGACAGGGCTCTGAGGTCCAGTCTCTCTCCTCGGTAGGGTGGGATGCACGTGAATGGTGCTCCTCCTCTGATGCAGCCGCCCATGCAGGGAGGAGTGCCAGCCCCAGGACAGATGGCAGCCCCTGTGCAGGGCCCAGGCCCTGGCCCCATGGCTCCAGGAGGTGAGTGGGTGGGGTTGGGCTGAATCCTGGGCACATGGGTCCTGCTGATAGATAGCCTTGCTCTATATTCCTCTAAGCACGGGTCTTGACCTCATGAGAGCTCACACAGTCCCATACTGTGTGCCATGGCAGGTGCCAGTGGTGGTTCAGAAAGTAAATCTCTGGGTGCTACCCCTCGAGCTGGGAGCAGGGGGTATTTGGGCCTGGAGGAATCGGTCAGGGGTGCAGGGACAGCCAGGGAAGGATCTGATCTCTGCCTGTTCCATCTCAGGTGGGATGCAGCCCCAGGTTGGGATGCCAGGCGGAGGGCCTGTCCCCTTGGAGCGTGGACAAGGTAAAACACATGGGTTCATGCTGTGTGCCATGTGAGCCTCCTTCCAGTGGGGCCCAGGCCACGGCTGCTGAGCTGTGCTGTGCCAAGCCCCTACCAGCTTCCTGCAGCCTTGTCTCTGGATCCAGGGCAGCTCCTGGGTTTGTTTGCTTAGGCTCGAGGCTGTGGTAGCAGCTCTCCTGCTCCCACGGCCCCAGCCTATGCACCAGTTTGCTCCCACATTACTCTGCCCCATGTTGTGCAGACGTGCCCTGGAAGCCGGGAGAGCTGCGGGTCCCCGCAGAGCCTTGCTGAGCCGGTCGTGCCTGTGTTTTCCCTCTCTCTGTGAGCCTGTGTCTGTCCCTGTGCCAGCGCGGGCGGGCAGAGCTTGCTCTTCTCTGATTTCTATCCTGCTCCTCTGTTGCCTGGGAAGCAGCTTGTGCTGCCCGTGTCTCCCCGCGCCGTGCCCGGCAGAGGGAGCTGGGCCTTCGCTTTTGCTTGCGGCAGTGAGTGCGAGGCTCGGCAGGGAGTTTCCCTGTGCTCGATGGCTTTGGCTTTCCCTGCGCAGGCACGGTCTGTACGGCCCGGCTGAGCCGCATTCCGTAGGGCTCACACCTTGCATGGCCGCCCTGTAAAGCCCTGTTACACAGCCGGGGCGTTCCTGTTCTCCCAGTAATGCAGCACATGGGCAGCTGACACCCCTGTTGCCTTGTTTCAGGAACGGGGCCAACCTGTTCCGAGATCCTCTGGTCTTAGGTATTATGGGGTAGTTGACTCTCATTCTCTTTGGAGTGAGCACCATCTTCCTGAGAGCAGCCTGGTAATTCCTGGCACACAGAAGGTTTTGGAGAGCAGACAGAAGCTGGCACTGAGGAGTGCCATGGGAAGCTACGGGCAGGGGCAGAAGCAGAAGGTGCCCGGCTGTGTGTTGTGGGGCACAGCTTGGCCCCACAGAATGCCCGTGCTCTTGGCAGGATGTCCTCCTGCCCTGCATGTTCACACAGTGAGTGAGGCAAGGGCCATGCCAAGCTAGCTGTCACACCTGTGGTGGCAGAGGTGGCGTTAACAGAAGAGGTTGATAAAGCCAGATCTGCAGCATGCAGCATCTCCTCTGTAGGTTTTCTGGGGGACTTCAGCAAACAGAGATGATCCTACAGGCAGCACTGTCCCCAAGGCTGAGTGCATGTGTGCATACACTATTTACGTGTCTGCTCTTCTCCCTCTTTTCCTGCTGCTTGCCCAGGGAACCTGCAGCTCTCGCCCGTGGGACCTGCCAGGCCTGCGTCTATCGAACGCGTTCAAGGTATCCCAGCACCTGCCAGCTCCCTCCTCCCATGGAGCTCCTTGTGGAGTCTGCAGAGAGCAGCTTTTGCCCCGCTGCCCTGAGGGCTCCTCGGGGACTGATGGATCATTCTGTGTAGCCTGGCAGGGTTAGGAGAAGCAGGGTTTCCTCTGGGGCCAGAGGAGAGAACAGGTTAGCACTGTGCGCAGAGAGCCAGCAGTGGAAGAGGAGAGGGCTTTTGCCTTGGATCCAACCCCCTTTGACACCTCAGTACCAGGAGCCTTCCAGGTCTTGCTTTGCTCCTGGCCCCACATTGGCAGGATGTTGATGCCAGTGCTTGTAGGGACTACCATGGCAGCACCCATGCTTGTTTGGCTACCTGGTGCTGTGAGGAGCTTGAGGCAGAGCCAGAGGGGGAAAGAGGGATGAAATTAGCAGCCAGGAAAGGGCCTTGGGGTGCGAGGGGCTGCCCCCCTGGTGGTCAGCACGACCCACCTGCCTGCACGTTGGGAAGCAGCAAGGCCACCTCACACCCCAGCCCCAGAGCACCAGGGAACAATCTCAGCACGGCACTGGTCATGCAGATCCTCACGAGCTCTTGTGTGTCTCCCTGGCAGTGCCCATGCCAGACCCGAGGGCCCCTATGCAGCGTGGACCTCTACCTGCTAGTGGCCCGCCACCCCGAGGCCTTTTGGGAGATGCCCCGAATGACCCTCGCGGAGGGACCCTGCTCTCAGTCACTGGAGAAGTGGAGCCCAGGTGAGGGGAGAGGGAAGGAGAGGAGCCCTTGGCATTGTCCCCTGCCCAAGGGTGACCTCTCGCTGAGGACAGGGATGGCACCAGCCTTCCGGGAGTCACCGCTGCCTGGTTGGAGGCTGCTGACCGTGGGGGTCAGCCCGTTTCCCCGGGGACGGGGCATCCCCGGGGTGATGGCAGCAGCCCTGTGGCATGGAGCCAACAGCCCCTGTCCCTGTGCCAGCCTCACCCTCCTCCCCTGCGGCCGCCTTCGGGGGCAATCCCAGCTCTCTGCCCAGACCGTGCCAAGCCAGCGTCTGATTCACACTCTCTCGCTTTTTCTCCTTCTCCTGCTTTGCTCTCCTCGTCTCTCTGCGTCAGAGGTTACCTTGGGCCGCCCCACCAGGGAGCCCCTATGCACCATATGCCTGGTCATGACAGCCGTGGCCCCCCCCATGAGATGAGGGGGGGACCCATGGGAGAACCCCGACCATTGATGGGAGAGCCGCGGGGGCCCTTGATGGATGCTCGAGGTGAGATAGGGGGCATGAAATACTGGGTGGCTTGAAGCGTGCAGACAGGAAGCCAGAGTGGGGCCTGCTGCCCCAGCATGAGCTGTAGGAAGGGGGTTTCAGCCGTGAAACAACTGACCCCAGGGCAAGGAGGGACAGTTCCGCTGGGAAAGGACTTTCTCCAGGCATGTCCCCTCTGCTCCCAGCCCTGCGCTTCCCAGGCATCTGTTAGTCCCCAAGCAAATGAGGCAGCGGGCTCGCTCCCAGCCTCCCTGCAGTGCTGCTCCCTTCAACAGCTTCTCTTGTCTTTCTTCTGCAGTGGGAAGAGATCCACGGGGGCTGGAGCCACGTTGGCTGGAGCCCCGGGTGATGGAGGCACGAGCGCTGGAGGCGCGGGCCCTGGAGGCACGGGTCCTGGAGCCACGGGTGCTGGAGGCCAGGGCCATGGAGGCCAGGGTCATGGAGCCCCGGGGCATGGAGCCTCGAGGGCCTGGTCCCACCCCACGTGGCCCCATGCCTGGTGGGATACAGGGTCCTGGACCACTTAGCATGGGAGCCAGCGGCCCGCAGGGGCCCCGCCAGGTACATATAATGTCTCTGCTCATCTGGATGGGCACTGACGTCTTGTAGATCAGGTCTGGGTATGGGGGAGTGTGATCCTGTCCTGCAGCAGCTGGAGAGGGCTGGGCGTCCCACAGAACAGTGCCTCCAGGAAACAAAAGGCCTGGGTCAGTGGCTCTCAGAGGGGCTTGGGGCATCTGTCCCATCTCCTCAGTCACTGCCCATGTGCTGGGGATGAGATGAGGCTTGGGCCTCTCTCCAGTTCTTCCTGATGCACAGGAAGGAGTGCAGGAGTTGAAGGCAGCGGAGAGCATGGAAAATGCCCAGTAGCCTGTCTCTCTTCATGCTCTGGCATCTTCATGCTGGCTGTGGGGACTTTAATCTGATAATCTGCTTCAACTTCCTGTAATTGTATGGCTGAATCTAGAGACACCTTGATTCTTACCCCCTCTCTTATGCCCACAGGTTCCTAACATGGCAGGGGCAGGCATGCAGGCAGGAGGCATTCC
>NW_009953098.1:10316665-10330915 GCF_000747805.2 Chaetura pelagica | reverse complement strand
GGAGGTTTTAGCCCTGGACAGAGCCAGGTCACCCCCCAGGATCACGAGAAGGTGAGAGGACAAAATGGAAAGGATGAGACACTGGAAGCAGTACTTCCTCTGTGCCTTGCTTACAGCCCCTTCCTGGCTTAGTAACTCGTGGCTGCCCTGGCAAGGCAAGTCTCTAATTCCCCCCTCTCCCCACAGGCAGCCCTGATCATGCAGGTGCTGCAGCTGACAGCAGACCAGATCGCCATGCTGCCCCCAGATCAACGGCAGAGCATCCTTATTCTAAAGGAGCAGATCCAGAAGTCTACAGGGGCGCCCTGACAGGTAACATCCTTACCCTGGCCTGTGCCCACTCCCTTTCAGTAAATCGGAGAGCTGCTCAGGATTGGGCTCTGCCCTACTTTTCCTCTCCATGTGAGGGCTCATGCTCCTCCCTTCCTTCTGGCAGGCGCCTGGTGGAGGTGCCATCCTCCGGGACAGAAGCGACGCTCCATGGCAGCTGCTTCCCGTTGCAGTCTGAGCTCATGCTGTGTTTTGGGCGAGGTTTCTCCTCCCCCCCTTACATTTTCCCCTCCCATTCATCCTTTTTTTTTCTGTGTGTATATTTTATGATGTTTGAAATAAAGCAGAAGGAGGGTTTGCGTAAGGCCGTGTCTCCAGCTGCCTTGTTTGGTCTCTTGTGGAAGCAGGAGTGGGACAGTTGGGTTCTGGGAGTGGCATGGCCTGGCTCCAGGCTCTTCCTCCTGTCTCCCCAGCACCACAGCAAGAACTTCTCCTGGGATTTCTTGTGTGCTCACAGCTGTTCTCAGGGGTGCAGGGGAATGGCAGATCAGGGAGCTCAGTTTTCTGTCCCTGCTGACTGTGTGGGAAGGGCTCCATATCCAATTCCTGTATCACTTACCACACCGACCTGCTCTGGGAGGGTGGGTTTTTTCCTTCTTCTTGAGCAGAATTCTTTGTCCTTGCATGAGCTGTGCTTGGGGTCAGCCTGTGTGCTGGTGTTTGCCTGCAGGGCAGTGCCCTGGCTGCAGGGGGTGGCAGCAAGGCCCCACAGAAGGGGGGTGCCTTGCCCTGCACCCCAAGGGGTTGCCGTGAACCAGCTCTTCTTGTGGCCCTACAGGGGGCAAAGAGTGGGCTCCCCTCACACCTGCACAGACTGAGTCACCACAGAGGCTTTTATTGCAAAGAAAAGCAGGTTTAATTTACTCTTTCATGCAAAGGACTATATAAATCCAGAAGAGAAGCTTTGGCCCTCAGGGCCTGCTCCACATGCCCCTCTCTTGTCCATCCCCATCCTGTGGTTCTGCCCAACCCACTGGGTGCTCCCTCTGCTCCCTGTTGCTCCAGCAGCAGCATCACAGCCTCTTGCTCCTCAATGGGCCATATGGAGCTGCAGGCCCAGTCAACAAGGACCCCTTGTAGATGGGATCAGCAGCAGCTGCTGAACCTGGAGCTCCTCATGGAGAAGGACACTGTTGCATCATGCCTGGCTTTGGTGCAGACTCTTCAGCAAGATGCTTATCTGTGGCCATTCTCTGGCATGGGGTGTGAGGTGGGACTGGCAGCATCCTCAGCCCTGCTGGGTTCCTAGCCTGGCTGCCACTTAGAAGTTCTCCTTGTTGAAGTAGAATTTGACCTTCCTCGGGTCCAGGCTGGAGTGTTGGTGGCAAGACTTCTGCAGGCTCTTTGCCAAGGCTGCTGGCCCACAGAGGAACACACCAACCACTGACCTGCACACAGCAAGAGAATGTCAGGGGGGCAGCTCAGAGAAAAGTGATTTAAGAACTTTCTGGGGTCCCTGCAACCTGTAGGACATGAGCGTGCTTCTCCCAAAGCCAGTCCTGCCCAGCCTGGTGCTGCGTGCCAGGGACGAGGTGCCTCCCAGCTCGAGCACCCCGAGCTGCTGCCCAGCTCTCACCTGGGGTGGGCTGCAGCCACTGCTGAGAACTCGCTGTTCCACATGGGCCTCCCAAAGATGGTTTTGTGCCTGAGGCCTGTCACCGTGTCCATAGGGGTGTCGAAGCGGAGTGCCACGTTGTTGGCCTGGGCAGAGCAGGGACAGTGAGGACTCTGACCACCACCCATGAGCCCACCTCCAGCCCCTCACCAGACAGGAGCATCCACTGCTGATGCCCACCAAACACTGCTCCTGGAGTTTCTGCCTGCAAGCTGTTGATGTGTTTGCCCTGCTTCTCCTCCCTGCCTTGGCCACCCCTCGTGCCCCCTTGCTCAGGGTTGACTCACAATGCTGGTGTCCCAGCCGGTGAGGAAGAGCCGGTAGGTGAGAAAGTCTGCCTTGCCCGACTCAGCCATCTTCTGCTCCAGGGAGGCAAGCAAGTCATTGAACCAGGCAAAGGCTCCAGTGTCCCGGCAGAGCCAGTAGAAGTAGATCTGGGAAGAAGGGGGAGAGGGGTTGCTCAAGGTGGAGCAAAGCAAGAGCAGTGGAAGGTGCAATGTCAAGGCCAGGGAAGCCCAGCATGGAGAAACCAATAGCTGGTCCCATGGGACACCCCGTACCTTCTTGGTCTTGAGGGCCTGGTCAGCCTGCTGGAATTTGTACCAGATGGACTTCAGGATGGAAGCGAAGGGAGTAACACCAATGCCTGCTCCCACCAGCATAGCCACCTCGTACTGGAACACGTCTTCACTGGCTGTGCCAAAGGGGCCATCCACTTCAATCCTGGATGAGAGAGTGCCTGGGTAAGAGGAACAGCCTCCCTATATCCCCAGGATTGTCCGTTTGGGCTCTCTCCAGCCTACCTGGGCATCTCTGGCTTCTGCTGCTGGAAAGCATCAATGAGACGCTCTGTCCAGTCTCCAGCTGCCCGGATGTGGATGGAGAAGAAGTCCTCCTCGGGCGCTGAGGTGAGGGTGAAGGGGTGCCACTCCAGCAGGGAAATAGCAGGGCAGTTGACGAAGATGTACTGCCCCACCTCCATGTGGAAGCCCTTCTTCTGCATCTGCAGCTCCAGCACTCGGGCAGGGTGCATGACCACCTGTGGGGCAGGGACAGGGCTCAGCACCTGGCTCCTGCCCCTGGGCAAGGGGCTTTGGCAGCAGCCCCTGCCCACCTCCCCATGGCTGTTGGTGGCTGCAGCACCAGCGACTGCGAGGGAAAGACCTCGCAGTAGGCATAGGCTCCTGCACCACCCACCTTTTTGACAACCACCTTCTGCCACGCACGCCAGACCCGGAGGATCCGCTCAAAGATGTAGAGGAGGACAGGGGCCAGAACCCACTTCCAGGACTGCAGGGATGGAGGAGAGCAAAGAGTTAAGGAGGGCCAAGGCAGGAGCATCCCAAGGGCAAGGGAAGGGCTTCCACGCCCCTGCTGCTCTACCTCGGCAGGGATGCTCCCGAACTCGGGGTCTTTGCAGCAGTCGTAGCTGCAGTTCTCAGCTCTGTCGGTGAGGTTGAGAGCACAGCGATAGGGGTGCACCTCCTCCAGGCTCTGCTCCGTCTGCCCGCGCACCAGCCCGCTGCCAGGAGGGAGGTGTGAGCCCAGGAGCCAGCTCCTGCCAGCCGGGAATGGGGAGCCCACAGCCCCGGGAATGGGGAGCCCACAGCCCCGGGAATGGGGAGCCACAGCCCCACTGGAGCCTCCCGCAGGGCACCAGGGCTACCCCACCGGGGTGTGTGGCCTCTGCCCCTCGCTGTCCTGCCTTTGGGGGTGCTGAGGAGCCTTACGCGATGCCGTGGATGAAGAGGCCAGCGAAGTAGATGATGAAGAGGTGGTGTGTGTACCAGAAGACCTCGAAGTAGTTCCTGCGGATGAACTCGGTGGAGGAGGTGACCATGAGGATGAGTGCCAGCGTGATGATGACCCCCGTCAGCCCCGGGATGGTGGTGAAGGCCACATACTCAACGGTCTGCAGGGATGGTAGGATGGGTCAGGGAGGCAGGGGATGGGTGGTGCTAGGGGGCTGTCTGCTGGGGCTGGCACTTACTGTCTGGTTGGAGTGGATGGGGTTCAGCCACTTGCTGCCCTGCAGGTGCATTTTGGAGAGGATGGCGGGAAGGCTGCGGTCGGTGGCTTGCTGGCTCTGGTTGTAGCGCTCCAGGTTGAAGAGATGAGCGATGGTGTGCACAGCTGGACAGGGGACAGGCAGTCACCCACCTGCCCACCTCCAGGCCCCCACCGTGCCCCAGCCCAGTGCGGGCACTACCTGTGAACAGGACCAGCGCGTAGGCCACCAGCTTGTGGAAGGTGAGGTTGTGGTCCAGCTGCTTCCGCAGCGTCCGCCTGCAGCACTGCGGGGAGAAGTGGCAGTGTCACCGTGGGGATGGGGACAGGGATGGCTGTGCTGGCCATGCCACCGTGGGGCACTCACCGAGCAGGTCCCACGGAGGAAGGAGAGGAGGTTGCGGCAGACGGGCAGCAGGATCAGCATGCTGTTGAAGTTGAGGCACTTGGCTGATGCTCGTGCCCACGCTAAGGCAGACTGGGGAGAGGGGAGGGGGTCAGAGCTGCTGTCGGTGCTGCAGGCAGGGTATTTTTTTCTGCAGCCTTGCTGCCCCCCATGGCTCTGCCCAGCATGGTGCTGTGCTGGGACTGGGACGTGATGGGGCCAAAGGATGCTGAGTTGGGGCTGAGTGATGCTGAACTGTAGAAGGGGAGGGAGTGATGCTGAACTGGGGTGGGGTGATGCTGGGCTGGGACAGGACAAGGACCGAGATTGGGACTGGCAGCATGGAGGCACACCAGGCTGGGGATGGAGCACTGGCAAGATGGAAGGGGACAGGACAAGGAAAGGACAGGGGGTGCTGCAGCCCCCACCCCACTGCAGGAGGGCTCTGAGGGACACGTGTGCCTGGGCAGACACCTTACCCCGAGGATGGCCCTGGTGTAGAAGTATCGCTCATCCCAGTCGAAGAGCAGAAAATAGTAGGTGAAGAGGAAGATGTTGATGCCCAGCCAGGCTGCCTATGGGAGAAAGCAGCAGCCTCATGAGGGACCCTAGCCCAGGACCCCCCTCATCCGCCGCACTCAGGTGTGGGTGCAGCCAGAGGGCACCAGCACAGCACATCCCCTCCTGCTTCCTTATCATCTGCAGCAGCACGAACGGGGCTGAGACACACGGGCAAAGGTGGGGAGGGGTGTGTGAGTCTTGCAAAATAACTGTCTTGTCACCCACGTCTCTGTGCATCATCCATGCATGAGGAAGGAGGAAAGGCAGGTGCAGGCAATGCCTGCCTGGTGGGAGGACAGATCCGGAAGGTGGTCAGGGCTGCCTGGGGAAGGCTCAGGAGGAGGGAGCTGGCTGACCCAGCCCCACGTGCCCTTGTCCCCTGCCCAACCCTGCTGCCCCCCTCACTGGCCCCTCTCACAGCCATCAAGTTTTTGCCAAGCTCCCCAAAACACCCCACCTCACATATTTGTTTCTGGGGGATTTTGTTTGCTTTTTTTTTTTTAAAGTAATTTAAAAATGAAAGTAACCCATTTTAAAAAAAAAACAACAAGAACCCAAAACATTTTCCCGTGCATTTGCAGCTCCTGACACAGAGCAAAGCAGCTGGGCAAGCCCTGTTACACCAGTGATGCCACAGCGTGGCACTGGCAGATGATCCCTATGGGGCAAGTTCCTCACCCCTGTGTGGGGGCTCCTGCTTTCATGTGGGGACAACAGGGACCTGGAAGGCTCTCAACCAAAGCAGCTGGGCAATGTGGCAGTATTTTAAAGTTTTGTAGCAGGACCCCCTTGTTCTCTGGAATTTCCTGAAATTTTCTGAACCCCATCCCTTCCCTGGCTGCCAGGGCTTTGCAGGTTGGCTGAGCAGAGGGATGCTTGTCCCTCTGGACAGGACAGCCCGTCAGCCCCCACTTCCCACATGAGCCACCCAGGGCTGTGCCCAGACTTTGCCCCCCAGTAACCCTCCACATCGTCCCAGCCCCTCCTGACAGGTGATCCCCCCAGTCTCCCACACTCACCAGGACGGCAGCTGAGAACCAGTGGTTGACCAGCCAGTTGCCCATGGTGCAATGTCCTGCTGCCTGCTGCTGCCTCCTGCTGCTGCTGCTGCTGCTGCCTGCTCACCGTTTTATGCAGGAGGCAGGCACCCAGCCGCGGGAATGGCACCCTGGGGACTTTCCCCTGAGAAACCTTTGAGGAAATGCCGGGAGGTTTCAAAGGCCACCTTCTGGGAAAACAGGGGTGGCCCATCCTCCAGCCCCGAAACCAGCCCCCAGCACTGGCTGACCCCCATGGGAGGGGGTCCCCTGTGGCCCCACAGCTGGGTGCTGCAGTGCCTCGGGCTGCTCCTCTGTTTTTGGTGTTTTTTTCAATATTTGGGGACAAAAATGTGTTGTTTTTTTTAAGGTAGGAATTTTATTTCCTGGTGGAAGACATGGAGATGTGCCATTCCCCAGCCTCCCTCCCCAGCCTTCACTGCCCCTGTTGTATAAGAAAACCACCAGAGGAGAAGCATCCTGGGGGCACAGCATGGCACTGGTTCCAATATCCATCCTGGGGATCTTACTCTCTACAACCACCTTAAAGGAGGTTGGGGATCGGGCTGTTCAGTGAAGTAACAAGTGATAAGACAAGAGGAAATGGCCTCAATTTCACAAGGGGAGATTTAGATTGGATGTTAAGAAGAATTTCTTCACTGAAAGTGTTATCAGGCACTGGAACAGGCTGCCCAGGGTGGTGGTGGAGTCATCATCCCTGGAGGTATTTAAGAGTTGAATAGACATAGAAGTTAGGGACATGGTTAAGAACTTGTCAGTGTTAGGTTGATGGTTGGACTGTGGTCTTTAAGGTCTTTTCCAACCAAGACAAGTCTGTGATTCACTCCAGGGTGGCTGAATTAAGATTGAGTGCCAGCGGTGCTGCACATCTGTGGGCACCCCAGGGCTGCTGAGCACCCCCAGCCTGGCACCCAGCACCCTCCAAACTGAGCTGACCTCACAAATGGGTGCTGGGGGGAGGATTACAATTCTGGTTCGGGGTCAGGATGCCTGGATCCCAGCAACATCCGTGCCACCATGCCAGCTGCCCTTCCTCTCCTGCCTGTCCTCTGCTGCAGGGTCCTGAGCTCCAGGATGCCTGGTGCTCCTGCTGGGAACAGCAGCCAGGGCTGGGGCTTGGAGCCTGGAGGAACAGGTTGGGCAGGATTGCTCCTTGCTGGTTTGCTGAGTTGCTCCTGGCCTGCAGCCATGGCCCTGAAGCACAGCATGAGGCAGGTCCCTGTCCCACCAAGCTCCTTCATCTCACCAGCTCTGTGGTGGGGCCTCCTCCGTCCCCACTTCCCACTGGCCGGTGCCCAGGAGTGCAAGGGCTACGTGTGCAGTGGGTGTGCAGTGGGTGTGCACCCCATGCCAGCCCTGGCGGGACAGTCCCACCCTCCCCATGAGTCACCAGCCACCTGCCATCACCCAGACGTGCAGCCACAGCCAAGTTTCTTTACTGCTTAAAACAGTCCTGCTGGGCCTTGTGGCCCCAGAGTCACTGTACGTACCACAGCAGGGGTGTGGGGACACCCCAGGGGCTGTGCCCTGCCACGGCAGGCAGTTTGGGCACCCCCTAAGTCCTCTGTGTCCATGTGCATGGTCCCTGGCAGGCAGGCAAGCTCCTGTCCCCTGCCACTGTGGGGACACCACTGGACCTGCTGCCACCACCGAGCCAGGCAGTGCCTGCCTCTGGCACGGCTTGTGCCACGAGCCCTCTCCAGCTCTGGCACAGCCCAGCACTGTCCATCCCTGTGTCCGTAGCCGGATGCAGAAGCCAGGTGCTGGCTGTCCCTCAGACGATGCTGTGCCTCACGCCCGGCTCGTGGGGTGCCTGGAGCTGCAGAGGGGTCCCCGGCAGGTGCCGGCGGCAGCAGACGCAGTGCAGGATGTCGGCGATGTTGTGGTGGAAGAGCTGGCAGCAGGGCTGCAGGTACTGGAAGAAGAGGAGCATAAAGTAGATGCCCAGGCAGTAGCCAAGGAGCAGCTGCACCACCAGCAGTGGAGTGCAGATGTGCTCATAGAAATCCGTCTTAAAGAAGTACCACAGGACGATGAGGACGATGTTCTCCGCCAGCCGGACCACATAGTACACAGCCAGGAGACCCCAGTTCTGTGACTTCTCGATGAGATCCCGGTCAGTCAGATTGAGCTGCACGGCCGACCAGCAGAACATGTTGATGCTGGCAAAGAGGAGGGTGAAGGCACAGAGCACCACCACTGTGCCCACCCGGCTGAAGTTCTTCTCGATGTTGTCAGGCAGGCGGGTGCCGCTCCGCCAGAACTGCACCCAGGGCAAGAAGAAGACCACCAGTAGGTTGGTCAGAGCGACGAGGATGATCCAGTGCTTGAAGACAGAGCTGAAGAGCACAAGGACGGCCACACGGGTGGAGATCTCCAGGCTGCGCCACAGCACCATGCAGAGGAAGGCCAGCGGCCGCAGCTGGACCTTGTAGTCATCGTACTTGACCTGGATGGCCAGGATGTTGCAGACAAGTGCCCCGTAGGTCACCGACATCAGGGAGATGGCCATGAGAATGGCTGCAGAAGGAAAGGAGAGGGGAGTCAGGCAGTGCTGGGGACCAGACTGTGTGCCCCAGCTCTGCTGCCCTGGGTGCAAAGCTCTGGGTGCCAGTCCTCAGTGTGACCCGCAGGGTGCCGAGCACCGGCGCTCGCTGCAGGAGGCTCAGTGTGAGCCCTGCTGGGACAGCTCATGGCTGGTGGTGACAAACCCCTTGAGGGGGTGGCTGTGGGAGGAGCTGCAGGCAGCAGGAGGTTCTGCTGCCAGATTTCTCCCTACACCAATAAACACAAAGCTTTTGCCAAACTGGGGCCTTTCCTGTGTTTGAAGCAGGCACAAACTCCCCTGCCCTGTGCAAGAAATGCTGCTCATGGGGGAGTGGGTCATGGTCTGTGCTGAGAGCATCCTTCTGCCCTCACCTGAACTGAGAACTGGACCCTGTAGCCTACCATTCACCCTGGGAACATCTCAAGAACATGCTTGTCTGGGGACTGCAAAGCCAAGGTCATTCCTATGGAATACCAGCAGCTGCTCACATTCAGCACAGCCAGGAAAACCATAATGGACAAGAAGGGAAGTGTGTGGCTGGTCCCAGCCCCACTGTGCTGGTGGAGGCTGCAAGATGTGGAGCTGAGACACCTGAGCTGTGAGGGAATTGTCCAAAATGTGCCAACAAGGATTCACTTCCTACTTCTGCTGCTTAAGGAGTGCTGGGGCTCCTCCTCTTGTCTCCACCCCTCCTACTGCCCAGAACGCCCTCACAGGTGGCTGTGGCCAAGGAAGGGGTTTGTATGGAGCATTCCCTTGTTCCCCTTTCCATGTGCCTGCTGTGGGCATTCAGGGCAAGGCCTGAGCTCCTGGCACAGCTGGGAGCAGGTCAGGGAGGGCAGCTCCTTCACCGGGTGCTACAATCAGAAAGGTGCAAGAGCCTCCTGCTCACCTGGCTCGTTGGCCAGTGGGATTTAAAAGCTTGCTCCCACACATCTACCCCCTGAGCTCACAAACACTGCGGGACCATGCAAGGGAACCTGAGAGTGCTGGGCTGGGAGCTCCAGCCATTGGGAAAGACTCAGAAATTCTTCCAACAGAGGGACCATGGGGAAGCCAGAGCTCGTAACTGGCCTGAAAAATCCAGTAACTGATGGACACTGGAGCAGCCTGGAGCAAGGGTATAGTGTCTTTATGGGGCAGGCACTGGGTGGATGGCACAGCTCTGTAGGGCAGACATCTGCAAGCACTGGGGCCGGGAGCACAGCCTGGTGCCTCGGTCACAGCCAGCTCTTCCCAGCCTCTCTCCAAGCTGGAAAGCAGAGCACTGGGTGTGGGAAAAGCAAATGAGGGGATGGATGAGTGCCTATCCTTTGCAGGTTGTGCTCCATGATTAGGGAAGCCTGGTGGGAGCTGAGCCTCCAGCTAGTCCCTGGAGTGCTGGCTCGTTGGCCAGTGGGATTTAAAAGCTTGCTCCCACACATCTACCCCCTGAGCTCACAAACACTGCGGGACCATGCAAGGGAACCTGAGAGTGCTGGGCTGGGAGCTCCAGCCATTGGGAAAGACTCAGAAATTCTTCCAACAGAGGGACCATGGGGAAGCCAGAGCTCGTAACTGGCCTGAAAAATCCAGTAACTGATGGACACTGGAGCAGCCTGGAGCAAGGGTATAGTGTCTTTATGGGGCAGGCACTGGGTGGATGGCACAGCTCTGTAGGGCAGACATCTGCAAGCACTGGGGCCGGGAGCACAGCCTGGTGCCTCGGTCACAGCCAGCTCTTCCCAGCCTCTCTCCAAGCTGGAAAGCAGAGCACTGGGTGTGGGAAAAGCAAATGAGGGGATGGATGAGTGCCTATCCTTTGCAGGTTGTGCTCCATGATTAGGGAAGCCTGGTGGGAGCTGAGCCTCCAGCTAGTCCCTGGAGTGGTTTGGATGCCACATCAGCACACGCAGCTAAGGAGCTGCTGCTATGGCCTGGTGGGATCCCAGCAGCACAGCCCCGGAGAGCCCCCACATCCGGCACTCTTACCTCGGGCCGTGGGGATGTACTTCTCCAGGACACTGATGTAGAGCTGGAGGGTGAGCTGCGGGGTGGAGCCCAGGAAGGCCTGGATGACCGCCATGCGCTTGAAGGCGTTGCGGTGCGTGGCCAGCCGGCGCTCCGAGTGGCCCACCTCCTGCTCCATCTCCACCTCGTAGCCCTTCCGCAGGTGCCGCTTGCGGGTGATGGTGACATAGGGCTCCTCCTCCCTCCCCGACCAGCAGCAAACCACCAGGGCCTCCATGCACCTGTGGGGACGTGGCAGCTGTCACGCCACCAGCCTCTCTGCTGTCCCCTGGCTCAGCTCCCAGCACCTCCAGCCCCCCTTGCACAGTGCCAGCTGGACCCTGTGCCTGCTGGGCACAGCCCAACTGGTCTGGGCAACTGTACAGCAGAGCTGCGGGCAGTCCCCTGACCTGGGGAGTCAGGATGAGGGCAGGGGGACACCAGGACTGCAGGGATGCCTGGTGGCTGGTCCTCTGCTCCAGCACTCAGGGTGAAGTGTGTGGGGCAGAGGGACAGCAACTGTCTCAGCAAGGGGTTCAACACCTGCTGCAAGAGGTGCAGCATCCAGGGTACAGAGCCTGTAGCTCTGCTGTGAGCTATAGCTACAGCAAGGGGTTAATCTCCCTTGGGCTCTGTTTTCCCCATTGGCACAAAATTTATCTCTTCCTCTAAGCAGAGGCAAGAGAAACTTTCTGGTACTGTCTTTGATCTGACCCCTTGAGCAGAAGAAGACTTCTGCGCTTCCTTCTTGGTGGGGAGGGCAGGAAGGGGAGCGCAGGGTGAAGCCGCGTGTGACACGGGTAGATAAGGCCGCGCTTCCGCAGCCCCTTCCCTGCAGGGAGCCTCACGGGCAGGCAGGGGAGGTGGGTTTCTCCCACGCTGCTCCCTGCTTCCAGGCCAGCAGGACCCCCAGCCCCTCAGCATGCAGCCAGGAGGTGGGTGTGCATGGGCCAGGGGTGATCAGCAGAGGACCCATCCAACAGGCTTGGCTCCTGCTGGGGGACAAGCTGGCTCTGGGATCAACAGGATGTAATTATTGATGAGCACTCAATTAGGGCAGCAGAAGATGCTCTGTTTCAGACCCAAATGGAATGAGGGGTTTTTTGGATAAATTCTCTTGCCAGACCTGCATTTATGGCTCACGGGAAACTCTAATGGGAAAACAGTTTCATCCAAAAGGCTCAGCTTTGAGGGCAGTCCCAGCTGTCTCCTGATGCCTTGCCAGAACTTCTCAACAGCCCAGGCTCCATCTCCAGCACGAGGAGGCGGATGAAGCAGCCCCCTCCCAGCAGCTCTGGCTGGCAGGTGCAGGCAGCCAAGCACCATCCGAACTGCCTCAGACCGCTGCGGTGGGTGCGGGCCACATCGTCACACGCAGCTAAGGAGCTGCTGCTGTGGCCTGGTGGGATCCCAGCAGCACAGCCCCGGAGAGCCCCCACGTCCGGCACTCTTACCTCGGGCCGTGGGGATGTACTTCTCCAGGACACTGATGTAGAGCTGGAGGGTGAGCTGCGGGGTGGAGCCCAGGAAGGCCTGGATGACCGCCATGCGCTTGAAGGCGTTGCGGTGCGTGGCCAGCCGGCGCTCCGAGTGGCCCACCTCCTGCTCCATCTCCACCTCGTAGCCCTTCCGCAGGTGCCGCTTGCGGGTGATGGTGACATAGGGCTCCTCCTCCCTCCCCGACCAGCAGCAAACCACCAGGGCCTCCATGCACCTGTGGGGACGTGGCAGCTGTCACGCCACCAGCCTCTCTGCTGTCCCCTGGCTCAGCTCCCAGCACCTCCAGCCCCCCTTGCACGGTGCCAGCTGGACCCTGTGCCTGCTGGGCACAGCCCAACTGGTCCGGGCAACTGTACAGCAGAGCTGCGGGCAGTCCCCTGTCCTGGGGAGTCAGGATGAGGGCAGGGGGACACCAGGACTGCAGGGATGCCTGGTGGCTGGTTCTCTGCTCCAGCACTCAGGGTGAAGTGTGTGGGGCAGGGGGACAGCAACTGTCTCAGCAAGGGGTTCAACACCTGCTGCAAGAGGTGCAGCATCCAGGGTACAGAGCCTGTAGCTCTGCTGTGAGCTATAGCTACAGCAAGGGGTTAATCTCCCTTGGGCTCTGTTTTCCCCATTGGCACAAAATTTATCTCTTCCTCTAAGCAGAGGCAAGAGAAACTTTCTGGTACTGTCTTTGATCTGACCCCTTGAGCAGAAGAAGACTTCTGCGCTTCCTTCTTGGTGGGGAGGGCAGGAAGGGGAGCGCAGGGTGAAGCCGCGTGTGACACGGGTAGATAAGGCCGCGCTTCCGCAGCCCCTTCCCTGCAGGGAGCCTCACGGGCAGGCAGGGGAGGTGGGTTTCTCCCACGCTGCTCCCTGCTTCCAGGCCAGCAGGACCCCCAGCCCCTCAGCATGCAGCCAGGAGGTGGGTGTGCATGGGCCAGGGGTGATCAGCAGAGGACCCATCCAACAGGCTTGGCTCCTGCTGGGGGACAAGCTGGCTCTGGGATCAACAGGATGTAATTATTGATGAGCACTCAATTAGGGCAGCAGAAGATGCTCTGTTTCAGACCCAAATGGAATGAGGGGTTTTTTGGATAAATTCTCTTGCCAGACCTGCATTTATGGCTCACGGGAAACTCTAATGGGAAAACAGTTTCATCCAAAAGGCTCAGCTTTGAGGGCAGTCCCAGCTGTCTCCTGATGCCTTGCCAGAACTTCTCAACAGCCCAGGCTCCATCTCCAGCACGAGGAGGCGGATGAAGCAGCCCCCTCCCAGCAGCTCTGGCTGGCAGGTGCAGGCAGCCAAGCACCATCCGAACTGCCTCAGACCGCTGCGGTGGGTGCGGTGAGAGCTGTGACAGCACCACGGGCCAAGGTGGGCTGAGGTAGACCCACAGCCCTTCCCAGGGCTGGCTGAGGAAGCGAGGCTGCCCGGCCACCCTGGAGGATGAACTGTGGTGAGGAGGATGTTGCTGGCACCCTGCTTGTTTCCGGTGATGGAGGAAGCGCGGCGCAGGCCGTGGTGCTGGTGCAGCTCCGTGGGCACGGCGTGCCCTGCAGCCTGGCTGCCAGCTGCCCTCAGGAAGGAGCCCTGCAGAGATGGTGGCTCCCCCGTGCTGCCCACTGCACACCCGCGGCACTCCAGCTGAGCCCGGGGTGACAACAGCCCAGGGAGGCACTGCAGCATTCCCAAGGAGTGAGAGATCAGCTTGCAACATCCACCTCCTCACCTTCCTCTCCCCACAGGGTCTGGTGGCCCCCCAGTTCCCAGGCTGGCCCTGCTCCTGCATGCAGATCCTCTCCTCTGTGTCCCTAAAATTCCACATGTCCCAGACCGAGAACCTTTTCCAGGGGGCAGATCCCCAGCTCCTATTCACCCTCAAGCACCTCAGTTGAGATTTGCATCTGTACTCCCCTCCCAGCTTAAGCCAGACGATGGCAAAACCCAAAGGCAGAGGGAACACTGGCTCCAGAAAGCCACCGTGGGAAGAACCTTTGGGGCAGCTGAGATTCAACAGGCTGGGAGGGCTGAGTCCTGCCCAGAGTGGGGGTCTGGCAAGCAGAGAGGAGGCAGCAGCAACCCCTGGCTGGCTTGGCAGACTTGTGGCACCACTGGGGAGGGCTGGCCAGGGGCAGCGGTGTCCCCAGGGAGGAGGGGGACAGGGAGCAAGCAGCTCTGGGCACGCTGGGGTTTGCTGCACAGGCAGATTTCTGCTGGCAGCCAGTGCCCAGAGTGCCCTGCCCTGCCCTGCCCCGACCACGGTCCCTGCCC
>NW_009953098.1:10311340-10316062 GCF_000747805.2 Chaetura pelagica | reverse complement strand
TCCCTCAGCCCAGCCCAGCCTCCCTCAGCCCAGCCGCGCCGTAACCCTGAGCGAGCCGCACTGGCCGCGCTCCGGACTCGCCCCGACGGGCACAGGGGGCAGGACTCCCCCTCGGGCCTGACCTTTCATCCCGGGGTCCCCTGGACAGGCATCTCCGCCGTGCTCACCACTCCTCATGCCCCGGGACCCCCTGCTGCTGTGCCCGGGTCCCCACCAGGCGTGGAGGAGCCCACCCGAGGTGCAGCAGTATGGGGTTCCCCTGCAGAGGAGATGTGGCAGGCAGCTCCAGGGACAACGGGGTCCCACCATGGGGCAGGAGAGGATGCCAGCCTGGGTTCCAGCCCGGCCCGCAGGCAGACCTGTGGCTTTTACCAGCTGTCTGCCAGAGCACTGCCTGCAGCCACCACCACCCCATCACCCTGCGCTCCAGCCCCAGTGAAGGGTGTGTGGGGTTGGGTCAGGGCACCTACTGGCCCGTGGCCCTGCACTTTGTGGGGCAGTATGTGGGAGGACAGGTGTTGCCAAGGCAAGGAGCATTTTGTTTTCTCACAAGCTGAGCTGTGGCAGGGGTAGCCCTTCGGCTGCAGCAGGCAGCTGGTGTGTGTGTGAGGGGCTGGCCTCAAGAATTGGTTAGGATGTTAGGGGGGAGATGTGACTCCTGCATCCTGGCTGCTCTTGCATCGGGGTAGGAGGTAGTGAAGACCACCTGGGCCTACAGCTGAGCAACAGGGCACTTTTCCCATCTCCTTCAAAGTGATGGGATATATGGACTCAATGAAGGAGCCAAATGTTCTGTCGCTGAGCCTGCTGCTCCCATGTCCCCTCCTATCTGTCCCACTTGCAGTCCAGGGGGAAGTCTTAGGTAACTTTTAAAAGGCAGTTGGTGCTCTTCCCTTGGCAGGCAGGACAGCTCACCAGGACGTGCCCATGCTAACAGCAGAGATGCTTTGTCCATCACTCACCCAGCCCTGTGCAAGCCAAAAGCATGACACCTCCCAGACCCCATGCACAAGAGTTTCCCTCATTTTGCTGGGCTGGAAGCTTTACCAGGGCTATCAGGCTTCTCAGTGGCAGAGCTGGGAATAAAACCTCCTGAGACCCTTGGAGGCCTTGTCTTCCCTGATGGCAGCTCCCACACAGAAGCAGCCCTGGTCTCTGCAGCTGTTCAGTGCTTTTCCTTCCAACTATGAACAGCTGCTTTGGGAAACCACACACTCTATGAGCTCATAGGGACTGGCCTAACTAGCAGGGACGAAAGACCTATGTGTGACCACTCAGCTCTGGTATGTTACATATTTTCAAGCTGTTTTTAGAAAACAGGCTCTCCAAAAAAAGAACTAGTGGGGCAAAGGGTGAAGGGAAAGGCTTTTGAACGAAGGAGCTTGCCCTCCAGCTGGATGGCTCCTGCAGACACCCAGGCTGGGAGTTGGGCATGGGCAACAGCTCTGCCAGCCCCAACACAGCCCAACTAGGTGCTCAGCCAGGGATGGGGCATGGTGTGGAGCTGCCAACTGCACCCACACTTCTGTACTGGCAGCAAGAGCAGCCTGAAATTTATACCATTGACGCAACTTGCATTTATCCCAATTAAAAGCATCCCCCAGGGGCCTGGCAGGTCACCAAGCCCTTGGCTGAGCAATGCCTGGGCTCCAACTCATCATATTTTTAATTTCCCTCCTTTATGATGAAATACTTAAGAGCAATTGTTCAAGCAGTCAAGAATTCCAGTCCTGCCTCTAGGAGCCCCGACAAGTGTCAGGGGAACGCAGGGATGAAGCCTCACAGCACTTTCCACACCACTTATTATCCCATTCTCCAACCCAGGCACGGAGAGGGAGTGAGCTGTTTTCTGCTTCACACTGTGAGTCACTCCTCAACGCTAACCCTGCCTGCCCGCAGCTCGGTGCTGTGAAACAGCAGCCCATAAAAGCGATGAGTGTCACAGGTACCGCCGGCCAGCGATGCTGCCCCCGTCACTCCCTGCGCTCTGCCTGCTGTCACCACCCCCGACCCAGGGCTGTGGGAGGGACTGCCCGGCTGCTAGAGACTTCCCACCCAGGTGTTCCCAGGTGCAGTGGCTGGATCCTGGGCCGGCAGAGTGGGCAGCTGCTGGCCAGCCCTCACTCTGAGCCCTCCCTCCCCTCCTGGGGGGGTGAAGTGACCTCCAGCACAATATGAACCTGCAATGGAAGTGCCCATCAGGGTAAAAACCCAAGGCCAAACAGAGGGCTACTGTGCTGGCATCTCAAGGACCACTAGAAAAGTGAGGGTATTTAGATGGGTTGCAGGTCACTTCTGTCAGAGAAAGGCAGAGGGAAGGAGAAAACACTTTTCCCTGCCCAAGGGTGGCACCGTGCCCCCTGAGCCCCTGTCCCATGCCTTGCAGCAGGCAGCAGCATTCAGGATTCTCCCCCTCCCCAGGGATGCCTGAGGCACCAGCCCAGACCCAGCCACCACATGTGAATGTCAGTTCTCCTCTTCCCACAAACGCCTGCCCTGTGCTGGACACCATTCCAGCTCCATTATTTTCCTAATCCCAGTTTTCATTATTTTCTTAATCCCAGTGTTCACACAATGTGCTTTGGACCCAGGATGTCTGCCCACCATGTGAAACGTGGGATTTGCTGTGCAGTTTCCCAGCCCCTTGCGCGCCTGCCGACGTGCGAGGGCACTGGTGGGGGCCGTACGTGCGGTGGGAGCAGCTCCCTCAGCAGCTCTCACTCTGAAAATAGCCATGTCTGCTCTACACATTCCTGCCTGGCAGCTCAGCTCCTGTAAAAGGAGAAGAGAAAAGCTGTTTGGAAGCGGCAGGGAGCTCCTTGCCAGAGCCCTTAAAGAGCCCAGGTAGGGGAGAGCTGCCGGCCTGCTCCCATCAGCTTTCCTGCTTCCTCCCTGGGCTCGGCCACTGCACTAGGACCTGGAGCAGGGATCACTCCCTGAGCGCTTGCTGGGACATGCCAAGCACACACTGCAGCCTTCCCAAATATAGCTATGCACACAAAGGTGGAGGCAGCTGCTTCAGGGACTGCTGTGCTCCACCTCCCCTCCGACTTTGTGCTGAGGATTAAATCTTCAGCTGCTGCCTCACGGAGCAATGGTGGGGATGTGTTGGTCCCCTCCAGACCCCATGTGCTGGATGAAATAGAAATCATGAAGAGCTCCCCAGCTCAGCACACAATTGTGTCCCCTCAGCACAGTCATGCTCCCCTGACCAGCAGGGCTGGCAACTGGGGGCTTCCCAGGGATTTGTGAGCCAGGAATGTTTTACTTAGTTTAGAAATAGCTTTGCAAATGACTGGCTTTCACAGCCTAAACTGTTTGGATTTTGCATTGCTTTCCCAATAACTCAGTGGTTTTTTTTTCCTGCCCCAGCAGTCTGTGGAATAGTTTCTGGTTGGGGAAATATTTTGTCCATCTCCTTCGTCATGCAGCTGCTTTTGCTGTTGTCTTTCCTCATTCAGCTTTGCTCCCTTATCCTGCTGGGAGAAGAAACCCTGCCTGTCCTGAGGACCTCATCCCTCCGAGCCTGGCTGCAGGCTGGGGGCTGTGCTGAGCCTGCTGCTGGGCTTGGGGCTGCCAGAGCTGGGCTGCTCCCGCTGCTTGGGCTGTACCACTGCTGCCTCACAGCCTAAATTCTCTAATGAGGAAACAGAGCTACCTTTTTTGGGTGCATTTGCAGGTCTCCACAATAACTACCCATTTTGGAGTCACGCCTCTTTGGCTACAGTCCCAGTTCTGACAGCGGGTCATGCTGTAACACTAAACCAGGCAGGAAGGGTTAAAATTACTTTTAATTAACTGATTCCCTACGGTCCCACGTGCTGTAAGAGTATACAGCCCTGGCAGCATGCTAACCCTGTGTGCCCGGGCACCTTGGCAGGCAGGAGGGGTGGTTTACACTCTCCTTACCCACAGGCTTAGGTGCAGAAAAGCAGCAGGAGCACTGTAAGGCTCTTAGCAAACTCATGTAGAAGCCTGGGGAAGGCTTGTAGCCATTGCAAGGGCACCACTGAGCTCCAGGCATGGCACAGGAGCAAGCTGGCACTTTCCCCTGTGCGCCAGGGAGCAGAGCAAACCCTGGCAGAGGAGCTTGCACTGAAATCCAAGCCTCTCCCAGGAATTCATGTGTAATCTGACTGGGAAGCACCCAGACAGAAACTGGGTGAAAAGCAACCAGCTACCGGTACCTGCGGTGGAGGAGCAAAGAGCGCTCTAGAAAAACAACCTCCCTTGCCCAAAATAGCTTCCAAAATGGTTGCTGACACGGTGACGGGGAGGGGTGGCCAGTTTGCACCGTGGACTTCCCCCTCTCCCTTGCCCCACTCCCCTGCCAGCACCTCAGTGCCCCAGTTTGTCTCCAACAGGTCTCCTTGGCACGGGCTGTAATTATCTTGCATTTCCAGCCTGACCGCGAGGCTTCATCTGTAATTAGCTCTTGGGATTTAGGGGCTGGTATGATCCGGGGTTATCGTTAGCCACCAGAGCCCTGCTGGGATTTAAAGGGACAATGTAGCTATTTGCATATCTGTCTCCTTCCATGCTAAATAAAAGATGAGTCCCTCCCCAAAGCCTGTGCTTGTCCTCGCCCTGCTGTGGATGCCTTTTTTGGGCAGAGCCAATGCGGTCACAAGCAAAGCAGGACAACTTGCAAATATTTCTGCCAGGACTTTTTTTGGTCCTTGCCATCACCTCAGTTTCTGTGCCACCCCAGCTCAAGGCCCT
>NW_009953098.1:10307334-10311260 GCF_000747805.2 Chaetura pelagica | reverse complement strand
AACCCTGCCACTGCCATTCTCCCCACTCTGGGGGTCCCAGGCGGGGGTTTCAGAGTGCCTGATGCTGGTTCAGACATGTACTCACGGGGTCTAGGGAAGCCAGGTCAGGGCAGCCCGCCAGCCCACGTCCATCTGCACTGCTCCAGGGTCCCTGTGGTTTCGCTTCCTTCCCCTGCCTGCGACGCTCCAGTGGGCAGAAATAGCTGCAAGACACGTGCCACCTTCCTGGAAGTGATGCCAGGGACCAAGCAGTCCCGATGCTTGGGCACAGCCCTCTCTCAAGGGCTCCTGCTGGCACCAGCAGCACTAGAGGGTCCAGCCCAGCAAGGTGCCAGGGCACAGCTCAGTAACAGCTGAGCTGTTATCCACCAAGATAATAAATTCTGCTGTAGAGTTCCTCACCTGGCAACAGTCACCAAGGAAACCCGGACGGCTGCTTCGGTCCCACTGGCACTGCCCAGGGGTCCCTGCAGTGCTGGCAGAGGGGCTGTGGCTCAGCCTGGCAGCACAGGCAAAGGGCCACCCTCCTGCTCTGTAACCCGAGCCCGGGCCCGGCAAAACGCCCATCGGTCTGGGCTTGGCCCTCGTGCTGCCTCTCCGGAGTCCAGTGTGGGTTTCACCACCTTTATGGTGGATTTTGGGGCTTTCCTGGCTATTGAGCCCAGTGTGTGTGTGTGTGCACTGGGAGTGGTGACCTGGAGCTGCCTCAGGCTCCCCGGGATTTCCCAGTCCCTGGCACTGGTGTGGTCAGGGATTTTGGACACACGTGTTAAAAGCAGCAGAGGCCCAAGTGCTCAGAGACTTCTGGAAATCCGTCATTGCTGGAGACAGACCAGCTCTTGCTGCCCCTCAGGGAGACCGTGCCTCTGGCTCCCGGGCTGCCTGCCACATGGCACTTCCCTATTCATAGCACCTGTGGTCATGCCTCTTCCTGCCCCCTGCCTGGCTGTCCCCTGGCAGTGCCACCCCAAGGCACAGAGACAGGATCTGATACTTTCAGTAAGTCTTCTTGGCCCTGGTACGGCTCCTTCTGCCAAAGGCTTCCCAGCCCCACGCTGTCTGCAAACCTGGCATTGCTGCTGGTCCCAGCAGGCTGCCAAAATGGGACCAAGTGGAAAAGGCCATCAGGATGGGGACAGGGCTCTGTCCCTGGGCCAGCCTAAGGCAGCTGAGGGACAGCCACTGCCCCACCATCAGCAGCATGGGGGTGAAGAACCACCCCAAATATTGTTGCGTGTGGCTGTGATATCAGTGTGGAAACTTCCTCCATCAATGATTAACCAGACGTGGCTCCCCTGCCCACAGTGGGGCTCTGGGGCAGCTCCCTGGCCCAGGGGTGGGGTCCGAGCTTCCCAGCAGCGTGTGTGGTTGGAGCAAGGGGCTGTGCCCAGCCTGGCCTTGCACACCTGGGGCCATCCCAGAGCTGTGGGATGCTGGCAGTATCCCAGCATCCTGGGCTCATGGCTGAGGCTCAGATGGTCAAGGTAGTGCTGCTGGCACTAAGTGGTTTAGCACGGGCTGATGTGAGGCAGAGGAACCCTTCTTTGCTCCCCAGTGTGGCTTTTGGAGGGCCTCATGTCTTTATCCCCCTGGGCCCCACTCCTCACACCCAGAGGAGCTGCAGCTCAGACATTCCCATGTGGCTCCCTGTCCACAGAGTGGCAGCGTGCCAGGGAGGGCAGCCCCAGCAGGGGGAAGCAGCAGGAAACCTGAGGAGCAAGAGGAGAGCTTCAGGACCGCTGATGAAGGAGTTGGGACATTTTTGGCTCTGCTCCATGCCCTGCTGCCCCAGGCCCCCCCACCTCCCTGCTCCCAGCCAGGCGCCTGCTCAAGGTGGTTGGTATTTCTGGTTTGCTGCTCAGGGGGTGCCTCAGGGCATGAAATGCCAGCAGTGAGCAGTGATGTCCCCCAGCCCCACACCGAAGGGACCCCCTGGGCAGGGAGCGGCTGCAGAGAGAAGTCCACACAGGGATCAGGCAGCAAGGAGCCAGGAACACCCTAAGAAGAGATACTAACTCAGCTGGAAGCCACATGTGGGCCATCAGGCAATGTTGCCACAAGTGATTTAAGCCAGTGATGGAGGCCTGAGCCTGGCCAGTGCCACAGGTGCAGGCAGATGGGTAACACCATGCCCTGCCATGCCCTGCCATGCCAAGCAGTGTGATGGGCAGCCCTGTGGCACTCTGTCCCAGCAGCCACCGGCCTGGGCCGACCCACCAGGATTAAGGAAGATATGAGGAGTAAGTAATTTAAATCCAGATTAGATTTAAGCAGCTGCTACGCAAAGGGGATGTGAGCAGGGACTGAGAAGCAGGGAAGAGTGGGTCAGAGCCTGACTGGTGCTCCTGCGATGCAAGAAGGGGCTGCTGGGGCAGGGTCCAGCCAGGGGGTCTGCGCCTGTGGGATATTGCCCAGAGGGCTGGATTTTGTTCCCTGGCTTGGCTTGTGTGCACCAGGCTGGAGGCAGCAGTGCTGGGCCATGGGATGGGGCAACCCAGAGTGAGATGCTCCCCGCCATGCGGAGCAGGCATGGACAGGAGGACAAAGCACAGAGACACACCAGGCTGCTTGCCTCTTAAGTGCTGAAGAGAAGCCACTCATCTGCACGGGGCTGCTGAGCATGTTCCACATCTTCTCCAACTGCTGGTCATGGCTGCAGGCCATACAGGAGCCCATCAGGTAGGTCCCCATGCCTGCGCTTTGGGGTTCCCCATGGGGCACAATGTTTACCTGCGTGTTTGTTGGCAAGGGCACCAGTGTGGTAATAGTGTGAGAGTGGTGCTCATTGCAGAAACTATCCTCAAACCATAAAGCAAGGCACATCTGTGTCCTTGCTGCCTCTCCAGCAGGCAGGAGCTGGACAGGGAGGGCAGTGGGGCAGGCAGGGGTGCACTTGTGGGAACACTCCCAGCAGGATTCTGCCAGCACAAACTCAAGAAAGCCAGGGAGGGTAAACTGAAACAAACCTCTGCCATGTCTGTGTGTTTCAGGAGACCTGGGTTAATTCTCTGGGGATGGCCCTGCATCAGCCCAGGCAGGTGCTGCGGGCAGTGAGGAGGTTTATGTTCCTCTCCTGCCAGCAAGGACACGTTGCTGTAATGCTGGAGGTGGAGCCACACTGCCCACGCAGCCTAGTCTGTGTGTTTAAGGAAGAAAAACATGCTGCAAATGACTACTGTGGCTTGCCAACCACAGGGAAAACATTCTGTGCGTGGCTGGCGACCAAACAGGGCTATTCAGCAAGAGGAAAAACCTCCCAAGTCCAGGCAGAAGCTTGTAAAATGTCTTTGTTACCTCTTAGCTACCTGGCTCTGTGTACCCATAGCTTACTGAGAAGGAAGGACACCAAAAGAAATCATTAACTATTTGCATACAAGGAACAAACTTTTTTGCCTGTGCATATAATTGCTTAACTTATATGATGTGAAAAGAAATCCTTACCGTGGGAAGGACGCTGAGGGTGCCACAGTGCAGCTGTCCTGCAGTGCCAAGGATGGCTCCAGATGCCCTGTGCCTGCCCTTGCCCTCTCCTGTGTACCAGACACTGTCCCTGCCTGTGCCTGCAGCTCACACGGAGCCCGTGTCACCGTCCTGCCTGGCTGCTGTGCTCAGGGCTCCTGTCCTGTGAGACCCAGGGCCAGCAGCGCTCACCCCTTCCCAGGGACCTTCCCTCTGATGCTCACCCACTGTTGTCGCTCCCCAGGAAGGTGACCCTCCTTGTCTTGGGGCTGGACAACGCAGGGAAAACCTCCGTCATCGCGGACATGGAGAGAGGTGAGGAGCAGCACCAGCCCCCGGGCTGCCCTTGGCTGCTGGCGGCAGCTTTTGCTCACCTGCTCTCTGCCCTCGCCCCGCACGCAGCGCTGGCCAGCGAGGTGCTGCCCGCAGCCAAGCCGGGCCACACCTGCCTGCGGGCGGGCAGGTTC
>NW_009953098.1:10296999-10305086 GCF_000747805.2 Chaetura pelagica | reverse complement strand
GGGGGCTGCTGGCACAGCAGGCACCAGGACCCTCAGAGATACCCTTTGAGGTGGTTTGGGGAGCCAGCAGTGTGGTGGTGTGCCAGAGCTCTGGTCCCTGCCATCTCAGGTAGCTTTGCTTGCACATCAGCTGAGTGGGTTCATGGGGTCTGACTGGGGGAGAGGAGGGACACATCCCAGCATCTCAGCAGGGTTTGATGCACAGAGGTGATGAAGGACTGCAGATCCACCAGCAGCAGTCCTCCTGGCTGGTTTGGTGACAAATGCATCCTTGCCCATATGTGGTGCCTGAAATGTTGTATTTCTCCATCCAGCACAGGGCATGAAAAAGAGAAAGAAGAAGAAAATCAAGAATAAAATTAAGTCGCAGGAACCTGCCATGGAGCAGCAGCATGAGGAGTTCTCAAGCACCTTTGGTTGGTATTTCCCAGGACAGGTTTTGCTGGAGTGTCGGGGAGTCTGGCCTGCTGGCAGTGGGGTGTGAGCTGTGCAGGAGTCCTTGGCCATGGGGCACCTGGTGTGGTGACACGGGCACAATCAGGGCTGCTGCAGGGCACGGTGGGGGCTGTTGGTGAGGCAGATGCTGCAGCCTCTGCCTTTGTGTGGGATGCAGGGTGGTCACACAAGTGCACTGTGCTGGAGCCCGGGTTGTCCTTGCAGCCCTTGCTCAGCACAGGGTGTCAGGCTGAGCCCTAGAGCTTGGCCCCTGTGTTAGTGCCTGACCACTTCCCTTCCTCCCCAGACCTGTACCGACGGGCAATACTGGCTCTGAAGATGAGGCAGGAGCAGAGGAAGCAGCAGTCTGCCATCGTCCCCTGAGCAGGAAGGCAGGATGTGTGCTCCCAGGGGACTCCAGGCTGCAGTGGCAGTGGGAACCATGTTTGTGCAGGGCTTCTGAGGTGGGTTGCCAGGGCTGGCAGTCCTGGGCAACGGGTCCTGGGGCATGAATAGCATCATTGTCCTCTGCATGGCTTGAAAACCCGGGGTTCACAAGAGTGAGCCAGAAGTCCCTTTGTGAGACTACTCTGACAGCTGGGCTGCAAACCCATCTGAAAAGGGAACAGCCAGGAACAGCCAGCCACTTGCTGAGCCCCTGTTAGTATTCTGAGGAAAATCCAGTCTGAACCCGACCGAGTCTGTGGAAGAGAGGAAGGTTGGAGCAAAGAGCCCAGGGGAAAAGCCTGTCCCTTGAACTGACCTGCAGCCTGGGCAAAGCTGTCTCTGCAGGACAGGGGCTGCCTCAGCCTTTCAGTCAGTCAGTCAGTCCCTGCCTGTTGCCTGGACAAGTCTAATTTCCTGCTAGTGGAGGCAAGGGGCAGTCACGGATGATCTGTGGAAGAGCTTCACACAGCCCAGAGCCACATCCAGCAGGGCTGTCAGGAGCCTCCTGGCATGGTGAAGGAGGGTAATTCCCATGCTGTCTGTGCAGCTGTCTGTGAAGGCTTGCTTAGTTCCATAGCAGCTAGTGGTGGAGGCTGCTGGAGCCTCCTTCCCAGGAGGGGAATGTTCCTCCTGATCCTGCCATCCTCCCAGGAGGGATGGTGGTGACCTGCAGGCAATGCAAAATCCTCCCACATCACCAACAGCCTGGTACCTGCAGCCCTGGGCAGTCCCCGATCTGCGCTCAGAGATAGGGGAACAAGGAGCATCCACATCCCAACAGAACCCATCTGTGACACACTCTGTGTCTGGCAGAGCCATGCTGGGATGTGCTGGAGGGCACTGGCTGCCCGGCTCTGGCTGGATGCCATGCTGGGTGCACGTGCAGGAAAACCAACCGTCAGCCCTGGAAACACTTCACATGAAGTCAAGGGTGCAGCAGTTTTCCCTCTCCAGCTGCAGCTGTGTTGGGATTTGAGCAGTGCTCAGCAGCAGAGCCTGAGTCACCTCTGCTCCCTGGATTATTGATTAACAGGTAATCCCTTCGTGGCTCAGGGCAAGAAAAATCAGTAAAACCCTTCCCTTGGCAGGGCTGAAAAGGGAAAAAAAGAGAAACTCTTACTACTCTGCCTTGTCAGACTGCAGTAAAATTCTGTATAACTCTGCCAGATTCAATTAGCAGTCACTACAGGGGTTAACTGTAAATAAATTGTAAATAACAAGAGTAGCAAATGAATACTGGCTTGTAAATACAGCACGTTCAGTAAACCCTTGTCTCTGTCTCGTGGATATCCCTGTGGTGCTGGGGCTGTGGGCAATGGGGGCAAAGCAGGGGATCCCTGCCTGTGGTGGAGCCCCTTCTCCTGGGTGGGATGGGGCTGTGTGGCCCTGCAGGGGCAGCCCAGGCTGTCAGCCGAGCTCCTTCCACCCGAGTCATGGGCCTGGCTGGTGCTGCAGGACATCTAGATGAAACTTTCCCTGGGAGCCAGCACTAAGACACAGGTTAGGCTGATCTAACACTTTTTCCCCTAATAGAGCAATCTCAAGTAAGTGGTGCAGACAGGCAGTTCAAATGTATTTCAACATCAGACTCCCTTATCCTGGTGTCTCTGTGGCTGTGGAACAGTTAATCCCTCCTACTGCCAGGAAACAACTCTGGTATGCACCAACCAGGAATATAACTTTTGTCTATTTTGAAAGGTGAGCAGCACAATGGCATGTTAAAAATGGTCTGTCTCAAAGCCAGAAACATTTTGGACATGAGGACTTGAGACCTATGTGATCCCAGACAAAACCGAAAGATAGTAATTACTGGCTACTCCATGCCATGGGGTCACAGGTGCTCCTCATTCCCCACCAGCCTCCCTGTAAATCCCATCAGGTGTTGTAGGGCATATTTATAGCCAAGGTGAGGCCAGAGGTTTCCCTGAGACAGAGTCTGTGACTTGGAAGGGTGGAGGTACTTCATATGCAGCTCTTCCCCCTCTGTTCTGGACCAAAGGTAAAAAAATACGTATAAATAAAAATAGAGTAATAAAATCTTGCTCCAGAGCAGTGGTGGCTGGTGGGGAGGTGAGCAGCCTCTGCTCCCTGGCTTTGACATCTATTGGGATAGGACTGGAAGTATCATTAATATGTTGATAGCTAGAGCCAAGTTGTGGAGTTCTTCTTCAGGTTACACTTAGGTGTAAAGCTGCTTACAGTCTGTATATATTTAAATATATATATGAATAAGGTTAGTGGATTATAAACCTTAGAATAGCTGTTTGAGTTGATAAAAGACTGGAGTGGATTTTTTGAGTTTGAGAAGTTGATTGTTACACAGACTTCCTCATGCTTGGAGCTCCTTCCATGTGTCTCAGGTGGGTTGGGTGCCAGTGTGCTCTTGAGGGAGATTCCTACCTCAGTCAGGAAAAGGAAGTGTTGGGAAAGATTTCTGTGCTTTCTGGGTAAGCACGCTAGGGTACAGCTGGTTTCCTTGAGATGATTCAAAATGTTGAGCTGAAAAATGCTGGCTTGTGATACCAAGCAGCTCTTGCCCCCCTCTAGCTCTCAGAGGCTTCATACATTGAATAATGAGCAGCCACACAGGCTTCTTTTGGGTTTTTGATATCAGTTGTAGATCCTTTATTGTATTACATTAAAAGGTAGAGCTGGAGCATCTGTTGTCATGTATTCTACAATTGTTTTTTAGAAAAAACAAAGCTTAATTAGGTGAGAGTAACTCAGTTTCTCTTGATTGTTATGAAAAAGGCTATTAAGACTTTGCAAGGAACGAGACAATAACAAGGAGTGGAAATTAAGAAGCTATGAAAACTTTCCCTTTCTAGGTTAAATGAGCCTTGTTGGAAACATTATTGCTGGTAGGAGGAGAAAGAATGTAATCACATTTATTTAATGGGTGCATTTGTCTCAGGACACAAGGGAATGTGCTGGAATCAGGTATATAGATTTGTCACATCATGTACCAAATATACTTTTTTCCCCTTTTTATAAAAGTTTGTTTTTAAAAAAGGAAATTCTGTTATCTAAAATTGGAGGTCTTTCATAAATTATCACTCTAAGTCACTGCATATTTGAATAGGTTATTTCAGACTATAAGGGGAAGAGCCTCTTGAGAAAGGCTATCAGTGTATTAACTGGAAGGGCTTTTGCTACAGAATATCACTGGATATGGGATCAAGAGCCAATTATTAACAAGAAGTGTTCATTTTAAAGTCTTCTGCAGCAATCAGAGCTCAGGCCTTGTCTGTGAGAGAACTTTCACCTTCTTAAATGGCATTTATATTTCAGTGCAGCTGGGTTTAACAAGGCTCTAGCCCAAATCCTGACCTGCGACATACATCTTCTTGCCACCCAAGCTGTGCTTTGCACTAGCCCTTACCACCCACCTTCTATGGGTACCACAGCTGTAGGAAGAGGTTTGGAGGCTGGTTTTATAGGGTTTTTACTCTGATTTTTTTCTGGCCCAGTGTTCAGAGGTTGCAAGGTACAACTGCTGCTCAGGATGGTAGCTTGCAGTATCTGAACCCTGTGCCCTCCCTGCTCCAGCAAAGAAAGCTGCTGGTGGACTGATAAATTGATCTAAAATGGATCTGGGGTGGAGAAAAGTATTTGCAAATCCCCTTGCTCTACAGACACACCAGTGTGGATAGATGCGGCTGCTGAGTCCACTCAGAACTGCTCAGTGAAGGCTCCAAACCTGCCTCTTCCTTCCTTTTTCCAGGAAGGCTGGGGAAATCCTAGAGCACTCCCTTGGAGACCCTGCACACCTCTGCAGAGTGCCATGGCCACAGCAGCCCTGAGCACCAACCCAGGCTTCCCCAGGCAGAGATGGCCCTGGGGTGTTTCTCGGTGGCAGGCAGCAGGGTGTGCCCTTCCCCAGCCTGTGCAGGACCTGCTCTGGCCTCCAGGCCGGTCATGTCCTTACCAGGGACGAGCCATCAGTCAAGTAGTTGGATTAACAAGATCTACTTCGAGCCATGCAACACTGGAGATGAACCTGTAGCACTCAGGAGGTGAGATGGACCTTGAAGAGCAGTAAAACATCCACGTTGACTTCCTGCTTCACCAGATACTATAAAAAAAAGTCCATAAAGCAACCTGAAGCCACTTGCATGGTCTTGCACAGCCAGCGCTCCTCCTCGAACTGGCCACGCGATGGCAGGAGAAGCAAAGAACATTGCAAAAGTAAGTGCTTAAAAAAATAAGCAGTGTTAGCGGGGAGGCTGGTTCCCCTCCTGCTGTGGTACCCGCCAGAGACCGGGGCTCTAAAGCTTCCACCGCTCTGAACGTGAAAAACAAAGATTACAGGACATGAAAATGCTTTTGTGGAAGGATTTGGTGGAGTGTCCCAAGTTGAGAGCAGAACACAGCAGCTGCTGTGCTTGTGCCCTGGTTGGCTGATGTACTGGTCAACTAGTTTTTGGTGGTAGTTGAAGCAGGGATGGGTCCTGCCTGAGGTGAATTGTGCAAAATTCTCCCTGGGTTGTGTCCCTCGTGGTCCCTTTGCTGTAGGGAGGGCAGAGCTGGGTGCAGGAGAGAGTCCTTGCTGGCTTCGTGCAGGAGGGCCCTTTGGTACTGCCTGTGTCATGTGTGTCATCCACACAGGGGCTGGGTGTTTGTGGCATTAAAAGGTTCACTAAAAACGGATCCCCTTGTAAAAGACCTTGTAAAGCTGACACAGTTGCTAACAAGTCAGTAGCTGAATCATGCAGGCTGTTTCAGGGGGTGAAAAAGAGCAGTCAGGGTTGTTTTGCTTCCTCTCTGTGGGGATGGTTTCTGCTGAGACAGGGGTTTTGCTGCCCCGAGGCCACCGTGTCAGCAGCAAGAGGGGGGTGACAGTTGCCTCGATCTCTCCAGTGAAATCATGGCATTGGCTGTGCAGAGTAAATGGGAAGACAGATGGATTCAAAGCAGCCTGGTCCATGTCAGGCAACCAGGGTTCTGCTCTGGCTGAGTGTGGAGATCAAGCACTTGCCTGTGTCTGCTTCTCAGCTGTGCTGACCTGCTTGGACCCCCTTTCTGGAAGAGGGTCTCTCTCCAACACCTTAGCCACTGTTGGCAATGTGTTAAAGATAACTACCTGTCTAATACTCAAATCCATACCACACACTCTAAGTTGTGCATTTTAGTTCTAACTCCAGCAAACTCTTGAGCCAAAGGCAGCAGCATTTCAAACTGAAGTGGATAGAGGCTGCAAACTGTACAGCATGGCAATCACAGACCAGTGTATCTACATGGATCCTCTCTTCTGCTGGTGAGACCATTTTCTCTTCCCAGTTAACGTGGGTGAAATGAGGAAGTAACTGCAGCTGTAGGAATACATTGTAAAAGAGAAGAATATAGGTGTTTTCTACTGGGCCCCTGAGGCAAGTGCCTGACCCGGAAGGCTGGGGATTCCCTGGGCATTACTGATGTGTCCAACACCCAGCTATGGGAAAAATGCCTGAGAACTGCAACTCCCTCTCTTAGCCAGCACAAACAGGTTAGGAAAACATCAGAAAAATATCAAAAAAGCAGTGCAAAAGCTGCAGTAAAGTGTTGATCTAAGTTTAGTTCTCTGTTGTTTTGTGGGGGAGGAAGTCTAGAGCTAAACTGGTTGGGCATTATATTGAAGTTGTTTAGCAATTTCCATTCATTATTTTAAAATGTATTTAAAACTACCTAGCATTGTTTTCTGGTTTCCTCTGTTGTGGTTAGGCTTTTGTGCAGAAAGGTAAGTAACAGCACAGCTGCATGGAGAACAGTGGAAAGGTTGCACTTGGGATTTGGATGAGCACTGGCTGTCCCCTTGGGAATGCTGCTTTGCTCAGCAGGGATGTGGGACTCTTCACTTGACCCTCCTCCTGCTGCTCTGGGATAACTGGGGTTAAAAAACCCCCAAACTAGTAGGCTTCTGCCTGTCTAACACCTGACTCTTTTGGTGCTGCCCAGGGCAGGTTTCCTGTGTGAGCCTGGAGATACCACACTGTGTAAACCTGCCAGACAGCTGGTGCTTAAGCAGAGCAAATGTGACTGGTTTTAGTTTTAGTAAAGCCTATTCTTGCTTTAAAAATGCCACGTGAAGTATCTCTGTGTTTTCCAGGTCTCTGGAAGTCCACAGCTGTTGCCTGGGTCCAGCCATGGTGCAACAAGGTGAGTTTTGCTCAGTTTTGGGGGAGACACCTGCTTTCAGATAGGAGCAAGCAAAGCTGCTGAGGGGACAGCAGCTCCTGGCCGGGGGGGCTGAGCAGCCCATCTGCTCCTGGAGCTGCTCGGGGCTGCTGGCAGGGGCCAGCACCAGAACTCCTGGCCCTGTGCTGTTACTGAGGATATTGCTCCAGAAACAGCTGGTTTATTACCAGGTAGTAACAATGTCCAAAGTGACAGAAAATGCAGGTTTAGGTTACACCCCATCTCGCTCAGTTTGGTGACTTATGTGTAAACAAACATTCTCATACTCTGTGCCCTCTGGGCTGGTGGGACGCTCCCTTGAGGAAGCTATTTCATAGGACTGTTTTTTCCACTCATGCTTTATCCCAGTCCAGAGGGAGAGAATGAGTTGTCCTATGTGCTGCCTAAGGGCTGCAGGCACCTGGGAAACGTGGGCAGTTGTGGGCTCGGGGGCTGCTGTTGGAGTGAGGCCCGAGGAGGCCACAAAGGTGATGGGAGGGCTGGAGCAGCTCTGCTCTGGAGATGGGCTGGGAGAGCTGGGGTGTTCAGCCTGGAGAAAAGGCCTGGGGAGACCTTAGAGCATTTGCAGTGCCTGAAGGGGCTCCAGGAAAGCTGGGGAGGGGCTTGGGACAAGGGCAGGGAGGGATAGGATGAGGGGGTTTTAAACTGGAAGAGGGGAGATTTAGGTTAGACCTGAGGAAGAAATAATTCACTGTGAGGCTGGTGAGGCCCAGGCTGCCCAGGGAAGCTGTGGCTGCCCCATCCCGGGCAGTGCTGAAGGGCAGGTTGGATGGGGCTGGGAGCAGCCTGGGCCGGCGGGAAGTGTCCCTGCCCGTGGGGGGGTGGAAACAGCTGATCTTTCAGGTCCCTGCCCACCCAAACCACTCCGATTCTATGAGAAGCGCGCCGAGGTGCGTTGGACATTGGCTTGAGCATCAGAGCGGGGCCTGGGCTGGTGCATCGGGGGATTATTTGGGGGGCTGTGCCGGGGGGGAGAGGGGGAACCTGCGCTGAGGGCAAAACAGTGCCCGGCGTGCGGCCCCGGGGCAGGG
>NW_009953098.1:10247109-10296297 GCF_000747805.2 Chaetura pelagica | reverse complement strand
CCTGAAGTCTGTAATTACTCATTCCCCCCCCCCCATCTTCCACAGCAAGCCTGGTGAAAAACCCGGTGTTTTGACATCATTTCGGGAGCTGCCGCTCAGCCAGCGGTGCCGGCCATCGCGCGGGGCACGGCCGGGGAAGTTCCCCGGGTTCCAGCGGCAGGGATGTGGTGTGAGCACCCCGGGAGCTGCTCCCACCCCTTGGCCCCCGGGTACCTGTTGGGAAACGGCTCTGCGGGGGGCAGACCTGCTGGGAGGGGTGTCTTCGTGCTCACTTTTGAGGTACTCTGGCAGGTACCCGGGTTTTTCAGCCCTCAGCTCCTTCTGTAAGTCTGGAGGTAGCTCTGCAGCAGTTCTGGGGAGGAAGAATGGTTAAGTTTCCTGTTTGTAGGCTGGATTGCTGTTGTAGGCTTTGGGTAAGCCTGGCAGGGAACACACCTGCAGCTATTGTTCTGCAGCCCCGAGGACAAATGGATCAGGTCTAATCTCCACACCCTGAGTTTCTGACTGTTGAGTTGTGTTATGTGCTTCTGACCTGCCCTCACAGGAGGCTTTTTCTAGTATCAGGAGGCATTTGGGATATCGGGAGGCATTTGGGGTATGAACTCTGTTTTTTTGGAGCATGAGTTCTGTCTTTTGGAGCTATTGCATTTGGCTAAGAGCATTTTTAGGTGATGGCCTCTTGTGAGCAGGTACCAGTGGCTGTGGGATCCCACAGAGGTGCCTGGTTGGGCTCTGGCTTCGGCATCCTGTGCTGCCCAGTGGACCCACAGTGGCTCTGCAGCACTTCCCACCAGCCCTTGGCATGGGGAGGGAACATGCACCACTGCCAGGGCCTGATGTCTCCATGGGAGCAGAGAAGAAATGGTCCTGAACACCAAACTCAGGTATTTTGAACAGCTTTGTTCTGTGCTTAACTGTTTCAGGGTGTGTTTGGAGGGCTGGAGGTAGTTTTCTGGTTGGAGGAGTTAATCTGCTCAGGGCCTCTGGAGCTCGCCAGGGTGACTGTGGCGTTGCTGAGGGTTGTTGGATGCTTTTTCCATGCACTGGCTTTGTAAGGTGTTTGAGCAGCAGGGAGCCCTGTTGGTTATCAGGCTGGTGCAAGGGGCATGGGTCCCCCTGGCCTCAGGCAGATAGTAGCTCCTGCCAGGCTGCTGTGGCTCTGCCCTCTCTCCAGCCCCACAGGGCTCTCAGGAGCTGGCTGAGCTTGGGTTGGTCCCCACTCTTGCTCTGTGGGAGGAGAGGAAACCCCATGCTGGTGTTCCTGGTATCCCCAGGCTGCTGTCTTGCCCTTGGTTCTGTATGGGTGGCGTGGGGCTTTGAGTGATGCTCGTTTAGTGACAGTGGTGTTGCAGAAATTCACTGCCATTGTTAAAGGCTGCGGATTTTCTGGCACTTCAGATCCTATAGGGCTACTCAGACAAATGTTGTTATCTCTCCACTGTGTGTTCTCTGCCAGAGACTCATAAATACCAACGGATATTAAAAATCCTGTTTCAGATATGTCACAGCTTGGGCACAATGAGTATGTCTTGCCCTGTAACATGACTATTTTATGACTTTGTTTCTCTCTCTCCCATAAACTTTTTTATCCTGGGTAGGGTACAAAATGGGGTGGCAAAAAGAGCAAAAGGGACAGACTGAGTCTGCTTTGCTGCCCTGGGGTACAGGCTGATGCTCTCTGCAGATACAAGTTGGACTCTGAACTTCAATTTACACTATTGAAATCATCCCTGCCAAAAGGAGAGATAGGGCTGGGATGGCTGTGGGTAGGCAGGATTGCTATGGTTAATCCACTTTCAAGAGATACTGTCAGCTTGAAATATAACTTTAGTTCTTTTTTGGAAAGAGATTCTGGCATTGGAATCTTATTTTTAGTCTCATGCTACTTGTACAGCTGCTGTGGGGAGGATGCAGGAGTAGAGCAGGGAAGTGTGTTGGTGACCAGGGAGGGTTTCAGTCTGTCTCCTCGTGCTGGGCTCCTTGCAGGAGTGGGGTGAATGCTGCCCACTTCCAAACTCACTTGGTAGATTCCTGGGAAGTGCTGGTTCCTGTTTCACGCATGAAAGGCAATGTGCTTTTTTCCTAGGTTACTTTTCCTGGATGGTTCTGAAGAGCACAGACTGCTGTACGTGCAGGCCAAAGCTCTGCACCACAGCTCTGCTCCTGCTGCTGGGCCAGTGCAGACCTGGGCTGTTCTAAGAGCCAAGTAAGAAATGGAGAAGGAACAGTTACCAATGCCCCCACGCAGGCAGGCTGGGGGGGCAGCACCCCCGGGTGCTCTCCCTCCTCCTGGGGTACCCTGTGCTGACTGAGCCCGTGGGCACCTGGTGATTGCCTGTCACTGTTTTGCTGCCTGGGTCTCTTGCCTCTGCAGTTAGTGCAGGTCCTTGCTCTGGTATTTATTCTTGTGTAAAATCCAGGGTAAGAAAACAAACAAGCCCTACTTAGGAGCAAAATTCTTCATTTTGTGTAGTATCTAACAACAGGGCCTTGTGTTACTTGCTTTTCATTAAATACCTTGAGGTCTGATCCTCTTTGCAGCCCATGCCCTGGTAAATCCCTGGGTCCTTAGCAAGCTCTGGTCCTTAGCTGCTGGCTCTCAGGAACATGTGCTTGATGGTGGGAGAAGGAAGATGCCTCTTGAATGAGCCTTCAGTGCTTGTCCCTGGGCTGGACCTGCATTGTGGCTTGGTGCCTTTGCTTTGCTTCAGGCTGGTAATGATGTTCTGTTGCTGGTCTTCTGGGGTGCCCATCCCTTCCTGCTGTGTGGCTGCCAGCAGTGGGGCTACCCCCTGGTTGGTTATGTAGCTCTGGGGTCTCCTGCCCTCCTCTCTTCAGGATGTGTCAGCTCCCCCAGGCCAGGACCTGTCTGTCCCCTGGTGTCCCAGGGGGAACACCTCAGGCTTGCCCACTTCCCTGTGGAGGGATGGTAAAGACAGCAAAGGGGGTTTGCTTCTTGCAGCCCTAAAACAGAGGAGGAGCTGCCTTTGTAACCAACTGCTACTTTTCATTTGCATGCTTGGTGGAGCTTTTCCATCTGGGACTCATTTTATCTAATTAAAAAAAATTGCTTGCAAACTGCCACAAGGCAAGGTTGCAGGGGACTGGCACTTGAGCTGGGCTTTAATGTCACCTGTGCCCTGTCCCCCCTGTGGGGGCTGCCCCAGCCAGGCTCCTGGGCACTGCTTCACCCCTTGCTTTACATCCCCCAGCTGTGCCTGCCTGCCACTGGTGTTCTGTGGGCAGCAGGGAAGGGTTCCCCTGGAAAAGCACTTGTGAGTATCACAGACTTCCTTTCCAAAACCTTACCCTTCCCAAAACAGCAGGGGTACAGACCCTGGCCCTGTAAGGCGGGGGGCTCACATACACAGGAGCAGTGCCTGGTGTGAGGTTTGGGCTCCATTTGGGCTCTGCTAGAGCTTTGTGAAGCTCCTTTGGATTTTCTTTAAGGTTGTCTTAGCCTGAGTGACCCCCAACCCCACACACCTTGGGGTGGGGCTGAGGCTAGTGCTGCCAAGTTTGGTCTGGGTCAGGATGCTCCACTGCATCCACAGCCAGCAGCAGCACACAGTTGTGTCCCCTCGTGTCCCCACAGCCCTTCCTGGCCCCTTTGGGGAGGAACAGAGTAGGAGCAAGGCCTTGGAGGTGGCATGTGTTGACTCAAGAGATGTGCTGGAGGCTGGGGAGATGAGTCACACCTGGGAAGGAGCACGAAAGGTGGTGATGCTGAGCCCTGTGGGGCAGGTCCTGCTGGGCACCCTGCAAAAAAATACCTATTTGAATGGCAGGAAATCACGAATTTTAGAAGGGAAATAAATTCTTCATTGGCAATGGGAAGTAGATGAGGAGGGACAAGGGCAGATGGGGAAAGCCCCTGGGGTGCTGTGGGGCTGACCACTGCTGGCTGCTGTGCCCCCACCCCAACCATGCCCCCAGCTTGGGGGGGATGCCTGAGTAAGTCTTGTGGGAGATGTCTGTGTCTGAGGTGGAGGATGCTGATTTACACTCTTGTCTTTAGTTTTTGCAGTAAATGTGTAATAGTCTATTTTGGGCCACGGACACATCTGTGATTTTCTTTCATACTTGCTTTTTAATTTTTTTAAGAGAGTGTGAACCAAGCATTACCAAGTGTGATTGCTGTTCCTATTCTAATAAGAAAGAAGAGCATAGGTGGGAGTTGAAAGCCTTGAGAATTGCTTTTTTCCCCCCCCAGTCCAGCCATGTAAGAGTGGAGGTGCATGTCAAATACCTTCTACCTGCCTGCCAATTTCCACCAGAAGCCTTTTGCTTTCAATGATGTGACAAAAACCCACAGCAAGTGTTGGGGCTGGGGTGTCTCTGTGATGTTGGGTGACAGGTCTGCTTGTAGAAATCCCACACTTGAAAAGAGTGTGGGTTTTAATGAAGCAACTTGAATTTTTCATGAATGTTTCTGGACTTTATTTCGTAACGTATTTAACGTGCGAGTGGCGCTTGGGGCGCGCGGGGCCAGTTCCCCTGTAGCAGCCACAAGACAGCTCATGCTTGACCACAGGGAAGTCAGAAGAGGCTCAAATTGGGAACCTGGACCTGCAAAAGGCTCTTTCCCAGGGCTGAAATCCCTTTTCAATGCCCTTATCCTGGAAAATGGGGACGCAGGGTCTCAAATTCCATGGCAAATCTGGACAGAGGAGTTTCTCAAATTCCTGTAACTGTTTCTCTTTCATGTTGCACAGCAGTCTCCTCACTGTAGCCTTATTCCCAGGAATAGCTCAACCATTTGGCTGAAAATAAATAAAAAGCAAGCCTTGGACATGCAGCTGCATGGAAATGTTCATGCAGGCAGTTAAAATTTGGAGAGGTTAGATCCTACTGTGAGGAGGGACTGGAAAGCACTGGTCAAACATTAATGATCAGTGGTGCTGCCAGTTAAACTCACAGTGTGCAGAAGCTTTTCTGTAACACACATCTTAAGGCTGCATTTTATTCTTCACTTGAAACAGTTTGTCTCCAGTTGGTGTTTTGCTAAGAATAATAATGATTGTCTGGGCTGTGTGGGGAAGGTTTGGTGTTGGACTGACTGAGTTACATGGCAATTTGCTTTTAACAATAAAAATTGTAAAAGCAAACAGGCTGTCTATTAATAGCAGGCTTTTCAGCCTTGCCTTCAATTTCATCCTGTTGCTTTGGTTTATGCACTTCCCTTCTGATTCAAACTGCTGCTTTCTGGCTGTAACTGTTGATGTCCTCTCTAGTGGAGAGAACTCTTTGAAATCTTAGTTAAAAGCAAAGCTGTGGAGAACATTACTGGAGTCTCTTGGCCAGAAGAAACCTTCACACCAGAATGAGCTGTTCTGCCAGTGACCATGGTTTTTGCAGTGCAGGTTGAGGCCCCTGTGAGCATCTTCCTCCCACAGTACAACAGAAAAGCAGCCTTTGGCTGCTGATTCCTTGGGGTGGGGACATTCCTTGTGATACCTGCAGCCAAGGTCTGCCTGCTGGAGGAGCTGACATTGCAGGGGTAAGGGAGGCACTGAGCTGTTCAGTCTGGCTCTGGTGTCTGGGAGTGCGAGTTCTCCAAGAAACTTGGACACGGGGTGACTGAGTGTGCTATTAACCCATTTGCCTTTCCCTGAAAACGTTTGCTCAGGGGTTTTTTCAAGGGAGTTTCCTGCATTTATCTGTGTGTAGGAAGCGGGTGCTGAGGCTGGAGGGCAGTGCTGAGGTTTTCCTGTGCTTCTCCCCTGGCTTGGCTGGTTGCTGTGGTGGCCTTCTGCCAAAAAGTGTCCCCCAGCAAGCCCTGCCTGGGGCAGTGGGTTGGGTTGCAGTGAGGAGCAAGGGGCAGCTCATGCCTAGTGCTGGGACAGGCTAGCCCAAGGTGATCTTTGAAAATACATTACCTGTGGGTTTAGACTGAAATCAGCTGCTTATTGCTCATCTCAGAAATATTGATGTGCTTGCTGAGGTCTGGGCTTGGGAAGGATGGACTGGTTTTTGCCAGTGTGATTGACAGGGTGTTTGTGGATTTCACCTGCTCGTGCTCTCCTCAGTGTCCAACCTGGGCTCTGAGCTCTGCATGTCAGAGAAGGGTTTGGGTTGGAAGGGACCTTAAAGACCATCTGGTTCCAACCCCACTGCCATGATGCAAACCACTGGGAGAACCCTACTTGTCACCCCCAGCCCTTAATCTCTTGCAAGTAGAGAGTATCTTTATTTTTCCCCCTATTTGTGGCCAAACCACACTGAGGTATTTTTTAGTGTTTTCCCTTGTTTGCTCAGGCATTTGCAGCTTTCTCAAAGCTGTGGGGCCCACACAGGTGCTGGGCTCCAGGCAGGGCTGATCCCTGGCAGGTTGGGGTGCCAGGCTGTGCCCACCAGTGATTAACCCATTAGCTGCTGCTGCTCAGGGCCTGTGTGACAGCCCTGTGTGACAGACATGGCATGAAGTGTGCTGTGCTCATACCATGGCTTGTCCTCTGGGGCACTGCTGGGCAAAAAGTGTGTCCTTCTCACTGGAGGTGGGTAATAAGGACACTGCTGCTCATGCTGATGATTGTAGGCTATTATTATTATTAAATTATTCTACAAAATCTCTCTCCTGCAGTTTTGCTCTCCTGTGACTCCCTGCCCCCTTTCCACAGGCTGGCTCTGCCACCACAAAGGAGTCACGACTGCTCTCCATGTAACCATCACATTGTAGTTCACTTAATTACTTTGAATTATTCAACATCCCACCAGTGAGTTGTTGGCTGGTGTTTGCCTGAATTGGTTAAGGTTTGATTTCAGCAGCTACTATTTTGCTTTTAGCAGTGAAGTTGACACTAGGAGTTGTGTGGAGCAGTTACATGGGTTACCATCACCCTTTTGTCGGGGGGGGGGGGCCAGCCAGTGGCAAGTTGTTGTAGAGCTTAGTTTACTAACTTGTAGCCTGGGGAAGCAATGGAACTTTCCTGTTTTAGAAGGTTTCCTCTGGCCCCTGCCTTTGCCTGGCTCCTGCCTGGCAGCAGCAGGGCTGCTGGGTCAGGAAAGCCTGTTCTGCCCAGAGGCTGCAGCTATTGTGTGTGTGTATATATATATGCATTAAATAATATATAAGGGCATTAAATACATTTATTTTGCTTATGGGCTTCTCAGGTGTAGCCAAGATCCAGGGAGCTTCTAGGTGGTGGTTGGCACAAGGGTTTGATGGCTGCAAAATGCATTTGAATAAATATTGAGCTGTGTGCCTGCATGTGGGGCTGGGTGGGGAGAGGAGCTGATCATTACCCTAAAGAGGGGTTCACTGGTGGATGGGAAGCAGTCCTGGGTGGTTCTTTGCTACCCCTCATCATGTTTCATGCTCTCATAGGGATGCTCGCTGCTATGGATGCTGCTCAGAACCAGTATCTGTAAAAATCTTTTTTTAGTTCCTTAGGCAGTTCCTTCTGCACATGATTTGCAGTATGTCAGGCTCTCTAGTATTTTTTTTTTTTTCCCCAAAAACATAGTCATTTAGTTTGAGATGGGATTCCAACTGAAGCCAATTTAGTCTCAAAGCGCGTCTGCTCTTGACATCCGGCGGTAACTGAGAGCGTTTGTAGTTCAGAGTCATTTGTCCTGCTCTCCTTCATAAGAGCTTCATGCATTTATTTGTGATCTGACTGTTTGTAAAAGGCTTTTTGTTTTCTTCCTGCAAGCAGAAAGGAGGGGTAAACACCTGCAAGGGTCTCCTAGCTGGGGTATTTTGGGAGCGAATCAGGCTTGTTATTTTTGTTCAAAACTCTAGCAAGGTTCCTGTTAACCTCCTTTTGGCCCTGGATGAGCAATGCTTTGCTGCAGGCTTTTTCCTCTGAGTTTTGCATGATCTATAGGTGAAAGGGCTCTTGGTCTGGCCCCAGTCTTGCTTTTGTAGGACAGTATGTGGAGGGCTTGGTAGTATCTAGCTGACTGTTTTCAAAGGGTCAGCAAGCAGCATTTAGGTCTGGCCTGTCTTCAAGTACTCTGTATACCCTTAATAAGATTTCATAAGACTACTAAAGTGGAAAACAGAGGCAAGGCTCACTTCATAGATGTAATTTGTTTGCAGTATTGTGGCAAGTGCACTGACTTGCAAAACAAAAAGGGATTCTATTTTTCTTGTGCAGTAAAGGATCTAGGAAAGCTGAGTAAGACGTGCAACAGGCAAGACTAGACAATTTGAAGTGTCTCTTTGGTATTGCAATCCAAGATCTTTTCAGCAGTAATAAAAATTAAGTACTGCTAGACTGCAGCAATGCTGTGCTCCATTGCCTGAGTCTCAATTGGCTTAAGAGAGGGGAAGAAAAAAAATCTCACTGCCAGGAAATTGGATGTAGGGGAAGAAAAAAAAATAAAACCCCTTTGTGAGCAGTTTTGCTATCTTTTAGAATGATTTCTGTGTAACTCCTTCCCAGCATTTGCAGACAGCCCAGTGGCTGCTGCCTGGGGTGATGTACCTCAGGGCTGGGGGGGCTCAGGCTGCACTGGGGGCACCCGCTCAGCTCAGCCCTGCTCTTACAGGGGCTGCAAAGCCAAGCTTAAAATGCAATATTGATTCATTGGTTTTGGCTTGCAGGGTGGTGCTTTGCATGCCAGTTCTTGGGGAAGGTTTTTATTTTTTTTTCCCTCTTCCTTCCACCTCACCTTTTATTTTAAATGTTTGCTCAGGGAGGGAGCACAGTAAAATTAGCTGTGATACCCAGAGGGCTGTCATCCTTATATTAGCCAAATCATCACTGTGGAGTGCATCATTTCCGTGGGGTGGGTTTTTCCAGTGCAGTTGAGTGGTTGGAAGTGGGACTCTTCACTTGACAAGCACCTTTCTGGTAAATGCAGGGTGGGGAGATGAGATGGGCAGAAAGGAAAACTTGGGAGAAGGAGCTTATCTTGGTAACTGAGAGCAGGAATGACCTTATCCCAGTGCCTGTCTAGGGAAGGTGGTGGGTGGGATGGGATAGGAATTGCTGTGAGTCACCAGGGCCATCTCTTGGGATGTTTCCCATTCTGCACAGGATGAGCTCTCTTCTCCAGCTGACAAGGCCAGGATGAACCTCAGCAAAACCTCTCCTGCTCCAAGCCTGGCATCCTGGGGCCAGCTCAGACTTCATCTCCAGGTCCCTGTGGAGAAGCAGATTTCCCTCCTGCTGCCAAACCTGGCTGCTGTGCCTCTGGCTGTGCTCAGCCCCGGGTGGTGGGTGCTTTGCTGGAGCTGATCTGCAGCCACTCTACCCAGCCTGGCAGGAATATGAGCCAAGAGGATTTCCTGAAGATAAACAATCCTAGACCACGTGTTCAGGATTTCACTGCTGACTGGGTGGATTGCACTGATCTGGTATCCTAGTGTAACTGTGCCTGAAGCTCCAAGGATAAATCTGTTGGTTACTATAGTATCTGGAGATAAAAAGACCCCAGATGGGGTCTGGGGCATGTAAAGCTGATTTTTGTCTGTGCAGCAAGGTGTGGAAGTAGGTTTATTTCTCTCTCTCTTCCCCTTTATAAGTCCTGCTGCTTCTGTGGAAATGTTTCTCTGCAGCACATCAAGGGGAGGGTTAGCAAATCACAGCTTTTACTCTTTTGAAGTAAAAAATCTTAATCTGGACAAGTGCGAGTGAGCAGCACGGAGGGCTGGGACCTCAGGTACCCACTGCAGGGGTGAGGGTGCCCTGAGATGCTGGTGCAGGACTTGGTGACCTGCCCTCTTGTCCCTCCTGGTGGCTTTTGTGTGGGAAATATGACAGAACCTTGGGAAAAAGCTTGACCTGGAGGGACACAGGCTGAGTACAAACCCTTGCTCCTGAGTTGCTGAGGTGATGCTTGCCCTGGCAGGGGGGTCTGCAGCCTCTGCCCCTGGTGGGTGGGTGGCCAGGCAGACTTGCTTCCTGGGGGGAAAGGGAGGAAAGTGCTCTGGGAAATGGGCTGTTTGCTGGCTGGCTCTGAAATGCTGGGAAAAGTTAAAAAGGGGGGAAATGTCTGTAGGTGGCAGAGGTCAGAGTAACCTCTGGCCGAGCTGGGATGCACAACATAGTATTTAGGGGTTTTATTTGTTTCCATAACTGAAGAGCTCTGGCTTTTGGAGGATGAGAAAGCAACAGGAAAGCCAACAAATTATAGCTCTTCTAGTTGATGCAAGCATTGACAGTTGCAAACTTGGAATTTTTTTCCAGTTTGCTCTTTAACTTTTGCCAAGGCAAATCACTGCTCTGAAGAGCTCACTGCACTGTAAAATAGCTGCTGCTGAGCAGACATGTGCACAGCTTGAGCTGGGAAAAAGAGGGAGGAAGAGGTTTGAAAATGGGAAGACCTTGTATTTGCTTTGTGACCTCTGCAAAACATTTGGGCTCTTACTCAAAAGTCCTTTCTTCTGTTCAGTAGTCTGAAATGTTGCTGTGAGCCTGAATTTGATATGCTGGCAGCATGCTGGTCAAAGTTTTGAACTGTCAAAAATAAAAATATGCTGCCTGCATTTCAAGATGAGCAGTGGTTTCATAACTCTGGCTGCCAACAGGGCAGGGGAAGAAGAGCTGAGATCCTGAAAACTTCCAAAGGTCAGTGGTTTTGTTTGAGCAGGAGCAAAAGATTTTCCACAAAACAGCAGCACTGAAGTAATGCCCTCCCAGTCAATATCTGCTGGCTTTGGTGGGCGTTTTGCTTTCATCATCATATGTGAACCTGACTTTTTTGGCTAGAGCTGCTGAAATGAGGCTGTGACTGGGGACAATGTGGCACGTTTGCCAGGAAGATGCATGTGTAACATGTGCAAAGACTTTCTGCAGATAGAAAAAGAAAAGCACAACCAAAACCCCCACCAAAAAAGCTCTTTTTGGCTGTCTTCCCTGCACTTGGCACACCCCGAGTCTGGGAGAGGGCTGGGCCCTCCTATAAGTGTATTATCTGGGGAAAAAAACACTTGTTTCCTCTCTCCACCCTTTAAAAATCTTTAAAGTAGCTCTTTCCTCTCTTTTCCCCGCCCTGCTGTCTCTTGCTGGTTTTATCAGTGGCTTTGTTGACTAAGTAGGCTTTTCCAGGAAACTCAGTCTGGTTGGCTTCTGCTGTTCTCCAGCCTTTGGTGAAGGTGACCTTGCTGCAAGTCCACATGGTGAGGCAGCAGGTCCTTGGGATGGAGGGGACATGGGAATGGGCTGCATGGGGACCCTTTGTGTTGCTGGATGCACCTTGACTTTCACTAAGATGTCTGGGTTGATGATGCTCTGCTAGAGCACATCATCCATTGCTTTGTCATCCCTATTGGGGGACCAGGGATGAAGTCTGGGTGTTGAACTTCATGAAGTACTGACCATGGTTTAAAAAAAAACATTGAACCTTTTCCCTCATTTCCTCTTTTTGCTGTTGCTGCTTGTTCTGCATGATCTGGAGGTTTGCATGGTTGTCCCCTGCATCCCTCCCCCTTGCCTGGAGCCAGCTTTTCTCCTGTGGTCACTCCTTGCTGATAATTGTTCCCTCTCTTCTTAAAGTATCAGTCAGAGCTTCAGCCTCCATGAGGAGAAAGACTGGTTTAAATTTCAGCCTTTCACTTTCCCAAGCTACCAGCCTTCCCTCTTCTGTTTAGAATGAGCAGCAAAAGTCCTCTCTGGGAAAGGAGCTCAGAGCTGTGCTTACCTTCAGCCCTTGCTCTTGGACCTGTGGGCTCTTAGTTCTTGTAATGCAATGTTGGTTTTGGCTTTTTTCTGAGGACTGTGCATGTTATCAGCCCTTTCCTGCAGCCGTAGGGCAGAGCTGTGGGGTTCATCCTGATCGATCAAATTCTCTCTCTCTAAATCAGGAGATCAGCCTAAAAATGTGGTCAGCATGGGTAAGCATAGTCTGTGCTGCTGAGTTTTTAAGGGTTTTCTCAGAGTGTTGCTTTTCCTGGGGTAGAAATTACTAAGGACAAAGAGTCATAGAAAAACTGGCAAGAAAAAACTCAATTAAAAACACATTGATCGGGCAAAGAGGTTGGTTGGTGTGCTGAGTGACTTGGTGAGACTGCCGGGTGCTTTGGGGATGTTACAGTAAGTTTGTGAAGGCTTTTTGAAATTGTTGCTGTGTTTCTCTTGGTTCTTCTAGGGCTAACTGAAATGGGAGCTAGAACAGGCTGTTCTAGGAGGTGGTGTTGTTCTTGCAGGCTTTTTTTGTAAACGAGGTTGTCTTCTCAACTACTTTAATGATAAATGGAACAATACAGGAGTGATTAGACTTTAAACTATTCATGAGCCAAGTAATATGATTTAATCTTCTGCATATATTTAATATAAGCTGTGATTTCATTCAAATTTTTGAGCTTTGTACTTGTACTATGTAATTATCTCTGGTTTTAGCAGATGACTTTTTTAAATGCCTGTGGCTTTTATTAGATCTTTTTTTCTTTAAGTTATTTGTATTTACTTTGTGGCTTGAAGATATCTTTAGCAAACATGAAAGGAGTTTCTTTTGATTAGTTCTGGTTTAGGAGCTTTCTGAAACCATAGTAAATCAAATGGTGTGGGTCTTTTTTTTTTCTGCCACTATTTTTTCTCTGTAAATGGGTCCAGGAGGTAGCACAGACACCTGTTTTCCATATGGGGGATATAATTAAACACTTTTGCAGCTGCCCTAGAAATAGCCCACATAGAATGACTCTATGTCAACAGCGGCTGTAGAGCACAGGTTCACCTCTCTTCTTGAACTTGGTCTAACTCCATTAATTTTTACCCAGGCTTGCTAATTTTTACCTAGGTTTGCATCTTTTATCAAGTACTGTCTGGGTACTTTGCATGGTGCTGTGCTGGATTCCCAGAAGTTTGGGAGGGTGGGTGAAGAGCCTCTCTGGGAGCCAGGCAGGAGCTTTGGTGCTGGGCAGGAGATTTTTGTGGGAGAAGGGCATGGCTGGAGAGGGATAGAGGCACAAAGGGAGGTTTGCCCAAACTCAGGCGAAGAATCTGGGGAGTGTTGTGGGCTGCAAATGAAATTCTGCCATCTCTATGTAATGCTCCAACTGTTTCAAGTCATAAATGGTACTGGGTCATTAGTTGCAACCCTGGACTTTTTATTAGCCCTGGTCTAATGCCTTCTAATCTTAACCTGTCACTAATTCCTGAAAGGAAGGTTTATAGCAAAATGCTGAACCTTAGCTGAGCTTCCATGGATGTATTGATGTGTGGAGATGGGCACTGAAAATTTGGACAATATAAGAAAATAGCCATTATCCCTAATGTTGTCTATTCCAAATTCCTGCTTCCAGCAATAAGTAGCCTTTTGACAAACTTGGAAGTGCAGGAGCATTGGCTTATACCACAATATTGAAGAGAAGGATGGTCTGTGTCAGAATTTCTCTGTGGCTCTACTGCAGTAGCAGCCTTTGCCCTGCTGTGCCTGCAGCAGAGCCTGTGTGCCTGCATGGGCAGTGTGATTTATTGCTGCAGCCTGGTCCTGCCCCAGGTGAGAAGTGAAGATGGATAGTGAGCTGCCTAATCAGTAAGATGTTCCTGGCAGAACAGCACAGCTTTACTAGCCTCATCATTTTCTCCTATGATTTGTGTTTGTCACCCTAGTTGTCTTCCAGCTGAGCTCCTTCAGGAGAGATCTGGTTTGGGTGCCCTGCTAAGAGGCTGACTTGCTGGTGGGCTTGGTTAGACACTGGGGGAGAAGAGCAGGAGCCCAGACCTGAAGCTTGAAACAGAGCAGGAGAGATCCACATCTTTGGGGCTGGTCTTCAAGTGATGTTGAGCAGAAGAGTGTCCCTTCTCAGAGGCACCTCCTGCTCTCCCTCCTCTCAGTTCCCAGGGTGTGTGGTGCCCCCTGGGGTGCTGTTTTGGGTTACTGGGGCACAGTATGGTAGAGAGGGGAGCAGGATCACCTACCAGCATTCCCAGATCCTCATGGCTTGATGGGAGGATGCACCATCCTAAGCCCCTGGACAATCTGGAGCTGCTAATCCCTATGGATAGCTCTGGTTCTCCCAGCACTCCTGCAAACACCACACTTGGGCAGAGGGAGGTGATAAAGTGCATGTGGGGAGTAAGTGTGTTTATTTTCTTAAGTGATCCTTTTGTCATGCCTAGCTCTAAACAGAAGAAATTCTGGCTGTTGTTTGCACCAGCTGACTCCTGCACCCCATGGCATGGGTTTTATAAAACCCCACCAGGCAACGAGGCAGCCATTTGAAATGTATCCAAGTAATATTTTCATTTTATTTTGCCATTGGAATTAATTTTTTTGTGAAAGGCGGTTGGGAAAAGTCATCTCAGTCCTTTCCTCACTAATCTGCATATTTTATAATTTCCTCCAAAAGCCTGGCAGTTACTCCTTAAATCTCCTTCTAAGTCTCTGTTGAGAGCTGTTATTAGGACTCAGCAATCTATTAGCAACCTGGAGAGCTGTTCCAGGTGGGCTTGGCAAACCAAGAGCTCCTAATGGCTCAGCTGAACCCAGGCCTCTTGTCATGAGGTATCATGGTGTGCACTGGCTTTCTGGGAGGTGAAAAAAACAGATGTGGTTTGAAGCCTTCTAGCTCCTCACGTGGCTGCAGGTGTGACACCATGATGTGGGAAATGAAATGCTGGGAGCTGTGGGAGTCTGGTTAGACCACAGAGTGAGGACTTCTCCCTCTGCTGCCACTGCAGTGGGCTCTGCACCCCAGAGGGGGTTGCTGTCATCTTTGCAGGCAATGCAAAAAACTGAAGGGGAGTTGAGGGCTGAAAGCCCACCCAGGACTTGGTGGTGGTCATTTGGTGGGGCTTAGTCAGCTACCACACAACACCTGGGGTTTGGCTTCTCCACATGCTCCAGGTTTCCCATGGCTAACTATGGATGGTCTTGAAGAGTAAGTACCTGTGTATGTTTTTCCAAGTGTGTTTTAACCAGAGCTTTGTTGCTTCTGTGCCAATGTGGGTGCTTAACAAACCCCCACCTTGCTCTTTCCCACCACCCTGCCAGCAGCATGGGCAGGGGAGGGTTATTTCCTCCTAGCACTGGAGGGATGCTCACCAGGCTCACCCAGCTCCTGCCTGGGGACTTCAGGCATGGGGACAGTCTCTGCTCCTCAGCTCTGCTATGGTGTGGATGAATGGCTCTGCCTCCCACTCCTGGGGTGCAGGTTGGTGAGACCCATGGCTGCCACCTCTGTAATGCAGTAGATACATCAGGGACCTTTTTTGGGGTCTCATTTTTGTTCAGAAGATGTGATGTTTGCAGGTAGTTGTGGTGAGACTGGGAGAGTGGTTGGCCTGTGCTGGGGTACTGGCATTCCCTGGCTGGAGTGTGTGCCTGCCTGGTCTGTGTCTGGGAGGCAGCTGAGCCTGAGGGGTGCTGGCTCTGCCTCCAGGGTGTGCAGGGACACCACGCAGGGGTGTGAGTGAGAGGCTTTCTGCTCTGAGCAGCTGCTGCTGGTGGCTTGAGGACAGCTTTAGTGAGAGTGGTCAGCACACTGAACTGGGATTAGGCATGGTATAAAAACACTTCTTTAACAAAAGGTGCTGCAGACATGGATGAGGAGCTGGGGGAAGGAAGAGCTGCAGACCTTACTCCTGGGGCAGGATCCATTTCATAGTTGCTGCTCCAGGTACATGAATAGGGCTGGCTTAAGTTTCAATTATTGATTGTTTTCACTTTCCCAAAGCAGTGGTTAGCTCCAGGCCTTGCTGTCTTAGCCTGGTTGTTTTCAAAGCATCTTTTCTACAACTGGGTTCTGCTGGCAGCCTGACCAGCTTGCCTGTGAGGGGCCCTTCAGAGGACTGGGATGCTGAGCTGGGCTCGGGGCACACCAGGAGCACCCACCTGTGTGGGCTGAGCCTGTGCCAGGCAGCTGGCATGGGATAGGGATTTGGCATTTCTATCTCCTGCCCTGGGGGGTTTTCCAAGCAAACAAGCTTCAGGGTTGAGGATTAATAAGACTAAGTGCAGTATGAACAGCATCTGCTGGTGTTTTGGCAGCCTTCCTGCCTGCTAATGCCCTTGAACCATGAACAGTGACAAATGTCTTCCCTGCTTGTGTTTTAAAATCCAAAATGTTAAATCTGAGGAAACCCTCACCTGACCTAAAATGACCCTTTTTTCCTCCTACTCCATTTCCTCTTAGAGGGCATTTTTAATTAACTTCAGAGTTTTAAATTCAACCTTGCAAAAGGCTTCCTGATGCCAGCCAGGTCTCCTCCTCTGGCCACAAGTGTCTGTGGCAGCAACACTTCATTATATGCACATGGAATGTGGGCAGAATGAAAAGCTGATTTTTAAACTGTTGCACAGTTCTGTTACTTTTGAAACAGAATTTTTTGATCTGCTGAGTACCTTGTATGTGCTGGGCAGCCTGCAACTGGGAGATGATCAAACTGGAGCCCATGAGATGCCCTGTCTACCTGAGAGCTTTCCCTGGGGCTGGAGGTGGGGACCTGCATTTCCTCTGCCTTCTTATGAGCTTGCAAGTGTTTTTAAATGAAGTTAGAGGAAGGTGGAAATTTGTATTTGAATTACATTTAGTTAGAAGAGCACTCTTTTTCATTATATTCAGATAGCTTGTTTACTTTGTGTTACTTTAACACAGTTTTCATTTTGCTGGGAGGATCTAACTTTAATTTGCTGGTGCCACGACCTCTCCTGTGAGGGCCTGTTCTAAGCATCTCTTGTGGCTTCATGCAAGGGATGCTCTCCTGCCCTGGAGCAGCTCTGCTTTCCATGGGATTGAATTTATTCTACTGTAATTCCCCTCGTCCTTTTCCCAGGCTGGTGTGGAGCAGAGAGGCTGTCATCAAACCCTTGTGACACCAGGTTATCATTCACTTATGACATGCTGGCATCCTCAGCACCCTGTATGTCTTTTTGAGGAGTCTGTGATGGGAAAGTGTCTACTTCATTATTTCTGGTATTATCTGAGATATTAAACCAGCAGATGTATGTGTGTATATATAATTTAAATCCCAAGTCTTTGTGCACCAGAGCAAGTGTAAAGGCAGGTGCAGTTTGTGTTGTCATCTGTGGGATCCTGGGTAAAGCCTGGAACCATTGTAGAAACCCAAGGCAGAAGGATCCTCCAAGGTTGGGACTAGGAAGAGCTGTGTAGAAGTCATTAGGGATATCATTTAAGTGCTTGAAAAAGATATTCTCCTCCAAGAGAGGAAAATTGCCCTGCAGATTGGCACAGGGTACAAGCACAGGCTGTAGCATGGTATATATGAGTGGTGACCTGTCCTGGTGTGGTTTAGGATGCCCTGTGGTCTGAGGGGGGCTGGTGACTGAGCAGTGGTGGGGACTCTGGGTTGCAGGCTCAGAGTTGCCTTGGTTTGGTTACCTGACCTTACATGTGCCTCTTCAGTCTCTGAGCTTCTGCTGGGGCAGAGAAGGGAATTTTTGAGGTTCCGTCTGCCTTGTTTCCCATGAACAGCATGGTGCCTTGGGAAGCTGGAAGCTATTAATATAAATATTTGACTTGATTTTTTTTTTTGAGCTAAAAGTTGCTGTTTCCCTTTTGTGGCTGCCCTGACAGTGTGCTGGGGAGGAGCAGCGGGTGGGCACGCGCACCGTGGTGGTCGGGCACCGGCCCGTCTCGGAAACGGACGCCTACGTGGCACAGAAGTTCTGCGACAACAGGATTGTCTCCTCCAAGGTGAGCTTGCTCTGCTCCTGCAGGTGCGTTGGGCATCAGTGTTCCCTGCTCCCGTGTCCACCCTGATGGTTGGTTTTGAAATTGAGAAACTCAGAATTCCTCAAGGGTGGACGTAAAGGTCAGACTAGAAGTGGAGCAGCTGAGTATGTGCCTTTCACTGCAGCTCCAGCCTCTGTTAGTCTTTGTCCTATCCATCCCCGCGGGGGTGTGTACAAGTTCTGTCCTTCTGGGCTGGATGAGAGCAAAGCCCATGGAGACAAGGGTTTTGTGGGTCTTTTATGGTGAGGGTTTTTTTTTCCTGGCATTCCCTTTGGGAACAGAGGAGTTAAGTGTAATACAGTGTGAGGCAGCAGCAGCTCAGATTTACAAAAAGGGGATGGGGGTTATTTTATAAATGGACAGAAAAATAAGATTCCCCTATTTTATTATTTTATTCTGTGGGTTCTTTCTCTCTTGAGATGGGATGAAAATAACCATGCTCCATTTATCCCTTTGGATGAAAGGGGAAACATTCATACTGTATTAATGCAGCTTTTGTTTATGGTGGAAAACTGTGTGATGACACCCGTCTGCCTTCTGCTTAGCTTTTTTCCATGTCCTTCTTGAAGCCATTTCAAAAGATTTGAAGCCAATTCAAGTAAAATACCAAACAAGTGACATCCTGTGTTGTTACCACAGCTGGATACATATTTTGTTGTGTAGGATTCACGATGCTCAGCACACAGGCTTTTACTTGAGCTGTAAGGAGGGTTTTCCCTTTCCTTTCTTTTTAATACGGCTTGGATATTACTTGTTTATATATATCTGGGCTGTCTGAGTTCATAGTGAGGAAAAGTTTTGAGTCGGACCATATTTCACTTGTGTAACATTCCCACTGATGTTTCCCTGGCACACAAGGGTCCTTCAGAGAGTACAACTTCCCCTGTTTCAGTTCCTTCTCTGACAAAATGGTTTGTTTTAGCACTAAATTTAATACTTCCCTAGTTTATTTTTGAATGGTGTGTCCTTGCTCTTCTTTTTCCATTTATATTTGCTAGGCATGGAGTCTTCTTACCTGACCAGTCTCTTTATAATTGAATGGATATTGGTCTGAAGACTTGACTGCTTATTTTTTGTTTATTCAAGGCAGACTGAAGGATCAGGTATTAGACCCCTTATTTTCCATGTTGTTCTTAAATTCTACATGTTTTCCAAAACAAATGATTCAACAGCCCTCTTAAAATGGTAATGAAGCACAACCTAATACATTTGTAAGGACAACATGGCTTTTTTTTTGTTTAACAGAACAACTCTCAGATGGTTTCAGGAAAAAAAATCTCTGGGCTGTGCATTTATTTCTTCATGAAATTGTGTCTCTACAAATGCCTGAGTAGAAGTTGGATGCTGAAACAGATCCTGTTTTTTTTACCCTTCACCATGTGCAACAGTGTGGTTTGGGTTATTTTGACAAAAGATTAACAGTTGCCTGCTTTAAAGTAAACAAACAAACAATCCCAGTCAGCCCTGTGTCTGAGTCTCTGTGTGAACCCATCTTTCCCCACAGTACACCCTCTGGAACTTCCTCCCAAAGAACCTTTTTGAGCAGTTTAGAAGAATTGCCAACTTCTACTTCCTCATCATCTTCCTTGTGCAGGTAAGAGCTTCAATGCCCAGGGTGGGTTTTATTTATGTACTCTGGTAAGCACAACTTGAACAACAAGTGAAGTTCAAAGCTGACTGGTGCTTGTAAGTAGGTGTTTTGCTGTCTTTTTTTTTAACTGGAAGCTGTGTTATGATTCTGACACACCATCCAAGGCATAATTACAATTTTTGGGCCTTTCTGAGATGATGTTTGAATGACTTTTGAAACAATTTAAAGAAGCATTGTAACTCTTGAAGTGTTAAAATCAGTCAACTTGTGAAAATACATTTGGTGCTATGAAATTAAGATCTAGTTTTTTGTTCTGCTCCTTAACTGTCTTTTCCCAAGTTATATGATATTTATATATCTTAGTTATAGAATCACAGAATTGTTTTGGTTAGAAAAGACCTTTAAGATCATCAGGTCCAACCATTAACCCAGCACACTGCCAAATCACCACTAAGGTGTAAAAGAGTAAAATCTGGGAACGTGAAGCTTCAGGAAGCTGCTTTACACAGACAAAATAGCAAATTTTATACACAACCCCCTTTCTGCTCTGTGGCTTTGGCTAAGGAGCAAATCCTGAGCACACCTGAGGACTCATTTTCAGTTCTGTGAACCAGGAAAATCAGGCTGTCACAATGAATTGGGGTGAAGGGAGTTTGAGACAGTCACCACAGTGCATTTACTGACCTTTTAAATCCTGCACTTGGGCCTGGGGCAGACAGTCTCCTCTGGGGCTGAAAATAGACATCAAAACCTCCACTCCAGCAAATGAAACAGCCCTGTGCAGCTCCTGCTGTTCTCTGGTGTCTCCGGGGTGCTGGTGGTTCAGGTCTGGGGTATCACTCCCTTCTAGGCTGCGTGTTTAGAAGTCAGATGTCTACAATGTTTTGTCATTATGGTGAAGAGTTATGGTTTATGGTCCCTTTGGTGACTGCTGCAGAATCGGGGGATCCCAGGCTGATGGCTGGGGATGACTCTTCCTGGCAGTGCTACATGAGAGGCCAATTTCTCCCAGCATCAGTTGGCTCGCCTCCATCTCTTGGTTTCCCTGGCCTGGCTCCACTTTGTCAGGCTGAATTTGTAATTTGCCTTGAACTGAAGCGATGCCCTGGAGTCAAGATGTCCTTTTTGTGTAGTTGGCCATTTAGTGATGTGGTATTACATTTTATCTATTGACCCTCCGGCCATGAAGAATGTGAGATATTCTTGGTTATACTTACAAAACTGGTTGCAGTTTCTCTGCATGTCCATTGTACACAGATGAGAGAAGAGCCTGGCTGTTCCCCCTTGGTTTTATTCTGTGAGCACCTCTAAAATAAAGAAGCAACCCTCATGATCTAATAAAGAAAATCAAACCCACTTGAGCAAAACCCAACCTGACAGCACTTGCTGCTATGTAGAGTAACTGGCTGCCCCCAGGTGCTCATTGTTCTGAAGATGTCACTTCCCTTAAAAAAAAAAAAAAAAGCACTCAGGTTCTGTTCATTTAAAATACCAAGGGTTATACCTTGATAAATGGTGTCCATAGCTGGTGCTTATATTTAAATTACTTTAATGGAATTGCTTTCTGCTGCATGAGGAGGATCATGGTGCCTGGCCAATCTACCTCACCTGCTGCTCAAATCCTTTATCAGAATGTTTGGGAGTCCAAATTCAGCTCTTGTTTCAGAGAAAATAATGTGCATTAAATGTGTAACACTTATTAGCACATTAACAGGGATAAAAAAAAGTGGCTGTTTCTTTGATACTTCTATTGCAACACCCAAAGGAAAAGGGGAGTGAATGCCTGGTGGAAGGTCCTGGCCCAGAGTAAGAATATTCTAATGGTGTTTGTAGGCAGACCAAGCTAATTTAGGAGATGCCAGGAATGAAAAATGTCCCTTTTGATTGATGGAGATGTCCTCTGGGCTGTGATTGTCAGTCTCCTAAACAATGAGTTAGGAAGAAACTATTAATTAACAGGAGGATTTTGTCACTTTTAAGTGGATCCAAATTTAGCTGATGAATTCTTAAAACAGCCCAAAAATAGCTTCAAAGTAGTCTTCCTTTAATGTGCTGGCTCATTGCTTGTATGTCCCTCAGCTTTCCACCAGGCCTGAAAGGGAAGAGTGGTACCAAGCCACAGGATGTGCAGAGTGTGCAATCTCCAAATACATAAATGAGTTATTCTGGGGATGTAATCTAATATTTGTGTTCATACATCTATAATACTGCATTTGTGCAGACAAAAGTAATATCCTTTGTTTAAACAAACACATACAACTGCATTTTGACAAGTGCAGAAAACTCTCCAGCTGGGCAGCAGGAGGTCCTCTCCCTTGTCCTCAGCTAAAAGCCAAAGTTGCTCATGTATTCCCAAGATCTGTCCAGTTTTTGCTAGATGGCTTCTGGCTGATTGGCCTAAACTTTAGAATGTTGCCTGGTGACTGGCCATCCTGTGTGATGTGGCTGTACAACCCTGACACTGTCTTCACTCAAGGTTGTTCCTCCAAAGTCTGGTTCCTACCAGACTTTCTATCTGTATACCTGTTTGAGCCAGGAAGCCATTTGTGTTCCTGGAAGAATTTGTTGTGTTTATCTTGGTTCATCAGGCTACTTAACTCACCACTTACCTGGATGCTTCTTGTGGTGGTATGTCTTCCACTTCAAGGTGATCTGGCTTTTCTCTCCTTGGTCAGAGTGTAGGGTTAAATTGCAATGAGCAGCATTTCACAGAGCTAAACATTTCCATGTAGCTTCCTCCCAGCCTAGGAAAGCAGTCCTGTCCTTAATGCAGCATTTTATGGGCAGCCATAAATAAAACAATAAAAACCCAAGTGCTGCTTTATGTGAGTATGCCAGGGTAGCACAAACAAATGGAGACAAAATCCCTTTGTGGGGACACAAAGCCTTTCTGGTTAGCTTCCCCATCCCTTTCATCACAGCCCTCACTGTCTGCCTCTTGTGCTCGTGTCCTCTCTGGAGACAGCAGGAAAAGGAGGCCAATTTTGTGTGCCCTGGTTGGAAGGTGGGGCAAGAGTGCTGCTTGTTCTCCTCTTACATTATGCTCTCCAAGTTATGAACTTGTTCTGCTGTTCTTACCCTCTAGGATAAGTAATTATACAGTCAGAAGAAGCAGTTTCCCACAGCCTGAAGGTTTAATTAAGGAGGAAGGGGTTTGGTCTGTGCTGCAGCTCAGGGAAGGATCCAGCTCTCCACCTCAGGGCCCTCGTGCAGTTACTGGGCTTAAATTGTGCTCTGAACCCTGAGTTTGAGACCTTGAAGTCAAAGTGTGGGTTTCTGTTTTACATGAATATTCATGTTCCATTCTGCAATATATTTCCTGGGTAATTTGGGCTGAAGCATGTTATTTTTAACCTCTGAGTGTCAGTGGTTCAAGATGACTGGTGCTGTCCTCTGTCTCATAAGCAACCATATTTTAGGGTTCAGATTTGTCCTGTCTTCACTGCCAAAGAGGAGAAATGGCCCTCCTGTGGCTCAGTGAAAAATGAGGCTGCTTTTCATTTAAGGTATTGCTGCTGCCTCTGCCCCACCCTCCTTCCCTGCCTCGTTGCCCTCCAGCACACCCCATGGTGAGGGCAGGTTTGTGGGCACCCACACTCTGAATAGTTGCATTTGTGTAGCCTGTCCCAACAGCCAGGCTTTTGTTTCCCACTACAGCAAGGCCAAAATTAGGGTTTTTCCTACCTGAGGACATCCCACAGTCTTCAGCAGGCGGTGCTCTAGTCTCCTTGAGTTAAAGGAGAACATCCCTGGGGAGGCCTGTGCTGGTCCTTCTTGTCTGCCCCTGCCACCTCTGCTGGGCTGTGATTTACCCCCAGGGGTGAGCACCCTTTTTCCCTGGTTACCAGAGTTTTTCATTCTTCTGCTGCCTGAAAACCAGTTGTCAGCAGTATCTTTTTTCTCTCTGCAGGTGATAGTGGACACCCCAACCAGCCCAGTGACCAGTGGCCTCCCGCTCTTCTTTGTCATCACTGTCACAGCAATCAAACAGGTACCAGTGTCAGCGTGGGGAGAGTAGGATGCTCGTGGGGGCATACAGTAGAGAAAATGAGGAGCATGTCTTTGAATATACTTAGTAGTCACTAAAATGGGCTTGTATGCTTGGTGAATCCCTCTCAGAAAGACACACATCCTGGTGCTTTTCAAGAGAGGAGGCTGTTTTGAGTGGAGTTATTGGTGTCTCTCTTGTTTTGGCCACGTAAAGCATCTCTACATGTGCTGTTGTGAACAAGCTGTGAGTGTCACTGAAGGTTACAGCTGTGGTTCTGGCTTTACTTGAATTTTTCTTCTCTTTTTAGAAATGCTCTCCAGGTCTTTTCAGGATGCAGAGACATGCTCCAAATATAGCCCATGCTCTGCTCCTGTGCTGGTAAATGGAAAGGCTAAGTTCTGTTCAACCACTCCACTAGTCTCAAAAATACCTAATCCTCATGTTAAAAGCCCTTTTTCCTCTTATATGGACATGTGACTGTTCAAATTTCCTCTATAAGAAGGTTTGAATAATAACAAAGGAAGTTTCTTCTGAAGGGGCCAGAAAGGGAGACCTAGAGTAAAACCCATCTGCTTCAAATCTGAATGTTTTATTCTTTCAGTGAGTACTGAAGAGCCCTGTCCTGTGTTACCATAGGAAAGACTTGCAGGGTGCTAAGTGTATTACTCATTTTATCAGCCTGTTCTTGCCAGCACTGAGAATAATAGAAACATGTTAAAGTAATTTAACTGCTCATTGCATGCACTGCATATAGATTATTTTTGTGTGTTATTTTAATCTGTTCCAAATCTGTCAAATATGCACATGGAGTTTTTACAAGTATGTTGATTCAGTCTGAGCTACTCTGGTTGATGTTCTGTCAGGCATGAAGGAGGTCTGAGGACTAGTTAAGTTTCTTAATTAAATCTCTCACTCTGATCCCACTCATCCTCTTTCATTAGTTCCCTTGCTTTGTCATGAGTTGGTGTTGCCTGTGTTTGTGTGCCCAGGGGTACGAGGACTGGCTGAGGCACAGGGCTGACAATGAAGTGAACAAAAGCAACGTCTCCATTGTTGAAAATGCAAAGCAAGTGCAGAAAGAGAGTGAAAAAATCAAGGTAACTGTTAACTGATGTGTAATGATTCCTGATGGGAAGGAGAGGGTGTGTGGGAGGGAGGTGAGGGCAGGGCAGGAGGGATGTACTGCAGTTGAAGCTGCCCCGGTGCGTGCACTTCAGACAGGTTTGCTCAGGGAGCCCTTTCTGGACAAGGAGGGAGGCTGCTCTGTTTGATTGCTTTTGAAAAGCTGTCTCACAAAAGCTGTTCTGGGGCTGACAAGTGACAGATCTGTCAGTGTTTTGCACTTTGCTGGGACAGGCAGTCCTTTTCTATTTCCAACTCTCCCAAGGACACCAGAAAAGTACACTAGTTTGACGTTAATTTATCACCCCACACTTCAGACAAGTACAGAGACTTTTGCTCCGTCGAGATTTAAATGCCAGCTGTGCCATGTGGGTGCTCTGAGTTGTGGCGTGATGCCTGCGGACTCGGGCACCTCTTGGACCTTCATTTCCCTTTTAGCCAGGGTGACTTTCTTGGGCTTTGAGAAACTAAATCCGTAACCATCTAATGACAGCCAAGAAAGCTTTTAATGTGAATGTTCCCCTTCTACCAGGTTGGAGACATAGTAGAAGTGAAAGCAGATGAGACCTTCCCCTGTGACTTGATATTTTTGGCCTCGAGCAGCACAGATGGGACCTGTTATGTCACGACAGCAAGTCTTGATGGCGAGTCCAATTTCAAGGTGATGGGGATGGATGGGGCAGTGTTGGGAAGCTGGTGCTCTGGGGAACTCGGGTGCCTGGAGCTGCTACTGATGCTGGTGCTTTGCACAGTGTGTGAATAACTGGAGGGTGCTTCCACCCAGCCCATGTCCATGGCCACGTGGCTGTATTTACAGCTCTGCCCTGTCTGCTCCCAGTATGCCAGCACCAAAGTGCCCTGGGGATTGTTTGTTTTCCATTTTGTCTCCACCAACCGTTTCTGCTGGTGCTGCCCCAGATGGAATCGTGTGTATCAATACAGCTTTGCTGCCTCATTGCCCAGCACTGCAGGCGTGTGGGTGCTTCCCTGCTCCAGCCACACGGTGCCAGGTCTGGTGTGTTGCTAGAGCAGTGTCTGCAGCTGCTCCAGCTTCCTTTCCACTGCCTGCTAGTGCCTCTGTTGTGTAACTGAGCTTTTCCAGTAAGATCTGGGACTTTCTGAGGCAATGTGTCTGGATTAATTTGGGGAATTTTTCACCAACCTGGGAAAAACTTCTGGGTTTTCTGTTGTTTTTTTCTCTCCCTTTCCCTGAATCAAATGATGAAATTTAATAGTAGTCTTGCTCAGTCAGTCTCTTCTTGAGTGTGTTTTCTTTCTTTATTCACTCACCCCACTCTCTAAACTAAGGAAAGAAACAACAGCAAACAAACTCGTGTACATGGGAAGATATGAAAATTTGGTTGCATTTATGTTTTATAAATATTTATACAGATAAATGCAACAGCCTTAGTATGAGTGGAAGATACTTTAAAAGGACATGATTCATTCCAGCACAGTCTGATGGCAGTGGGAATACTGTCATCAATCTGATATGTATTGTATGAGGTCTGGCTTGTCCTTTTAGGGGCAGCTTTAACTGGTACTTGAAGTTGTGGTTAGGAGCTGATGCAGTGCTGGTGCACCATACTAGTTCCACAAGTAGAGGAGTGGAGCTTTGAAGTGACTTAAGGCTAAAAATAGGTAACTAATTTCTTTGTCAGGTGTATCAGATGCATGAGTTCCTATAATTTCTGCTGAGCATTGGCTCTGACTTTTGAATCTAAGTGCAAAGCTGAATTTCTATTTCAAGCCCTGTGGTTGTTTTTCCCCTAGTTTGTGAATTCCTGTAGGTGACTGGGAGCTGTCTCTTTCTTGGCAAGATGAAGATGAGTTTGAAGGGGAAGGGGCAATAGAAAAGGAAGTGCTTTTTGAGGAAACAGGCCTAACATTAGGAATCAGGGTTTGCTGTGAAAGGAGTATGAGGAAAACACTCGGGTGCTCACAAAATCCTCATCTGCACAGGTCTGCTGTTTGCCTGGTGGGGATTTTTCAGGTATTTGGGGCATGTCAGGTCGAGGTGTGGGAGAGATGCCTGGTTAAGTGGAACTGGAGCAGAAGTGTAAAAGGGAATTTGGCAGATCTCTGTCTTTGAAATATGAATCTTCAGTCATGCAGTTGGGTACAAAACCCTGCAGAAGGGTCAGGCTTGGTACAGGGCACTGCAGGTGCAGCTTGAGGTGTGTTTTACAAAGCCTGTGGTTTATACCAGAGACTTGAATGTGCTTGTGCATCTGCTTTCAATAGGAGAAGCCAGGCAGGTCACCAGCATGGCACCAGGGTAGGCATTCATAATGTCATGACTACAGCCTGTGTCACCAAACGGATCCTCCTGGGATGTGTAAGGAGGGGAACGCAAACGTAAGGAGTAGAGGAAGCTTTTTAATGCATTTGTTTATGAAGATGGATTGAGGCAGCCTTTCTTGGCAAGATGAAGATGAGTTTGAAGGGGAAGGGGCAATAGAAAAGGAAGTGCTTTTTGAGGAAACAGGCCTAACATTAGGAATCAGGGTTTGCTGTGAAAGGAGTATGAGGAAAACACTCGGGTGCTCACAAAATCCTCATCTGCACAGGTCTGCTGTTTGCCTGGTGGGGATTTTTCAGGTATTTGGGGCATGTCAGGTCGAGGTGTGGGAGAGATGCCTGGTTAAGTGGAACTGGAGCAGAAGTGTAAAAGGGAATTTGGCAGATCTCTGTCTTTGAAATATGAATCTTCAGTCATGCAGTTGGGTACAAAACCCTGCAGAAGGGTCAGGCTTGGTACAGGGCACTGCAGGTGCAGCTTGAGGTGTGTTTTACAAAGCCTGTGGTTTATACCAGAGACTTGAATGTGCTTGTGCATCTGCTTTCAATAGGAGAAGCCAGGCAGGTCACCAGCATGGCACCAGGGTAGGCATTCATAATGTCATGACTACAGCCTGTGTCACCAAACGGATCCTCCTGGGATGTGTAAGGAGGGGAACGCAAACGTAAGGAGTAGAGGAAGCTTTTTAATGCATTTGTTTATGAAGATGGATTGAGGCAGCCGCCGTGACTTGGAGCTCTGGAGAGCTCCTATAAATAGAGCCTGGAAGGCAGTGAGCAGATCCTTCGTGGGCTTTCCAGTTAATTGTGAGAGATGAACCTTTGCAGCAGCAGCTGCTAAAAATAGGTTGGAGTCTGCCAGTGCCCTGCCTGATCCCTGGGCACTGGATCAGGCATCTAATTACCTTCAGGAATGGGTCGGTGTGGATCCCTGGGAGTCCCTTTGCACCAGGGGCACCTGCAGCCTGCCCCAACCCCAGCCAGGGCAGCACCAAGTCCCCCGGGGAAAACCAGGCATGATTTTGGTGCACTGAACAGATGTCCAGGAGCTGCTTCTCACTGTGGTTTCTCTTAAGCTTATTGGCTTCAGTCTTCTGTGGCTGAGAGATGCTCCAGCTGTCTTGTGGGAGCAGGGTGGTGTTTTGTGAGCTGCTGGTGCTGAGGAGCCTTTGTGTGGTGGTGTTTTAAGTAGCAGGGTAAAACATGGGCTGAGTTGCTGGTGACACTGCTTCTGCTTCTCTGCCCAGACTCACTACGCGGTGCGGGACACCACGGTGCTCTGCACGGATGAAGCCATTGACACCCTCACGGCCACCATCGAGTGTGAGCAGCCACAGCCCGACCTCTACAAGTGAGTCTGCCCCCCAGCCTGCCCTGCAGCTGCCTGGTGTCACCCCCTGCAGCCCCCCGAGACCCGTGGGCTGGGGGCATCTGATGAGCTGCAGCTCAGTGAACCCCAGGGTGGCTTTTTTCATCAGAGACCCAAAGGTTGCTCGAGGCTGCCAGGCTTCTTCAGGGGTGACACTGCACTTCTTCAGGGCTCGGTTTCCTTGCAGCAGAACCTCCCCAGTGCAGTGCTTGTCCTGCTGTACTGAAGGGTTTTGTGGAAGCTCAGGTGTTAGTGATGGGCCCTGGGCCTGTTCCTCGGCCACTCGACCTGCCAAGTGAAGTGCACTAGGCTGAGTGACTTCCAGGAGTGAGTGGCCTTTGTGGCTGCATCCCTTGAAGGAGTTTTGCTGGGCTGTGTTTCAGTCTGTGATGGGATGTGCTGGGCTGCCTGGGGTCAGGTATTGCTGCTCTGCTGGTGGGTGGCAGCTGGGTGGGGGATTTCCTGGCCAAGAAGGTGTGTGGCTTCTCCCTGTCTTGAGCACAGCCACCCCTGAAGTGTTAAACTCTCAAATATACTTATTTATGTGTTTGCTTCCCCCTTGCTTTTAAAAGTATGCTTGTAGTAGCTCTTTATATTGTCTTTGTAATACAATTTTCTTAATTTTTAATGCAGATTTGTTGGAAGAATTATCATCTACAGAAGTAACCAAGAGCCTGTAGCCAGGTTGGTCATGCAGCCATCTCTGGCCCTTCTAAAACTGTTGGATAGCTACATCAGATTTCAGGGATCTGAACTCCTGCTGCCATCATCCAGTTTCAAACTGAAATACGAGAGATTTAGATTAGACATTAGAAATAAATTATTTCCTGTGAGGGTGCTGAGGCACTGGCCCAGGTTGCCCAGGGAATTGTGGATGCCCCATCCCTGGAAGTGTTCAAGGCCAGGTTGGGTGGGGCTTGGAGCAACCTGGTCTAGTGAAAGCTCTTCCCTGCTTATGACAGGGGGATTGGAATTAGTTGATCTTTAAGGTCCCTTCCAACCCAAACAAGTCTGTGATTCTGTGATCATTAGGGAGTGGTTGGTTTGCTTTAACTGTTCCAAATATTTCATTATTAAGAGGGGTCTGCAGTTAATCTCTCCATTTACTGTCTTCTGCCATTCTGTGATTTGTTTAAGCCTTTCTTGGGGAAGTGGTGCAGGACCACCTGGTAACATTCGCCCCTGCTGATGGGGAACAAATTTACCAGGCAATTGCAGAGTTACTTGAGGGAAAGCAGAAATTTAAACATCAGAGTGTTTTGGGAAAATACAAGTGATTAACACTTATAAATGATCAAAACCAGTTGGCTGTCACTGGAGTGGTGCAGGTCTTGTTTCATGCTGTGCTGGATCTACCTAGACCCTGGAAGCAACAGAGTCATGGGTGGGCTATTCAAAAAGAAATAAAAACAAGAAGGAGCAAAATAAGCTGTTGGCTTTATTGGTGTCATTGATCAGCAGTGCTGGAATTGACAGGCTTTTGACACTTGAAATCAGGTTTTTCTATAAGTATTTCAAGATCTGAACATTTTGCACTTTTTCCTTAAAAGCCTTACTGAGAATCCCCTGTTAAGTTTGGAACTTTAAGCACCAAGAGTAGTCTATGTAAGATGAAATGGAGATATACCTACATAAAGAGAAACAAAACAATTCCAGTAATCAGATCTAAAGAACATCTGTTTAGCTTTCTAATCTATCTCTAAGTTATGAAGCAATTTGAATGTGGGGTGATGTGATACCACTTCTATATTTAGATCTTTGGGTCCTGAGAACCTGTTGCTGAAAGGTGCTACCCTCAAAAATACCAAGAAGATTTATGGTGAGCAGTTTTTATTATTGTTTAAATAGTTCTGAGAAATAATGGCAAATGTAGGTACTCCTCACTAAATCTAGAGAGGGAAAATACTTCTCTGCAGTCTGGCTGCCTGGGCTCCACAGCTGCCTTTGGTCTGCAAGCTGATTGCAAAGTTGACAGGCTGAAATTAAGAGATACTGTTACATCTGCAGTGCTGCCAAGCTGTGCAGGTTATGTTCATGCATCTGAGAAAGCTCTTCTCTTTGCTTGAGCTATGAAGAGTAGGGAATTTTTCCCAAATCCTCTGCTAGGTTCACAGTCCCAGCCAGTAATGATTGCAGGTGACAGCTCTTGCAGAAGACTGATGTTTTCTCTGACTGTATGTGATCTGTAGGCTCCTGCTCAGTGCTCTGGGATAAAAGCAATTACATTACTTAGCAGCCTCAGAGGTTTCTGTAGCTGAACAGTCCTTGGGTGATGCCTCTTACTTCAGCGGGGATTTGGGTTTCATGTAAACACCGGTGCCCCTTATGGCTAAATGTGAGCTGGGTCCCTCCTGGCTGTGGGTCCCTTATGAACCTACTTTGATACCCTGTAGGAGTTGCAGTCTACACTGGGATGGAAACAAAAATGGCTTTGAACTACCAAGGGAAATCTCAGAAACGGTCTGCTGTAGAAAAGTGAGTATTTATAGTGGGCAAAAATTAGGTAAATGCTGTTGGGTTTTTTATGGAGGATTTGTATAGAAATAATCCCCTAATCTGCTGCCTTTTGTTTCAGATGCTCTCTTGATTGCACAGAAAAATCTATTTTTGTTTAAGCCTATGTCTCAAGAAGCTGCATCACTTAGTCGCATTTTTTAATTTAAAAACAAAATTAAGAAATATTAAAATATATAAACTGACTCTGTCAAAGTCACTATTCTGTAATTCCCTCCTTAAAAAGAATGAAGTCTTGTTCCAGCCTATTTGCATGATTTTCTATATAATAATAGCTGCATGCATTTAAAAAAGAAATCTAATTTTTTTTCAGATCTATCAACGCTTTCTTAATAGTGTATTTGTGCATCCTGTTGAGCAAGGCTACTGTGTGCACCACTCTGAAATATGTCTGGCAGAGTAATCCATTTAATGATGAGCCTTGGTACAATGAAAAGACTAAAAAAGAGAAAGACACGTTCAAGGTAAGTGGATTTGTATTTTAGCACTTGCTCCAGCTTTACTTATTCTGACAGTTTTATTTAATCTGATGGTGTCTGCTGCCAGCCCTGTGAGTCCTGTTTGCTTGCTGGAAGTGCTGTTGTTTCCTTCAGACTCTCCTGCTGTTTGTGTTTCTTTCCTGTCAGTCTTGTGCCTGTGCATGGTGATGCTTGCGTGGAGCAGGGCAAAGAATAAATAAATACTATAAATTATAGAGATGAAGCAGCTGACTTAACCTGGATCCTTAACTGAACTGGAGCTGTCTTTTAGCCTTGAGTAGGTTAACTTAAATTGAGGCCATGTCAGCTAGCTGCTTAAACTTACTGTGACACAGGCAGTCAAGCCTGGAAGAGTTAGTATGAGTGTGTAGAAATCTGTTATTTGATGGCTTATTGAGTAAGACTTCCAGGGTTGTCCCTGCATCAGTTCTACCCCAGCCGTAGCTTGACTGGTCTCAAGCCACTTGCTCTTTCTTGCTAGTTACTTGAGATCAGAATGAGCCTGTAGCACTGTATTCTTAAGAGGAATATGCTCGAATAAAACATAGTTTTGGTCACTCTGAAGCAGGGAGATGTCCTCTTGTATTAGACCCTTGTAGATCTGCAGAAGACAGTGAGATTTTCTGCATCAAAGGAGAAAGAAATTTGGCTTTGTACCTCAGCTGGGTTCATTTTCAGGTTATATTTTTCCATTTAACCTTAGAAGGAAAGCTTTCTAAAACCCCTGTGGTGCTGGGGTACAGTGCCCTCGAGTTGTGCCCGACAGGCACACCCTGCAATGTCTTCTCCTCTTCCCATTGCAGGTCTTGCGGATGTTCACGGACTTCTTGTCATTTATGGTCCTCTTCAATTTTATTATCCCAGTCTCCATGTATGTTACAGTAGAGATGCAGAAGTTCTTGGGCTCCTTCTTCATCTCTTGGGACAAGGAGATGTATGATGAAGAAATAAAAGAGGGAGCATTGGTGAACACCTCGGATCTGAATGAAGAGCTCGGGCAGGTCAGAACATGCTCTGTGTTTGCATCTGCTTGGATGAAAATGGACAAAAATGTCCTCCTTGGTAGGAAACCTTTGTGTGGCAGTCACAGTCCCCTCAGGGCAGAGCTTCAGATGGTGTGGTGGCACTTTCCATTTAACGTGATTCTACTTGCTCTGTGAAATGGACAAGGTTATAAATAGTGCATGGAAGAGCAGGAATTGGGTCATGCCTGTTGTTTCCATATTGGGGAATTTCAGGCACAACACTATGCATGTCAGGGTGGTTTGCTTTCACTGCTTCAGTTAAAAATTAAAAATTCTCTGTTTCTTCAGGGATTCACAAAAATGTCTGCCCAGTCATCTCTCTGGGCACACAGTCACAGGCAGCTGTGCTGCTGCTGGCTTTGCTGGGGCCATTGGGCAACTCAGGATTCCCTTTCTGGTCTATGTCAGGAGAAGACTGAGTGTGGGATATGAGAAGTGCCTGCTGCTTTTTATTTTGCTTTAAAAAAACACACATCCATTTGGAGTAGCAATTATCTAATTTGAATAGCACCAAAATGCAGATCCCCCTAAGGAGGCAGCAGACCTGCAGCAGCTGTGTAAGTACTTGGAATTAGAGCTAAGGACCCAGTAAAGATGATGAAGGGAAAACTAAGAGCTTGGAAACAGATTTGGAGTCTTTGGGAGCTGCCCCCCTGCAACAGGCTGAAAAAGAAAGGAGCTGCTCTGAAGAGCAAAGTAGTAGAGCTGCCCAGTGGTGTAACTCCCGTGGGGCACCTGTGTGGTGTTGGAGGGCCAGGTTAGGACAGCAGCCAAGTACTCCCCAGCACTGGTACAGATGCACTGGAGTGCCCTGGCTGCTTTGGGTCTGGGGGGCTCCTTCCCAGGTGCATGGGGCTGGGGGTGCAGTGAGGCAGCCTGCCCTGCCCCCCCCCAGGTGGAGTACGTCTTCACGGACAAGACCGGGACCCTGACGGAGAACAGCATGGAGTTCATCGAGTGCTGCATAGATGGGCACAAGTACAAGGACTGCCTGTCAGAGGTGGATGGCTTCTCTCAGACTGATGGACCCCTCAAGAATTATGGCAAAGCAGAGAAGGTGAGAGATCGGCGTGTTGATGTCTGCTGGGATTTTGTGGCCAGCTCTGGGCTGGGTGAACAGAGCGGAAGCTGGGAGGGAGAACTGGGTTTGGTTTTAAAATCCGGATACACAAAGATCACAGCCAAGTGCTGTGAGGTGGGCTTGGTGCATGAAGCTGGTGAGGTGGCTTGGTGCATGAAGCTGGTAACGAGCCCTCCCTGACTCTGCCTAGAGCCGTGAGGAGCTGTTCCTGCGAGCCCTTTGCCTCTGCCACACCGTCCAGATCAAGGAAGCTGACCAGGTGGATGGGCTGATAGGACATCCAGAACGCAAATACACCTACATCTCCTCTTCCCCAGATGAAATTGCTTTGGTGAAAGGTGCAGAAAAGTAAGAATGTAATGATGTTGGGTTTTTAATTCTGTGTCTCTGGTGGGAGGGAGGTGAGGGTTACCAGGAGGTGATAGACACCTTTCCTAGCTGTGAAGCAGGAGCTCTCTCTGGGAAGCCCATTATGATACCAGTGCTGGGCCTGACCCACAGCCCTGTGAAGGCATGTGACCTGTGGTTTTAAATGAGCTCTCTGTAAAAGGGCTGCTCTGCAAAGGGTCTTCCCTGAGCAGCTTCTCAGGAGTCTGTGGTTTGCAGTCACCACTGAGAGCAGCCCCAAGGTGCAGCAGCACCTGGCTGGGGCAGAGACTCCTTTGTTAGAGTCCCCATGGCCAAGGGTTTTAGTACCAAGAAATGGAGAACAGTCACACACACATTGCAGCCAAATGGCTTCCTTGGCATGCAGTGGCAAAATAAGAAGATGGGTCACTTTTATCAGACCCACATTTTAATTGTGCCAAAGATGCTTAAGGCCAGGTTGTATAGGGCTTGGAACAACCTGATCCTAGTGGGAGATGTCCCTGCCTGTGACAGTGGGGTGGGGCTAAAGGATCTTTAAGGTCCTTTCCAATCCAAACAGTTCTATGTTTCTATGCTATTGCCAGCCCCTAGGTTTTAGATGGAGGCTGTTGCAGCTGTATATACTTGCACACGGCTTGTAAATTTGCCAGAGACCCAGGGGACTGTGTCCAGAGGCTCTTGGCGTCTGTGCCCAGCAGTGTTCAGTTCTCCAGGTCATGGGAGTGATGCCAGAACATCATAGCAGGCTCTGCATGGGGCAAGCAAACATCCAGCCAAGCTTTTTAGCTGGAGGTTGTTACGTTCTTTGCTCTCCTTTTCAGTACAAAAGGTGAAACAAGAATTTCGTTAATGTATAATATGTGCCAATGGGTGTTTTCAATGTTGTTCTGTCCTTTTGTTTATTGACAGGTATGGTTTCACTTTTCTAGGACTTGAAAATGATTTCATGAAAATACGAAACCAAAAGAATGAAACTGAGATGTAAGTGCTGCAGGGAGCACTGAGGAATGGGGCTGCTAGTGCTGCTCCAGCTCCCGCCCAGCTTGGTTGAGTTTGGTCAATGTGGCCAACCTGGCAAGGCCCAAACTGTCCCATGCTGACCTGCCCAAAAACTCCTCACCTTTTTACAAAGTGCAGCACAGCCAGGTGCAGGCAGGAAGGCTTGCTTGCAAAATCTGTTGGTTTCAGTGATGTCTAAATTCAGGTCCCTGGAGTGTCAGCTGTCCCTCACATGTCCTTCATCTGTGCCCAGCTGTGCAGATGGCTCTGGGGTTCCTGGGATCGTTCCTGACCTTACAGACAGTGCCTGGGCCTCACAGCAGGATAACTAAGCCTAAGCTGCATGATATGTAACTATTTCTCTTCCCAAGCTGAAAATAATGACATTTTACTGCATACTGGCTGCTCGTGGGACATCTGAGACCTAATCCTAGTGCTTCCCGAGAACTTGCCTTCACAAGCAAGTCTCACTTCTTACTCCCCTTATGGGGAAGCTTCTTAATTTCAGTGCTAGAGCCTGTGCCCCTGTCCAGCCCAGGTCTCAGGGTGCTGCTGGGCACCCTCAGCCTCACCCTCCTGCTCACAGCAGCACTGGAGGGTTTTTTTAGTCCCATTTTCTTCTGCCATAGCTGTAAAAAGTACATTGCCCAGTGGGTCCTGCCACTTGTAAGTTGTATTGATTTTTCCTGCTCATTGTTAGTGATTTTCTGTCTTAAACAGTTATTTTTCTCTTACTGAATCTAAACTCTATTTTTCTTTTTCAAAGGTACCAACTTCTCCATGTGTTGAACTTCGATCCCGTCCGCCGCCGTATGAGTGTCATTGTGAGAACCACCACGGGTACAGTTAAAACACGTTTCTGAACTCCCATACACTCTGTACAAATACAAAAGGTGTCCTCTTGAGTCCTGCACCTAGTGTGTAGAATGCCAGGCTAAACTGTTAGGTTTTCTAAGCTGGTCTGATTAACTTCTGTACTGGGTCTGGTTGAGATAGTTAATTTTCCATACAGCAGTGCTGGGGGCCAGCAGCAGGTAAAGGGAGAGGTCAGGAACAGAGAGCCATGGAGACATCCCTGCTTGCTTTGCTCCAGCCTGGAGGTGCTAGTACAAAGGGGAAGATCTGAGACCTTTTCCTGAGCAGGATGGGTTTTCATGGGGATTGCAGACAAAAATTCAGGAGTCACCATCCTTCTCAAATGTCAGTCCTGTAAGGTGTGGGACGCTGGTTTTTTTACTCTCTCTGAAAAGATTGGCAAGGCTTTTTAAACAGGGAAAAATAAACTGCTTTGTCCAGGCTGTCACGGAAAGCTTGATCAGAGGCAGGTAGGGACAAGAAATGTTGCAGCCTGAGGTCAAACAAGGCTTTACACAAGTTGTTGTGAGGCCATTTTGGTAAGCAACAAGGCTTCTAGCAGTTTCTTCTTTAGCCCTGCCAGATTTCCTCCCTCTGCATCATTTGCTGGCTCTTTCTATGGCTTGTGAAGGTTATAAACTATTTATGATTTGCTTTTAGGAAAGTTGCTTCTCTTCTGTAAAGGAGCAGATTCCTCTATTTTTCCAAGGGTCCAGCAAGAAGAAATCCAACAAATAAAAGTCCACGTGGACCGCAACGCTATGGTGAGCACGCAAATGAAATTTGGCTGGCTCCTAGGGTCAGGAAAGTCTTATTCCCAAAATAGGGATGTGACCTTGCTTTGGAGGAAAGTGTTGAAAATGAGTGTCACTTCACATTGCTTTGAAGCCAGGCTTCTTTCCTTTTCTGTTTCTTTGGCTTCTAATGTTTATTTCACTTTTGATATACTTACGGTCTCTGCCATAGTTGTCACAGCATCTCTCCAGCAAGTTAAAAATAGAAATAACAATATCAGGCTTTTTTCTCTGGTGAGAGATGTGTCCGGTCCCAGCTTGGGGGACACCTGGTCCCCAGTCTCCCTGCTGGATGCACACTCTCAGCTCTGGTCTTTCTCTGAGTTTCCCTCTGCAATATTACATGCAAGTAATAAGCATAACCGTGGTTACTCTGATGGGAAGAACAGAAATTGGTCAAGCCAGTAAATTGTCATTGCCATCAGGGTCAGTACTGACAGCAAGCACTGATGGTGGAGAAAAGCACTAATCCTGAAGTGAGGAGCTGCAGAAAATCTGGTTTTAGGCCAATTGTCCAGTTTCTTTTCCTTTCTCCCCCCCCCAGGATGGCTACCGAACGCTCTGCGTGGCGTTCAAAGAGCTGACTCAAAAGGAGTACAACAGAATTGACAGACAGCTGAGTGAAGCCAAGATGGCTCTGCAGGACAGGGAGGAAAGGATGGCGAAGGTTTTTGAAGACACAGAAGCAGACATGCACTTGATTGGTGCTACTGCTGTAGAAGACAGGTAAAGAGATGATCACTGACATGCTGGGATGTGTGGTTTCTCCTCAACACTGCACTGTGGCCCTGACTCTCTGTGGTGGGACTGAGCAGCCAGGCAGATGCTGGAAGTGTCCAGGGTGATTAATTACTCCGTGGCACAGCCCATTACACAGTACCCTAGTTGCTAAAATGGGCCAGTGTAGTAAGAAGTAGGATTTATTAATGAAACTACAGAAGCACTCATGCTTTTAGAGAGTGGTTTAAGCATGCAGTGTTAATTTGCACATCAAAACAAAGTCAGTTTTGCATGAAGTTGTAGTAACTGTGAGTAAATTAAACTCTTGACTCAAGTCTCACAGTATAAAGCAATGATTTATTGTCTGCAAATAAAACATTGAGATTGATGACTTCTAATCCTTATTCCTGTGGCAGTGGTCTCTCCAGCACGGGGGAAATCAGTTAACTTCTCTTGGGCTGGTATTTCCTTTTTGCAAAATAAGGGTTCTATGGGATAAGCATGGACTGAGGAGTGATGTTTTGCTTCTGCTCACAGGCTGCAGGAGCAGTCGGCAGAGACGATCGAGGCTCTTCACGCAGCTGGCATGAAGGTTTGGGTGCTGACAGGAGACAAGATGGAAACTGCCAAATCCACCTGCTACGCCTGCAGGCTCTTCCAGACCAGCACGGAGCTGCTGGAGCTGACGGTGAAAACAGTGGGTGAGAGTGAAAGGAAGGAGGATCGGCTCCATGAGCTGCTGATGGAGTATCATAAAAAGCTGATTCAGGATGTTCCCAAAAACCGAGGAGGCCTGAAGAGGTGAGTGAGCAAGAGGACCCAGCTCCTGAGCCTTTTGGGATGGGGATGCAAAGTTGCTAGAGACACAGGACCATGCTGTGGCCCTGGGGCCTGGCTGCTGGCAGGCACTGGGGCCAGCTCCTTCACTTTGCTCATCATCTCCAGCATTAATTGGTTTGGAACTCAACTACTCAGTTCCCTTAGCAAAGGGCACGTGTTGAATCCAAGCTTTTAAAGATTGCTAAGCTCCCCCAAGGGGATGCAAAGAAGATGAATGCAAAAGCAGCTTATTTTTCACTAGGATGATACAAACTGCTAGACTGACTTCTCAGAGTTTGACTCTATTTCAAATGTGTTCCTTGTTGTGTCCCAGAAGCTGGACGTTGACCCAAGAATATGGCCTGATCATAGATGGCTCGACACTGTCACTGATACTCAACCCTTCTCAGGACTCCAGTTCTAGTAACTACAAAACCATATTTCTACAAATCTGCTTGAAGTGCACTGCAGTCCTCTGCTGCAGAATGGCCCCTTTGCAGAAAGCACAGGTATTTACTCTGCTTTTAACCATCTGAAGCACATCATTAGGTGACACCATGCTCTTTTAATCAACCATCTGGGTCTTTACCTGATCATCTTAATCAGCCAGGACTTCTTCAGGCTGTCTTTAAGCCCCATCTGATCTTCAGAGTGTGATAGAAATTATCCATTCTTTCAAATCTGTATGTAAAGCCTTTGTTTAATATGCTTGTGGGAATCTACAAGCCCAAGCTAATTGGAAATAAATAAAAAACCCTGTTTGTTTTTTTCCTTTCCAAATTTGTCAAGAGGAGTCCGTGACTTCCTCAAACCAGCTGGTGGTATCCAAGCCTGATAAGTGGCAAGTTTCTGCCCCATGGGAGGGTTTCTGGGTGGGGGGGTTTCCTGCCACTGACATGCCTGAGAGGTCCCATCTTTGTGAGAGTAGAGTCTGGCAGAAGGGAAGGGTGGGATGCTGGGATTTGTTTTTAAATACTCTCTTTCAACCTTGTGTAGCTGGATCTTGGCTTTTGCTCTGGTTGGTGACTGCAAGGGAAATAACAAGGGGTTTCATTAATCTGAACTCTCCAGGCATCATGGTGCTGCTCTGAAAGCCTGGTTGCTTCCTGGGGGCTCTTGCAAGTGGGACAGATTTTTACTGCATTCTTGGTTTCTGTTGTCCTTCTGAAAATCTTCTCAGATCGTGCGAATGGTGAAGAGCACAAAAGGGAGCCCCATAACACTCTCCATAGGGGATGGTGCAAATGATGTTAGTATGATCTTGGAAGCACATGTTGGAATAGGTGAGTATTTCTGCTTGTACATGGCTAAACTGATCCCGCTGGAAAACACAAAGTCTGCTGTTGCTTTCCTTGGAGCCAGGGTTTGATTCCAGCTAAATGTTTGGGGTCATCACACACTGCTCACCTTTGACAGTACCACTGTCTTTATCAGTGATAGACTGCAGATGGTGTTCAGAAACTTCAAGGCCAAATTCAAGGTGCTAACAGTTGCTTGCTGGTTAGAAAAATAAAAGGCTCAAGTAGCAAACTGGTGGGTTATTCCTGGCAGCTGTTGCAAAGGCAGTTTAATGAAAATATCTGAATTTACTAAGACTCTGGTTGCAGCTGCTGGTAACTCAGCACTGAGGACCCACATGTGTTTCCAGGGGTGAATGCTCAGTGATGTGTCTGCCCTGTCTGTCTAACTGACATCAGGCTGGAAACCATCCTCCTTCCTGCAGATTGGTGTCAGAGATATGGGAAATACTGGAGACTTTTGTAATACTGCTAAAGAAGAGTTGCTGGAAGAGAAAGGGCAGCCTGTGTGGCTGTTGGAAATGCCCTCTGATGAACAAGGTCCCAGTGCAGTTCATTTGGATATGGCTTTTGAGTGAACAGAAGTGTCTTTCTTGAGCTCTGTGGGAATGTCTGGAGGGGCTGAGTACTTGCAATGAAATAACTAGGCTGGGTGAGATGTGGGCAAGCCTGTGGGGAAACCAATTCCTTATCTTTTATCAGGTTTGCTTAGATATTCTTTGCCACACTCTTACACAGAACTCAGAGCAACCTAAATATAGCTTAAAAACTCCAGAGGCAGGTCTGAATGTTATGGAGCCACAACCATGCCAAGTTCTGCAGCACTTCTGGGTTTTGCTCTCCTGGGGCACTCGAGAGGGAAATACAGCCTTTGTCATGCCTGGAGACACTGAGTTATGAGAACAAACTTAGTAGGTAGCATTGATCCAAATTCCAGTCCCTTTGGGATTAGCCATTTGTCATAGCATTGGTCCAAATAATTCGAGTCCCTTAGGGATTAACCCCTTGCTGTGTTTGTGTCTCCAGGTATAAAAGGCAAAGAAGGACGACAGGCTTCCAGGAACAGTGACTATGCTGTGCCAAAGTTCAAACATTTAAGAAAATTGCTACTAGCACATGGGCATTTATATTATGTGAGAATAGCACACCTTGTACAGTATTTCTTCTATAAGGTAAGGCGGTGTGTGCAGCTTGTTTCTTTGTTTACAATAAAAAAGCTTAGTGAACAGGAAAAAAAATGTATTGTTCTGTGGCTCTGCTTTCCTTCCCTAGAATAGGCTGCGGGGCAGTTACAAGCAGAGCTTACAGGGGAATGTCAGCATGACTTCTGTTGTGACTTCTCCAGACACCAAGAGCTCACTGAATTAGTTCTGTGTTTGGTAGCAAACAGTACCCTAGTTTGTGTGATACTGTAATAGCAGATGCTAATGTCTGATAACTGGAAAAATTATTTTGATTTATATTGAAAAGTCAAGTGCTTCCCTGCTAATACTTTGTCTTCTGTTTCCCTAGAACCTTTGCTTCATTTTACCACAGTTTTTATACCAGTTCTTCTGTGGATTCTCACAGCAGGTAACATCCAGCAACATGTCTATAGAGCCAAGATAAAAAACAAGTGGCACAATGAGGCTTCTCAGCAGAGACTTTTGGTGTCCTGTTCCTTTCTCACCTCACTTTAGAGGGCAGTAGGAACTGACCTTGTTGCTCAGCACCATATCTGGAGCACAATGTTTTTGAGACATGTAGCTGAAAAGAAGTAAATCTGTTGTCTTTCCTCTCCCATCCACCAACCATGGACACCTTCCAAAAGTAGCCAGGCAGGGGTTTAGCTGGTTTGTCAGCACCTGGTTTTGCTACTTTTACTTATCATAAGAGAAAAAGTTTTCAGAGACGTCCTGATCTTTTCTCCTCTGCAACATTTCCCTGCATTAAAGGGGTCTCTTTAAAGGAAGAACAATTTGTTCTTTTATGACAGCCTTTAAAAAAAGACACATGATGCATGTCAGCAGAGACTTGCTTAGTCCAGGTGAGCCTTGGGAAGACAGATCTGTGTGGCAAGTGGGTTCATGTGCTTAGAGAGGAAAGCTTTGGCTTTTGTGTCACCTTACAGGCTTTTCTGTCTGTTGGGACTGAAAAGTTAATCGTAAGGAAGAGTAAATGATAATTCTGCTCATCTCTGCAGAACCACTTGCCTTTTTTTAAAAAAAAAAAGCAGCAGCCATAGTTCCTCTAAAGCAGTCTAGTCTTTAGAGTCACAGGAGACATCAAGTATATTAATAGAAACAGCAGCACAAGAGCAGCTACAGAAAAGCTGTGATAAGGGCGTTGCATCATGTTTTGCTGGAGATGAGACCAGGCAGTTACAGAGCTTCTTGGTGGTAGGAGCAGGGTCCTGGCCATGCAGCCTGCAGGTGCTTGGGCCACAGCATTGCCCTGTCACGTGGAACTGTCCCATGTGGCTGTGACAAAGGGATGAATCTGTAGAGCATATATGAAGACAAGAGCTAGAAACTTTAAAAGTCTCACCACAAAAAAGATTTAAAGTGTAATTCATCTCATTTTACTTTTCCTTCCTCTTTTAAGCCACTGTATGATGCTGCTTACCTTACCATGTACAACATCTGCTTCACATCACTGCCTATCCTGGCTTACAGCCTCCTGGAGCAGCACATCAGCATCGACACGCTGACCTCAGATCCTCAGCTCTACATGTAAGTGTCACTGGACTGCTAAGAACCCCCACAACTTGGTTAACCTTGGTTGAAGTTGTGCTGGTGCAGGAGTGTAAGCAAATGTCCTTGCCCTGTGTTGGTGATGGGGTCACCACGAGCTGCAGAAAAGGCTGTTTCTGTTCCTCCTGCTGCTGCATTAGAGCTGAGCAATGCCCTATTTACTGCCTGTTTCTGCTTATTTATGCTCTCTAACAGTATCTGGTCTAGCAAATTGCACTGTGGTGTCTAAAAAAAAAAAACCTGTAGGTGGAATTCTTCATCTGTGAGAAAAATCAAGCTGAGAGTGTGGCTGGACCATTCATTCACGTTAGCTTTGAGCCAGGCAGCATGAGGCAATCACATGATAGAGTATGTAATGGATGGAGGGGAGCTCTAGCTTTCAGGAGGAAAAAAGGTCCATTCATTTTTAGAAAGATTGAATGTTCCTGAAGCCCTGCTCAGGCAGGTAGTTTCTCATCTGGTTTAAATGGATATCCTTACCCAGGCTCCCCTTCCACAGGGGGCCAGATCCTCATATTGGATCCTATTACTGGGAAACTCTGCTCTTCTATCCACGTGCTCAGTTTTCTGCCACGTTGGCCTTGGAAAGGACAGTTTGAGAGGAGACTGTCTCTCTCTGCTGGTTGTTTTTTCTCCTTTCTTGGTTGCAATAGGGAGAGGGCCCAAACTCCCATGGAAACAGATGCTTCCCATCTTCCTCTGCCCCTACCCACATGCTTGGGAGGAGCCCTTCAGCAAGACTAAGGAAGATGCTCAAGTCAGTGCCCTGTGCAAGCCCTGTCACCATTGTTCAATGTTCCTCAGCCATAAAGAAGCTCTGTATGACAAAGCTGTGCTTGAACCAAGAGTGATGCCTTTGCAGAGACAGCAAATGAAATTAGCAGATGCCTAAAGACATGCTATGGAAGTTGCTTTAGGTATAAAAAAATCAGCAAATGCAACAAGAGCTGTAAGGCTAGGAAGAGGGTATTGGTACTTTTGAAATAAGTACTCAGATCCTTGATTGACTAATCTGTTTTCCTCCACTTGTATGGCAAAAGGCCACTGCAGGTATTTTTAAATAAATTGGTAATTGAATATTATGTGACAAAGAGCAATACCAGCAGGACCCTGTGCAAATGCCTGGTGGGGGGTCTGATCTCTGAGGTCTGTCTAGTGAGGGAAAACAGATTAATTGTGCAGGCAGCAGCTTCAGTTTGAATATTCATGACTGTGCATGTGCTGCTGAATGCAGAACGGCTGCTGTGCCTGTGCTGTGGGAAGCCCTGAGTTGCTGCAGTGCAGATCTCTAGTCTGAGGTGCTGGAAACAGCCTGTTTGCAACAAGCACTGCAGGATGTCCCTGGGAAAGCAAAACAGAGGTTGCTGTGAGGAAGTTGGTTGTATTTTCTCTCCTTGCAATAAAACGTACTTGGTCTGGTTCATCCATCCTCCTTGCTCATCCCCCAGACTGCAGTGTGTTAGAGCATTGTCACTGCATCATTGTGCATAGGATTTAGTAGGGTTTTGGTTTGGAAACTGCAGTTACAGGAGCTCAGCACCACATGGTGTGTCTTGCTGAAAATGGAGGTGTTCCTTTCATAGGAAGACAAATGAGAAGAGAATGGGGATTTTTGGTTTTGCCATAAGCATGCTCTTATTCCCCCAACCATCTTCAAATTTATAAAGAAAGTAATCTGAAAAGTTAACGATGCAGGAAACATTTTTGTACTCCCTCCTGCCCTGCTGGCCACCCTCTGCTCCTCAGGCTTTGCCTATGGTCTGTGCAGTGCTCTCCCTCTAGAACTTCCCATGGCTGCTGCTGCATCTGTGCCAGAGCCTCCTGCTACAACCTCCCTGTTAAAAACACCCACCAAACCATTCAGGAAGTTATTTTCAGCCTGTGCAGAACAGCACCACTTCCAGGAATGGGACTTGTAGGGGTTTGCTTAAAGAGGGAGTTGTTGCATTCAGCTAAAAGAGGGAAGCACACTATGGATTTGCTGCATTCTGTGTGGCTTTTCTTGGGCATTGCCCTGGTTTTAAAATTAATTTTAGATACCTTGGACTATGAGGGGGCTGCAGAGAAGACTCAGGACAGTGCTACAGCTGTTTGTTTGGGCTGCCTTGGGTTTTCGTCCAAGTTACCTAGAGGAGAAGGACAAAACTAATTAAGGTGGTGAGCCTCTTATGATTTCTCCTGCCCAGCAGCTGCATATGGCAGGTGCTGTTTATGTCCTGTGGGCTGGCAGGTATTTGTTTTCTACTTCCTTGTCTCCTAGAGCAAGGGCTGTCTCCAAAGCCTGTGGATTTGTGGCTGCAAGGGGCTCTGCAGTGTATCCTAAACGTGATGGTGATTTTCTTGTTGCTCTGTCTCTTGGCAGGAAGGTTTCAGACAATGCAATGCTGCAGTGGAGGCCGTTCCTCTACTGGACCTTTCTGGGCGCCTTTGAAGGACTCGTGTTTTTCTTTGGGGTTTATTTTCTTTTTCAAAATTCATCACTGGAAGATAATGGAAAGGTAAGGCCACCAAAAAAAGGAAGAGAAAGACGAGTGTTTCTTTGTGCACTGCCTCTTTGATACACCTGGCAGGGAACATCTACATGCTTAATCTGTCCAGTGTCTTGAGTCTTGTCCAGCAGTGTAGCCTTGCTTATGGTGTGATGCTGCAGCAAATGCTTGAAATAAAACCTTTACAAATCACCATGGAAACAGGGCAGAGCTGGTAATACTCACTAGGTAAAATAACTAATCTTACACACAGCTTTATTCCAACCCAGTGAGGACAGAGCTCTTCCACTCTTCTGTGTGGCCTCAGGGCAGGACTAGTGTCTGTCCTTCCCACCAGTGCATGATATTTGGGATGTCTTCAGCAGGTTGTAAGTGACTGAATTATCCCACCTTGAGGAGATGTTGCTTGTTCACTTGGATGTGGTGCAGGGCTGCTTGCACACTGCTCCTGCTCAGGGAAGTGATCTTGGTGCTAGAGGAAGGAGGCTGGTGCTGGGAGAAGGCTGGCAATGGGATTTGGGTGTTTCAAAGCCAGCAGAAGTCAGCACCACTGGCAGAACCAACAGGCTCCTCCTGCTGTCTGCTTGCTGGTGACTCTTGTGTTGGAACAAGCATTTGTATCCCCACGGGGGTGAGGTGTGGGTGCTGCCTCGGGTTCATTCACACAGAAAGAGGGGGAATTAAATTGATTTATTTTTGCTTGCTGAGTACAGAGCAAAGCACTAGTGCAGTGTGGCTGCCACACGGGTGGTGGCCTGGGCTCAGGACACTTTCCCTAGTTGAGCACATGATGGGCTTGGTTGGTGCAAAGCTTTTTTACACCATCACTTGTGACCCTTGAAAATCCTTTAGATTTATTTTTTAGCAGTTACATTTGAGAGAAGCTGATGAAACTTATGTGTGTATATGCATATGTTGCATCAATGCCAACATTTATGGCCCCAGCTCTCAGTAGTAAAGTCCCTGTATTTATTTAGTGCTTTTCTGTTTTTGTAGCCATTCTGGTTGTATTTGAATAAAACATGAAGCACTAGTATGTTCCACAAATGCCTTAAGAGGCCAAATCAATGAGGCACTAGTATGAGATCCATGGTTATGTCCTGTTTTGTTAATGCTTATACCTGTAAGAACTGCTACCAGCAATTGTTCATAGTATCCGTGTATGTTTGACTCCTTTTTCGCTCCTGTTGACTTCAGGTTTTTTTGCATTTTTTGAAAACTTTTACATTTCACTTTCTGTTTTAATGTATGCATTCAGGTCTTGACAGCCTTTGGTAAGCATCCCTCCCATTCATTGCCATAGTTGGGATTTATATACAGTATCTGCTTTTCTTTGTCATGCGTAGTCACTAGTACCCACAAGCCAAACCAGATGGAAAAATACCTGTTGGTGTGTTCTGCAAATGGGACTGAAACGAGGTGATGAGCAGAGGTGTGTTGTGAGAAAGCAGAAACTGAGTAAATTACCAAGAGTTATGCAGGTGGTCCAATGACTTGTGTTCTTGATTGACTTTGCTGTTAGTAGGAGGTTGTGCCTATCACCATCCCAGCCCTGGGTGCCCCGTCCGTGTGGCACTGCATGGCACAGGGTAGTGTAGCAGCAGTGAGTCTCTCCCAGCATCTGTCCCCTGTAGCTGGTGCTCTATCCCATCCTTGCCCTCCTGTTCCTGCTTGCACCCCTGTCCCCATTGTCCTTCTCGGCCTCTCCGAGGAGATGGACCGAGGTGCCTGTGGCAACATAATGTGTTTTTCAGGTTTTTGGGAACTGGACCTTTGGGACGATTGTTTTCACCGTGCTGGTGTTCACCGTCACGCTGAAGGTCAGACCCTTCCTTCCTTTTTCTGGTGCTTATTATTTGCAGTCACTTTCCAATGCATGTGTGTGTGTGCTGTGAAATCTTGCAGTAAATGTGTTGAAGGTGAAATTTCTATTAATGTTTCCCACCACACTTCAATCTTCTTTCATAGAGGCAGAACCTGCCTGTTGATGGCTGTCCTTTCTGTAGTCTGAGGACTGTGTTCCTGGGCTGTGCTGGTCTGTATGTGTTTGTTTTGGTTACATTGTTTTCCTATTTTCTGCCCTCATTTGAGAGCCCCAGTTGATTACAGTTAACTTCTTCCCACACTTTCACCCCTCGGCGTTCAGTTCCAGCAGGAGGAGAGGAACAATGAAGCACTGGGGTTGTCCACCTTGTTTCAGACACTACTGAGCACTGGAGGGATCACAAAATCACATCTGTCAAATAATAACAGCAAATCTGATTTGTTTTGTGGAGCTTTCCGGAATGAACCCTTTGCATAAGACCTTACAAAAGGTTCTTTTGTGTTTGCTTTGGGACAGCAGGTGGTGACAGGAGGCAATTACAGTCCCAGTAACCTTTAGACATTTCTTTCCTTGTAGCATCAGAGGTTGCATCAAATTTATTCTGTTAAGAAGTGTCACTTACAATTAGAAACTAGCTGTTTCCTTGTTGCCCCTGTGCCAGCCTGGAGATACTGAAAATGTTTTCCCTGGTGGACATATGCAGAAGTAGCTGTTTGGACAACCTTCAGTCTGACTGAAAGCAGTCTGAAATGTCATATAAATAGACTCAAATGCACTCTGCATCTAATGCCTGTTCTGTTCTTTTTTTACTCACACAGCTGGCATTAGATACCAGATTCTGGACATGGATGAACCACTTCGTGATTTGGGGCTCTCTTGCCTTCTATGTGTTTTTCTCGTTCTTTTGGGGAGGAGTTATTTGGCAAGTACCTTTTCTTCTTTCCATGGGGCTTTCCTAGAGGAATGCCCAGTGCTGGTTTTTGGGGGATGTGGCTCCAGCATCCTCTCAGTTGGGCTATCCAGAGATTCATAGATGGCAAGGTGTGTGTAGCCATGCTCCTTTCGCTCTTGGAGAGGGAAGGGATAACATCTCCATCCAACCCCTACTACAAGCTGGTGCTGGAAGAGGGCTTGTTGCATGATGAGGTGTGTTAGAGGAGGCCTGTCAACCTACCAAAGGGGTGGCCGGAAAGCATGTAATGACCTGGTCACCATCCAGGTGAAGAGCTTTGGCCAGAGGTGGTTTGCTCTTCTGCCAGCAGGGACTTTTCTGGTGCTGAAGCTCTTAGAGGTTCTGGGTAAATATTTCAGGATCTGTTTGTGCATGTGGATGGGAAACAGGAGAAGTTGATGGTGGAAAGAAACACAGTGATACAGAAAAAAAGGAAGAAGGGCAAGTTGGATGGGGCTTTGAGCTGCCTGGTCTAGTGGGAAGTGTTCCTGCCCATGGCAGAGAGGTTGGAACTAGATGATCTTTCAGGTCCCTTGCAACCCAAACCATTCTATGAACGGATGAGGCAGATGCAAAGCAAGAAGACCCAACACTCTGGGTCAGCCTAAAAGGGAGAAATAAGCAGGAGAAGGTGCAGATCCTGCTGCTGAAATCCTGGATCTGACTAGAAGTAATTATTACTGATTTTCCTGCAACCAGGATTTTAGGCTTAATGTCTTGCAAAAGCAGGCAAGCAATAGAGCATTACAAATACTAACAGTTTTCTATTTCCCATGCTGGAGTAGATGTTCATGCAGACATTCACAGCAGACAGCATCTCCTAGTTTACCTTTGCTTTCCTGTGGGCTAGTGCCAGGGGTTATTGGCTAGATCCTTGACCCAGCAGCCTGCTAATAAAAGATGAGGAACTGATTTAAGTATTTTAACTGGGGGTCATGGGCTTTCCCTGTTCATCATTCCTGAACAACAGTTTCAGATCTGCAATCTAGCCAGATCTCTATGCTGAAATGTGAATTTTCTACTGGTGTGTTCAACTTGCAGAGCTCAATATTTTTTAATTAATGCTAAGCAGCAACTGCTTTGGGATGCTTGTCATCAGTTATTTACGAGATGTTTTTCAGAAGCATCTGTCTGTTCCCCTCCATCATCAAGAGAGGGAGAAAGATGCAAATAACCTTTTGGGACTTATTTCCACCATCAAAAGCAAACCAGAAGCTATAGCAAATTCCAAAGTTGAAATAAAATTATCTGGTTTGGATAAGGTGAATAGTTTTGCTTTCAGATAGTAGCAAAATTCAAACCCCTCCCAACCTTGTAATGAAGCAGATGTGGAAGATGCAAAATCCATGGTGTAACAGTTCCCCAGAACTAGTGCAGATAAAGAGAGGAGATGGGGGAAGAATGGACAGTGTGCTTCTGTGCAGGCTGTATCCATGTCCCTCTGAAAGAGAGGCATTACTGCTGATGGTTTGCTCTAAATCTGCATTTGATAGACCTCCTTGGGAAGGTCATATTAACCAGAATTTATTTTATTCTTTCTTTTTCAGGCCTTTCTTGAAGCAGCAAAGAATGTATTTTGTATTTGCCCACATGCTGACTTCTGTTTCCACGTGGCTGGCAATAATTCTCCTGATCTTTATCAGCCTTTTCCCAGAAATTCTTCTAATAGTTTTAAAAAATATAAAAGAGAAAAATCATCAGGTAAGGAACATGATGATGCATCATGTAGTAATTTTAGGGAGACCTCTCTTAAGCACCAGATGAACCTGTAACAGTACCATGTACCGTTCATGTCTTGAGGAAGGCTTTCCAGAGTCTTGTCTTACTCTTTCACATGCCAGAAATGTCAAGAAGCTCATCTAAAATTACTGCCTAGATGATCTGTAGTGAGGAGAGAGACTCAACCCATGCCTTTCCTTAGTTACCTTCACTAGCTGGAAACCTGTTGTCTCATAAAATACAGTAACTCTTTTCCAACCTGAGATGGTCTTCAAAGCTACCAAATTGTGTCCTGGGAAAAAAAAAAAGCTGCTTGTTTTTTTGTCAAAGAAAAGACTCATGATATTCCTCTTGGGCCTGTTGTCAGGTGCAGGGGGACCAGGACCAGGTCTTGTCACATCTGCCCACACCTCAACTGTGGCATTAGCCTGTGGTGCTCTCCTCGAAAGCGAAGCTGGTTTCTGAACAGCTTTCCTCTGTTGCTGAGCTGGAGGGCTCGTTTATAAGTGCAGACCACCTCCTAGAAGTTTTTTTGCTCCTGCAAATGGTGAATGCCA
>NW_009953098.1:10235437-10246912 GCF_000747805.2 Chaetura pelagica | reverse complement strand
CAGCTGCAAGTCCTGGCCTGGGTCAGGTGGATTGCCAGACAGCCCTGATGGTCTCTTGCCATCAGGTTTGAGTTCTGAGGGCAGAGCCTGGCCTCTCTGAGCAGCCATCTGTAGACCAGGGGACTGAGGCCAGTGCTGATGCTCCATCATCAAGAGAGGGAGAAAGATGCAAATAACCTTTTGGGACTTATTTCCACCATCAAAAGCAAACCAGAAGCTATAGCAAATTCCAAAGTTGAAATAAAATTATCTGGTTTGGATAAGGTGAATAGTTTTGCTTTCAGATAGTAGCAAAATTCAAACCCCTCCCAACCTTGTAATGAAGCAGATGTGGAAGATGCAAAATCCATGGTGTAACAGTTCCCCAGAACTAGTGCAGATAAAGAGAGGAGATGGGGGAAGAATGGACAGTGTGCTTCTGTGCAGGCTGTATCCATGTCCCTCTGAAAGAGAGGCATTACTGCTGATGGTTTGCTCTAAATCTGCATTTGATAGACCTCCTTGGGAAGGTCATATTAACCAGAATTTATTTTATTCTTTCTTTTTCAGGCCTTTCTTGAAGCAGCAAAGAATGTATTTTGTATTTGCCCACATGCTGACTTCTGTTTCCACGTGGCTGGCAATAATTCTCCTGATCTTTATCAGCCTTTTCCCAGAAATTCTTCTAATAGTTTTAAAAAATATAAAAGAGAAAAATCATCAGGTAAGGAACATGATGATGCATCATGTAGTAATTTTAGGGAGACCTCTCTTAAGCACCAGATGAACCTGTAACACTACCATGTACCGTTCATGTCTTGAGGAAGGCTTTCCAGAGTCTTGTCTTACTCTTTCACATGCCAGAAATGTCAAGAAGCTCATCTAAAATTACTGCCTAGATGATCTGTAGTGAGGAGAGAGACTCAACCCATGCCTTTCCTTAGTTACCTTCACTAGCTGGAAACCTGTTGTCTCATAAAATACAGTAACTCTTTTCCAACCTGAGATGGTCTTCAAAGCTACCAAATTGTGTCCTGGGAAAAAAAAAAAAGCTGCTTGTTTTTATGTCAAAGAAAAGACTCATGATATTCCTCTTGGGCCTGTTGTCAGGTGCAGGGGGACCAGGACCAGGTCTTGTCACATCTGCCCACACCTCAACTGTGGCATTAGCCTGTGGTGCTCTCCTCGAAAGCGAAGCTGGTTTCTGAACAGCTTTCCTCTGTTGCTGAGCTGGAGGGCTCGTTTATAAGTGCAGACCACCTCCTAGAAGTTTTTTTGCTCCTGCAAATGGTGAATGCCAGCCCTGCTGGGCTGAAACACTCCTGCCCCTTGCTGCTTGCCAAGAGGTGCCCACCACCCCTGGGTAGCCCCTGCTCTTCTGGCTGTCCTTCCCTCCTGTGGCCCCTCTCTTTCCCTCTGGGTCAGCTGCAAGTCCTGGCCTGGGTCAGGTGGATTGCCAGACAGCCCTGATGGTCTCTTGCCATCAGGTTTGAGTTCTGAGGGCAGAGCCTGGCCTCTCTGAGCAGCCATCTGTAGACCAGGGGACTGAGGCCAGTGCTGATGGTGGGGTCACCCCCAAGGTGACACGCAGCACGTGTGGGTTTGGCCAGGGTGGCTCGAATCAGCCATTGCTGTCTCCAGGGGCACAGCTGCAGATTTTTGCTGGGCAGAGGGGATTTCAGCCCTGCCTCGCATGCCTTGGCCCAGCACTGTGGTGCCAGCAGCCTCCAGTGCTCAGCTGCTCTGCCTGTATCCATGGATAACCTTACAATCACTGAGGTTCAAAACAGGGTTATCTCCCTGAAGCCCTGTGTGAGGTTTCAGTGCATTTTCCTCACCTAGCATAACCTGTTATCTTTGGTCCTTATTTAGAAGGTATCTTGATTAAAGATATATATAAATACACACACCTAATAAAGTAGTAAAGTATTTCCCCTCCCGTAGTGTTTGAAATGCAAGTTTGGCACCATATCAGTGAAGTAAAAACTCTTATCTGCAAGACAAGAAAAAATCCCAAGTCATTAAAGTTGAAAGCAATAGAGATGGTAAAAGTATGGTTGAATTCTTTGAGGAGCCATGTAATTTATTTTAATTAAGTATAATTTAGTAGTTTCTAGCTTGACATCCCTGTTTAGGCTGGGAGTGAGTTGCTCTCAGCTGCAGACATAGAATGGTTCAAGGACTGACCTGAAAGAGCGACCTGGGGGCTACCAAGCCCCACCTCTACTCACCTGAGAGGTGACCCATTTTTGCCTTCAGCTGATGGCCAGATGATCTGTTCCCTCATGCAGTACTTGCTTTCAAGAGTGCTTTATATGCACTGAAACAGGCTCTTGTGAAATTATTTAGCAGAGCAAAGTGTCAACTAAAAAAGTCCCTATATATGCATACACCAAACTAAGCACAAGCTGAGTCAGATCTGGAGTTAAGAGCTTTATGAGGTGACTGAAGCAGATCCCAGCTCTGGATGATGCCAGTGGTCAGACACTGAAGGCAGTCACCTGATTTTTAAAGGTGTCTAAGATCAGGTAGGATGCTTCAACTCAAGCCCTTTTTCAGGATACTGATCTTAACATTGGAAAAAAATAAACCTCAGTTTCCCAAGGGGAGCATTAAATGAAAAACAAGGTCAGGGCAGTTATTGAGGTGCCTGAAACTGCAACTTGGCTGCTGAGAGACCCTCTGGCAGGAGAGGATGGACTGAGGCCAGGGGGATGGCTGTTTGCCCTTGGCCTCAATGGGACCAGGTTTCACCCCAAGTTCCCTATCACACAGCACATCAGCTCTGCTCAGTCTTTATTCAGTTTTCTGTGTGGGAATGTTTTGTTGTTTGTTTTTTTTAACTGCAAGGTGCATTTGCATTTTCCTTGGTTCCTGCCTTTCTCTTTCTTGTACTGCAATTTTCTGTCTTTTGTGCTGTTGTAAACCAGGTAACGAAGCGCCTTCCCTCCTCAGGAACATCCACTATCTTCATGCTTTCTCAAACTTCCAGCAATCACAGCTTTTCTTGGAGTGAATAAGGTGATTTCCTTTCTGAGTCATTATGTGTTGCTCGCTCTACTGCTTTTTCCCTGCTAACACCAAACTGTAGCAAAGCTCTGTCTAGACTTGCTCACCCAGCAAACCTCTGCTTTTCTTCTCCTCCCTCTTCTTGTGTTAATTTCAATCTTTTGCTTAAATATTTCATCTGTCTCTTCCCCTTTGGTCTTCTGCTGCACCTGAGGTGTGTGAGCTGGTCGTGCTCAGAATGTCCAAGTGAAGTGGACACAGGAGATGCTGATTACACTCTCCCTTCCCACTGGAGTTCTTTGTGTTAGTGGGCTAGATACTTCTCTAAAGCATGGGGCAAGGTGGATTCGATTTTGATTGTGCTCAGGATGATGTGAGAAACAGCTCAGGCTTGTTTGATTTAGGAGGAGCTCCCCCAAGTGCCCGTCTTGCTCAGTCCATCCAACCTAATGCTACTGTTGGTCTTTGTACAAGTGAATAAGCCACTGCAGGCAGCCTTCATGATGAGGGATAGTCTTAAGAGTTGCTGGTCATGAGGATGGTAGGGCTACCCCACAGTTAAGTTCCCAGAAAATATGTCCCTAGTGCTTGGTTTCTCTGCAGGTCTCCAGTATGACTTGATATTTTAAAATTCCAGTTATGTGGAGATCAAGGATGGTTCCTTCTTTCCTTCAAATCACCTGTAGCATAAACCCCCAAGTCTGAAGTTACCCATTCAGGAAGCAGGGCTAGTTTCTGAGCACCCTCTGTGCCTTTCACACTTCAAAAGCCAGACAGTATTAATCACCCTGGTACTGAGGCAGTGTGTATTGCTGCATCCCTTGTGATGTGACTTAGCTGTAAAAAGGTGTGTGTGTGTGTCTCACATTGTTTAACCATCAGGCAGAGGCAAGTGTCACATGTGCTACAAGTCTTTTTGCCTCCCTGTTGCAGAGCAGCAGGAAGGCACCTGATTCATTGTCGGCCAGACCTTCTGTCAGACCACTTCTTTTAAGAACATTCTCAGATGAGTCTAATATGTTGTAACAGGTACCCTGTCCAAAGGAGTTGGGATGGTTTTAAAAGGCATTGATTAACCAACTGTAACCCTCAAATCAATTAAACTGTGGTTCTGGTAATCATCTTGACTGTCGGTGTGGGGCACCTGTCCTTGTGGAATGGAGATGCAATGCTTGGGATGCATTTTAATTTGGGAACATTGTCATATTTAGCCTTTTCAGAATCCCATATGTGCACAGATCTCAAACTGAAATATTTTGCAGCTCAAACTGAAATATTTCACAGTATATAAACAAATCTTTCAATATAAGTGATGTTTTAGTCTAATATTAACAGACAACTTAGTCTGAGAATACAGTGAATGGTGCTGATGGTGATTATAAAAGCTAACAATGATGTATTTACTATTCAGTATCAAATCTCAGCTATTAAAATGATTCCAGCATTGCATCTGAAGTGTACCCAAACCCCTTTTTCTAGGGTGCATGTTGTTCTGTCAGATAGAAATAAGTACATGTTAATTCATCTGCATAGATTGAAACTCAATGTGTGTCCTTGTCTATGTATCAACATACGGTACAGCAGGCATGTCTCCATGTCTGTGTATACACACACAGTGCACAGGTTTGCTTGATTCTAAACATCTTAAGCCTGTAGCAGAATAAAAAGTGCCTGATTGAATTCACAATGTTTTTTATAGTGGGATGTTAGAGCTGTGTGCTGCCTGCTGCAAATTCTCTGCCAGCCTCCCCTACCTCTGTGCCCGCACCTGCTCCTAAAGACACTGGTGCAATCGCAGGGTCCAGCAGGCAGGTTTGCCTGAGCTCCAAGCATGTAAACCCGAGTTTCTGCTTGCCCGGGCATTACTGCCGAGCTGCAGACGTTAGGTGGTGCTCTCCACTGCCTTATACTGGTGCAGACTGGGGCGGGAGGCAGCTGGGCTGGGGCAGAACGGGAGCCTTGGGGGGCAGCAGGTGCCTCTTGTGCGCTTCTTACAGGGTTTTGCAGCTTGTGCAAATTAATTTACCATCTTATTATTGGTTCCTCGGTTGTGAATGAAATTTGGCACTTTTAATGTGTTCTAATCATTCTTCTTCTCTTACAAAATTAAGTTGTTTTTTCTAAAAATAACACAAAAAGGTTGATGAGTTTGGGAATGTAACAGTTGCAATGCATGTGTTTTCCTTCTGATTTTTGCAGACTGGCCCCTTTGATCTGCCTATGTTAGTCTCATACAAACGTATAGAGAATGGTTATGTGAAGACTGAAGATGCTGTTACTAATTTGGCAGGACAATATCCTCTCAGGATACTTTAAAGTGCTCCATACAAACACTGCATACTGTCATGCTGTAGGAAAGAAACATGGTGTTAACCTGCCAGTTCTCTTTAGTATTACCAAGGACAGGAAGCAGCCATGCTGAGAAGGCAGTAGCCAGGGCACTGGCCCCACGGTACCTGTTTGTCTTTGGTCTTGTGGCTTCCCCACCCCCTAAAAAATTTTTCTGCCAAACCAAGTCTATGTCGTTGGAGGCTGAGAAAGCATCTTTAGGAATTCATCCAAAACAGCATGATTGGAAGTGCAAGAGAGCAATGCCAGCCCTGTGTCACACGGGGGCTTCCTCTGCCTGCTGCAGATCTGTCGGAGAGCAGCAGAGAGAGCTGCTGGAGTCTCTTGCTCTGCCTGACCAAAGAAGTAGCACAGACTTTAAAGCTGAGAGCAGCCCCCTCTGGCTCCCTGGAGGTGCCAGGGAGAGTCACAGAAACTGGATGCAGCCCTGTGAGCATCTCTCCTGGTGTGGGGCTGCGAGCCCTGAGCAGGGGCTGCCCCCTTCCAGCAGTGGGTTCCCTTATGCACGTGGCAGAAATACTTGAACATTTGTGGGAAATGTTCGCTGAGGGTGCAAAGGCTCCAGTCCCTGATCCTGGTCTGCGCTCCATCCGCACGGTGGTACCTGTGTGGAGACCTGCAGGGCTGGGAAGCACCTGAGCATCCTCCCACAGCCAGTTTGCTGATGGACCTATTCCTGATGGAGGGTGAGGAAAAGGTCATTGTGGCTGCTTGTGATGGAAGGGCAGCTTTTGTGGAGGGCAGAGGATCTTGGGGCTGTGCCAGACTCACAGCTGTTCTGCCCGGGCTCTGGTGGTTGTGCTCATGTTGCTGCACTGAGCAGTTGCTTCAACACTTTCAAGGCCTGAGAGACAGCATGGTCCTTGGACAATCCCAGGGACGTGGGATGTGTCTGTGAACCTGCAGGCATAGAAAACTGCATCTTGAGTTATTTGCACTAAGAAAATAAGCCGGTTTAAGAATAAAAGGAGTACCTGAACCTGATTTCATTTTACATTTTTATTTGGTTTTTAAATTGGCATGTTCTTTTTAAATCTACCTGTGCCATGGTCATCAGAACTTTTCTTCAGCTACACACTGCAGAGGTGAGATGCCTGATGGTCGATTTTAATTCTCTGATACTTTGTATGTGGAAAAAGCAGCTTTTTTGTTGTTGTTGCATTAAGTCCTAAGCAGTGACAGAGCACCGTGTGCCACCACTGCTTGGTGTGAAGGTCCCCCCTGGTGCTGACTGTCCTGGCACTCTGCAGAGGAGCTGCTGTGAGAAACATCCAAGTTTCATCCCAGAAGTAACAAGTTTTACCTTCTATGCTGCGGCTGGGTCTGGCTCCTGCTCAACCAGGCTTTGTGTCACTTCCATGCAAAGAAACAATTTGGGACTAGATGGAACATTCCCTTCATCAAACTTCACTACCAGCAGACTATTAATTTTCAGAAGAATCGAGTCTTGCTCCCTGGTTGCCACCCCTGAGGTCCTTCCTTGACTCTGGCGGAGGCGGGATGCGGATCAGCTGCAGATGAATTCTGGTGTGTATGAGAAGGACTTTGCAGTGGGCTTTACCCTAGTGGGAAAGGGGTGTGCAGAGTCCCTGAGGCTGCTCTGAAATTGCCCAGCGTGGGAGGGAGGAGACGTATGGACAGGACCACTGTATTATACACACTGCACTGGCCTCCTTGCAAGTGGTGTTCGTTAGCAACCGCGGTTTGACTCCTTGCTGCATGCAAGTAAGGAGCTGCACCTCCAGCATGTGTCCCATGGGCAAAGCTTTTTCCTTTTTTTCTTTTTCCTTTTTCTAGTTTGTTTGATGGACCTGAAATTCAACTTGCAGACCTTGTCCCATTCTCAACTTTTCATGCTAAAATATGGTGCCTACAGATCAAGTATGTGATGAATACAATGAAGATACTCTCTCTATGCCAAATCTAACCTTTCTCCTTAAATATACATTTGCTGACTTATGTTTACATAACCTTTAAAATGCAGGCACTGAAATGCCTAATTCCTGTGATTCCAACCCATTCCAAGCCCAAATGGTCCCAAGCCTGACACCTTGCTTCTCTGTGTTGTGTCGTTCTCTGCTTCTAGGGTCAAAGTCTGTTGCTGTGAAATGCAGCTGGAGGTTTTGCTGGTGACATTAGTGGGAACAGAGGGACTCTTGCCATGTATGTGTGAACTGTCTGAAAAAAGCCACTTAAACAGGCTAATTTCTGTAGCCTGTTGTAAGGTGGAGCCTTCTGAGAACCAAATCTTTCTTTTCCCGTTTCCAAGTATCCTGTCTCAGGATGGAGCAAGCCATTGAAATAGCTGTACTTTCAAACCCAAGGCATGTGTGCTGGCAAGCAAGTGGGAATGAATATAAAATGTCTGGAATAGCAGCTCTTTGGGAAAAACACAGGTTTTCTTGGGCTTGGATCTTCAGCTAGTGCAGTTGGTGTAGTGCTGAGGCTGCTGGGGCAGCCGGGCTGCCCTGGACCAGCAGAAGAGCTGATGCTTGTCATACAGCAATGACAGAAGTGAAATTCCTATTGCTCTGGATAACATGTGAAATCAGGAGAAACAGGAGCCCCCCTTAGGGGTTAGAGGAGGGAAGCAAAAGCAGTGGTAGTGGCTGCAGGGTGTCAGCTGAAGGGGCAGCAATCCGACAGCTATGCTGTGATTGTTCACGTCCCGCGCTGTTACAGTGCTCATTACTGAGCTGAAAGGTCAGTACAGGCTTATCGGTGGAAAACTTGAAGAAAAACAAGGCTGGGTTCTTTTTTCTGCATAATTCATTGAAGTTTAATCACTTGCTAGTGACACTGAAAGATAAGAAAAGTAATTAAGATTCCCTCTAAAACTGTCAGGTGATAAGGGAGGAACTCAGTGTAGTCATTGCTGCTTTGAAAAGCTAATCCTAATCATTATTACACATGACTTGGAATTGCATAAAAGCTTAAAATTAAATTTGTATAAACACACAGTTGAAAAACTTACCTAATACTGTACCATTTAGCCAATTTCCCAGCTATGGGGTTTGTCTTTTTTATAAAAAAAACCCCATGTAGTATATAGAAAGTGTAAATGATATACAGGCAATGAGAAAATACGTTTTCAGCTTCTTGCAAAAAAAATAAAACAGGACTGCAACCTTTTTTTTTCACTTAAATGCAATTTTATACATTTATGTTGCTTTATATAAAGGAAATTGAATGTGAATGTTACCTTTTATGAATGCAACTTGCTCTTTTTTCATTACAGAAACTTTTGTTTGAAGTAATCAATAAACTTTGGTATGTTGTTCTGATTAATATATACTTGTTGTGTCTTGTCTCCTTGGATGCTCATAGGCAATAGTTTATAACATGGGCTTTTCAAAGACAGTATTGGGGTGACCATCAACATTTTCATGGGGGGTAGATGATGGCAGCAAGGCCACACTTCTCTGATGCAGAGTGGCATTTGCCTAAGGAAGTACAGGTTGCTTCTCATATGTTTATTTTTCCAGCAAGGTATTAGCAGTTCTGCTAGGAACAGCTGCTGCACGTAGCTGCCCTATGTGTGCTCTAAACCTATTTCCCTTAAAATAATGTCAGATTCAGAAAGCAGGTCATGTGAATTAAGTGAGTAAATTGATTGAACTGTGTAGAAGAGTTGAACTCTGAGTTTTAGCTGACTTTTGGGAACTGGGTAAAAAAACCCAACAAAACACTCCAGTTCTATGTGCCCCACTCCACTGTGCATGAAGAGTTTTTCTTTACTCTGTGCGTCAGTTCTGTGTGTCATTGGTGGTACCTGTAATAAATTAGCATTTTTTAGTTCCAAGTTTAGATGCACACACATGAGGATTATTCTGTGGTTTGTAAAGTGCCTGGAGCTGGTGAAGTGGGGGCCAGATAATTGCATTGACGAAATGCCAACAATGCAAGGAAACTGTTAAAGCAACACTCAGGGTGTTTGTGTAATACCCAAGAAAATACATTGGGTTTGTTTGGGTTTTTTTAAAACTGTCTGATTCAAACGTAAATGTTTGTAATGAGAACCTGACACTTTGAAACATTCTGTTTTGGCTGCTTTGATTTCTTCAGCTCCCATGAGCCACTGGAGGACAGATGGCTGTGCTATTTAAAACAATCTATAACCTTTAAGAAGCAGCTTGTACTATGGGAAACCAGATACATGCATTGAGAATCTTAATAGCCTGAGTAAGTGATAGTGAAAATCATGTGAAGAGCTGGAAAGGGTTTTACTCTGAGCTGGCTGCCCAGCCTGACAGGACAAAAGTAGTAAATGTAAAGGAGGTGAGACAGCTTCGTGTCACCAGGTATTTCAGAAAGCACCAAATTAGCATTTAAAACACCCATGTAGCCCTTCATCTGAGAAAGGAGAAGCAATGTCACTTTGTAAGGTGTGTTTTAAAAGGACAGCAGGTTTTGTAAAGGTCAAGCCACTGGTGTGAGGGCTCTTGGCAGGTGCAGGGGCCATGGTGTCCCTGTCCCTCCCCACAGCCCTTGCTGAAGGCAATGGGTCTGCAAGGTCCTCACTGCTGGGACTGGGGCTGGTTGATTCCATCCTCACATGTCTGGGGATAACCTGCTAAGCTGGAAAACACGCTGTGGCCTGGAGAAAGGGTGTGTGTGCAACTGCCTGTGTGTTCCCTTCCAAACCTGGGGGTTGTGCAAATAAATAAGGCAGGTCTGACAGAGGCAGAAAAAAGGAATGGGAGAGTGGAGCAGAGTCCTTTCTCTTTCTCACATTGATGCAGCAGGTGTCGTAAAATCCTGGTCCTGATGGAATCAGTGCAAGTTTAATTGCCTTCAGGGGGACTAGGTCTTTGACCAGGCTGTGGAGACTCTGCCCTCCTGGACCAGCCTGGGAAGAGCCCACACCAGATGGTACCCCTGGATCAGGGGTGATGCTGCTTCGTGCACATGAAATCCTCCTAAAATCCATGTTTATGAAAACCGACCAGAGCTTAATTACTCTTCTGCACAAGTACTTTGATGTCTCTATGCTTATTCCAGGGGTGAGCAATTCCCTTCAGCATCTTTGACTCCAAACCAGGGTTAGCCAGCTCTGCTTTATGGGTTCCCAGCACCACCCTAAAAAAAAAAAAATAAATCAAAGCCCTTGTGTCCTGTTTTGTCCATTGGAGTTTGGGCATGAAGGGCTAAGCAGCTTTTCCCCACTGCAGCTGGGGCTCAGAGGCTAAGCAGGGGGCACAGAGCAGGCGTGGAGGGGAGGAGAGGATCAGTGGAGGGTTTGCCTGTGAAAAGGACTAATGTGGTAACACAGGGCAAACGTATTTACAGCAGCTTCCCAGGTGGTGTAGCAGGAAAAACGGTTTGGGTAAACCAGGGGGAAAGTGTTTCAGTAATTGAACCCTGGAGTGATGAGAGCAGGGCTGTATCTTGGAGAAATTATCCGGTACCTGTGAGACTGTGTGTGGGAGCTGGGACAGAGGGCTGGAGGTTAAATGACCCTGCTTCACCAGAAACTCTCTTCCGCAGCAACTGTCAAAAGAGGTGAATTTCTGAAGGGAAGAGTAGGGGATGGGATAGTCTGAGCTGACAATGACAGATGGGCATTTGTCAAGACTCATCTGGACACCTCCTAAGCAAGTGATGTCTCCAGAGATGTGGTGGGGCTGGGACTTGCTGCTGGGCCCTGGCTTTCTGCACAGACCCGTGGCCAACTGGGAGAGCAGCAGTTTTCAGAAGTTCATTTCATTTCTGAAATGAAACCCGTGTTTTCTCCAGATCGTAATAAAAATGTAGCTGGTATAGTTATCCAGATCTATCCCCAAAGGTGATTGCATGACTGTGAGGCCTCAGGTATCTGGTGCATTCCTGTTCGAATAAACAGGTGTTTTTGAAGGGTGATTTCTAAAATCCAGATAATTACACCAGTCTCTACAGAACCTTTTAGCCTTAACCTGGGGCAGCCACAACAACAACAAAAAAAGGAGAATTTAAAATTTTATTAGAGGGTTTCTGTTTTCCAGCCTCTGATCTAAAATTAATGAAATTAGTAGGAATTCTCTCTACACCTTCTCCTTAAGATGTGAGGATAAGGAATTGTGGCCACATGAAATAAAACTGCCAACAGAGGTGCTGCAGGTGCTGGCAAGATTTCCCCAGCCCTTTGAAAGGGCTCTTTCC
>NW_009953098.1:10233916-10235425 GCF_000747805.2 Chaetura pelagica | reverse complement strand
TTAAAGTGTTAAACATTGTTAAAGGGCCAGGGGGAGAAATGCCTGAAGAAGAAATACCCGTGTTTCTGGCTGTCATTGTTTCCTTTTTATCCATCTCCTTGTTCCCTCTGTTTCAGCTTATCACTCCTTGGGCAAGCAGAGAGTAACTGTCCCTGGAGGAGACAGACATCCTGGGTAGCTCCTGCCAGTGTGGAACAGGAGCAGCTGGACAGTGTCTCTGCTGAACATTTTGCTGGGATAGCTGGGCTCTTACAGTGAAATGCCCGAACGGAGAGGCTGGAAGCAGCCAGGTTTCCCAAACAAGCTTTGTGGCCATACAGGTTTGTAAAGGAACAATGGTGAGGGAAAGTCTGAGCGATTATGCTTCAGGTTGAGCAAACACAGCTTTTCCCGTGGCTGGTGGTGTCTGCTGCCAGCTGAGCTGGCTGGAGGAGGTGCAGCCTTGGGATGTGCAGGCTTCCTGCTGGCATCAGCTGCCGTGGCCCAGCCTGCCCCTCCTGAGGCTCGGGCAGGGGGTGCTGCCTGCAAACGCCCGACCCAGAGCCAGTCCTAATCATTTTGTCTTCCCTTCAGAGAGCAAGAAATGGATTGATTGCCACAGCTTAGGGATCACAGCTGGATCTTCTGCTGGCTGGCTTTATTTTTCCCGAAGCCAGTGCCAGAAGTGGGGATGTATCACTCAGCAGTGGTGAGTCCTGGTTCCAGCAGAGCATCCCCAGGCACAAAAAGACTTTCAGCACGTGGATGGGCCTCAGAGCTGCTGCAGTTTAAGGAAAATAGCATTCCTGTGATAAGAGAGCAGAAGGAATGTGGCCTGGCTGTCTTTCCAGGCTTGCAGCCTTGCATATGGCTATTTTATAGCAACGCTTTACTGCTGAGCACCTGGATTTTTTGATGAGTAACTGCACATGAGCTCTCCCTGGCAGGGGGATGTGCTTTGTGACCGGGCAGAAAATTGTCCATTCCAACTGTTACATTACTGAGAATCTGCTGTGACAGATGAGGAGCCCTGGCTGAAGGGGTAGTTTTTCCTTGAGAATTTCTGCACTGGTGTAGAAAGGACATGGTCTGTCAAAACACGGTGGTTTTCATACTACCATCATTAGACCTTGGGTCCCAAATGAATAGCCCTGACTGCTGAAGTGATGGAAAAAGGTTGCTATTATAGCATAATTAGAAGGTCGTTTTGGAAAAACAGGAACATCCACCTCTCTGTCCTGCCTTCCTGAGCAGCTCAGGCTCCTGCTGAGAATGAGCTGGCGTTGCCTGAACCTCAGCACGGGGGAAGCTGGGGCTGCTGGGTCGGGCTGGGACTGTGCTCAGGGCTCCGGCCGCCTCGGGCTTCCCCGGCGGTGGCAAAGGCATTTGCTGGAACGCAACATTTGGTGGTGGTGTTTTCGTAGAGAGGGGCTGTCGGCACCCGGGCACGGAGAGGCCCCGGGCTGCGGAGCCGTGTGCGTGCCCGGGGCACCGGGAGCGGCAGGGCGGTACAGCAGGGAAAAAGGGAAA
>NW_009953098.1:10229709-10233342 GCF_000747805.2 Chaetura pelagica | reverse complement strand
GGATGTTCCGGGGGGATGTTCTGGGGGGGATGCCTGGGGAGCGCCGGGCGGCCTGGGGTTGGTACGGAGGCTGCTTGGCACCGAGCTGCTGGCACGTCCTTCCTGCTGCCGGGTTGCGTTCGCTCAGAACGCCTTTCGGAGAAAGGAGCTTTGCTGCCGCTGGGCAGGGGGTGTTCGGCACAGCTGCTCTGCTTCCTCAGGACCGAAACTAAAGCCGTCCTCCCCGGGAAGCTGCATGTTAGCCTGGTGACTGTGATGTGCCCTTGCCCGGTTTCTGAAGTAGGGAGGGAGGCAGCAGATGTGTCCGAAGCGTGTGTCTGTGTCAGACAGCCCCTCTTCCCTCCCTCACTCCTCGCTCTTCACACATCCCTTGATCCCAGGCTGTGCCCTGCAGTGACACGGCCGCGGTCCTGGGGCCGCGCAGCCTTCACGTGAGAAGCCAACGCAACCCGATCCCTTCCTCTCGGGCTGCTCTCCTGCCTCAGCTCAGTTGCCTTTGATGGACAAAGATCTGCTCGTGAACTGCCTGGAGCCCCGACTTTTTTTTGTGATTGTGTTTTCCTGTGGGGAGAACAGGTATTTTTGGGGGAGAGGTCTTTCATCATCCAGGGGTGGTGGTGGCACCTCGGGTGACTCCAGCCTTGCTAGAGGATGTGCACCTGGTCAGGAGGCAGAGACACATCATTCCTTGTTTGCTCCCACCTGGCACTGTGCCTGGAGCCAGGCACGGGAAACACACACTGACCCTCCCCTCCCAAAAAAGCTTCCAGTCTAAATCCAGCTTCCTTGACCTCTTTGCAAAGCACAGTTTAGGGGGCAGGAGTTTATAGGAGGTTGTCACAGGTGAGGGCTTTACCAATGTGCCACCTGGCCCTAGAGAGGTGCTGTGTGTGTGCTGCTGGGAGAGGCTCCCACTCTGCTGTGGCTGCTGTCCTGCCTGCCAGGCCCGTGCTGTCCTGGTCCTTTGCCCACACCTGCAGATGAGGTAGGGCAATGTAGGCAGGAGTGATGGTGGTCAGTCAGCAAGGGATGCTCCTTGAGTGGATGTGATTAAAAAGAAGCCTGATCCTCCTTGAGCTGGTGTTGGTGATGAAACACCCACGGTGCTCAAACAGGAACTGGGTGACACGGAGATGGGGATGCAGATGGTGAAGGTTTGCTGTGAGTGAGGCAACAGAAACCAGGTGAAAGTGGGCAGTGGGTTTCTCGTGAGAATGAGCCCTGCCTTCTAACAAGCTCATGGCAGATGACCTTTGCATAATGCCCATGTGAAATCAAAATATCCCCACAAAGGCACTCTTGTGTGGTTACAGCTGCAGGATCTGGGCATGTGATTTGGCATCCACCTAGATTCTTAAAATTGAGATATTGACAAAGATGCAAAGTTGAGTAAGGTTCTGCAAAGCATGAGATTAAAAATAAATCAGATGGGGTTTTTTTCCTCATTGCTGATTTCTGAGCATTCAGCCTGATCTGGGACTGTGTTTTAACCATTTCCCTTGACACATCAGTGCTGGAAACTTGGTCATTTCTAGTAGAAAGTTTCCCCCACATCTGAAAGCTGCATCAGTGTTGGTCTGAAACCCCTTTGGGTGGACCACAGAGGAGTAGTAGTCTGGGAGCAGTCAGTAGTACGTGGGACGTGCTTCCCCTCCCTACATCACATTTGCTACAACTGCAGTTTAATGGTTTATCATTCATTTACCAGGACAAAAGCAAAGTGACAGCAGGGCTGTGTGGGAAGGAAGCAACCTAAGTGTAAAATACGGTGGGGGAAAGCAAGTGTCTTCCAAAGCACTTGCTTTGTAGGATGCTTGGAGACACAGCTTCTGCCATGTGCCTGGAATTGGGCAGTTCAGAGCTCAGATACCACTGCTCATTGTGTTTGTGGCAGAAGCCTTTTGTTAAAGTTGGTTTTGGCAGGTAAGTCTTGCAAGGAAATCCTGGAACCACAAAGCCAGGGAGTGTCCTCAGCCTCATACTGCAGATGGGCACCTTTGTGCTGACAAATACGTGTTGCTGGGACACTGGTCAGTCACTTCAGCACGTGTGATGAGCACAGCTTGGGTCCCACGCTTCTCAACTTGCACTACCAAAGCCTCAGTCACCCCATCTGATGACCTCCCTCATGCAGGGACATTGGAGGCCATTGCACAACTGGGGACAGAGGAAGGGGAGTGCGAGGAGCTGTGGTGGAAGTAGCTGGGTGGGGCTGCCTTGTCTTCCCAATCCCTTTTCCTCTCAGGCCATGCTAGACTTGGTTTTCCAGCAGGGCTGAGTCAGGAGCTCCGGTTGCCAGCAGCTCCCAGGGCTGGGCTATTCCCTGGGACTGGAGCTGCCTGAGCTGCCTGCACACTGTGCTTCTCCATCTGCTGCTCCGGGGGTGTCTGTCCACGGGCTGGGTGGTGTGAGACACTGAGCACCAACAATATCCCCCTCCCCCTCACTTTCCATGCCTCTGACCTTCTCCTGGCGCAGGGATTAGCTGGATTTGGAGAGGTCCTTTTTGCTCAAGAGGGGAATGCCAGAATTGAGCATTTCCATTTTCATTTTGGGAAAAATTTTATTTAGTTTCTCTCATTTTTCAGCAGAGTTTCCAGGTGATGCCATTGTGGGAAACTGTTTAGTTGCCTGGCTGTATGGACTGTGAAAGCAAAATAAATTGTTCCAGTGACTTCAGTGACATTCATGCCAGGTTCCTAGGCAGGTAATGGGGCCCAAGGATTTACTGCAGTTACATCTCCCAGCAGTTCCTTTGTGCACAAAGCTGGGATTTGGCTTGGGAAAAGCAATGTTTGCGAGGTATTAAATAATGATGGGAAAGTTGATGATCTTTGAATGTTTTTATTTGGCTTTGGAAGTCTTTCTTTGGAGGCTGGTGATATTGGCTGGGGAGGTGCCTGCTGGTGGTGGATGCTGAACACACCGTCCCCTGCACAGCTGGCAAATGTGCCTGATGCTGATGTGCAAAGCACCTGGAGGCTTCTTCTGAAGTCTCCTGTAAAGGAAGAGTGGCTTAAATGGGGAAGAGGAGAACTTTAAAAGTACATTGAACCTCCAAAGTATTAGAAATGTTCAAGAAACGAGATTTTTCTCAACTCCCACGCTGAGCTTGAATCTGCAGGGGTGGGTGCTGAGAAACTTCTATTACGCTTCTTGCAATAGGTGTAAATGCATGTAGAGTTGAGCTGGCTTTTATCTTTCTCAATTTTGCTTAGTTCAGGGTGATAAGAGAAGATAGTTTTTCTGATTTGACATGAGCACATCAGAGCATCCAGTATTTTGTTCCCTCCCACTAGCAGATTAGCCACAGCAGTAACAGGAGAGAACACGTCATTTTCTTTTGTTTCACCTTTTCTGACCAAAATTTCTGTGATTTTCCAGCTGTTAAATCTAAATAGAAAGAGATCCACTCCTCCAAAATCCCTGGTCCCCAGCATGCTGGGATGCCCTGGACCTTGTAACCATCCCTGAGCATCCTCCACGGGCAGCACAGCTCAGCCCTGCCTCCTGGGGACCCTTTTGTTCGCTTCAGGTCCCAAAACTGTGTTGCAGGGCGACGTTCCCATTAATGTGGGATCCTTCACTGGCTACACCTTGTTGTCCTGGCAGCCATGGCCTGTGGTCAGCAGG
>NW_009953098.1:10213542-10229547 GCF_000747805.2 Chaetura pelagica | reverse complement strand
AAGTTTGTGTGTGAGTGAGCAATGACAGCTGTGCCAGGCCGGTGCCCTGGGTGCTCCTGAACTTTCACAGCCAGTGTTTCTCTGCCAGTGGCTGCTGGAGGGATGCCCAGGAGTGGGAGGCTCCTGCCCCAGGGCTCACAGGCTTGGCCACAGGGCCCATTCCAGGGTCACTCTGTGCCTGCCTGGGTGCTCTGTGCCACCCAATCTCTCTTTGGCTGTGCAGATCAGCTGCTATTGCAGGGTGATGATTCAGCTGCTCCCGTGAGGACATTCCTCTGTGGGATGGGCACACTGCCTTGATGATGGTCCACAAGGCTGGACTGTGCTGAACTTTTTTCTTACTGTTTCTTATCTTTTTTTCTTTCACAGCATTTTCTTTTGCATTTCACTCTTATCCTCAGTGTATAGAAATCTAAGCTTTTTGAAAAGGTCACTGTTTTTTTCAGAAGCTTCACTTGGTTTTTCTGCTGCGTGAGCTCTTAGCCGAGCACACTCCCAGGTTTGGGTGGTGGGGACATGTGCCTGCACTGAAGCATGGACTGCAGATAAGCCCTGCAAGGACTTGTTGGAGAAGCACAGCCACTAGGTCAGAAGAGAGGACCATCTGGTGCCGTATCCTGCCTCCTACGCTGTGCGGGTGCTTGGGGAGAAGTAAAAGAAGGAGCTTGCAAGCAGCGTGAGCCTTTCCTTAAAATATCCTCCCCAGTCTGACAAAGGATAATTTAAGCAGTTGTGGAACCAGGCGTGGTGACCAACCTGTCATGCCTAGCAATGAACTAACCCCCCTGGGGCTTTCCACAGTCGTTTTGAATCGCTGAGTGGTTTTGATGAGTTCCTGCCTGATGTGAGCACCACAGTTTCCCATCTGTGACATGAGATGATGCTCCTGGTGAAGTTTAAACCATGATTATCACTGGGGCACACTCACATGCAGACAGGGCTGCAATTCAAGAAGAATGTTCATGAAGGGTGGTGACTGCACTGGGGAGCTGATGCTGGTGGCTGTCCTGCACAGGGCATGGCTTTGCATGTCCCTTTGAAATGGTGACGTGGTGGCTGCTGCTGCTTGTGTCTGTCCTGCCTGGCTCTGAAGGAGGCCTTTTTGTTGCTGACCTGCCTCTGTAGGGATCTCTCTGACGGCCACCCATGCCTGGCTGCCAGCATCACCAGGCTCCTGGCAGCTCCTGGGGCAACCCCACCACCACCAGCACCTGAACCACCAGCTCCCTTTAAATACAGCCTGTCTGTCCATGACTCCCACCATATTCTTGGGGTGTAGCTCTTCTAATGGCTCTGCCATCCCTTGGCCCCCATATTGTGCTGGTTGTGCAAGTGCATCTGCCGAGTCGAGGATTTACTGAGATTCACCTCTGGCCAGTGAGGTTTGTCATGAGGCTATTGACAGAACCAGTTGACAAGGCCCATCATCTTCCTCAAGATCAATACATGATGTCTTCCAGAAAAATAGGTATTTGAGAACCTTATCTAATTGCTAACCTTTCCCTCCAAATGAAGACCTGGTTTTGACTGGCTGTAGTTCCAAAGCGGGTGCCTCTGGGGCTCAGGGGGTACAGATGCTCCTGTGCAGCTTGTGGCTGCAGCAAGGTGAGGTGCCAGCTGTCCCCGTGGGCAGGGGAGGCAAAGGGGCTTGTGGCAGTAGAGGGTGCTGAAGCTTTCTGCCATAAATATTTTAATGGGTCTTTTGTGTCGCTCACTCAGCATGAGGAATGGCTGCACCACCTGGAATTACAAACTGTTGAATGTGCCAGGTGTGTTAGTGCAGCAGCAGCAATTGTTCTCCTGCTGAGATGGCCAAGGGCTGCCTGGCTCCCCTGGAGCAACAGGGCCTCGTCTGTGCAACAGGTACCCTTGGTGACAAGAGTGTCTGTGTGTCAGGACAGGATGCAAAAGCAGCTGAACAGGGTTTTGGTGCATATGAGGGTGTGTGCAGCTAAGAGCTGCTGTTAGAAATGACTAATGATTACATATATAGCTTCTGCAACCTACCTGAGATCACTTGCCAATGCAGAAGAGGACTGCAGCAGGTTTTGGACTTTGCACAGTCAAGTGTCTAAGTTTTGTTAGCGGCTGAACTCCTGGGGTGTGGAGGGAAGTGAATTTGTTTGATGCAGGGTATGCTTTTACTGCAGGGTGTTCATCACACGGGGAAAAGGTCCCTACAGGTCTAAACCTGGGGCCAGACTGTTACCTTCACTATCAAGGTGTAATTGCAGCATGATGTTCTTAAACCCCATGTGGTCTGCAGCTCTGAATGGCTTTGGTAGAACTGAGTAGAAACATGTGGTATTAGCAGGCCACTCTGCTTTTCTGCCCTAAGAATTTTTGGAAGTCCTGGTTATGATCTGCAAGCCCCTGAGAGACAGCTTGCTGGGAGAAATGGCCCCTCAGCCTCAGGTTCCCAGAGAGGAAGCCACCAAGTCCTGGCTGGTGGACCTCATGTCTGATCCCAAGACCTTCAGTTCTTTGGTGCCTCTAGAAGCCAATCCCATGGGTTGTGAAGACTGCCCAGGCTAGTCCAGTATCATGCAGTGATTAGTTCAAAGGGGTTTTCAACACCCACTCTTGGATCCCAGGTCTTGTACAACCCATGTAGACGTGGACATCTATGTCAGCCTGAAAGATGCTGGGGTCTTTTCCTCTCTTGTCATCAGACAAGCTTGCAGTCCTTTGCTAATATCATATCCTGTTGGCACTTGGGCCTGTTCCTGTTTGCAAATGAGGAACTGAAGCTATGGGAGACAGGATTTGCTTCCAGCTACTGTAAAGTTCAATCTCAAAGCCAGGAAGCAGCCTCAGGGCCTTGGCTGTCAGTTCTCTGCTCAGATCAGGTCCTGTAAATAAGCTTGTGGTGAATGCAGCAGGCCTTGCTGGGGAGCAGAACATGGTGTTCTGTGGGGAAGGTGCAGTTGAGCAGTGTCTCCATCAGCGCGGTGCTGCCCGCCCGGCCACCAGCCCCTCCTGGCCCCAACAGCACTGTGTGGACACCTGCTCTGTGCCCTCACAGCGTCGTGTCCTGTGCCCAGGCAGGCAGGGGGCGGGGTGGACAGGCAAGATGGTGGATCCAGTGATATGGAAATTAGGATCCTACTCCAGGTTTAAGCTTGTCAGGGAAGGCACCACTTGGATACTGTGCAGTTGGGGCACAATTCCCAGGAGGATCTTGGTTGAAGCAGAGCACGGGTGGTAAAGGGCAGCTGCCTGTGTGTCTCCGTGCTCCTGTCCTGCTCCTTCCCTGCAGCCAGGGATGGGCACTTTGACCCATGCTGCTGGATGAGCTTTGTGTAGACCTCATGCAAGAATGCCATCCACAGTAGGGCAGTTTGCAGACAACATAAGAGAGTATTTTTTTTTCACAAATAACTCCCTTTCTCTGACTTTTTGGACATGGTGTGCTGATAGGGAGAATGGTGACATTTCTTGTTGTGTACTGGATTGAATCCAAAGGCTTTTGGAACTGCTTGGTGAGGCAGCAGGGTGAGGCCAGCAAGGCTGCACGCTGAGGCATTGGAGACTCCTTTCCTGCAGCCATGGCCCCGACTGCTGCTCTGGCAGGGATTTCTGTCTGTCTTCCTAGAAGAACTCTTTGGCTTTCACAAATAACTAAATTTGAAGTGAAACTGTTGCCCATATTCCAAGTGAGTGCCCTGAGCTATGGGCTCTAAGGTTGTGCCTTTGAGTGCTTCCTCATGGCAATGAAATGGAGTTTAGCAACAGGCCTGAGCTGGGGCAACAAACTGCAGAGTGGTGTTTTGGTCTTTCTCCTCACATACAGGACTGTGTTCCTATTCTTTGCCCCAATTAATATTTAATTTTGCAAAGTGGAGCAACTTCAGCTGGAGAAGCTGGAAGGGCCACTCTCTGCAGTGCACAGGGTTCATGGTTGGAGCACTCTAAGGCATTTCTGTTCCTACTTCTGCACAAAGCAGATGAGATGGGGATGACTTCATCCTCAGCCTCGCTTGTGCTCTGTCAGCTCCTCTGGGAGGCTCACACCAGCTCTGGCCATGGACAGGGATGCCCATGGCAGCCCAGAGAAGCCTTGCTCACTGAACATCCCCAAGCACCAGCCTTCCTGCAGACACTGTTGGTTTGTGTAGGTCTGTGTTATGGCTGTTGTTAGCTTCAGAGGAGTTTTTGGGGACAGGTGGACCTTCCTGTGGTGGGGCAACATGAGACAGATTCTGGCTGATAACACCCTGGTTAGCCCAGAAAGTCACCGAGAGCAATTGGAAATAGGTTACAAATGGGCTGATTTGCAGGCTTCTTTGGCACCAAATAAATGCTCCTTCATTGGGTGTGTCTGTGCAGGTTTGGTTGGGCAGGATTTTTGGTAGCAGGGAGGGGCCTGAAGGGTGGCTCCTGCTCCAAACCCAGCCAGGGAGCCATTAGAGGGACAACAGATGCTCCTCTGCCATTAACCTGTGGAAGAGCTGAGGTAAGGGCTGAGCAGAGGGAGCAGTTAGAAAAGAGCTGCGCTGGAGAGGCAGGGAAGGACTGTAAGGAATTATTTTTCCTGAGGAGGAAGGAGCAGCAGGAACCACCAGCCTGTGAACTGACTCTAAACCCCTTCCCCTGTGCCCTGGGGGGAAGGAGGGAGAGAACAAAGTGATTTGGGTGGGAAGAAGGGAGGGCTGAGGTAACCAGGTGAGCGCTGCTCTGTGTGTCTGTCCTGTGGGTTAGTGGGACATTGAATTATTGTTTTTCCTCAAGTTGAGTCTGTTTTGCCTGGGACCTTAATAGGTGAAGAACCCTCCTTGTCCTTTGTCTCGGCCCATGAGTCTCTAGTTGGGCTTTGTCCTCATCCCAGAGCGTCTGCGGGGGGAGCGGCCCTGGGGCTGTTTCTGTGTCCTGTGGGGCCCAGAGCACAACAACGTCCAAATGGACAAGCAGCTGAGAATAAGATGATTGTGGAGGGCCCAACGTGATCCTTTGCTCTTTTAATTCAATTTACTTCAGTGTTGTTTCCTAGACTACAGCAGCAGCCCTCACAGGAAAAGCTGCTGCTCCTCGTTCACAACAGAGCCCTGTCCAAACGGGTTGTACAGTTGCAGACAATATTTGGTTGGTGTGAAGTGTAAGGCACTGTTACATCAGCTTGGCAGATGTGTTGCACAGCTGCTGTCTGCACATGCTGAGGGCCTGCAAAGTTTGGAAAAGAGAAGAGAACAATAGTTACCAATGAGCAAAGCACTTCAGAATTTGTTTTACGAGAGGAGTTTGGTCTCAGACTGTAGCTGCACCCTCTCTGAATGTCACTGCAGACCTGCACCACTTGTGGGAGTCCCGTTGTGCTTGAATTGCCTCAAAAAGGAAGATCTCTAACAGTAAGCACCATTCTCACAACCACAGTCTGTGCAGTGACCTTGAGATGTGGTACTATGGAAGAGACCTACCAGTATATTCTGGACTGTGTTACCAGGTGATGGGGACAGGACAGATTTGGTGGGGTTCCCTGATGACCTGCATTAGTTTTTCTTGGTGGGCTAGAGAGCTCTGTATTTCCCTTTTGTCTTTTCCGTGCTTGGCTTCATGCATCCTCTGAAACTGTCTCATGGCAACAATCTCCTCTGTAGAGGAGTCTCTGAATGTAATAATTGCATCAGCATTTTATAAATACCCAGTTTGGAGCCTGTATAAAAAAATGTTACTACACTATCATGACAATTTATCATCCATATGCTGCTTGCTTTTAGGAAGGTCCTGAAGCCTGAGGTCATCCTGAGTGTGTGGTGGTAGCATTGCAGTGCATGAAGTGCTCTAGAATGCTGTAACATGAGGAGTTCTGGTTTGGTTTTGTAATAGCACAGCTCTATTCAATGGTAGCTGATGATCACAAGCCTCTTTTTAAAGAGAGATGAGTGGACTTGCCTGCAACCTTGACCTCCTCTGCCTTGTGCCAAGGGTGATGCAGACTGGCTGTACTGTTCATAGCCAGTGCTGAGCTGTACCCTGGGGTCTGTTCTGTCCTGTCCCAGGAGTGTCCTTCAAATAGGAAACCCCCAGTCTGCTAATGAACATCAACTGAAGCCTTGTTTGACAGGGGGATATCTTGGGTGCCTTTCGCTGTTCTTTGTCCAGAGATCTGGGAACAGAGGTCACCCTTCTGGACAGGATTTCTAACATCCCACTGATGTGCCACAGGCACAGCAAGACACTTGTGAATTCTCTGCCAGCACTTGATTTTCCCTAACATTTGTCCAGGAGCTTGAATTCCATGTCAATGCAGAGCAGTGATGACTTGGCCAAGGAGTGGCTCTAGATGGGACCACAATCACCCTGTTGTTATGGCCTGACCTTGCCAAAGGGCAGCCATCCTGCTCCTCTGACATTTGTTGTGTTCTCCTGCCCCGCAGGAGGTGGGGAGGGTTTGTAAAGGAAACGCTCTCTGATCCTTCACTGCCTGAAGAACATCACCCACCTTCTTTTTCCTCAAATTAGTTATTTTGGTTGTTCAACTTGGGACTGTCTGGAAGGGCCTGACTTTCTAAAGGTGCTTAGTGCCCTCTTCTAAAAATGTCATCCCTTGAGAAGTGAGAAGCTCCAAGTCATAAAGGTGCTTAGGTATCTGAGTCTCCATCTCTGTGCCAGAATCAGGGATGAACCATTCAGTGGAATAAAATGTTGGGGAGCAAGGTTCTGCTAGAAAGCATGACTTGCAAAGCTGGTCCCTCCCCAGGCCATTCCCGAGCATGGTAGAACCCCCCATCCTGTGGTGCTTTGCACCTCAAACGCAAAAATGCCAGGTGGACCTGCTGGCATGAGTCCAGTGGTACCTGCTGAGCTGTTGGGCTGTGTGGGACAGGGTCACCTGTGCCTGCAGAGGGCACAGCCCAGCAGGTCCTACTGCAGCCCCCTGTGCAGGTAGAATTAAACTAGAAGTTGGTTTCCTCCATTTCCATGATGATCATTGGGAAATTGCAGCTAAGAGAGATGTGAGGGAGTGAACAGCAGACTCTGGGGTTAAAGCATCCTTTTTTTGAGCTGGGATTTCTCTTCTGGAAGGCAAAGTTTGAAAATATCTGTGGAAAAATGCTACTTTTTTTCCAACTCTTGTCTCTAGCTTCATTTAAAGCTGCAAGCTGTTAATGGTTGTTCTCAATGAGAGCATATCTTGTGAAACTTTTTATTAAAGTAATTAGTTACGTTTTTTAGTATGCCAAGGTTAACCCCCTTTTCCCACCCTCTTTTCTGGGCAGTTATCAATAAACCAGCATTTCCCTCCCAGATGGCTGCAGACCCAGAAACAAAAGCTGCATTTACTGTAAACCTGTGACTGTGTTTGCTGTTGCTGTTGAGCCCTTGAGTTGCACATGGGTGTTACAGTGCAGGGCAGAACTTTGCCAGGCTTGTTGGTGGCTGCATCTTCAGGGACAGTTGTGGGTAGGGGTAGGCAAATATGTGTGCACAGTGATGGGCTTTTTTCTTAAGTCTGTCATGTTTAGTATGATCTTCTTCATGTGTTGGAACTCATTCAGTTATTAAATGTTGTTTTTATCAGTATGAAACTATTGAGTTGGGAAAAAACAATGAATAGAGAAGAAATCTATTGCCACTGCTTTTTATCAACTTAGGTGAAGCAGCTGAATAAGAAAGAAATACTGGAAATATCTTACAAGACAAACTTCTTTCTTCCCTGGACTAATTCCGGGGCCTGTTAAAATCAAGAATGTTTCTGTAGATGCCAGTGGGACTGAGGCTAAATTCTTAGCAAACAAAAATAACATTTTTATCTAGAAGAGATAAAATACAAGAGCAGAGAGCAGCCCCAGTCTGGTGGGACTGCAGGAGGCAAGTGCCCCCATCCCAGCACCACTGGGTTGTCATGCTGCAGCTCTGTCCAGCTGATGAACAGCTTGAAAAATCCCTGGATAAAGTGGAAGTGACCAGAAAGCTTTTGGGAAAAGTGCAATAGCATAAATATTGATTATGCTGGAGTGTGCTGAAGTATGCAGCCCGTGTGATTTAAAACAGCCAAAAGATTACTCCCTGGGGCCAACACTGTAAAATAATTACTGTTTAAAATTTGATTATCAGAAAGCACCAGGACTTTAATCTAGATAGATGAGCTTTGTAACACTTATTTGCAGGAACAAGGATGTTTAATTTTTAGCTATCATTCCATTTATAGATAATTCAGAAAAACGTCTGCCAGCTATAAGCTCCTCTCATGTTTATTGAGTCTGTTTTTTGTTTCCTTCTCCCAATGAAAGGTAAAATTATGTATATTGTTCCACTGTGCTTCATTGCCACTGAAACGGTCAGTGCACTAAATATGATATTAAAACAGCCTCTCCCATTATTTAATTAAAAAGAAATCTAATAAGCAAACATAAGGACAACAGCCTTTCCAGTGCATGTGGCACCATGCCAGATGGAAACATGATTTCAGAAGTGTATTTGCTCAAAATTAAAGACTGTAACAGTCTGAAAACCCAACCTTGTTCCCAGTGTGGCAGCCTTGGAGGCTGCTGTTCCCAGCAGAAATCTCAGCCCATCAGATTGTCGTGGCTAGGAGGCACTGGGGGAGTTTGCAAAATGGGGGAGTAAAATTAGGAACTCCAAAAGAGAAATATTAACTTTGGTTATACCCTGCTGGGGGAAAGGGCTCAGGCTCCCAGGCAGCACTCCCTTAGTACCTTGGATAGAACACATGTGCTGCTGACTTACGGTGTTTACTCTGCTAGAGTAATTAGAAACATTAGTTTCTAGGAGAACCATATATCCTTTGTTATGAAATTACATCTATAATTTAGGGAAGTTACCTTTGATTTGGTCCCACCTTTGGGTTAACACACTGGTAAACATTTTTTCTTTGGATTTTTGATTCCATCTTGACTGCTGCTTTTGCTTTTTTTGTTTTCCAGAAACTGCAACACCCATCTGTGCAAAAGACATCAGTCATGCTTTGATGAAAGAGATTGCTTTTCTTTCTGGTGAGTATGGTGAACTTCTCCAGAGCCCTTCTCTCCCTGTGGTAACTGAATACTCCACAGGAACTTCTGCACTATTTGGCAAAATGATAGTTCACACAGGGTAGTATCCATCAGGTTGTCTCCAGTGCTCCTGGAAATGTTGATAATAAACATTGAGGCAGTTAAAAGGTGTGTGTCTCAAGCCACACTGTAAAATATTTTTACCCTCACTCAATGCATTGACAAGTGTGCTTTGAAATGTATTTCTGTAGGTTTCAGGCCAGTGTGCTGATTTTTCCTTGTGTTTCTGACTTTTCCTGCCCCATCTAAAGCATGTTCCATAAGGAAAAGAAATATCTGGTACCTAATGTTTGTTTATACCACTTGTGCATGTGACTTATGGTTGAAATCAGAGGCAAGATTTGGCCAGTTTTTGCAATTCTGGTGATGTAAAAGCCCTCTGTAATGATGGCAGCATGTTTTCTGACTTGCATGGTGGACCTGGGCTTTGCTCCTTGAAAGCAACTCCAGGGAAGCATCCGTGTCGTGTCTCTATTCCAGGTGGCCGAGGGAAGGACAAGGCTTGGATTATCACCCTCCCTGACAACGCTCGCTTCAATGAGGTGCCTGAGGAGATTGTATCTAAAGTCTTAACATACCTAACGTCAGTCCCGAGGTATGTGGCTCTCTTCTAGCTCTTGCCTGCAATGGGCAGAGGTGTGGGTCTTGCTTGGGTCAGGCAGAGCATCCTCAGGGTAAAGCCATGTGTGGGGGTCAGGGGCATCTTCAGCTCTGAGCACGTAAGAGGGAGAAGGCAAACGATGCAAGTTTGACCTTACAGTGTCCAGGTGTGGTATCTAATATGCCAGTAATTGCAGAGTAACAAGTGGACATTATTCCTCTGACTTGTCAGCCTGAGTGTATCATAAATTTGGTTCATTAAGTTTCTAATTACCAGCAAGCTTTCCTTAAGCTTTGACATGTGTCACTGCTTAAATATGCCAAGCCACAGCAGAGTCATATTTTGACATGTACAAATAGAGAGTCATTACCATGGACGAAAGAGAAATGTGACCAGAGGAAGAGCCTAATGACAGGACCAAACCTCTTGGGGTCCCCATCCCAGGCTGTGGCTCAGCAGCTCCCATTACCTGCCTGTGGGTCGGGGTCAAGTGCCTGACAGTCTGCCTGTGCCACATGCAGGGCTGGATACTTAGATTAATAGCCCTCCTATTTCTTGCTGCTGAGCCTGGTGACTCAGTTACCTGGAATGCTTAATTTCCTTGAATAATGCCTGTTTTGGCAAATTTCTTCCTGCAGAGAGAGCAGGTTGACAAGCAGCTAAATGGGAGCTTTTAGTCAGCAGCTGCCTTGGGAAGTACTGTGTGTTTAGCCACCTTTGCAGGGGAAAAAATAAGAGCATCTGGCTCTTCTGTCCTCTTTTTGGATGGTCTCTGAAGTTCCATGGGCTCCTGGCCGAGGGAACACTGTCCCATTAGGGACAGGAGCATACTGTGGTGTGTGCTGGCTGGAGGGCTTTCTCCTTGCTGCTGTGTGGGCAGCCTGGGTCTGTGCAACTGCCCTTCCTTGCTCTGCCCAGTTTCTTCAGGGCTTCTTGTTTCATAGGACTGTAAACACCCCAGCATTAGCATGATGAGCAGTCTCACTGTCCCTGTAATAGGTCAAACTCAATCAAGAAACTAATGAGAGCTTCAAGCTTACTGGTGATTCAAACATGTTCAGCATGTGATTTGTAAAACCACTTTAATCATGCTACTCTGCTCCTCCTACCACCAGAACAGCCTGCCTTGATACCTGACTGTCTTCAAAACATGCTTTTTAACACTTGAGGGTGGTACAGGCTGCAGTGTTGGGGAGCAAAGAAAAGCATCACAGAGGTGAGGTGGGTGGAAGGCCTGTGTCAGCTCTGGTAGCCCTGAGTACACATTCCTCAGCAGTATCACACTGGGATCAGAGCTCAGACTTGGGGCCAGAAAGTCCCTAAAAGAGGTAAATATTTGCCCTGCATGTCAGGGTCAGCTGTGGATGCACCAACACCTCCCTACCACATAACGGTGGGTATGGGTACATCCACACCACAGGCACTGTGCCCTTCCTGTGCAATCAGCAGCAAGGGCTGCCTCTCGTCCTGCTGATACCTGTCTGAGGAAGCCTCGTGGGGTGTCAGATTTGTAGCAGCTGAATTTCATGAAGCATTTTTCTGCTGGAAATAATCGTTAGACAAAGGAAATGGATGCTGCAAGCTACTTTTTGCTCAGCAAGGTGAGTGCCTTAGTAACAGAGCCCAGGGGAAGGGGAGTGTTGTAGGCAAGTGAATTTTACTTTAGGATTCCTGGGAACCGTGCTGCAGGCAGAGCTTGTATGGAAAAGCTGTGCAGAGAAAGAAGTTGCAGGTCCCCACTTTCACTCCCTGTGCACCCAAGTCCAATTGCAGGGTTAATGAAACAGCAAAGGGTGCTGTTGGCTATAAATACCTCTGAATTTAAATATTACACAGCAGGTCCTGCTCTGATCCCATCAGCCACAGGGACTCTCTCAGTCCTGTGATAAATCACACAACTGCAGACTCCAGGATCCAATTTCAAGTCCCTGTGCAAAACGTCCCAAGTCTTTATTTTTAGTCTGGTGCATCCTGCAACACATACAAAATTAAGGGTAAGAAAAAAAAAAAGTGACAAGAAGCACTTGGAAAGAAAGAATCCTCAATCTGGTTGTCTGTCTCCATCTTCCTGCTGCTGGATGTAAGTGAACTCACCCCCTGCAGCCTTGGTGAGAAAGCATTGATTTATTTTTATTGTCAGTTTAAAAGCTACATGGCAGAACTGGAAATCTGATCAGCCTGCAAGGCCTGGCTTGCAAATAGTCATAGACTTGCTGCACTAGCTCCAGAACAAATTTAAAAATTCCCACAGTAGGTTTCAAGGCTTTTGGAGAGCTGGGAACTTTCTTCTTTGTGTCTATATGGGAACTGATAAAAGTAAATAAGCATGCTGAGAGACTGCTCTCTGAATACAACCTTGTCCTGAGTAAATGGAATACTTTGGCATACTTTTATTAACTGACAATGCACCACAGTCAGGCTGCCTTTTCTAAATTACTTGGATTCTGGTGTCTATCTCCAGGTTTTATTGTGACAGCAGTGCTGTATAAACAGTATTTTTTCTTATTTTCAATTGCAGCCAGTTGGGAAATATCATAGGGAATTGGGGACTTGTTTGTAACAGGACAGCAATCTATCTTTTAAAGTTTTAGACTGTGCAGAAAAAAACAGGGGTTTATTTTTACCTCAAACAGGAGGATAATTTTGCCCCCCTTCCACCCACCCTGGTCACTTAACTGCCATTGGGGGTGAATGGAGCTGACAGAAACCTGAAGAATTGTCTCATGTTGCCAAAACTATTTTAGCTAAAAGATTTTGGCTGAAAAGTAGTGCCAGTAGTGCAGCTCAAAATTTGTAACCTCAAACTTTACTACGTGCACAAGTTCTGTGTACGATCCAGGTGAAAAATCTGCTATTAATTTGCTCTGCCCTCTTCTGCTGCACTTCCATGGCAACGTATAAATTCAGATCAAACCTTTGTACTTTGAGTGTGACGTTAGAGATCCATAAGGTGTATTTGTAGGACAGCTTGGGAGCTGGGTATCTCTGCTTATTTTCAGTCAGTTGTTATTATGAGCCAGAGGGAATTTGATTATTATTTTTTTTTCCCTCTCAGCAGAACTGTTAATTCCTTTTAAATATATTTGCCAAAGGTGTGACTAGCACGGACCAGGGCAGCCAGATGTACATTGAGTGAAATCCCCTGCTCTGGCTTCAGGTGGCTTTTTTTTCCTGTAGTGAAGTCTGCCACCTGATACTTCTGAGTTAGCCAGCATGTGCTTTCACTTGCCAAACACACGAAGTACAGAGGTTGGTGCTTGGGCTGTGCCCAGTGCAGATACCTGACCCAGCTCTGGGGAACCAGCACGTGCGCTGGGAGCCTCTGCAGCAGCGAGACACCCGGGTAGGGTGGCGTGGGCCATGGCTATTCTGTTTCAGCATCTGCAAAATAAATGTTGTAAATATTCCCTCAGTATCCTGTAAATACACTCGCAGCAGAGGACTCGGTTACAAGCTGGCATCCCCTTACCTGCCTGCAAACGATTCCAGTGTGTAATTCACTCTGCCCTGGGGTGTGTGTGGTCACAGGTTGGGCCTGGCTGAGCTGTACCCAGCCAGCCTGGGAAGGCAGTATTTGAATTACAGACAGGAGCTCACCTGTGGGTTAGGTCATCTGCCAGACCTGGCATCCCCAGGACTGCTGACTTGCTTGGTAAGACCAGGGATTTCAAAGCAATTTAAAGGATTTACGTGTCAAAAGGGATGTCAGGAAGCCTGTGCTTGCAAAGTGAGCAGAGTATGCTGGAAATTTGCTCCTGGCACTCACTGCCTCGTAAGTGGGAGTTTGGAAAGCCCCAACAGCCTGTTTCAGCACCAGGTCCCCTTCTCCTCTGGCCAGGCTGGCATCACTCTTCCCTGGGTTACTGTAATCTTTTTTGTCCTGTGCACAAACTAGCCAGGAAACATCCTATGGATGCTGTAACTTGGGCAAGCAGGTAGTGAGCTCCCTCAGATGGAAAAGCTCAGCAGAGAGTGCAGGGATGTGCATGTTGGAGGCTGCTGGTCATCCCTGAGCTGCCTCTCACCTCTGCAAAGTCCTTCTCAGGTTTTAAGGGCAGTCTGTTATCTCTCTCCATCTCCCACAGTGTGCCCATTTCAAAGGTGATGCATAACCCTGGGTTAACCAAATTTCTTGCTGGCAACTGCTCAAGGAAATATTTCAGCAGTTGTGGGAATGTCAAAATGTCAAAACATTCTGTGTTATTGGACTTGGGGTTTTTGGAGGGAACAGAGTTTTATTTCCCCCAAATGATACCTGATTACTTGGTATTTTCTTATCTCACAGTCAACATGATTCTGACACGAAATTTATCCTGATCCTGGATAGAAGATTGGACACATGGACATCAGTTAAAATGACTCTACAAAAAATAGCAGTAAGTCCTCTTGTTAATGTTAATTTCTTGTAATGTACTAAGTCTTTGTGCCCATTATGTGTCATTTCTGAAAAACACTGGGAACCAGTAGCAATGACACTTGTGCTTTCTCTCTAGGTAGTGTTTTTCTTTATGGCCCTATAATTAATACAGGCAGAGCTCTGTGCCCCATTTGTGTGCACAAATGAGCTGTTTGAGTATTAACATTCATTTACTTGTTTTTGTGCTTTTTCACAGTGGTTCAGATATATTTTGTGCCATTTTTTGGGCTTTTGATGAGTGGAGAATTTGTCTTTCTAGACACTGGTTATTAGTAAAGATACATATTTTGCTTAGTTTTCAGTGACTGAAAGTGTTAGGTTCTTAAAACAGGCTTCACAGACATTTGGATGTGGGCATGAGTGGAAAAGTCTATTTTACATGCATACGTATGCATTCATGTATTTTAAATACCTATTACACATGTTTATGCACTACCCATCATTAGATTGTGCACATACCTCAAAAGTGAGCTTTTTGCAGCTCTGCAAGGCATTGTGCCTTATGAAATCAGGGCATGATATTGCAGTAGTGCATGCAGGCATAGAAACCTCATGTTGGTGGCTGCATGGATATGTAGGAGCTGAGTGATAAATGCTTTCACAACCAGCCTGTGGCACCTGGGTAAGTCACTGAAAACATTCTGGCTTATTATTGCCATTGTTTCTGCTTGTAATCATTGAACAGTTAAAGGCATTGATCCATCTGATAGAGAATGAAACAAACAGTATGTACTGAGAAAGCAAGCTCTTCCCTGGTTTCTATGTAGATCTGATAAAGTTAGATCTGTTATTTTAAGTAGTTAATACTGGCATGGGTGAACTTGGGGTTAAAGTGTCTGACTTTGATGGCCTTTAGCTGATGGGCATCCAGTAGAAGGAAGAGGGGGTTACCCTTTTGCAAGGTGTGTAAGATATCACTCTCAGTATTTTGGGTTCTGATTTTCCTGGAAGTTATAAGTTAATTTTCCAAGTATGGTTACCATACCATTAGAGAAGAAGCAGCATTTTAAAAATAGTTCTTTAAAGTGATAATCAGAATTTGATGCTGCTACCAGCATTTGAATCAGTGCTAGTACTAAGAGCATCCTTTAAAGATGATGTAGTTGCTTTGCATAGTCTATCCAGTTTCAAATGTGAAAAACTCCTGTCCTGCTTTGTAGCTTCTACAGAAGTGTCATTCAGGTTGTGTTTGCTAAGAAAATGTCAGTATTTGGTGACCTTTGAGCATACACCCTGTTTGTGTACCTGTGTGTGCTGTGTGTCCAGAGAAGTGGCTTTGCCTGTGGTATCAGGGCTGTCCATGTAAACCTGTGCAAAGAGAAGAGGAAACCTGTGTCCCCTAAATAGTAAGACTTGCCTTAAAAACAGGGTCTGGCCCTAACGGGCTGCCTTTGTGTCCAGGAGCTGTTTGACTGGACTTGTCTTTGTGCAGCTTACACAAAAGCTTAAATCTTGATTTCTTTCCAGCCATAAACCATAACCCATGCTGCCATCAAAGAAGTCGTTTTTCCTGATCTTGATATAATTTGGGAATAAAGAACTGCAAATGTGCTGAATTTTAAACACACAGTGCCCTATTTTCTCAGCATATACATATGCAATTGCAGCTCTGCAGTTGTGCATCTGATCCAGAGGAATTTAGTATCAGACTGCACGGATTTCTGGTTAACTCTTTCCGTGTGTCTCTAATTGCACGTGCAAACGAGGCTCGGGCTGGTGCTACTTTGCTTTGCCGGGGTTTTGGCAGGAGCGTCTTTCCTCTCTTCCCGGCAGAATCCCAACCAGCTTTAGAACACACCCTGGCAAGAGGGGGGAGAGGGAAGGGTACAGGCTCCAAGCGGAGAGCCCGATCCTGGAAGGAAGGAGCTGGCTCGCTCTTGCGGGATGATTTTTGGCATTCCACCTTAAAAACAAGCCCGGCGCTAGGAAGGGGAGCGGGGCTGCCTGCCGGGAGCCGGCAGGGCTGCTGCTCT
>NW_009953098.1:10206511-10213047 GCF_000747805.2 Chaetura pelagica | reverse complement strand
AGAAGGTTGGCCCGAGCGATTTTAATTGAGCATGGAAGGGAGTGTTTTTAGGAGCATCCTCCGTGGGGAGCAGGCAGGCTGTGCCTGCAGGCTGTTCCTGCATCGCTGGGGCATGTGCCGGGCCAGGCGGGTTCGGGGCTCTGGCACGGAGGGGCCCGCGGTAGGATTTGTGCAGCAGCAACGCTGTAGCAGCATCTTCGGGGGTTAGCTCTGCAGCCGGCTAAATACAGGCAGCAGGGGGCTTTGGAGGCTCATTTTGGGCTCTGAGCAAAGTCAAAGCTCAAACTAGAGGTGCCTGGCATTTTGTTGTGTGACTTTTTCTTTAAGGGGCAGCAGAAAGTCACTGACTTCAGCACCCCTATAAGGACCACTCCCCTCAGTCTCCGTTGCTCAGAAACAAACTCACTGGCAGACAGTGCTTTTTTTCTTTATGTTTATCCATTTCCAACCTCCTGAATGTCCCCGTGAAAACTGCAGGGAAGAATGTTCTCTGAAAACTGGATTCCTAAGCATGGGAAAAATCACACTAAATGCATCAAGATGAGATAGTCACTAAGGAGGTAACAACTGTGATGCTTTCAGTCCATGCCCTGTTTTGTGCTTTATTAGCTCAGTTTGTCTGTATTGATTCTATCAGGGCTCTCCACATGGTGGTAGTTGAACATGCATTTAAGCAAGTTGCTGAACTGGGGCCTTCAGGGTCTACACATTTGTGTCCTCAGAAAGGGAGAAGTGTTCTGAGCACAGTCTTTGGTCAGTGAGACAGTTAATTGTAGTGAAGTGTTGCCAACTGCCTGGTGTGGAGGAACTGGGCCAATAGTTTTCTGCTTTTCCTGATGTGCTGCAGAGGGCAGAGGCTTTAGGGGCTTCTTTCAGGTGTTCTGTTACATAAACCTGAGTTTGTCAAACACACAAGATTCTTTGTCATGTTATAAATAATAAGATTAAAATGTAAGGTGATATTGAGGAACCTTTTGTCTTTGCTTTCTTGGATATATTATGGGGAAGGGCTTTTTTTTTTTTTCCAGCAGTACCTTCAGCATCATCAAAGTTCAGCTGGCAGGTAACTTCTTGATATTTCAGCCCTTAGAAGAGCTAGAATTGTAGCACTGATGGAAAAAGATCTGGTCCCTTCAGAAACATTATCTCTGAGGAATTACTGGTCTATATATACATATAGGTATATATGTATATATATTTTTTTTTAACATTTAATCCTTTCTCCTAAGTCTTTAAAAAGGCTCAGGACATGGTTTGTTTGGTGACTGACTTTCTGCAAGCTCATTTTTTGGCTTGTTTGTTTTTTTCCATGCTTGAAATACATCAGGTATCATTTGCAAAGCTGTATCTCTTGTTTTGTAGCCACTCATACTTGCTGACCTTGATCCTGTATGTGTAAATTCCCAAATGTTTTCCAAAGTGAATGGAAATAAAATCCCCAGACCTGGAAACCCAGCTGCCTCTGTGGTGAAACATCCCAAGGAGCAAAAGGGTTACAGTGACGTGTGTATGGGGCACAAAGTTGTGTCAAAAAAGAATTTGCCCACCTGGTGGATGTTGCAGAAGGCTTTGAGTGCCAGGTGATGGTCTCCTCTTGTGTGCTATGTGTAAGGTGTTGGCATCCTTAATGAACCCAAAGGTGTCCAAAGGCACCTTTGCTCTCAGAGGGCTGTTGCACATTGTAATAGTCTTGCAGCGTAGTTATGGCAGGTGGCTCTGCTTGCCTCCTTGTCACTGGCCCATCTTCCTGGAGCTATGAATTACCTGCCCAAGAGCTCATAGCATAAGACATTGAAAGTCTGCAGGTTCTCACAGGGTGGTATTCTTTGGAGTTCCAGGCCCTTCCTCCAGGGGGTCTGCTCTGTGCTTGAAGGGTACAGGTCAGAAAGTTCTTGAAGGAGTAGGAGAGGGCAAAGCAGACTCATCTCTGCTTGAAGTGCCTAATAGGGTAAAAGGGGACAGGGAATGGAGGGGGATAATGAGTTAAGGCCAAAGGAGGATGCATCTCTGGCTCATAGTTCTTCTCAAAGATATTGAGGTATTGCTGATGCATTTTCCAAAAAGGGTCAAGGTAGGAGCCTAAAATTCAGAGGCCTGGACACACTGTTGTGTTTCTGAGCTGGAAACAGTGACTTTATCTAAACTCTGTGGGACTTCACCATTAGATTTACCTACAGTGGACTCTTAAACCATGCAGAAGGACACAAAATTGTATCCTCTGAGCTCCTTTAAAGCACTGTAAGACCAGTGGCCTCACAAGGTTTTGGTTCAAGTCAGTTTGAGACATTGACACCAGGGGTGCATGGCCTGTCTTGGAGCAGAAACATCACATCATTTGAGGGTTGTATCTCCTTGGTGATATCTTTGAAACCTTGTTGAGGGATGATACTGTTGTCCTGTCTACAGAGAAATGCCCACTGGTAAGTGACCAGAATATAAAATGAGGCAAACACGGACCTAAAGTTGGGCATGGGAGAATGACACATGAAGGACTCACAGCTCTGCAGGGACAGGCACAAGTTGCCATGAACACAGACTGATAGGTCTCTTCCTGGGATGTCCTAGTGCTGTAGGACAAGCTTGAAGAGTGTCAAGGAATAGTCAGGTCAGCCAACTGGCCTGGAAAGAGCAATAGCAGTATTTACTGGGTCCAACAGAGAGGCAGCACAGTGAGGTGGGAGAGGCAGCCAGGTTCTCTGGGACACGTTGGAGGATGGGTGTTGAGCTTGCCAGAGACTTTCCAGTTAAATGTTAATGCTGTAAATTTTCAGTTAATTCAAAATGTCCACAAGCCTGTGCCAGTTCTAGTAGTGCTTTCCTCTGTGAAGGTTTTCTGCATCCCAGGCAGAGATTCTTCTCAAAATGAGGAACCACTCCAACTCCTTGGAGATATCAAGTAGATTGTGAATTATGTGCTTTCTAGTAATATGGGAAACTCAGGTTAAAAATTATGAGCTGAGCAGGGTTTCTGGGATGAGTTGGTCTTCCAAGTTGCATCTAGTAACTGAGCTGTTGGAGGGCCTGCCTGGAGTTGTCATGCAGGAGATCTGATCTTCCTTCTAGAGATAGTTAAAGGGACCTTGAAGCAGGAAGCTGAACCTGGATCTCCTGCAGCTTCTCACCCACACTTTCTTGGGTAAGACCCGCCTCAGAGCTGGAAAGGGCTGCTGACTTCTTGGCCAGGTCTAGACCTCTGGATTATCTGCAGGTTTGATGGGGTTGGAAGCTGGTTCCTTGTGTCTCTCATGGCTGCAGCCATCGCTGCGTGCCCAGGACTGGCAGCCAGCACAAATGTCTCTGGTATTTCTTGGTTTCCTGTTGCTTTTAACACTAAATCTTTGTCCCTGGCACCATTCTTGACTTTCAAAGGGTATGATTTTGGCACTTCATGCACATGATATGTATTTTTTTTCTACTCAAAGTAACAATGGATCAATATACTGAATGTGTGTGGTTTATTTGATCCTAAAAGTCACTGTCCATTCCTACTTGGAGTTGTAGACAATGGAAACCACAACCTGACCTTTCCTACACAAGAATACATAGCAAATGAGTTACAATGCAGGTCATGGATGTCAGATCTCAAGTGTAAGCCATGGGTTTTTTTAACAACTCGAATGCATGTTTATAGCAGAATCTTTGTTTTGAAGACACAGATTAAGTGCTCTTTGGTGCAAAATACCTAAACATGTTCATTACTTTCACCCTTGGCAAAGATAACTGCTCTCATGTTTCAAGGAGGAGGATAATATAAGGAGGAATGTAACCTGGCCTGACAGGATCTTGGAGGAAATAATGTCTTAATTAACTCAATTCTTTGCATTATGCACTTATCCATAATTTAATGATATGATTCCTACTTTCTTTAAAATTCTTTTTCATTTTCAAGCACCCTTTTCACACATCTATTTAAAAACACACCTGCCAACCATATGCTTCAAAAAAAGGCTCCAGCCATGTAGACAGGAAATTCCAATTTCTTACCACAAATTAAATGTTGCCTGGTAATTACCAGGGACAAGAAGACTATTCTTGATGCAGTTATGGGATGATTAGTGAGTTTGGCAATAAATTTTGCTTCCTCAATCTGTCTGTTCATTCCTCTTGATGTTCCTGCCCTCTGTTCCCTGCTAAGTTGTAATTTTACTCCCCAAGTTATAATGCTGAACACAATATGTAGTAATAAAGGTATAAGAAGTGGCCCTCCAAGGTGCACAGCTGAACTCCTGTCTCCTCCAAAGGGAAGTGGGATGGGACAATCCTCCCACAGTTATGTCCCATATCTCTCAAAAAGTGCCTCCCTCCTGTTTTGAAAGTAAGAAAAGGCTGTCGGGGGCAACCAGAAAAAATACTAAGATCTGAACGATCTCCCCTCTTTTCAAGGCATTTTAAAACTGTGGTTGGACCTGCCACGTCCCCAGGTTGAATGTCATCCCTGTTCCCTTGCAGGCATCTTTCCCAGGGAACCTGCACCTGGTGATGGTTCTTCGTCCCACGAGCTTTTTCCAGCGCACCTTCACGGACATTGGGTTTCGCTTCAGCCAGGAGGATTTTCTGCACAAGTTGCCGGTAGGAGCGCCCAGAGATGCTGTTCCTGGCTGTGACCAGGGGCTGCCCATGCCCCTGGGTGGGGGGTGACAGTGTCCTGCTCTGCAGGCACCTATGTGAAGATTAACTGGGACGTGTCTGCCCGAAATGCCCTATTTCCCCTGAATTTCTCTCCACCAGATCTCTCCTGGAGCATTTTTTCAGCTCCCTTGCTCACAGTTTGGTCCCCACAGAGCATGTCCATGGTACTGGGTGGTGGGCTTCTCAGCCTGTCCTCCTACCCCATGGAGTCTGTAGGCTTCTCTGTAGGGCAAAGCCATGCTCAGACATGTTTTTAATGCCTGAAAAGTGAAAAGAAATGTCTAGTGCAGCTTTTGCTCTGAATCCCACCCGCAATTGCCTTTATCACCCCAGTGTAAGCTCCATATCAACATCAGGTGGGTATTTGTTTCTAAAATAGCAGCTTAAATGCTTTTATAGTCTCAAGTCAAAGTTTCCAAGACTTTTAAAACCACCTTGGTTATAAGATGTAACAAGAGTAATTAAGAGAAGAAGCTACTTCTTTACAGAATTGTGGAATATGAGGTTGACACCATTACAAGCACACAAAACAAACCTATGTTTTCCTTTAGGAAATAATAACAATTTGCACAAACTTTGCATTTTTCACTTTAAAATGATTGTAATTTGCACAGTTTTGAAAATTCTTGCCTTATCCCAGGACAGATCAGGACACTCAAAACCTCATAGTATGTATATATCCATGTGAAATTGGCCAGTGCTTCATCACTTATTAAAATGTATGTATTTTCTCCAGATTAGTGGTCATCCCTTGCAAAAACCTGCATTACTTTTGCTTTCAGCTCTGATCTGCAGCCAGGTACTGCAGCATCTCCCTGTGCTTTGCATTTAAGGAGGAAAACACCTGGGAGATCAGGGCTGGCCTGTGGAAATGGTGAAATATGTCAAATAAAAGCCACGTTAAGCCATAAGCGTAAGAAGAAAGCCGCGCTTTAGAACAAGATTTAGAGAAAACCCATTTTATGTATTTTTACATGTATTTTTAGATATGTAAAGGGTTTGTAGGCTTAATTTGTGTATGACTTGGGTAGAAGTGATGATGAACCAACTAAGGGTGTTGCCTTGCTTGTAGGTTGTTATGCTGAGCTCGGTGAGTGACCTGCTGACGTACATCGATGAGCAGCAGTTGACGCCAGAGTTCGGAGGCACCCTGGAGTATTGCCACAGCGAGTGGGTCATCTTCAGGACTGTACGTACCAGGGCTCAGCACTGGGCTCTTGGGTGCTGGGGATCAATTGAGGAGGGTTTTCCATAAGGCAGTGAGCAGTGGGTAGCTGAAAGTTACCTTTGAAACCAGCTACGTTTCCTTCATCAGATTTGCAGAGGAGTCGAGTGGTGTTAACACATTTGATGGGTTTGTAAGGGAATTGGATTATTAGCTCCCTCAGGGTCCTTTTGAAGCTGCTCCCAAAAGATCTGTCTTCTTAAGTCTTTATTAAAATTCCCTTAATGGTAGATAAAGAGTAAGCTTCTTTTTTTTTCTTTTTTTTCTTTTTTTTTCCCTAAATAATGGTTGCTTCATGTGATTAATGTCAAAAACGTATTTGGGAACCAGGCAATGAGGGTGCTCTTGGCTTACTCACTGAACACAGAGAATCCAGAAATTTTAAAATTTCTTTTTCTTTGCAAGAATTTTCCTCTAATATTGCCAGGAACGAGACTTTTAATTCCTTGAGCTGTGTGTCTCTGTGCTTCCTGTACACTCTTCATTTTCACTGAGACTTTGACCCCCAGATTAACGGCAGATTGGATTCCCAGTTACCTTCCCAACAAATCAAAGCACTAATGAAAAATGTACCAGACACCTTAGTGCCCTTTGTCCTGCAACATCATCCACACCAGCAGATCTGGAGCTCAGTAGAAAGGCCAAAGCACACAACGTGGCAGCAGGGATAACTCGAGCTATT
>NW_009953098.1:10173976-10206500 GCF_000747805.2 Chaetura pelagica | reverse complement strand
AGGAATAACTCGAGCTATTGCTTGTGCCGTTAACTTTGTGCCAGTTGATGCTGGTGTGCTGCCAAAGGAATGGGTTTTTAAAAAAATTTTTGGCTCTTAGTTTTGTTCTTTTGCATGATGTGTTAAAGTGATAATGGCAGAGCTCTCAACACTTGGAGATAAAAATGACAAAATGAATGGCAAAAAAATGTTCATCTAAGAAAAGGATTGTTTTTAGACTATAGCTTCATATGGTAGATCAGTGTCCATATGAGAAACCTCTCTCAAAATTCCCTTGTAGTGGGCTCATGTAACATTTCCTGAAATTGCCATGAAAATTATGCACTGTTAAAGAAAATATAAATACAATACATTTGAGTTTATTACCCCATTTTTAAAAGCAGAGGTGGAGCTGTGAGTGGGGCCAGGAGAACCCCACTTTACCTAGAAGTATGGGAGCCATCAGGTGTCCAGAGCTCCCAGTAGCTGTCTGGGATGTGCTGGGGAGGTACCAACAGCACTCACTTCCATCCCACTGTCTCTGGTTTGTCTCTGGCATGCTGCTTGACTCCCTCCCTTGTCATCTTGGTGAAGCTGTGGATAAGGTGGCTGTGCTGCCAGGCTGCCTTGTAACCCACTGTTCAGGCTTGCAAAGCTGGAAATATCCATCACCAAGAAGCCAAATACTTCTCCAAAGCCTTACTGCCTGGAGGCACTTCCCTGGGTGGGTTAACCAGGGGAGAAGAATAATAGGATTTACAGGAATACATGAGATGAATCCTCTGGTAGCTTCTGCTATAGACCTCCAATTTGAGATAGGAAAAAATCTTAGAGTGCACAACAGGCAGCAGAAAACAGAACAAGAGGGTATCTCTGCCCAATACTATCCTTATTTAAGACCTTGTTGTGGATTCAGTCTGCAGTAAAAGCCACCTGGCCATGAGTTGGTGGCCACTAGTTTTGTCTGCAGTGGACATCCCACCCGTCTCTCTCGGAGCAAGCTGTTGGGCTCCTCAGCCTTGGCTCTTTGCATACTCTTAACGAACTGTAGAAGTATCCTGGATCCCGGGCTGATTGCAATTATTATCTCCCACCAGGCAATAGAGAGTTTTGCACTGACTGTGAAGGAGATTGCTCAGATGCTGCAGTCCTTTGGCATGGAGCTGGCAGAGACCGAGCTGCCGGACGACATCTATTCCATCGAGCGCATCCTGGCCCTGCGCACAGACAAGTACTACCAACTCAAGGTAGGGCTCCCAGCAGCTCTGCTGCCTGTCCCCAGCCCCTGATGGTGTAGCAAGATTGGATTTCTGGGGTTTGCCTGCCTTCTGGTTTGGTGCCTACTTTTCCTTTCCTCCCCTGCTTGCATAAGTGTTGACAGACAAAACAGAATGTGACTGGTTCTGTGTGTTAGTGTGATTGGTTCTGTGTGTTACCCTGATGTTTGCCATCCCTCCCAAGCCAGTTGCCCTGCCAGCATGTGGTAGATGCTCTCAGCTGCCACCTCCCTGCTGGCTGCAGGCACTGGTGTCTGTGGTAGGCTTCAGCTGCTGGCTGGGCATGTCTGGCTGGCCAGCTGGTGGCTGGGAGGCTTTCTCTCCTGTGGGCTTATGGCCCACTTGGGATTCCCTCATCTTCATCCTCCTGTGGCTGGAGGAAGGTGCATGCAAAGATCCATCAGCAGGTCTGGAGGGATGGTTTGTCCCTGGGTCCCTCCACCCGGTGCAGCTTCTCTAGGGAAGTTGGGAACTGTGCCAGAGAGCATCCGAGGTGAGGATTTCGTGCAAGTGTGTGGTTCAGAGCACCATGATGTCATCCCTGCCTTCGTGTGAGCCTTCATGTTTCATCTTAAACATTTCTGTCTTTAATATTTTAAGATTTGTTTTCAACTATCTGTGATTGTGATTAGAGTTATTACAGGATTTAGTGGCTGCTTTAGTAGAACCAGCTGCTGCTGTGTCCAGCTGTTGTCTCTGCTGCTCCTGCATCTTTCTGGGGACAGCACAGGCCTGTCCCCAAAGCCTCACTTCAGGAACAATTCCCATGCTAATCGCCGTGATGCTTAACTGAAGAATGAGGCCCTTTACTTTATGACAGGATTTATTTCTATAAGTCTAAGTTTATCTATTTTCATTTATACTCATTTGTCACTCATGTGACAGTGAGTTCCCAGAAGGCTCCTGTAAGAAATTTGCAAAATGACACCCAAAGCTTGCTGTGTGTAGGCATAAATGTGCACGTGTATAGAAATTATCATTATAGATACTGCCAACATTCCTTTATTTCATCTTTGGAAATGAAGAGAGCTGTAGTGTAAAACAACAGCTATGTATGTATTGCTGTGTGACTGTCTGACTGAGCCTTGTCCTTAGGACTGTAGCCAAAGTGTGGGGAGCAAGTATCAGATACACAGTGTTGTCCTGTGTATAAACCAGTGAGTAGTACACACTTTCCTCTGTGGAGAAATAAAATACATCACGTGTTTTCATTCTCATATAAAGCACAGCAGTGCTCAGCACGAGGCATCTGTTGCTTTTAGTGCCTCATCTATTAATTTCAAATATCAAAACCACTTGTTGGCTTTTGACAGGAATGAACTCTGTTGGCGTTTTGCTTTTGTTCCTTCTAAGACCATGAAAGATGAAAGCAGATGAGAAACTGCACAGATTGTGCTGACAGCAAGACATAGGATCCTTCTGTCTCTCGTGACAGCCCCAAGATTGGTACAGCTGATTCTTGAATTCCAATAATGAGTCCATCAGAGTAATTTATGTAGCTGTGATACTGCACAGAAGCTGGTTGCAAACACAATGAGACAATGGCAGAAATTAATTAAAGAGAGTAATTAAGAAATTAACCTCTTTGATAAGCTGAATGTGAACAAATCAAGCTAACGCCTGTTTAAGAGCTGGGCTACTTTGTCATACGTATAATGAAGGGCTTTGACTCAAAAGGGGAACACAGGGCCCTGGAGAACGAGGTGTAGGAGGATGAGAGAGCAGCCACCTGCAGTCTAAAGCATCCTGTGTAATTCCTCTTCTCTTTTGAGTCTCCTGGATATGGTAGTATCAAAAGGAGAGAGGGTTTTTGCTTTGTGGCTGTCTTCCATGATGGTTTAGGGACAGGGATGCAAACCAGCAGTGGACACTGTGTGTGTGGGAGAAAAGAAGGTCCTGCAGCCGTGTCCTCTGCTCCTTGGTGCTGCCCTGAAGATGCTGGTATGTTTGGGTTGCTGTGAGATATCTGGGACAGGCAGACATTTAAGCAAGTCTGCTTTCTGAACCTTCTCCTTAAAGTGGTTTTGCCATCATTTCTCTTGCAATAGAAATCTGGCCACCTCCTAGGATGGGCTGTTACTCCTCCAGGCTTGCCAGTGGAGTCATGCACAGGTCTCTTCCTCAGGACTCAGTTAATCATCCACATCTGGTTTTGTCCTTTCTTCTCACCTCTGTATTTGGTCTCTTTTTTCTGAAAATAATTGACCAGTTGCACCTGTTGCCTTTGTGGCTGAGCCCAACACTGCACAGAGCACCTCAATCGATGCCAAGGAACACACCAAGGGTTTAATTTTCCCCTGAGTGAAGGTTATATTGAAAGTGCTGACTTTCGTTTAATCTGTAGAGGCTCTAGGAAGTGGTGCCATGCAGTCTCAGTCCCAGCATTGTCCCACTATGGGATGCTCTTCTACAACCCCCTGTGCTGACCTTGATGAAGAAGTGCAGCCTCCAAGCTGCAGAAATACTTGCTTGAAGACATGAACGTGTAGATAGGTATCTTGTACAAACCCATCTGCCCTCCAAGAGAGACCTATGGTAGTGCTGTCCTCCTGCATCTGTAATCTTTTTGTGGCCTGTGTTTTCCTTCATGCCAGTTTTCACCCAGCCTGGTGACCAGTCCTCCTCCAGCTCCAAGGGCTAGCTTTGCCTTGAGGAGGCTAAAACATCTGCTGAGAGTCCGTTGGTCTGATGGATGCTGGTGCTTCCTTTCATGCAAGGGAACTGAAGCAGGAGAAGCACCAAATGACTTATCCTTACCTGGCAAAAAGTAGCCTGAATCCGAAATGTTTTGCATTACACAGGAAGATATTACAGCAGTCACAAAAGAGGGGAACTTGCTTTTAAACAGTTTTGAAGAGCCTGACTTGGAGGAATGTGGTCAGGACCAGCACCGCGAGAGGCCCGGGGACTGGGAGACTGTGAATCGGTGAGTGCAGCGTGTGCCTGATTTGCCTGATTTTTCAGTGGAAACACTGGAGTTACTTAAGCATAGATGTGTTATTTGGGTCACCTATCAAACAGAAAAAGATAGAGATACTGGAGTTTTGCTCCAGAGCCATCTAATTGCTGGGTGACTTCTGTCAGATGACTTAGACCTGCTCTGATTTCCCCCCCCACACTGAGATGATGAGGCTGTGGAGCAGCTGCAGGGTTCTCCCATGCCAGAGTCTCGGGTATTATTCAGATAAATGGAAATAACAGCAACTGCTTCACTCAGGTGCTGTCACCTGCAGTGACAATTTTATTAAAATTCACTCTGAGATCTTCACAAGTCATATATACACATCTGTTGACTTCTCCTGAGAGCTTTGGTTCACAAGATCTGAATGTCTGTAGCTTGTCCATCTCTTTGTGTTCTCTATTTGCAAATTGTTCCAATCCTGTACTTTTTCTGTGCTCAAGGTTACTTGGTCAGCTGCGTGAGATGGAGACTGCTTTTGATGGCTTCTGGGAAAAACATCAGTTAAAAATGGAGCAATACTTACAGCTGTGGAAGTTTGAGCAAAGCTTTCAAGAGGTATTATCAGATGCTTTTGTGCTGGCAGAAAATGAAAAGGAGGAGAGAGGAGAGAAATTTTTATGCTTTTTGAGTGTTTAATTTATGCTGCTGTACCTTGGCTCTGGCAGGTCTAGCTAGCTTGGGGAGACCACTGTGCTTCCTCATTCAGAGCTAGTTTAGGTATCACTGCCCTGCAGTCGCATAGATTTTGCTGACTGAAGCATCTTCATATTTAGAAATTAGTTCTTGGAGACTGGGCTTTTTATGGAGGAGAGAAATTTTTATGCTTTTTGAGTGTTTAATTTATGCTGCTGTACCTTGGCTCTGGCAGGTCTAGCTAGCTTGGGGAGACCACTGTGCTTCCTCATTCAGAGCTAGTTTAGGTATCACTGCCCTGCAGTCGCATAGATTTTGCTGACTGAAGCATCTTCATATTTAGAAATTAGTTCTTGGAGACTGGGCTTTTTATTTGATTTAACAGTCTTAGCTAAACTATGATTAATTCTGTTCTGAGAATGATTCCTGCCTGTGCTTTGTATCCTTTTGCAACAGTCTTCTTCTTTGTGTCTAGGTCAAGAGTGCCATTGAATTTCTAACGGGTCAGCAAGCGGAGCTGCCTGGCACTGGTGACAGTGTCACCCAAGTAAAACAGAGGCTCAAGGACTTGGGTCATTTCGATGGTCTGGCTCAGGTGAGGTGATCTTTCACAGAAGGAGGCACTAGTGAAACACAAGAGTTATATTATGGGGTAAGAGGCATTTTCTGAAATTCCCTGGTTCTGGTATAATTTGTTGGTAAGTGGCTGCACAAAAGGATTGATTTCATGTCTTTGCTCTGCACAGCAAGCCAGGAACAGGGTGTTTAATTATCACAGCTAAAATAATTTGCTGAGCCACCACGAAAATCCAGAACAGATAAATGTCTGAACATAGGGGAGGTGTGGGAGTTAATGAGCTGGAAGAAGAATTATTTATATGTTAAGTGCTTTAGCGGTGCTAATATGTGGAGACTTGTTACCAGGCACATGGAGAGGCAAAAAAGTTGCTATCTTGACGTTTCTGTGACTTGAACATAACATATGGATGAAGTTATAGGGGAAAGAAGAGTGAAGAGAAAATGATTCACAGGAGCCCAACTGAGGATGTGACTTCTGTTAAAGGGGTGTCAGTGCAGAAGTCCTAAAGCATCTGGACACAATCCCCAGAGACTTCTTGGAAACTAAGAGTCTTAGGGGGAAGGTCTAAAGGTTTTTTGGCCAATTGGATGAAATATTTGTAGAGAGAGGGAGGAGGAACAAAAGGCCAGGCAGGCAGGGTGCAGCAGGGCAGCAGTCCCAGCAGAAAGCCAACCCTGAGGAAGATGTAACCATTACACAGCCCAAGATGTGCAGAGGAGACAGCAGCTCTTTATTTTAGAGTGCAGTTCCTGGAGATGGCAGCAGTACTTTGCCAGCAGCCATTCACAGCATTGCTAGTTGGGTAAAATACTGTTTTCTTCTTCATCCTCCTTTTGGATAGCAGAAGTTTTTTTTCCCAGATGATGGGTGCCATTTTATCCTGCTTAAGCCACCCATTCTGGCTACTCCTAATGGCAGTCATCTCCATGGGTGCCTGAAATCTGGTAAGATGAGAAAGTGCATGTTGTTATATGTGGATATTTTGGCATTATTTCAGTAAGTGTGCAATGCACTCTCTTCCTTTCACTGAAGGATCTGATAGGGAAGGCCCAGGTGGTGATACTGCACGGACACCAGCTGGCAGCAAACCATCACTATGCACTCAACCTCATCTGCCAGCAGTGCAACGAGCTGCGGCACCATTCCGATGTCTTGTCTGATGAGATCAAAAGGAAGCAGATGAGACTGCAAAAGACCTTGGATCTTCATACTCGCCTTCAGCAGGTATTGTTGAGAGAGGCAGTGCCCTGAGAAACAGCTGCTCTGTGGGGTTAGCCTCTCCACTGCTTAGCTGGAAGCATCTGAAATTTTCAGTTTTGCTTCAGCAGTTCATCTTAGGAAAGGGTTCCCCAGAGGCTGGAGGAGTGCTTCACCCCTCACTTAGCTGGTTAAGTTAGTAAACAGATGTCTGCTTGTGCTGTGAGTAGTCAGCAGAATGAGGTGGGCATCTCCAGAGGGCAGTTGAGAACTCCAAAGTTTAGCTGCTGCTGTTGGTTATGCGTTCGTGCTGCATCCGTGTATTGACTGACTTCCGAGGTTTTCATACCGACTGCCACGGGGGTGAGGCTGTCGGGTAAGTTCCAGCCCTTTTTTTTTTTAGCAATTTATTAAGAATGAACAGAGCTGACTGTAAAATAAGGTGACAGATTGGTAGATGGGCTCAGCTGCTGTGTGCTAGCATGGAAGTGGAGTCATGTGGCTCCAATGCTCTTTGATATCTTAATCAGCATCAAAAATTTATTTAGGGAAATTCATGCTAATTAAGCCAGAAGGTACACGGCTGTAATAGCCTGAGGCCATTAAGAGAAACAGTGAAGTTTGATCCTGTCCCATTTCACTGTTTCAGGGGTCTAGGGAACTTGGATTTTTTTCTCTGTGCCCCACTTCAATATTGCACTGATCTGTGGGGACAGATGATTCCTCAGCAGCCTCTCAGCTGCAGGGCAGGCTCCTCTCCTGGGTTGGTGCTGGTGGTCTAGCCCCTAGGCTCTGCTGGAGCACATCGTGGTCCTGCTCTCCTCAGTCTCCCTTTCCATTCACAGCCCATCACACTGCAGGTCCTCTGTTCTTGGCTGCAGTATCTTCTCACACATGTGCACACCTCAGTGTGTGAGTGCCAGCTGAACCCCAGCCTGGTACTCACCTGGGCATGTTAAATGTTGACCTTTAGGCTTCAGTTTAAAATCATTATTATTTTTTTTAAACATGGATGCAATTACTTTGATCATTCTTCACAGCTCAGGCCTGCACTGAGCCAGGCATTTGTCTCGAGAAACATGCCTGTCTCATTGAGAACTCTGCAGTCTCCCCTTCAGCTTTCTGAGTTGACTAAATAAATATCAGCTTATCATTTGTTTCAACTAGGCACCAAATATGCCTTCTGAGTCACTTATGCTGCTGGTTTTATCCAGGTACAAGTGGGAGCACATCTTGGCTGGGTATGTTGAGGACTGCAGTCACCCTCCAGAAAAATTATGTGGCCTTTCTACTTTCTAAGCAAAATGTAGTAATTGCTAAGGTCTTTAGGAGTAATAATTAGCTCCATGTTGAAAATACAGATCTGGTAAATTACATTCCTCGTGAGAACAAGGTTAAGTAGGGGTCCCTCTGATGGTCTTACTCCCTGCGTTTGCCCTGTGCTGTCCCAGGCTCTGCAGTGCTGTGATGAAGGTGCCTACCTGCTTGCCAACCAGCAGATGGATAAGTGCCAGTCTAAAGAAGGTGCTCAGAAAGCTCTTCAGGACATAGAAAGATTTCTTGAAAGCTCTTCAGCCTACTTAAACTATGATCCCCAAGCCCTACACTATGATTTTGAGTCAATCTTAACATCTGAATTGAAGGTAAGCAACCCTTCCAGTTCCTCATTATACGACTGAAAAGCAAGATCAGCCCATTGTGCGCTGCTGTCACCTTCTAGTCCTTTGGTTTGGGTCAAAGTGCAAACTAGTGGTAGTTGTTTGATCACAGGAGTTTTTTTCACTCTGCAGTGCCAGATCCAGTCAGTGCAAGTCAAGCTTGAAAACGTTCGCAGCATGTTTGAGAACCGTCAGTCTTGCTTCAAGAAGCTGCTGGACAAACACGTGCGGCCTGTCCAGTTAGTAGCTCCTCGGCCAGAAAATCCACCAAGATCAAAATCACCATTATTCTCTCCTAAACATGGTAAAATATTTTAAGTTGATGGCATTTTCAGCTTATAATTTTGCTTTGAGGCAGGAAGGGTAAGGCTAGGCATGGTTTTGAGAAACTAACCAGACCTTTCTGGCTGGTACAGAGTTGTTGTATAACTAAATGAATATGAGATGATCTATTATCTCTTTCAATTTTGGAAATTTTGGAATTTTGGCTTCTCATGCCTGTGTGAAGAAGGGGGCTGCTTGCTTGGTATTTATTTTCACTTCCTACTCAGTGAAAAAAGAGAGCTGTAAACAGCACATACTTCTAGTTCTGCTTTACTAACATCCTACTGGGCTGAAAAATGGTGTATTAGTACTACAGGAATAAAAGAGCAAGGTTTATGCATTCATTAGCACACCTATTGTCTGTGGCAGCCTCTGTAACTGTCTTCAGCTGGAACTGACATTAAGTTAGATTGATGTTTGCAAAGGAGCTTGGAGAAATGGGGAGCTCAAATTGCATGAACAGAAAGGAGCTGTATGCTTAACTCCTTTGATTCCTTGAGAATGTCTTCCTTAAATCCCAATTGTGGAATAATTAATGCCCATAAAAGTACAGGTTTTGATTGAACTGAGGTCACTGAAAATTCTGTCTTGATTGTGGTAATGGGATGTGGCACCATGTTAGCTTTAAATGATAATATTAAAACTTACATCCTTGGCAGCCCTGGATGTATCAGTACTAAAAAGTATTCCAAAGTAAATTCCATGTATTTTGAACCAGGGACATGTTAAGTTATGTAGGAATGTTAAATGAAGTGCATAAAGCACTTAAACAATTGTGGTTTAATACAACATTTTTATGATTAATTAATGAATACTGGTTGTGGTGAATACAAAGGTGTCATACAAAGAGTGGTTCCAGTTCAGGGAGTGAGTGAAGGAAACAGGCAGGCTTGTGGAGGGGTGGGGATGAAGCTGAGTGCAGCCAGGGGACTTAAGCTGCTTAAGATGCAGGTCAGTGCAGCATATAAATCTCAAATTTTCTTTTCCCAGGCTGATGTTGCCTTCACTAGGGCACACTGCCCTCTGAACCCTTTTCCTCCACCAGGAAAAAAGCTCAGGGTCTTTAAACAAAAGTATTGCCCTTTTTTACCTAACGTAACTTTTCCAGGTTTCCAGAAGCTTCCAGTTTATCTCTGTAACCCGAGGTATTACAACTTGTCATTATTTACTGGCAATATCAATGAATTCTTCCAAGGTGGAGAAAAAGTTTATATCAGCTGAGCATCTTGCCCAGTGTTCATAAAAGGATTTTAAAAGAGTATCCTAGTAGGTGGTGTTCCTTTTGGTAGTTTATTTGATTTTATTGTTCTACCTATTGCTCTGTCATTTGCTTGGGTTTCACAGACTTTGTTAGGTTTTTGATTACAAGATTCACTTAAGGGACATCTTATTTTTTTCTGATTCCTTTTTGCTTTATAGCCTTTATGACCATCTGTGGACCCTGTGCTGTTTGATATTCAGTATTGTTATTTGAGATACCCTTTATTTTGTCAGTTTGTAGTTTTAGCTAACTAATGATTCATTCTTAAAATGTATCTCATATTTCTTTGTGACTTACTAGTTTCTGTCTGAACCATCTCCTTCACTATAGATTGATGTGCATCACATAATTATGGATTTTTTTTTCTACCCAAGGTGTGGATTTTAATTCCAGTTTGAAATTTTCATTTGATCTCTCTCTCCCTGGGAAGAAAACATCAAGAAAGACTCCAAGTTCTCGCAAGGTAAAAATTATTCATGAAATCTCAATGGGTTTTATACACTGAAAAACTGAAACCCTTCTAAAATTGATTGTGCTTTGGATTTGAAGGTTGTTTTTTTTTAAAATTCCTGTAAAGCAAACAAGCAAACAAACCTTTTAATATCCCTATGGCTTACTTGAATTAGTCCAGCACCTCAGATCTTGGATTGTTTTCCCAGTCACAGCTCTCAATTTCCTGTGTGTTATTCCCTGAACTTGTTTGTTGCATAACAGTGATGTCTACTAGGAAAACTCTACATCCACAGGTATTTCCCTTGTGGAAACTGTTCTCTGGTTTCTGCACTAATCAATTATGTGGCCAATATTTTCAGATTTTATGCAGTAGGGTAATTTCTGGGAATAATTTGCTACCCATTGTATACTATCTCCTTTTAAAGTTTTGTGCCCTAAGGATTTCTTCAAAGGAAACATATTTCATCCTTCCCAAAGGAGCTCCTGTGCCAACATCAGGGCCTGGGCTTATCCTGCCACTGCAGTGATCTCCCTGTACCTCTTCCCAGTGCATCTCATTTCTCTTCCAGATTGAAGTAATGCATGACTACCAGGAAAAACGGAACTCCTTGCAGTCTTTCATTTCAGACAGTGATGACAACTTAGATATACTAAAAGGGTAAGAGATACTAAAAGGCTGAGATATACTAAAAGGGTAAGCTTTCCCCCTGTTCACAGTACTCAAAATATTATTTTTTTTTCTTGCCAGTCCGTGCCCCATCATCCATGTGCTCCTCCAGCTTGACCTGAGTGTCACCTCTTGTGCTTTTACCTGTTTTTTCATCTCTATGTTGGTTGTTCATGGGATCACACCATGTTTGGGGCTAGTTGGACCACACTGCCTACCTGTGGTTTCTTTACATAGATAAAAATAATATAAAGCTTTTTTTTCCTTTATTTTAGACATGTCATAAATGAGCTTATAGAAACTGAGAGAGTATACGTAGAGGAGCTCTTCACTGTTTTGACGGTGAGTGACTTCTTCAGGTTGCTTGTTGCAGTTCCCTGGCAACTCATGCAAAAGGGCACCTGGCACTCTGTCAAACTAAGCAAAAATGTGATGGGACAGGTTTTAACCAAACTGTCAGATCCCAAGCTACTAATACATTTCCAAGTTTTCTCCCTATCTTTTCTCTGTTGGAGGTATCTGCAGGAACAGTTGGTGAGCTTTTCATCTAGAGTGAGAGAGAAGCCTTCTGTTTGTACATAAAAGCACTGTTAATTAGTTTTACCAGTGCCTGGGAAAACGTACAAAAAGGTAGTATTTTTAACTGCTCCTTAATTTCTTGTGTTTTATCCTTGGGAGGACTCTGTCTCAGTACTGCAAAGTTTGTGAACATGTAAAACACATTCCTTTAGAAACCAGACTGTAATTTTTCATGCTGTCATTTTAGACGCTTCTACTTGATTCCAAAATAGATCTTGCTCATGGCTACAACAAGTTGTTAAATACCTCTTCCTCCCTGTATTTCACTCAGGAGCAAGCAGGATATAAATCTGTTGAACTGCAGGTAGTTACACATAATAGCCCTGCACTGATTGTTAGGGGTTTTTTTGTAAACTACAGTGTGTATGATAAAGCAGTTGGCAGGTGTGCAGATTTATCACTGTGCTTATCAAGTCTAGATCAAGAAGAATGGACAGATAGTTTTAAGTTTTCTGAAAATAGTATTTCCTTTAAAGAGGGAAGTCTTGCAGTGGTTAAATATAAATGAATGATTTTCCAGATACTTATCTTTCACTGCATTCTTAATCAGATACAAAATGCCTGCTTAGTATAAGGAATACTGATTCCAGTCATGGTGAGTGTGAGAGATTAATTTGGAAAGCCAAAGAAGACAGGCTGTACATACTGAACACAATTTTGCAGTTGTTTTTGCTACTCATGTTAAAAAGATCTCAGTTCTGTGACTAGTGTGGCCACCTTGAACTGTGGCTCATGGCCTTCTCTGTGTTTTCTTGGCAGTGATGGTCCTGAGCTCTGGCTGTGCCTTTTCCCTACCTAACAATTAGAATGTTTACCCCATCCAGTGAATGTTTTTGCATTGGTGCAGTGATGTAATTTCACTGAGGAGAGCTTTGCATTATTTCTTAATACCACCGGACAATTTGTAGTGCATTGATGCCCCTTCCAGCTCCTCCCTGCTTGGGAAGCTGTGATTCCAAGAGGCAAGTGGAGCCATAGGGGACAGAAATCCTGAGGCATCAAGGAGAGCAAGCTGCTGGTGCTTAGCAGGTCTTGTACAAGAGAAAAAAAGCCCTTTGATTTTGTTATTTGGTTTCAAGCCACCTCTGCTAGTGACTAACAAGTCATCTCGTGCACCAGTTCTTAGGAGGTTGCATCTGCTGTATACACACGTCCCTCCTGTGTCCCATGGTCATAGCAGCAAATGTATTTAATCCAAACAAGTTTTCCTCTGGGACCTCTACCACAGTCAGGCCATAGTGAGGAGAAAATGGCTGCAATTTGGCTTTGGTAAATGGAGAAAGGAGCTGTCCCAAGCCATCCCCTGCTGCACCACAGCCCCATGTGCCCAGGGACTGAGACAGGGGTTTAGGAACAAAAATAAAGGAACAAAAGGGATATTGCACTTGGAAACAAAGCAGATTGTACTGAAAGTCTGCTCACATCCCCTTTTCATCTGCCTTTGAGGAGGTGCCAAGCCAAGGCCTGGCCAACTGAGTGATGAGCCCCTTTTGCATCCCACAGGGCTACAGAGCTGAGATGGATAACCCTGCCATGCTGCTCCTCATGCCTCCCGTGCTGAGGAACAGGAAGGATGTCCTTTTCGGCAACATGCCCGAGATATACAACTTCCACAACAAGTAGGATCCTGCCTCTATTTCCCCTTTTTATCAGACTGATTTCCTACAATGACTAGATACCCAAACCACAACTTGCTCACCACTGCATTTATTTTCTTTCCATCTCTTGCAGAATTTTCCTGCACAGCCTGGAAAGCTGCCTGGGAGCACCCGAGAGAGTGGGATTTTGTTTCCTAGACAGGGTGGGTGACTCGTTTTCACATACACAGCAGACCTTTGAAGGCCAGTGTTTCTCCTGATTTGTCATGCTCTGCAACATCTCAGTTATATCAGTTGAGTAAGATGCTTCTGATACCCAAGACCAGGAGCCAGGCAGGGAGTGGATGTGTGTGCCCAGCAGCAGATGGGGGAGAGCAGCAGTCAAGACTGCACCGTGATCTGCTGTGATTGCCAGCAGTGGTTTTTTTGCCCAGACTCTGTAACTTTTAGATATTAAGGTTGGCAGGAGAGATAAAAGTAAATATACAGTTTGGGTGCTCACATTTGGCTGCCCAGCAGGTTTGTGTGCACACTTGTGACTTGCCTTTTGGCTTCCCTGACAGCGAGAGGATTTCCAGATGTATGAGAAGTACTGCCAGAACAAGCCCCGCTCGGAGTCCCTGTGGAGGCAGTGCTCAGAGAGCACCTTCTTCCAGGTGAGCCCTTTGTTTCCACCAAGGCAGGCATCATCCTGGGACACTCACTTGTCCTAAACACCCTTCTCAGTGCCACCTTAGCAGCATATTCTGTTTATTGTTGCATGGAAACCTCACAAAAACAGCAGCTGGAGTTTCTTGTACATGAGGAGTTGAAGGCAGATCCATTCATTATATTATTTTGTGTGTTTTTATAAAATTTCTTTAGTTATAGGCATCCTGTGACATTTTTACAGGAAATCTTTGAAGTCATCAAACCACACCAGCCATGCTGTTGGAATAAATACATACAACTGGTGCAAAACTTACTTAATCTGAGTTCTTTGTTCCAGGAATGCCAAAGAAAATTAGAGCACAAACTTGGGCTGGATTCCTATTTGCTTAAACCAGTGCAACGCCTGACAAAATACCAGTTACTTCTGAAGGTATTTCACATTCTTCTGTGAAAGGACATTGGGAGGTGGATTTGTTTTCTGTTTTGTTTTCTGTTTCAGTTAAAGGTTACCTGTAAATCAGCACCAAGCCTCAGATTACTTATTGCTTATCTTGGCCCTTTGTAGTGACTTTTAGTGAGGATGAACATTCACATACCTGGAAAAGGAACAAGTGCATTTAACAAGCTGTTTTGGTGGGGTGGAGAAAGACTGTTTTGAATCTGTTCAGAGCTGCAAAATAATGGAAGTACTTCTAAGAAAACTGAAGCAGAAATTATCATAACAGAATGATGAATGAAATATATTACATTGATGCATCTCTTCTCCTTGGGTTGCTGTAGTGCCTGCAGTCTTTAATGCATTTATCCTTGTGTCCCCCTTCTGAGGCAGGGCTGTGCTGTTATTCCCACTTTACAGAGTGTGAACAACAGTGGAGTGGTGGCTTCTGAACCCACCTTCCAGCTTTGTGAATGAAGGATTGAGGCTGTAAGTGGGCAGAGAAGATGTGAAATGAACGTTATTTTCAATCAGTGGTATAATTCCCAACTCTTGTTTCTCCTTACTGACTTGAAGGCTCTGGATTTTATAAAATCTATTCCTTGTGTCTGCAAATCTGAAGACACTCATCTGCTGCAACCTCATTTGAAGGCATATATGACATATTGGCAGCTGATGGAAAACCTGAGCCTTATTTCCCATTTCTTACCAAGCAGGAAAACACAACACGAAGAACTCAGATGAGCATGATGTCTCTCTATCACCTGACTCTGTCCTTAAGGAAACCCAGGAAAAAAATGGGCCATTCTTCAATTATCTGTTCCACACCTCATACTGACTGTGGTTTAGAGTGAGTCTTCTTTCCAGTGACATGTGAAAAAAGAAACTCAGGCAGTGCAGGTTTATCTGGGGCGTTGGAAAAATTGGGTGAGATGGAAAATCCTGCTTTGTTCAAGTACAAACGTGCTCTTCTATTTCTATTTTCAGGAGCTGCTAAAGTACAGCACGAGCTGTGATGGAGTCCAGGAACTTCAAGAAGCTCTGGTTGCAATGTTGGATTTGCTAAAGTCAGTCAATGACTCTATGCATCAGATTTCAATAACAGGATATGATGTGAGTGGATTTGGGTAACGAGAGACCTTGCACAAGGTTGGATGATGCCTTGGGAATGGGTGGTGTCTCAGGATGTATGAGCTAAAAACTACACTAGAACAGCTACAATGTGAATGGGATCAGGATGCTGTTACAGGTGATAATCTTCCATCTGATTTCAGGATTTTGGAAAATATCTGCATCCAAAGCACATGTTCAGTCTCGTAGAGCCCACAATTGCCACCTTGTGGTTCTTCAGGGTATTTTTTCCAGCATGCACCTTAGTTCTCTCGTGGTTCACCTTGTATTTCACCTGTGGTGTCTTCATAGCATTTCCCATTCAACATTTAATTAAATACTCTGTGAGGCTGATTTTCATCCTTGCCTGTTGAAGGGGCTGTCTTTCCTAGGGCTTCAGGGAAGGGTGAAGGGATGGCTTTCTAGGCTGCTGGTCGTGGTTCTTACCTCCTTGAGAAGTCTATCCTCTGAGACATCAGCTCAGGCTGAAACCTTATCTTCCTTCTTCCACTGAAGTCGCCGTAGCCCTCGGCCTAAACTTTCATAGGAGCTGGAGAGTTTTTCTATCTCCCTGGTTCTTCCAGTTACTGACTTGCATCCCTTCACATAGACCAGCTGCAGCCCTGCATCTGAGACCTCAGTGTCCCTCCTGGCACCGCCCGTCACTGCCAAAAAGTCATCTGATCCTTCCAGGAAGACCTATTCTTAGAGAGACATGCCCTGGAACAGAGCTAGCCCCCTCACCTGTCATTGTTGGGACAGTCCTCTTACATTTGAACTGACTTTTTTTTCTTTTGTTTGTTATTTGTCACATTCACCAGGGTGACCTGAGCGAACTGGGGAAGGTCTTGATGCAGGGATCTTTCAGTGTTTGGACAGGACACCGGAAAGGTCCAACAAAAATGAAGGATCTTGCCAGGTTCAAGCCAATGCAGAGGCATCTGTTCCTGTATGAGAAAGCCTTGGTCTTCTGCAAGAAGCGAGAGGAGCATGGAGATGGATACGACAAAACCTCATCTTACAGTTTTAAGCATTTTTTGAAAGTAAGGACTTTTTAGTTAGGCCATTACCATGAATATTGGAAACCAATAGCTCTGCAGACCCAGAGAGTGTTTTTCCTCTTAACACAGTGCCTTGTTGTCTGCTATTAAGAGCTGTGATGGCCCATATGGAAGTGCCATTCCCAGGAAAGGCTGTTGGTTGTAATGAGCTGTGAGGATTCCCGTAGCTGAAGCAGCACCTCCAAGAGCCCACAGACTCAGAGTCACGTGTGTGATGGCATCTGCCAGGGAAATGGTGCTGTTGAAAGTCTCAGGGATGAGAGACATGCCTTATTCCCTTCCCTATACCACTTTCCAGGAGTGGGGGCAAGGCTTTGGCAGGCTCTAACTGCAGCTAAAACTGCTATTACCAGATGAAGAGAGTGAGCCTGTGGCAGAGTATGAGGGACATAAACAGCCGTCCCAAGCCTGTAAATACAAACTATTACCAATAAAAATCCCAAACTGCTCCTCTAAAAGAGCCCTTCTGGCACATTGCATGTGATGAGCACTTAGAGCATCAGCATTTTGTCCCAGTACTCTGTCTTGGCTTTCTTGATAAATAAAACCCCAATATGGGTGTATCTTAGGATGGAAAAATTTGGCACATGGAGGCAGAGCCTTTGGGCCCAGATGCTGCAGGTCCCTGATCTCAGCAGGGTCTGGGGAGAGAGATGCCACAAGCAGTCAGAAAGACATGTAATAGCAGATAAGTCTGTTCAGCTCCAGTGCACGTTACAAATTGTCTATTAAAAGCAAGTCCCAGGCCATATGTTTCAGTATTTAAATGTTTTTTTCCCAAACAGCATAATTTTCTTTCTGGACAGCTTGTTTTCCCTGGGGTACTTGTTTTGCCATACGTGCTTTTGAAAGAACTGAAGAGGTGGTGTGGGGAAAAGCTGCTTGGAGGAGAAAATCGTGCTCTCAGGAGGCCAGACAATGCAGCCCAGGGTTTTACTGTGCCTGGAGAGGGCTCATTTTCCAGTTGTTTGGGTTGCCACACTGAGAGGTTGGGCTTAGAGAATCCATGGATGCTGCAGGGTTACAGCTGCATGCATCCGTTTTCAGAATTGCTGTCCTGAGGGTGAAATCATGTTTCTGGAGCTTGGCATTCATTTGATTCATGATAGTATCAGGAAATTAGTTTTCTTTGCAAGGATGTTTTCTGGGGATTCAGGATTAAAGCAGGTTGTTGTGTAGGAGCTGTGTAACTGGGCTGCTGTAAAACAAACAAAAAGAAAGCCCTCAGGATATTATTTTACACACTATGTGTGGTAAATACGTTTTCAGCTGAGATTCAGTAACTTGGAGGATGCAGGTTCATAAATCACTGCAATGCTAAGTAAATCAGTCTGCCTGGTACTGCTGTAGAAGGTGATGCAGATGAACACCAGCCCAGAGCTTTGCACTCACCCACCTCGTCTGCATTGCAGTGAACCAACAGCTGAGGGACTATAAATCCTGGTCAGAGGGAGGACACAGAATTTCAAAATCCCCTAATATGAATGAACACACCTTCAAATTGTCTATTCCTGGCACTTTTCTTCACATCCTCATAGTAGATCATCTAAAATGTCTAAGATCTTGTTGCCTGGGCAGTTTTGTAGGAGCTTCCATAGAAATTGCCATGCTAAACAAGATGCACAGAACTGGGAATTGCAGTGAGCAGATGAAGTGCTCTCCAGGCTGCCCTTTACAAAGCTTGCAGAATCTTTTAAAAAAGTTTTTTAAAGTTTTTATAAAGTCAGAATGGAGTCTCATCCAACTTTCTCAGTATTTCCTGAGGCTGTTCGTAGTCCCTGCAAATAGGCACCAACATTTGAAAAAGCAATGGAACAGAAGGTTTGCACAGGTGACCTAATCTGTAAATCCTCATAGTCTTTCAGACAAAAGGCTCTGAGGATGCACAAAATAACAAAGAGGAGCAGCAAAACAAATGCTCTTTCTAAGGCCTTGCTTGTATTTATACTGGATTTTTCTAATCCAGCTGTGAATAATTAATGATAGATGATACCATTATTATTAGATCTGTTTCAAAACATGAGAGTTGAGATAGTTTAGCTATTTCTGACCATCCATTACTCAGTGAGAAATTGCTAGCAAACTGTGCTTTAGGTGACAAGATGGTTTATGCAATATCAGGTATTAAAGCATTTTTCAGCTTTAAGGCATGTGCAGCAGGTGGCTTAGAGGTCTCTGGTTTCTTGGTCTGTAATCATGGTTTGAGCTACTGATTTAGCCGGGTCACATTGTATAGATCCTGAATTTCCAGCCAACTTATCAGAAGTGGTCTGTGATAACAGGTACCTGGGTACAGCAGCATTCAGCCACATCTAGCCTGCAGTCTGTGTCCTTCCTCAGAGCCAGGTTTATGGCAGCTCAGGCTGTATATCCAAAAATTAACCCTTCTTTTGTAAACCTTGAGATGAAAGAAACCTCAACTACCAAAAGATGTTGAGCTGAAATTCCTAAAGAGCTAAGGGCTCCCCGGATGGGTTTTTAAGACTGCAGGAAGAACAAAACACAGAATTCTGTAAGTAAATAAAGAACGATATGGCAAAAATAATGTGTGCAGAAAAATAACACCCCATGCATTTAGAAAGCTTCATAAGCCTCATCTGAGAAATTTCATACTGAAAGAGGTATGAGACGACTTTTCGATTAGCTCCACTGATTCCCAGATGAAAAGTCCCCTAAGGTCCATTGATTAGTCTCAGAAAGCTTTTACAAATGCAGCAAGCTGGGGGGATAAGTCAGGTAATGACTTTCAGTTGCTACTGAAATTAAAGTTGATGAAATGTGTTGAATTGGGTGAAAACAGGTTTGTTGAATGTGCTGTAAAACATCTGGGATTCATAGGCAAGAGGGAGGGATTTGTCTTATGTTTAATTATTTTGTTCTTTTGGATTTGCAGATGAGTGCAGTTGGAATAACTGAGAATGTGAAAGGAGACCATCGGAAATTTGAAATCTGGTATAGTGGGCGAGAAGAGGTCTATGTTGTGCAGGTTGGTAGCTTGGGAAGTCTGGATATGCCTACATCCTCAGAGCAGGGTTAAGGAAGTGTCATCCATCGATCTTAACGGGGTAATCAGACACGTGACTTGCATTTCTTCGTCCTCTTTGCCTGTGTCAGTGTTCACAGGCCTGTCCCAGTAGCTGGTCATTAGTGTCCAGGTCAGAACTGTGAGAGTCCTCTTTAAGTGGGGACAGAATTGCTTCTTGGAGATGGAGCCTTTTATTCCAGATGAAATCACAAATGGACCAGTAGTTTTACTGTGCTGAATAGCTGATGTGAATTGAGCAGGGAGATGGGCCTCATGCTTTAATGGACACAGGCCACGTGTGCTCCTCTACAATTAGATGTCAGAACTGCTCCCAGAGCAAAGGCTTGACCCTCATGGCCATGTAGTCTTTTGAGTCACCTACAAAATAATAACCTGATTGGCCTGATTGCTTCCTGAAAGAAGCTTTTGCTCTACATTTTCTGCTGTGTTTTCCTTGGATGTAGTGAGGATCATAAATTTATAAAGATCGAGAATGTTTAGAATTTAGTGGTGGCTTTGGATAAAAGGGGATTGTAAGTTAATTACAGCATAGAAAAGTAAGGTTTTATTAATACATTGTAATGGATGGATCTTACTTCAAAATTCAGATGGTTTTCTCTTCTTCCAGGCCCAAACAGTAGATCTGAAGATGGCATGGTTGAATGAAATAAGAAAAGTCTTGTTCAAGCAGCAGGAGCTTATAAAAGGTACATTTTCCCAGTATCTCTGTGGCATTCACTTTGAAGCAGAACCTTTCTTATTTTCACATTGATAATCTTCAAATCCAGTAATTCTCACCAAAAAATTGATTTCAGAGAAGCCTCGTAGCAAAATACTGCAGTGAGGCCTTACATTACAGGGACATAACAAAACCTAGAGTGGTAAAGGCTGGGTGTTTGTATGAAGAGTAATTATAGAAGCACTTTTTTTTCTGTCATTACCTTAGGAATTATTTCATGTTTATTATCATAGTCTTAATTCAACAAGATACACACCAGATGCTTGGTTTTAAGTGTATCAGAGTCTTCAGTGGCCTGCTCACTGCTGGGTTTGTAGTAGCATGCCATCTTAATCATAACTAAGTCTGTGCTTTCTGAGAGTCCCTGGGGCCGCTTTTCTCTGAATAGAAATCATTAGGCATGGTACAAAAGGTCTAACTTTATAAATAATGCTTCAAGTGTGACATTACTAATGAAAGAAATGGTTTCTAAGCTGATGTTTGCCCTCCTTGCAGTGGAGAAGCAGCAGCCCAGCTCGTGCACGGACCCGGTCCCACTCTCCTCCCAGCTGAGCGACAGGTGAGCCCCAGGAGCCTGACCAGGGGCTCTGGCTGGTGCCTCCCATCACTGGCATCTGGTGCCTTCTGGCACGTCCTGGCTCTCTGCTGTTCCCCCCACCCCATTTTTCTCTGAGTCCTCTGGGCAGGGAATGGAGGAAGGTGCTGCTGCTCCTCTCACGGTGGCAGTGGGCTGGGGTCTGTAAGGGCACCCTCAAGCCATCTCCTGGCAGCATCATCCCAACTGCAGCTCCTCTGCAAATGGAGACAGAGATCAAAGATGGTGCTCAAATTCAGGGGAGGAAATACTGTAGCAACTTCATTTCCCACCCCTAAAAATTTAAACCAGGCACTGAAGCCCTTAACCTTTATAGAAACATACATCAGGAGTGACATGGAAAAGATGAGGGGTAATGGGTACAAGTTACTCCAGGGGCGATTTTGTTTGGACACAAGAGAAAGATTTTTCACAGTGAGATCGATCAGGCATTGGAATAATCTCCCCAGGGAAGTGGTTGATTCCCCAGCACTGGACACTTAGAAGATTCAGCTGAGCCATCTTGTCTGTGCAAGATGCTTTTGCCCAAGCTTGGGCCAGATAATTCTTGAGGGCCATTTCTACCTGTTATTCTATAATTAAAAAGTACCATTATTTTTTGTGACCCTGTTTTACCAAACCCTGTGGAGTTTACATTTGTTCACAAAATCAAACTAAAATTGCTTTTTCTAATTATTTGTTTGAATCATTCAGAAAGCAGCAGAGAGCCTCCATCAGCTCAGAAGAGAACGACTCCGAGCGCACCAGCCCGGTGATGCTGGACAGTGGGCTCCCATCCCCCCAGAACAAGCCCCACAGAAGTAAGGACCCTTCCCCTTCTGGGAGCACTTGGTGGGTGCTGGGGTACCCCCAGCCTGACCTCACACTGTCTTGCAGGCTGGCCAGGAATGTCACAATCCCTGGAAATCTGCGAGGGGCTGGAGGAGTGGTCGGGTAACCAGTACCTCTCCAACTGCTCGGACACTGAGGAGGAGGATGGGAACCAGCTGGTTAGTAGACAGGTGCAATAGTCCCACAGCTCGGGGTGCTGCTGGTTTTGGTCATCTCACTTTGTTTTGCTTCGCTGGATAATGGATGTGTCTTCTCCATGTTTCTCAGATTGTCCAGTATCTCAGTTTTAGGGAATGAAGAGTTGTTTCAGCCACAGTTTCTTAAAATAATTGTAATTAAAGTAGCTGAGTGGGGTCTTATCATGTTCCCTGCAGCAGTCAGAAGTAACAGCTGCATGATATGAAATGTAGCTAAAGAAGACAATTTTTTTTCTTACTACCAGTCTCCAGGAAAATATAAAGCCCTTGCAGACTGCAAGAGGAGAGGATCAGAGGACCTGCTGGTGAAAAATGGGGATGAAATTCAGCTTTTGCATGAAGATGGTGAGGGACAGTGGTAGGTATTTTAGGATTATTTTGCCTTATCTCTCAGAGCCTGCAAGGCAGTCCTGTGCAGCCTCACTTGCCTGGTGAGACACTCCTTGTGGCTTCTGATTAAGTTTCAGACTATTCTAGAAAGCCAAATAATTCATTCCCTTGCCAAGACTAGAGGCCATATGCATTGCCTTGGCCTGGGAAAACACGTCAGGACTTCCCTTGCCATGGGTGTCTGGGCCAGCTGTGTTTTACCAGCATCACAGCCCCTCTTGTCAGGCTCTTCCCACTTCAGATGATGCTTCAAGTGAGAGCCATTCACCCACCCCAGCTCAGCTGCTGGCTTTGCTCCTCTGGGCTTATTAACAGCAATACTGAGTAATTGTGAAACATTTTCCTCCCTCAAACAGCTGGATGAGTGTTAACTGGTTAATGGCTGCAGACCATCTTTGTGTCGTATTTAAAGCTCTGGCTTGCAAGCTAACACTCCACAGCTGGTTCTCTGCTGGGGTTCTCCTTTTTAGAGCTGGGAGCATTGCCTGGGAAATCCCTATGCCCAGCCTCCTGCTGGGTTGTCTCACTCAGAGGGCAGTGTGCCCTCTTCTGATTTTTGCAGCAATGTGGCAGAGATCTGTGGCTTGCCTTTCCTTTCCAGAGTGATTTCTGACTAGCTCTTACCAGCCCAGGGGCTCAGCAGGAGAGTGCACAGTGCTCGAAAGCCTGGTTTGAGATACAGGAAGGGTGATATCAGCCGGGAACTGGATCAGATTTGTGCAGGCACTAGCCTCTGAATGCAGACACAAATGCCCTGTGCAGATTCCTGCCCAATATCTACAGCCCTTGCATTTCAAGGGAAATCCAGTTTGTTGTTAGCTAAAGCAGCTCAGTTCTGCTCGACACTCATCAGCTCTCACTCCCGTTGCAGCCAGTGCTGGGTGGAGATTTCTTACACCAAACTTCTTTGTTAAAGCAAATTTCACTGCATGAGTGAGACAGAGGAATGTCATTTATGAGTATGACTATTTCCAGCTGCCTACATCTTGGCTGAATTTACTCAGAGTACCCTGACTAAATTAATCCTACCAGTCTAGCTTAGTAGCAGAGGACTGAGGAAGGTAATTGCCCTCAGCTCCATCGGTGGTCAGTGGAGGGAAACCAGGATGTCTCAGGCAAGATAAGTCATGCTCTGGAGCATCCTGTTCCTCTCCATTGACTAGAGGGGGACCATGGCAGCTGTGCCCCCAGTGTAGGTTTTTTTTATTAGGTTCTTAAATTTAGGTAGGGACAACTATTCAAAAGTGTGCCCAGCTCCTGTTAAAATGCTTCCCTGGTTTGAACAAACTGTTGGTTGCACCAGTTGTGCAGTTGTGTAGAGTGTGCCTGTATCAAACTGCTCCTGGCTTGGTTTGTTTCTTTACTAACACTGTTGTCGTTCAAAGGTTGGTGAAAAACCTAAACAGAAGAAAAGAAGGCTGGATTCCTGTCCACAGTCTGCAGATAGTAGTTGGTGACTGCAGGTTTCGGAATGCCAAAGTTGCAGGTATCATATAACAGGCCTAGCAGAAATATCTCATAACTCCAATCAGGTCTTTTAAGCCATTTGCATTACTCTTGATGTACTAAATCTGGCTGCACATGCCTCTGCAGGAAAAAAACCAAAAGCAACTACAAAAAGCCTGCAAAAGTAGTGAATTAAGCTTTTTTTTTTTTCATTTGTTAAAACCTTAGGACATTTCTGTGACTTTAGGCATTAGTAAATTAAATCCAAGCATTGAAAAATGTAGATTCCTTTGCAAGAGCACTGGGTGGAAGATCAGGGGAGAAGAGATGGAAGCTGGTCAGGGATTCCTGTGACTGGTTTGCCTACTTGCTGCTGTAGCTCACACCCCAGGGGAACAGGAGGTACCTAGGCCAAATAATCCCCTGTGCAAAAGTCATCGAGGCCTGACCCCCAGCACTCTAAAGGCAATACTTCATTTCTGCAGCCTCCCTCTTGCCCTCCTTGCTACCAGCTTGTTCATCCATCCATAGAATAAAATAGATAAACAGGTTACCTGTTTCTATAGAAGGCTTCTAGTCTCAAGATACATATTTCTCATTTTCTAGCCATAATTGTACATAGAAATAGAGAAGCATAACAGATGACACAAGAAAATGCCTTAAGAGCAGCCTGTCACCCCTGCTGTGTGTGCAGCATCACCGCTCCTCGCGTTGCCTCATCACCATGCTGTCCACTGGAAAAGGGAAACCAGGGTTTGGGGTGGGAACAGCTCAGGAAACCCACTTAGATGTAGTCCATTAAAAAAACAAACACCAAAACCAAACCAAAACCATCAGTTAGGCCCATATGAAATAAATTTTCCAAAAAGATTTCTTTTTAAATACTTCCCTTTAGTCAAAAATCGATTATTTTGATGGACATGAGGGAAACCTTCTGAAAGGCTTAAAATTCCAGTTAGCTCTTGATGGTTTTCCAGTGTATTTCAGTGAAATCCTTTCTTTATGGGATGATGTATTTTTATCCCCTTTTTTGCAGGGCAGTCACATTTCCTGGGTTGGAGGTTTTCTGCCCTTATAGAAGGGGTAGCTCATAGGGGGCTGAGAGGGTTCCCCTCATTGTGCTCCCACTCTGGAGCACCATGTCTTGTCTTCTCAGCAAGTCTGATTATCACATCTTGCTGGGTCCTGGGCCACAGTCTGTTCAGGAGGTTTCTCCAGCCATGAATACATCCTGAAAACAGGGTGGCAGTAAACTTTGAACACTGGTTTGCTTTGTCAGTGGTTGTATCCCCCAAAGCCCAGAGACTGCAGCTCCAGGCTAGTTTATAAAGTTGCTGAGTACAAACTAAGAAGTTAAAAAAGAACTGGAGAAGAGAAGGCGCCAGGGGGACTTTAGAGTGGCCTTCCAGTACTTGAAGGGGCTGCAGGAAAGCTGAGGAGGGACATTTTACAAGGGCTTGTAGTGATAGGATTAGGGGGAATGGCTTTTAACTGGAAGAGGGGAGATTTAGGTTAGACATGAGGAAGAAATTGTTCACTGTGAGGGTGGTGAGACACTGGCCCAGGTTGCCCAGAGAAGCTGTGGATGCCCTGTCCTTGCAAGTGTTCAAGGCCAGGCAGGATGGAGGTTGGAGCAACCTGGCTAAGTGAGAGGTGTCCCTCCCCATGGCAGGGGTTGGAACTAGATGATCTTTAAGGTCCCTTCCAACCCAAATCAGCTTTTGATTCTATGAACTTCACAAGGGGAAACATCAGACAGCTCCTCCTGTTAATCTCACCCCACTGCACAGATGCTCTGCGGTTGTGTGGCCACGGTCTGGTCACAGCACTGAGGCTCTGTTTGCCCAGCTCAGATGAACTCCATTCTCTCTCGTTGCTGATCATGTGGGCAGTCTCTAGGCATGGTTCTAATTTTACATGCACTCCAGGCAATCTTGTAGGATGATGTAGGATGTTTTCTTGCTATTTCCTAAACCTATTCCTAGAGCTTTTCAGTGATGTGTCCTTAGAACCATAATGTACTTGCGCACTGAAGACTGATTTTCAAACAGTACCTTTGCATTTAGCAATTCCCTTTCCTCTCTGGACTGGTCATTCTTTACTGCAAGTGACTTTGTAGCAGTTACTGCTCAGGGTTTTGATCTGGATTGGGCTCTTTCCTGCTGCTTCAGAAGATGGAGCTCTTGCTCCAACTCAGTAGAGGAAGAAGTAGGCAGCCAAGCTTGTAAAGTAGAGGCAGGAAGGAGCACTGACACCCTCAAATATTATTAGCTACTTCTGCCAAAATGCTGTTTTTCATGTAAGCAGGGTAAACTTGATTAAAACATTGTGGGGTACCCTGCTTTCTTCCAAATAGTTATATTCCTTGTGCTATGCAAACCTATGGTGGATTTTTTTATGTGTTCCACAGAAATAGTTTCATATCACAGGTAATAACAAACAGGTCTCAAAATGGAGAAGGTCTGGGGAGAACTCTACTGAGAAGAAGCAATATTTAGAAAACAGTTACTAGTGAGATTTACCCATGTGTTGCTAGTTTAAACTGCCTTGCTAAAGTGTTCAGACTGGTCAACTGACTTGACTTGTAAATGAATTGAGATTCTCTCTTCACTGCCCTTGTGCAAGACGTGCATCTGGGGGCAGGTGAGGGGTGCAGTGTTATGATCCCAACTCCTCTTCCACAGTGGAGCAGGAGACAAAACATTTTTGCAATTTCCCTGGTTGCAAACGTGCCAAAGATCATGATTTACATCAGAGACAGTGTCTATGTCAGAGAAGAAAAAGGCATCTCTCCTCTCAGCTGGGCTGCAGCACCCATGTCACGGCAAAGGGAGGGCAGGGATGGCAGGAAGGGAGGGCCTTGCTGTAACCCAAAGCAGATGCCTGATCTGTTTTCACTTCAGTGACCCAGTGTTCACGTCCAGCAGCGCCGCAGCCTCCCTTCTTAGCGAGGTTAAGCTCTGTCCTTCCTCTTCTCTTCTCTCAGCAGTGATAAACAGATGCAAGCAGATGGAAACATGCTGTTCACTCCCAAATTGTCACATCAGAGCAAAATGAGGCCAAAGCTTTTTCAGTTTTTTTCACCTGACCTTTACAAGCTGGGCAGAGAGAAGGGCAGGTTTCTGATTTCCACTCACTGCGTGGAAGTTGCGTGACACCGATTTCTTTTAGAGGGAGCATGAAATAGAGTGGCCTGACTAAAAAAGGAATTCAAGTGAAAAATGGAAGCAGTGATAAATGCCTTTACTTGTAAGATTATATATATAAAGAAACATTGATACAGCTTCCAAGTTCTTTTAAACATCCAAGAAGCTGCCCACAGAATTTGACTGGAGCCCAAAGGCAATTGGAGCAGGCACGGAAGGATGCTCTGTGCCAGGGCAGGCACAGGCACCTGCTTGGTTTAAGGAGGATGCAGGCTCCTGTTCCACATGCCAGATCCTCTTCTAGTTCATTTGAACACCCCACTTGCCAAATTATCACTTCCAAGCCTTAAGGGGATCCCCTGTGTGTGCTCTTCATGCAATAAAGCTGAGCAAAGTTTCCCCCGCTGGTAGTGCCTGAAGGGCTGAGCTTGCCTGTCCTCTGCTCCTGCTGGCCAGGGTGGTGGGCATCATCCTCTTGACTATGGTGAGCTTGAGACGACCCTTTATGTGGCTCCCTAGGCCACAGGGCTGGAATTTGCCTGATAGAGTATTATTTGTGATGGAGCTCTTGCAGGCTGGCATAAGCATGTTAGCTGAAATGCTCAAGTTTTGTGTCAGTTCTGTTCCCAATGCTACTGGTAGTTTTGCAGATACAGCAGAGCTGTTTGCACTATTGCTCATGCACTTTAACGATTGCAGCCACAGGCTTTCCTGTTTATGCAGGGTCCATTAAGGTAACGTTGATTTCTTTTTAGCCTTTGAAAGGTGAAGCAGGGCCTCCATGTACAACCTAGGATGGCAGCCAGCTTGGCAGAACAGCTCTTTTGTGATGCTATAAAAAAACATTTTGAGCCTAGAGAAGACAGCAGCTGGCTGTGCTGTGATAATCAAGTGATAGATGGTGGAAATGAGTCAAACCCTGTGGTCCTGCCTTAGACGAGGCTCTCACTAAAGTTAGTGGGAGTTCAGCTTTTAGGGAGAACTGCAGGAGTGCACTTAGACTTTTTTGTGTTATACAAATGTTACACGATTACAGGGAACTATGTATTTCTCGGAATAAGATGCTTTAATATTAACATCATTCTTCATTACTTTATAGATGCTGCCCTGTGTAACACAAGAAAGTTTAGTTCCCCTTGAATTAAGGGTGAACTAGTAGCATCCTATTTTCGATGCTCTTTGGAAGCTTTCAACTAAGTGTTACAGAGAAATAGCACAATAGTTGGAGTTGTCCTGTACTATTCATCACATTCACAGACCTCCACAGCCTCATCTGCACTGAACGGGACCGGGGTCCTAAGCAGCTTCTCATAATCATAAAGGAAGCCATTCTCTGCTCTTTCTTTTATTTCTCCTGTGGAAAGTACAGTATTTTATTAATTTTACCTGCTGTTTTTCCATGACATCCATCATGTTTCATCAGAGAAGTACACTACAGTTTCCTGACACTTTGTTTAGATGCTTGAAATTTCCTCTCCAGGTTGAAGGCTTTACCTACTTATTAGCTGACAGCTGTTGAAGTTGCAAATAAAAGAGTTGAGTTTTGGTAAACCAAAAAAAAATAAAAATCAAAAATCAAACCAAAAAAACCCAAACCAAACAAAGAAGCTGTTTGTTCTGCTTAATTGATTTGATGAATGGATTTTTCTTAAATATCTACTTCAGCTATGTGAATGTAATGGTCTGTAGGAGCATCATCTGGCTGACTCACATGTGAAGATGCAATAACACCAACAATCCTCTTTTTGCACTTAGGGTCTGGCTCCAGCCCGTTGCAGTCAGACCCATTGACTTCAGTGAGGTTTGGATCAGGTCAAACTGACAACTCAGGGTTGTCACCAATCACTTAGGGTCCCAAAGTGTCCCAAGGCTGAAACCTGTATCTAGCAAGTGTTGAAGTTTACATTAATTGTATGTACTTTTGGAACACGTGCCATAAATCAAAGTTAAATGTCCATGTTTGCACTAAGAATGTTCTTGTGATAAGACTGTACTTTTCAGCATCTTTAACAATAATGTATCTTGAATTTTTGAGAAAGAAGAAAGAATATTGAGCACTCATAATTTAATTTTGTGTTTCTTTGTCTAGTTTTGCTTTTGTAGAACATAGGTACAGGTGGTTTGACTATGAAGCAGATGTGTGCAAAGAGCATCTGTGTTGAGAACAGGGTCAGTAGAGTGCATGCAGTAGTGAGTTTGTCCCATCAAGGTGAAACGTTTAATGCTGTGGACCTTTATGGAGGGACCTTTATGATCTGACTTGGATTTGTGAACCATGGATTCTTAGGCACAGTCCCAAGTTGTTAAGCTAAAACATGCTAAGGTTGTTGTGTGTTTTTGGTGGCCGCTTTTGTACGGAGGAGTGGTTGAACTTCTGGATGGCTGTGATTGCCCTAGGGTTCCCCAGTGCTGGACACTTCTCCAGTTTGGGTGGCTGGTATTCCAGGTAACCCCCATACACCCTCAAAAATGTGACCAGCTAAGTCTGAACTGAGCAACCCAGAAAGATCCCAGTGTTTTTCAGCCACTGGCAATCACAGCAGAGAGGGTTTAAGTCACTGAAGGTTATTTCCATCTAGTTTAAAATGGGCCCCAATGCACTTGCTGGGTGGAAGGGCAGGAGTCTCTCAAGTTACTGTCAGGGCTGTTTCTAGTGGTAACAATTGTGGTAACAGTACACATTTTGAGGTACAGCTGTAAATACTTGTCTCAAACATAGCACACATTGCATATTAAATGGTTTTAATCTTTTTTGTCTTCCATAGTTTTAAATCTAGGCTTTTATTAATTTATGAGGTTGATAAGTTCTGCAAATCTGAATGTACAGTCTGAGATTTTTAACATTTGAAACTTTGCACACGACATGGTATGTTACCTTAAGTATGCTGTTGAACTAGGCTCTTCATGTATATGTTATTATACATTACAGTAGAGAATTTTCTCTGACTGCAAGTTTAAATGAACTATATTGTATATGTACCTGTAAAAAAATGTGTTAAATCTATATTTAAAGATTAAAAACTTGTTAAATAAATTCATATGAAAGTATGCAATTCTGTCCTCTGCTAGAGAAAAAAAGAAAATAATTCTTACAGTGTTTGTTTTATTTAGTTTCTTCAGAACAAGCCACCTTTTTACATGCATTTTGATTTTAAAATAAGCAGTGGCAGATGATCTGATTAGCTTCTTGCTGGATGTTGTGGCAAGGAAATTGGGAGAGGCACCTCAGCCCTCATACTGACATCTGAAATAGCAGCTCTTGAAGTCCTGCCCTGGCTCAGGGTGTCTTCATCCCCAGCCTCTGTGGTCCTGCATCCCAGCAGCAGGCAGCACAGCTTGGAGGGATCTCCATCCTGGGAACTGAGCTGTGTGTGGGTGCACAGGAACCCTTCTGCAGGTGGGGAGGGGGGAGAGGTGGTCTTGGGGGCTCCTGTCAGCCAGCAGGAGTGAGGAAACCCCATCACTGGGGTTTAGCCTCTGGGGACATGCTGTGGTCCTGCACGTGTTGCCTGCACACAAGCTGCCCATGCCAGGCATCACAGGGTGTGGATCCCAAAAGCCATGCTGTGTCCCTGTAGAAAACACCCCTGGAGTTTTCTGTGGATGGAGGAATGAGATGAACCAGCATTGATCAGTGCTATACCTCCTTTTCTCTGGGGTTATTCCCTCCCCTCAGAGTTGGAACCAAACTAAGTCCATTTGAGGCAGCCTGGCCCCAGACCTCTGCCTGGCATGGCCTTCCCCAGGATGCCACGTCCCCTCTGCCTGGGTGCCAGCACCCACCCCAGGCACGGGGCAGGCACCTTCCTGCAAGGTTTCTCCCACCCTCTCAGACCTTACACTGCCCTCATGAGCTCCTGCTACAAGGACAATGTTGGATGTGGGTGCCCGTAGGCGCCCAGTGCCTGCTGGGCTCCCCTTGCCCGGGGCACTGGGCAGCAGCTGGGGCAATGCCAGTGGTGCTGGCCTGGAGCACATGAGAGCTGTGCCCCAGCTCATCCACACCAGCCTCTGCATTCAGGATTTGGGGACTTTCCCCATCTCAGCAGCACCAGCGTGTTCAGGAATGCAGCCAGGGGTAATTAAAAGGGCTTTTTATTTCCTTATTACCACATTTCCACTGTGCTTTCTCAACTTTTGCATTCCAAGAGCAGAAATCAGTTCATTCAGAAATATTTATTAAAATGCAACAATTTCTGAAAAACATGTCAGTTCCTATGGTCTCTCTTCAACAAACCAGTCCATCCCCCAGCACAGGAGAACCTCCTGTGGGTTAGTTGAGTGTTGTGGTGTCCCTTATCCACTTCAGGTACTTGGAGACCCTGGTGTAGATGCCATATTTACCTGGCTTGGCACATTCCTCACCCCAGCTGGTGATCCCTGTGAGAAACCAGGTGCCCTCAATCTCGGTGGTGTAGGGACCTCCACTGTCACCCCCACAGGTGTCCCTGCCCCCAGCAGCAAAGCCTGCACAGAACATGTTCTGCAGGATGGTGGTGGAGGTGCTCTTGAGGCAGGTTGGCCGGTCAACATAAGGCACCTGGAGGACCTGGAGGATGGTGGCTGGTCGGCCCCGGAACAGCGTGCTGCCCCAGCCGCTCACTGTCCCCGTCCCGTGCTTCAGCAGGTCGTTGGTGAACTTCTGGGTACCAATGCAGATGGGGGTGACGTAGCTGTTGAAGGTGAGTGGCTGGTCCAGCTCCAGGAGGGCAATGTCGTTGTGGTGTTTGTTGATGGTGGCGTTGTAGGTGTGGTGGGGAAGGATTTTCACCACCTTCCGCCTCTGCTCGGTGTGATCTTCCTCACTGGTGCTGTATTCACCTGCAGAGACAAGTGTGGCTTGGGGGCCGTGGCCAGACCAGTGACCGTGCCCTGAGGATGCCATCCCAGCGTGGTACCAGCCCAGCTGGGTGGTTACAAAGGGCCAAGTGCTGTAAACCCCAGCCCTCGGGCTGCTCCAGCCTGATGCCAAGGCTGATAGTGCTCCTTGTCCAAGGGCATTGCAGGTTCCCCCATGGCAGCACCTCCTGGGTGCCTCAGCTGGCAGGACTGAACCCCAGATGTGACCCTGGCCAATCCAATGCTTTTGCCAGGCTTAATAATAATGAGCTGATGAATAGCAGCTGAGAGAGCTGAGGTTGTTTATCCTGTAGAAAAGGAGGCTGAGGGGAGATCTTCTTGCTCTCTACAACTCCCTGAAAGGACTTTGTAGCAAGGTGGGTGTTGGTTCCTTCTCCCAAGTTACAAGTGATAGAGGAGGAGATGGCCTCAAGTTGTGCAAGTGGGGGTTTGGACTGGGTATTGGGAGAAATTTATCTCCTGAAAGGGCTAGTCAGGCCCTGGGACAGGGTGCTCAGGAGCTGGGTCAGTCACTGTCCCTGGGGGTATTTAAAAGAATTGTAGATGTGGTGCTGAGGAACATGGTTTAGTGGTGAACTTGGCAGCGCTGGGTTGGACTAGATGATCCTAAATGTCTTGTCCAACCAAAAAAATCCTATAATGCGGCTTTTTTAAGAAAAAATGTGGAATTTAGCAGCCTCAAGGAGCTGTGAGGGTACGTGCCCATCTCATGAAAGGGAGGAAAGCCTCTAGAACGAGCTACTTTCGTTTAAAATACATAGCTTGCTAGCAAACAGCAACCTGACCTTGCCTGTTCCGAAGCCGCACACGGGGGGTGCGGGGGGACAGCGACCCGACCCGACCCCCCCCCCTCGGTGCTCCGGGGGCTC
>NW_009953098.1:10164065-10173828 GCF_000747805.2 Chaetura pelagica | reverse complement strand
GGCATGAGTTTTCCCTCCTGCTTCCCGGCAGCCCGGGGAGGGTTTCACCCCCCCTGCAGCGTTTCTGCCTGCTCGGCTGTGCCCTCCGGACCATCCCATCCCATCCCGTCCCTCTGAGCGCTGCCCCTGCCCTGCCCGCTGCCGCCTGCGGGAGCAGCGCGGAGCCCCCGGACACAGGTGAGGAGGCTGTTTCTGTGTTCACCTTGGTTCTGGGCAGGATGAAGGCAGGTTTGGTGGCTGGTGCTGAAGCTGCGCTCTGCCAGGGTTTGGGTTTGCTGCAGTGTGAGTGTTGGTTTCCTCTCAGGCTTTGTGTCTACAGTGCAAGTGCAAGATCATAGAACTATCCAGGTTGGAAAAGCCCCTTGGGATCACCAGGTCCAACCATCATCCCTGCTCTGCAAAGTGCTCCCCTAAACCATCTCCACCAACATCCAAACAGCCCCTCAACACATTCAGGGATGGTGACTCCACCACCTCCCTGGGCAGCCTGTTCCAGGGTCTGACCACTCTCTCTGTGAAAAAATTGTTCCTCATGTCCAGTCTAACCCTGCCCTGGTGCAGCTTGAAGCCCTTCCCTCTTGTTCTGTTGCTAATTACCTGTGGAAAGAGACCAGCACCAACCTCTCCACAATGACCTTTCAGGGAGTTGTAGAGACTGCTGAGGTCTGATGGGTGTGGGGGAAGAGCTTGAAAGGGTTTTTCTTATGCTACAACTGCTTACTGTTGCTGGGGTCCTGAAAATATTCTTCAGGGGTACAACTGGAGAGGCAAAGAAGACCAGGGGAGGGGAATGCTTCTACCAGTCCCTGCTATCAACTTTTGGGCCTCCTTGCATGCTATATACCCAGCTGAACGTTCAGTATGAGTGGATGTGAAGGAAGCAGGTGTTGCCCCTACAGTGTACGTGGTGCAGCCACAAATCCAATAGTCTCTGAAGCCCTACACAATTGTGTTTTGCTTTCTTGAATTGCTGTGTGTCCAAAACCCTGTCCTACAAACCCAGCAGTGCTTCAGAGTGGTCTGAAGGTAGCACAGGAGGAGCTGGCTGGTAACATACCCTGAAAGGAGGGGTGTGTGACATACAGGAGAGGGCCTGAAGGGGGAAGCAGCTTGCTTGCAGATGCACTGAAGGCAAACCTCTCTCCAGGTGGAAACGTGCCTTTCGGGGGGGACACTGGTTTTGCACTGGATATTCTGCCCTTGTTCATGTCAGTGGGTACAAGTTTGGGCTTTGTGCTGGGTTTTCCAGCAAAACTGCCTGAGAGTAGATGGCAAGACATGTTGTGTGCTTGTCCTGCCAACGCTGGGCAGGAGCTCAGCTGCATGAACCCTGAATATGAAGATATAGCTGAAGCCCTCTTGATGAGCTTGTTTCTGTAGGTGTAAACTCAGTGCTTCGCTTAAAATGTCATTTTTGTTGCTAATATGTGTCATAGTGTTTAAATGAAAAGCATGATTCTTCCATGCCCCCTCTTAGTGCTGCTTGTACCAATTACTAACCAGTGTTCCCTTCCAGTACAAACCAGTATAACCCTCCCATAATAGATATTCACACAGGGGAGAAAAAATAATGTAGGGAAGGTGTTTGTGCCACAGTTCTCAGCAGGCTGTCTGGAAGACCTGGGTGCCAGGAGTCAGGGGGAAACACCATTTTTCAAGCAGGGATACATTTGTCTTGTAAAGTAGCAGCACAACTCGCTGTGCACTCTGTCCAGGCTGCCCCTGCCTGACTCCCCAGAAACTCTGCTGTGAGTGTGCACTGCCCACATGCCTTTCTCTTTCTGTACTAGGATCCACAAACTCTATTTACTTCTAAAGAAGTTAGGAGAAAAAGTAGCCATCTTCTCCTTGCAAGGAGTTAGTCAGGCTACAGATGCTCCTCTTGCACCTGCTGCATGAATCCATTCTCTGACAGTTGCTTGGTTTTGTTTTTTTACAACATAGTGTGACCCTCAAGAAAGGCAGAAATTGGTAGTGATGTTCTATGTGGTTAATAGAGATAAAAATCCATCACACCAGCTCGTGAAGCAGCATCTTAACTGAAGGCCACTGGGCTTTTTTGAGCAGTGGGGAGTCCTCTCTGGCTCAAGGGACAGTTTCTTGTGGCCAGGCTGAGCCGTGTTTGGGCCATGGCCCAGCAGCTCGGTGCCCCTGGGGCTGAGGCAGCCTCAGCTCACTGCTCCTACAGGAGATGCTGGCACCTGCATGGACCAGGCTGCCAAAACACTCACTGGGGCTTTGGTGCCCTAAAGCAGCTCACGCTGTGGTGCTGCCCACCCTGCTGCCAGCCTGGTCCCACGGCCCTCCCCTGGCCTGGTGCCATGTGAGGTGCTCACCTGCCACAGCAGTGACGTTGTCACCCGGGTTCAGGCAGTGAGCTGCTGTCACCACCCACTTCTCGTTGATGATGGACCCACCACAGAAGCCCACGTTGTGGCTGTTCACCAGGTAAACCTGTGGGAGCAGAAGGAAATCACACCTGGGGGTCCATGTGAATCTTGGGGGAAGAGGAGCTGAATGCAGGGGGGTGTTTGGCTGTAGGACAGGCTGTGTTTAGGTGGTACAGAGCCAGTGCTGACAGAGATGCTGCTCCTCTTGGAGTCCCTGTCCCTTGCTCTGTGGTGGCCAACACTGCCCTGTTCCTCTTCTCCTTCCTTGGCTGCAGCCTGGGAGGGGATAGTGCTCAGTGCAGAACTTGGAGCATCTGAAAAACAAGCACTTCCCTATTGTATTGCTAGTGACTAGATCTTAATTAGTTAATTTGGGACAAAATCCTTACTATCCTTCCCATTTGGGGATCTAACTACCTCAGCAGTTGCAGGGCACAAACCAGGACATCCCTTATGCCAAGAATTATAATTAAATTGCTCGGCTGACTTGGTGACCTGTATTCAAAAGAAGGATTTCTTCATAATTCATCCATCCTGTTCCTTTCACATGACATGGCTTGTCACTGCCTATCTGCCTCCTTAACATGAGTTTACTCATTTAATGCCTTGTTAGGCAGAGTTGTTTGTTTGTTTAAACTCTTCATTTTAAGGAGCTCAGTGTCCATAATGAAGAGAAAGCAGCTTGTCCATGGCAAGGAGCAGCTGCCTCCATGCCCACAGCCATCCCTGATGTCCCCCAGGGACTCTGCCCCAGGCCCTCTGGGCTGGCAGTGCAGGGTGCTGGTGCCACCATGGAGCCCAGCACCCGTGTGTGGCTGTGGGTGTAGGACTGACCCTGGAGCAGCCACAGAGGAGACACTGCCATGGGTTGGAAGGCCCAACACTGTGATCTGAGCCCCACAGCCACCCCCAAAGCCCAGGGGAACAGGACACCCTCTGGCTGCTGCCTGAATCCCAGCAGGCTCCTGCACATCTTCATTTGCAGACTGGGCAACCAGGGTTTCTTTTCAGAGGATGCCTGATGAGGTGTCCATGGACACAGTCAACTAGCTGGGCTTGCAGTGTGTGAATTTACTTTCTTTAGGGATACTGATTTCTCATCTTTAGCTTCCTGGCTCTCTGAATGTGGTGGGCACCAGCATCACCTGTCCCACAAATGGCTCTGCTAGAAAGGCTTGTGTGGCTCAGGGAGTGGTATGGCCACTTGCTTTCACACACAAAATGGGACCTCCCAATAAACCTTCTGCTTCTGGTGGCCATGGATGCTCCCAGAGCTTTTTTAGCTCTGAACTGGAGGGTAGATTCCTGCTCCTGACCTACCTGCAAACACTGTGCTCACTGCTGTGCTCCCTCAGCAGACACAGAAGGATCAGCTGTGTGAGTGGGTGTTTATCTCCCTATGTGGGCAACTTTTCATTGACATCACCAGTGTCAGTCTGTACCAGAGCTTGCGACAGAAAGAGATTTGTCATTCCTAGAATCTCATCTGGATTTATTATTTTGCACTCTCAGCCACTGAGATTTCTGTTCTCACTGAAGCCAGAGTAGAATTTAAGGGCAGTGAATGACTGAAAGAGAGCCAAGCTTGGAGCTGTCTTTGCTTTTGAAAAGAATTTAAACGTATTTGCAGGGTGGTGGGTGGGCTGGAGGAGGTTTCTTTGCCACTCCTGCCTCACCTGTGACGTTACTTTTGGTGAGGCAGAGATGACTGTGACGTTGCAAGTAGGACGTGGGGTTGGATAACTAAAGAGCAGCTGGATTTGGTAGATGTCATACCAGGACAGATCCTTTGTTGGTGTGAATTATGATGGATCTGTTGAAGCTGATGGAACCAGAAAAGGAGCTGCATCGTTACTTGCAAAGCTCCCCCTCAGCCTTCAGCTTAGTCTTGGTAAATTTGGGAGCTAGGGAGGAATCTGCTGCTGCAGCTCAAGAAAGAATCTTTTGTACCCTGCCAGATAAAGCTGCTGAGACTCTGACTTCTAGCTTGTTTGCAAGGGTGGGCTGCCAGCCGGGCAGCTTTGGTTGCTGGGGTATAAAATGTAGGGTGAACGTGAAAAAATAATGTAAAGAGGTAAAATGTAGAAATGAGTGGTCCCTGCGTTCAGAAGGAAAGAGCAGAGAGAGCAATTGCTGGGGTTCCAGGACAGGAGAGCTGCAGAAAGAGGCAGTACCTGCCAGGGCACCTCTCCCCTCCTGCTGTCTGACCCGCCGACCACGCGTGTGCCAGTCTTGATGATGGGGGTGATCCTCGTGGGGGCGGCGGGGCCGCGTTCCGTGGTGTTGTCGAGCGCCTCGTGATCATCATCGTGGTCGTTGGTGCTGATGTTCCAGTGCTCGAAGGTGTTTATGGCCCTGGTGAGCTTGTTCTTGGCTTCTGGAGCCGTGATCCTCCCGCAGGGGTAGGGCACTGGGAGAGGAACAGGGTTAGGACCGGCTGCGTGTCCTGCTGGGACTTGCACCAACTGGAGGAGCAGGTGAGGAGACAAATGGTGCCTCACCTCAGGGTCCTTTTTGGGGCCTGACACAGGAGATTCATGTCTGTGGGATGACTCTTGTGCTCTCCAGGCCAGCAGCTGCCTGTGCCTTTGGGCAGCAGGGTGGGTGATATGCAAGAGTAGCACAAGCATAAGTTGTTTCTGGGCTTTAGAAAAGAATGTTGAACAGCTTTGAAAAGGCAGAAAGCTGGTGAGAGAGTGTAGGTGTGGGGGGCTGGTGCAGCTGTGCCTGCACCTCATGGGCTGCTAAGGTGCCACTTGGCTGGCATTCCTACAGCAGATAACTCCAGCACAATAAAAGTCCAGCTGGGATAGGGCAGGAAATAATATCTGCCAGTTGTACAGATAATCCTACTTGGCACCAAGGTAAGGAAAACATTAGTGAACTCTAGGAAGAGTTGTAGATTTTCTCTGTTAATGAAGATCTCATTTGCAAGCTCATTTCAGAGGAGCTCTTCCCATTTCTCTCTTACTCAGTGTGTGCTGAATGCCTGCTGACAGTGGCAGGCAAAGTAGTAAATAGCATCAGGCATTGTCTTTCAGCTAAAAAGCTTTTGACATCACTGTGCAAACAAACATTAGTGTAAATCAGAAATAAGTGTGGCCTACTGAGATGTCTTTTTTTTTTTTCTTCACAGTTCATTTTAGGAACAGGGCTCAAGTAAGTGTTGAGTGATGGGAAGTGCTGCCCGTGAGGTTAGGCTAGGAAATGAAGGTTTCAGAGCCAACAAAAGCCTAAGCTTTTGCAGGAAGGGCAATTACCCAACCTGAAAGATGATCTTATTGCTAACAATAAAACTTTCTGGTCCAGTGGCAGCAATACAGCGTGTTGGGCAACACAGGCTGAGCTCTTAATGATCTCTAGCAACAGAAGAACTTCCTAAGTTACTTCTTACACTGACTGCTGAAAGTCAGTGCTTTCAGGAGCTCAGTGTTGCTGGCTGTAGCTATCTGACCTTCAGGAACTAAGTCACCTGTGCAGGTTCCTGAGTGCTAGCTTAGGTGTGCAAACTTCTTAGCCTCTGGTGTCAGAAATACAATCACATCATGTTAAATTCAGCTTAGATGACAATTTTCTTTCTCTATTCAACCTTCTCTGTCCTCTACCAAATGTGCTGCTGAGGTCTTTGTACTCTAACTTGCTGCATGGTGATGGGTTGGGATTGCACAGCCTAGGAGTAGGGTGGGACTGGGCAGTATAACAGGAACCAGCTATTCTTTAGTCCTTTTTGAGGTTGCAAACTCAAGCAATGCATTTCCCCTCCAGCCCTCAGGCTGCCTTGCTATCTTGTTCCTCAAAGCCACAGCTGAGCCATGGAATCTAGGTCCTGTTGAGGGTCTTCATGTGCAGTTACACACTGGTGGGGGGCAGCACCACCACCAAGCTTGCCTTGTCTCCACCCAGGTCAGGCAATTAGAAGATGCTGTATGATGCCCAGCCATCAAATGGTATACCAGGGGGATTTACAGTAAGAAAGATTGTCTTTTGTTCTGAAAAAGCCCAGAGCATTCTTGTTGTAGGATCAGTAACTAAATGGTAGCTCTTACTAGGAAAACTTGGGAGTGAGCTCTGGCTGGGTGGGAACCAGTGTGTATTCTAGGGTAGCTGAAAGTAATTTTTCTGTCTCCAGAAAACTACTGATTCATACCTAGAAATATAAGATGGATGCAAGTGGGAAAGGTGCCTGTGTGAATAGCCATCTGAAACAGGGATTTGTCTTGTGGACAAATTCCCAGACACCTGCCTCTCTTCTCCACCCACCTTGGCTAAAAAAACCCAGTGTTTAGATTGCATCCTTCAAACTTGACCCCACATCTGCTATTGGGAATTTGTAGGGTCAGGCTCTTTATATTTGCTAAGCAGGGAAACAAGGCTGGTTTCCAGCAGGATATTGCATTTCTATGAGATTCATGTACCTAAATGCAGGAATAAACCTTGGAAACTTTCACCAGATCTCTTAAAAAATACTTAAAAAGTTAACCTGTAGGTTCACAGGACTTTCCATCTTCATGAAGTCTGTAGCCAGTGGCACAGGAACACACAACTTTGTTGGATGGGTCGTGCCTGCAAAAGTGCTTGCAGCCTCCATTCTTTATAGCACAAGTGAAGTCTGAAAGAAAGTAAAATTAACCTGTGAAAGCTCTTTGAAAATATAATGGATCAGAGGTTTGTTGGGTCTTTGGACTCAGCCTGCACCCCATTCTGGTTCTCCCAGACCATGGAAAATGGTCACTTGCTTACAGGGACTCTCCTCCTTTCCAGTCGTGTGCCTCCTCATCGTGAAGGAGCACTGAGCACCTCTTTGAGAAGGCAGGTTGAGGAATGGCCCTATAAGAGGTCCTGCCAAGTCTTGGTGCAGCCTCTTGCCTCCAACAGCTGTGTGCTGTCTGAACTTGGCAGCCTGATCCTAAAGGACTGTTGCAAATATTTGGTCAGGACCCACGTGATTTCCCTGCCATGGTGCTGCTCTCCTCCCTCCCCCCACAAGGTGCTTATGGCATCCAGTCCCACTGCTGATCCTTGCAGAGAACACCAGGTGTCCAATGGGAGCAAACCCTGAACCCAGGAAGGGCTTTGTCCTGCCATTATTGCTGGGCTCCCATTTTAAAACCTCAAGCAAAGCCATCTCTTCTTCCTGACACAGCAATAAATCATGGCAGGCTGATGTGGAAGACCCATTTCAGCAGGGTGTTTGATGGAACTGGTCCCAGCCCAAGGCACAGCAAAATTCCTGTGATTTGTGCTTCTCTTCTTGCACTCCTGTGTGGTGGGAAAACCACCTCTTGGAGGTAGGAAACCACTAATCCACAGGCACCCTTTAAATTCTCAATGAGTTTTCAAATAACTTCACAGCAGATTAACTCCACTCCTACTACCTCAAGGACACCTCCCTTCCTGTAGCCATTTTAATGCCATCATTTACTATTTTTACAGGGCTCCTTTTCACGCCTCACTTCTAGTGCTATTTTTGTGCCTGTCTCACTTCCACGAGAAATCTGCAGTGAGACTATTTAAATTTGATGCAGCTTTGAAATGCTCTTTTTAACACACACTCCTCTCTTGCCAGAGCAGAAGCACAACTAGAAAGAGAATCTTTTATTAGTGCAGTGAGTCTAGCACATTATGCGAGTTGCACAGCCCCTGATTATATTATAAATCTAAGAGCTGAATATCTTGCTTAAATTATCAGCTGTTTGGTTTTCATAAATTCCTCAGCCCATCAGGAAAATATTTGCCTTTTGTTTGCCTTTCGAGTCAAGGTTGCTGGTGATAATTATAATAATTTAGCCAAATGCCATTGAGGGGAGATTGTGATAATCCTGCCCCCCCTGGCTTGGGGAATGGAGAGGAGGGGTGGGAGCACAGGGTCCCATCAGGGTTGGGTCAGAACTGTTGCTTTCAGTGGGTGAGGGAGTTATCCCTGATTGACAAGCAGCCCCAGCAAGGCTTGTGCTGGGGAGATAAAGGAAGGTCTCTGTGTCAACATTTGCTCTGGCAGCCACAGGGACCTGAACAAAAGACCTTGAGCCTTAGTGCCTGTTAAACCCTGTGTCCAATCAAGCACCTTGGTGGTCGGCAGAGGTGGAGCTGGGGCTCCACCAAGGGCAGGAGAGGACAGACATCTGCTCCTATATGCCCTATATATGTATCTTATATGCCCCCCTGCAATCCCACTGCTGAGGGGCTGAATTTACACTTTCACATGGTGCCCTGCAGCAAGGCAAAGTGTGTCCCAAACAGTCCATGAGCAGGATGAAACTCTGTGCCTGCTTTGATCTGATGGGATTTCATGTAGGGCAGAGCAGGCACAGGTCAACCCCCAGCACTTACCTATCTCACAGTTTCTGCCTTCATACCCAGGTGGGCACCAGCACACATAGGAACTTATTGCATCCTTGCAAAAGCCTCCATTTTTGCATGGATTGGGGTCACACTGATCTCCATCTTGGAGAGAAGACAATAGAATTAACAAACTTGAGCACCCACCAGGGCTGGTGCCAACCAAGCACTGGAGCTTTGCTCTGTGCAAGCCTCCTGTTACAGATGAGCAGAAGACTCCACACCTTTCTTCTTGGTAATGGAAAATAAGTCAGATCCTGGCACCCAAGAGCACAACAATGTCCATGCTGGGGTAGCAGCAGCATTTTACTCCAAGTCCTAATTATGGACACTGTCCTGCATGAGTTAACTCTGCTCACTTCATCAGAACTCCTCTTCAGTCTCCCTCATGCAACATCTCAACAGGCCCTTGTGTCTTGGTTGAATTAGACAAAATTAGTAGCCTTAATTCTTCAGCAGTAGTTAGGATGCCCTAATCTGAATTATTTTAATACTCTTGTCTTCGTTCTCTGAAGGTTTGGGCCTGTCTGCTTGGGTTTGAAGACCTCTCTGTGTTTAGGATTCAGGGCCTCTGTGACTGCTCTTTCTTTCTAAGCCTTGTGCTACTATTAATTGGTCTAGATTTTTCTTGGCGTGTCAGGGCTTTTATTTTCACAGTTGCCTACAGCTGAGAAGCTGAGGTTTTAATAAAAATATCCACTATTGCAAAACTAGTGATCTAACACTTTGAGACAATAAGTCCATGATGTTAAATGACAGGGAGGTGTGCTTTGAAATGCTAATGCAGAGACAAGGAGGACGGGGAATGTCTTGATGGGTTCCTGCACTCCCAGTTAAGGGTGGCTACGAGGAATGGGCTGGAGTGCAGAAGACAGATTGCAAATGTGGACAACATGGTTTTGCCTTGTCTAAGTCAGGGTATTGGTGTTTGCACATAAGGTGTGGGTTGTGGCTGTTGTTGCTGCCTGGTGAGGGCAATTGGAGCTGGTACCACTTGGGTGCTGGACCAGGGCTGAGCTCCTGTGGGCTGCACG
>NW_009953098.1:10158644-10164024 GCF_000747805.2 Chaetura pelagica | reverse complement strand
TGTAGGGAATAGCAGCTTGTAAACTGAGCAGTAAACCAGGCACACTGGATGATAGGGGAATATACAGCACTTGCTATTTTTGAAGAGCTAACTGGTTACAGTAGCAGGAAAACAAATGCAGTGCTGAATTTCATCAGTTGTTTTATCAGAGGACAGTCCTACGATGCAAATGTAGCTTTTTAAATTTTATTGTCTGGACTGAATAATCTGAAGTATTTAAAACTTTTTAGTGAGATGTTCTGGGAGCTTTGCCAACCTACAAAGCAGTTCATTTATTGAAATGTTCTTAACGTTAGTTTTAGATATTTTAGTGGACATTGAAATCTTTTTGGTAAGGAACTGAGGAGTCATTGGGGATGGAAGCTGAAAGGGAAGAAATAGATGGTGCAAGGAAAGCAAATGGTGGAGAAGCACCAGGGTTTGGGACCACTGGTGTGAATTGCAAACAGCTGTTTGCTATGATCATGTTGAAGCCCTGCTTTAATATGGCATTTTCATGGATTCACACAGTGCTTGGACAAGGCTGTGCCTCCTCTGGAGATCTCTGCCTGAGAACAGAGCATTTGCTGTCTGCTGGAGGGGTGTTAAATTATTGCTCTCCTGTTTTACTCTATACTACACCTGAAGCTAGAAAGTGTGAGCTGGGCTCAGTGGGCCCAGTGGTCTGTGGGAACTGATTTGTTTTTTATGTTTTTTCCTGTGAGGTTTTTAAACTCTGCTAAAAAAAATCTGCTTGAACAAATAACATGTTAAATAATTCTGGGGAGGGCTTGCAATTTATATACAAATGGGATGGGCCCAGGCAGTGTGGTTGCAGGATTTAGGTTGTGTGACTCTGACTAGCTCTGCCCCAAAACACTTTCTGAATGCTGGAATGCACTTGTTTCAATAAACATCTGCTACTTATACATGGGGAGATGAATATTAAGCATTGGAACATGAAGAAAGCAGCTCTTACCAATGTATGTTTTCCAAAACTCCATCTGCAAAGGGAAAAAAAAAAAAAGCAAAACCAAAAAAAAACAACAGAAGTTTCCTTTGATTTCTAATTCTGGGCACTACCTGACTGAAGTCATAAAGGGATGACTCCAAAGAGGAAAAGACTTGCAGGAAAACCACAACCTCCATATTCCCAGTGGTGACCAATGAACCCAGCCCAGCTGATGGATCAGAGAGGAGAATACAGAGGATATACAGAATAAAGTAGATGCTGCACTTGGCCCTTGCAGGTTTTCCCCTTGTTGTTCATTCCTTTTCCCCCTCTGTGCCTCACCTGAAAGGCTCACAGAGCTGCAGGCTGGGGGGAACAAGGTGTTGCCCTTCTGCAGCACAACACTCACCGTTTTCTCTGTGTTTTCAAACACTTCTCGGGCTTCCTCAAAGCTGCATTTTTCTTCTATGCATTCTCTCTCGAGGTTCCCAGGAATAACCTCTTCCAGTCTGTTGGAATTGGCTCGCTTTTGCCTTTGGAGAACTGAGTTTGCTTCTTTGTTATCAATGAAAACTGTGAATGGAGAAGAAACAGGAGCTAGAGAGGAGCAGGTGCCCTGGTGGGATGCACTGGGATGGGCTGCCAGGGCTCACCTCCCCCAGGAAGCAAGGCCTTTCCGTGCATTTACCTTCCCCTTGCCCCGTGGCTGGGGACATTTCAGGGGTGTTAGCATCTCCCTGAGGCTTCTTTGGTGTCTGACTGAAGTGCAGTCTGGAGAATTGAGAGTCAAAGAAGTCGACAGACAGAAATGACGGGTGGTGAGAGGGTGATGGGGAGAGCCTAAAATACCTGAGAGCAGATGGCCCGGGTACCTCTCACCAGAGATGCACAGACCAGAATAAGCTATTTGAGAGGGGAAAATAATAGGCATTTTCATGCTGCTGCTTGCTGAGGTCTTGCTTGAAGGCAGAAATTGTCCTGCTTTAACTGTCTCTGCTTGTTTTGGCTGTGAAAGACAGTTTGGCTCTGCAAGCAGCTGCAGCCCTGGGAAGCCTCATCCCATCTGCTTCTGTCCCTGTTCTTTGCTTTGCCCATGTGCCTGGACACCCCTGTTCCCTGCAGGCAGAGGGGAGACATGAGCCCCTCCCCACCCCCTGGGCCAGGTCACATCAAGTTGGTGTGTCCCCCACTGCCTCTGGCTCGCTGGCTGAGCTGCTGGGGAGAAGCCACCAGCAGAGCTGCCAGTGCTGCAGCTCCCCCAGGAGACCTCTGGTGTCGGGGGGGTGTCCCCACTGCTCATCAGCCTCCCCATTATCCACTTGGAGGAGCCTTCCTGCTTTGCCTCCCCAGCATCTCCCCTCTCCTCACCTTCCCTTAGCTCTAGCAGCCGTGTCCCCTTGTGTCACCAGATGGCACGGCAGAGCAGCTCTTCTTGGAGCTGCTGGTGGCCCCCCTGGGCTCGGGCCCTGGGTCTGGGCTCTGGAAGGGGTGTGGGCACCTGTGGGTCTGGCCCCTCGGGGGTTAAGGGGAGTGTGAGCTCAGCACAGAGTGAGGGGCAAGTGCCAGCCCGTGGTGGCTACCTCCTCATGGTCAACCTGCTCTCCATCCAGAGCAGACCCCAGCCTCTGGGAAGCTGCAAAGGGTCAGTTTTGTTGAACTCTCATGAGCCCAAAGGGGTTTGCTCTGATTTGCACCACATCTCTGATGGTGTAACCAACCCCTTCACCTAGAGATCTCACTGCAAGAGGCTGGGTTGTTTCTGCAGTGCTTTCAGTCCTTGTGCAGCAAACCTGCACCTCTGCCTTCCTGATGCTGGTGTGGTCTTGGTTAAAAATTGAAAGGAGTGAGTTAAAATCCTGACCTTAATCTCGTTGTTTGTCAGGAGATGCTGGTGGGTGAGCACTGCCCTCTGATGATGCCAGGCTTGGTTCAAGTGCTGCAGCCTGCACGGGGTGGCTGGTCCTCTCCCAGCTGCAGGGCCATGGTTTGTTTGGGGCACATGAACATACAACCCCAAATGAGCCTCCTTGGGTGAGCCAGGGGCTGAGGAAGCAGGGGCACAGCCTTGCTGGAGAAGACCTGTCCTCTGTCCCCTATGGAGTGGGTTGCAGCCTCCAGCTTGTCCCCAGGCTGGGCAGAAAAGGCTCAAGGGAGAATGAAGGACCTGCCTCCTTGGTTCTGTAGTCCGGTCAGGCTCTCTCTCCATAAGCTTAGTGTCCAGGGATCCCAACATGGGCACAGCCCTATGTGGCATGAGGTGGCTGCATTAGACCTGTTCCTTCTCTTTCTGGTGGGATGTGCCAGGCACCTGCCATGATTAACCCATTTAGTAGAGAGAATTCATTATAACGAGTGCAGCTTTGTCTCCATCAGATCTCTCTAGGCTGTCTCAGTTGTTTACTGATCCCACATGCTGCTTTACAAGAAAAACTTGATTTGAACTGAAAGTTGCAGGCCCCCTGGCTAGAAACCATCCTCACACCAAGAGTAACCAGCTTCTGGAACAGCATCTGAGGAGTGAGATGGGTCTGTGGGCCAAGGGGCTGTGGGGGAGACCTGCCCTGCCAGCTCAGTATAGTATTTTCTAGGAGGTGCACCTGTGCTGTTGGTGGTAACAATATCAGGCTCTGCTCACTTTTCATGGCTAAGCAAACATTTTGGAAAGAGGCCTTTTTTTTATATGTTGTTTTTTTTTTAACCTGTTACTTGCCATGTCTTAATGAAAGAAACAAGGCCAGCCTTGCACAAAGCAAGTATTCACACTGGATGTCAACCAGGCTCTGCTGGAACTGTTGCTGTTACAGATCAATCCAGCAGCAGCCTGCATTACTATGTGTGATTGCCCACATCCATCAACTCCTCTATCTTGTCTCCAATTTTGGCTGCATCTTACAGCCTTTGTTACCTTCACGCTGGGTTTGGCTTTAAACAATTCTCACGGTGGCAAATCCAATGACTGCTTTATGGGTGAGAGTACTTGTCTGTACTCCAGGACAAAGCAGTGGCACATGCTGAGGGTGCTGCTGGTTGTTACTCCACCTGCAGCCCTTGCCCCTTTTTGTCCTTCTCTCTCTGTGTGTGTGTGTTCTAAAATGGCTGAATCAGGCTCTGAAAGCTTCAAAGCTAGAGAAAGTTGAAGAAAAATCCTATTCTTAAAATTAATCCCTGTTACACATTCTGCGTAAAATCAGCATAAAGACCATTATTTCATTCCCAGGAAAAGAACCAGAGCTTTAAAGAAAGGAGCTGTGCAGGTCAGCAGTCCCTCTGAGTTCGTCTCCTATGAGACTGCAAGAGCTGTCCCACCCTCAGGTGACAAACTGTCCCTTCACCTGGGCCAGTAACACCCACACCCAAAAGTGAAGGACTTGATAGATTTTAGATGAACCCACCTGTACTTTCATCACCAAGACAAGCTCCCAGAAGACAAATGCAGAGTACAAGGGGGATATTTGCCATCTTCTTCCCAATGCCCAAACCTCTCGCTAACAAATTGTTCTGGTGGTGGAGCTCAGTCAATAGTTCCAAAGTGCAAGTGCTTGTTTATTTATTCTGGGTAACCCTTTAATTTAAGGTCCCCAGATGTGCCATTGGTGAGGCTTGCAGTGGCAGCGTGGGTGTTATATGAGAGGACATGTCTATGCACAAGAAACCTGCCAGGGAGTTGACATCCCTGGGCTCATTTTCTGCCTGTGGGATATTATTGCCCCCCACATTAGGGGGTTGAGCATGGCACAGGAATAAAATATTTCAGCTTCAGTGAACCTCTCTAAAGCACTGGATTTCCCATTCCTATCCATATAGAAGTCCACACCAGCATTTTTCAAAGGCTTCAGCATGGTCCATGCTTCATCCAAAGGAGTTGGGATGATTCTCTTGAAGACAACCCCACAGATGAAGTCTCCTCTCAGGGACCAGGTGCCCATGGAGCCAGGCTCTGTTAGACAACACTGCTTGGTCTCAGAGGGATTATTTAGTTAAAAACCTGGTGAAGTGAGGTAAACCATTCTCTAGGTCTACCAGGGCAAACCTTGGAAACACCACGGAGTTTCCTAGGTCCTGTGCTTGAGGCCACAGGAAGGAATTTGGTGCTTGGACAGTGGGCTGGAGTAGGGATATATCATTAAAATGTTGGCTGTGGAACAGGGACAGTGTGCAGGCTCCTGGCTGCAGGGCACTCTGCCCAGGGCAGGTTCACAGACTGCTGCTCCTGATCCACACTTGACAAAGAATGGACAGAAAGGGAGGGAAGATGGGGGAAATGAAATAGGAAAAAAAAAGCAAGTTTTCATAAAGAAAATAAAGAGTGAGTTTTCATAAGAAATCATACTTGATGGTGAATTACTTAAAAACTTTAGAACTCGTTTCTTCCCCTCTTCTGACTTCCCCTTAACATAAAGAGCTGCTTCAAAGTGAAGCACACACACCTTCCTTGAGCAGCTGTAGGGA
>NW_009953098.1:10133519-10158461 GCF_000747805.2 Chaetura pelagica | reverse complement strand
TAGGGAAAGCAGGCCAAAATAATTTTTTCCCCTCTGGGAAGGGCTTGTGTGCTTTCTGCCACATACCTGCTCCTCAAGAGCTGCTTCCCAGTTTGTTTTTCTCCCCAGTGTGCAGGGTAGAGCTGAAGTCTATCATTGCACCTCTGCACATCTGGGGCTTGCAGTGCTCTGCCCAGTATCAAGAAGGTCTCAGAGGCATTTTAAAGTTGAACTCAGTCTCTGAGTGTGGTGTTGGAGCTGTTGCCTCGTGGTGTCAGCTCTAATACCATGGTTAAGAGCAGTGGGAGGCTGGAGACTCTGATGGCTGGTTAAAGCAGAAGGGCTAGAAGAGAGCAGCTGGCAGGTTTTACTAGTTCCCAGCAAAGCAAGATGGATGTTCTGCTATTGTCAATGACCCTCACAGCACATATCAAGGGACCATGGCCAGGATAACCCACCTGCTGAGATGCTGGGTATGGGCTGTGCTGGGTGGGCCTGTGCCTTGCAGGCTGAGGAGCTGCTACTTACTGTGAAGCTACAGCAGCCTTTGGGCAGATGTTGAAGTGTTTGCTTGAGCTTATGAACCATAAATTCTGTGCACTGAGTCCAAAAAATTAAAAATGTTCCTTTGCGCAGCAAATGAGAGAGACATTTATGCTTTTGTGGGTATTTGGAGTTACTTTTGTATGCAGAAAGGACCCATCAGCTACAGGTGAATATGAGATGCTGAATATGAGTTACAGCTTGTGAGATCCCTGTTGCCTAGGTGGAAAAAATCCTTTATTCTCCCTTTCTTGAGCAAGAAAAAGGTCCTGAAACCTGTAATTCATCTTGTTTCTTTGTTGTCCATTTGAAATGATCTTTTTTCATTCCTGACAGTAGCTTTTGTTACCAAGTTTCTGTGGTAGATAAATGAGTCAGGGTGAGGTAATGTGCTGGTGATGTACATTGCATGCAAACCAAAGAAGGTAATGATCATCTCTCATTTTCTGTGCATAGGGAAATGCAAATGTGAGAATATGAATTGAGGTAAAATGCTGAAACAATACATCTCCTATCAATGAAGAGGAGCGTAGAGAATGCCCTGCTGTAACAAAGGATAATTAGAATCTCATTACCGTAATATTTTACTTCAGAACGTAGGTCAGACAAATTCTTTCTGGTTTATGGTGCATATTTCACTTGTAACAGTATTTGCAACATTATTGCTAATTCATCTTTGCAGAAAATGCCAACATCATTAGAATAAACAAGGCTATTAATACAAGTAAGTTCTATAGTTTGCTGCTACCAGCTGGTGGGGCACAACATGGGAAGCAATGGCTTTCTTTTCATTTCTTTTTACAAACAAAATCCCCAGAACTGTGATCTACACTGTGGGCTCTGTAGATTTGAAAGCTTTGCTGTTGAGCTGAATGACATCTATTAAATATCAGGTTTAAGGATTATTTGTATTTAATGATCTACGTTCTCAAAAGCAGCTTATTACAATACACCACCAGCTCGTGTTCCTTCCTATTCAAAAGCCTATGGGGACCAATGAGGTGTTAGGACATGTATCTTCTGGTTTGAGTTGTTAGGTTTGGGGTGGTTTTGGCAGAGATATCCCCCACCCCTTTTCTGTTTTCCTTGGAACAGGATCATCTCCCACGTGATTGCTGGGTGTGTGTTTGAGTCAAAGGCAGAGGGGCCACGACCTCAGGCCTGGGGAGCTGCTGCCAAGTGTAGTTTAGGAGCAGTCAGAACAAGAAAGCTATTGCTAGTTTAATCTGATCAATTATTATCATTATTTTTTAAATGTACTCTACCTGCACTGGTCAATTATGTTAAAGAGCTGGATGGCTTGAGGTTCTTGTTAAAGGATTGTTCATCATCTCCCTTGTCTCTGAATGCACCTTTGAAGCAAAACATCCTTACTCAAAACCTTAAGCAAATTGCAATTTGCCCTTGTCTTCTAGGCAACTGTGGTAAGTAAACTTTCCATAACCAACAGCAAACAAGCTGTTTCTGAAAAAATAGGGAAAGTAATGCTTGATCTTCCCCCACCTTTTCTTCTTTTCATTTGACTACTTTGAAGTCCCTGGCTTTTTCTGGAGCAATGATTTGGGAAGTTATCCAAATATAGAGGCAGCACAGCTGTGGAGTCCTTTGCAGTGCCCATCATTCTGTCGTAGTCATTAACATACTGGAGAAAGAATCAATTCTGTTAAAAGTCCCACAGCCACTAAAGACACTAAGATGTATTTGGATGTGAGTGGCCTTAGTGACCTATCCCAGGTGAGGACATGTCCTCAGCTTTCACAGGTGGGATGCAGAAGCCTTGTCCTCGTGGTGGTGGCTCCTGTGGGATGGCAGGCACAGGGAGATGCTGCTGAGTTCAAATCTGCTGTGGGAGGGGTATTCAGACAAAAAGGAGTTGCCTGGCTCTGTTGGTGAGAAATGGCAACCGGGACCAGGTCTTCAGTGATGGCAGCATGCAGACCATGCAGGAGAAGTGTTGGCTCATGGCTATCCCACATGTGAAAGATGTTCCCTTGCTCCTCTCTTCATCTTAGGGCTTTCAGTTCTTGTATTGGGCATTTTTCTTCTGCTTCCATGCAAAAGCTTCATACTCTTGCCAAGAAACAGACTCTCCTGGTTGAATTCCCTCTAGATACATCCATTGCAGTTAGCACTTAAGCTCCATCCCTCCCATTTTATTCTGGTTTTAATTAGACTCCTGAACAGGAGCACAGAGCAAACTCTGCTTTCATCTGGGAGATCCTGTGGCTGTGAAATATTTACAGGAAGTAAATAACTGTCAGAAAGTAAATAAGTCCCTGGCTCTACATGAGTGTAAAAGTGCTTTGAAATAGTTTCATTCGAATAAAACCTTCTCATGTTGAGTGGCAGTTAGAAACAGTAACACAGGCAAAAAATTCCCAGTATAGAAGGTAAACACAATTACTAATTCATGGAGCAGTACATCTCACAGTAGCAGCTTTAATATCTTTCTTTTCAGTTTGATGTAAAATAGGCCAGATTAAAAGGAAATTTGGGGTTGGTTTAGTCATCATCTTTTCAGAAAGCAGAGAGCAAACATGGCGAGACACACTGTGCTGCTCCAGTTAGGCTAAATTTAGACTTTGACATCTCCACTTCCAACTGTGGGTAAAGGAATGAAACAAAGCTCAGAGAAGGCAGCAGCTCGTGCAGGTATGGATGGGTCAGGTAGATCACCAAGCTCAAACATCGTCGTTCAGGGTGAGAACCAGGTTGGCTCAGCTCTGTGCGTGGGGCAGAGGCTGGTCCTGCCCCAGGCTTGCTGGTGGGAGCTGGAGTTTTGCAGGTTGCTTTGAAACAGATCCCTGAAGAAGCTCCTCTCTCTTCCAGCTGTTGGTATTATTAGTGCAGTGTCCTACTCCTGGCCTGGGACTCTAGCAGGGACAGGTTAAGTCCAGCCAGCAGCATCCAGCTCAGCCAAGGGAGCTTTGTTCCTTCTGCACTCACAGGAAAAGATTCATCTCTCCTTGTTCTGGTGCCTGTTAGTGGAGGAGGGAGGTGTCTCTCTCTTGCTCTCCCTTTGTTCAATAGAAAGTGAGTTTCATCAAACAGATTATGCTGGATGTCAGACTTCAATTTTGGATTGTTGAAATTGGGGTGAAATTAATCTCAACCAGCACATCCAAGCCTGCCTTAGTCAAAGTCCTTGCACTTAACTCCATAGTGAGCATAAAGTAATAACACTCAGTGTTCTTCCTTTGCTCATTTTCTATGTAAACATTTGTGGCTATGCCCTCGTTAATTTTATTTGCCTTAACCACACTCCATCTGAAGTTTCTCTCTTCTCCTGGTACCAGGACATCCTTGTGTCCTACCCACCTTTCTACCTCTTCCATTCTATCTTTGTAATTTGGCTTCTTGCCCTTTAGGGACCAAACTGTCTGTTGCATTAACATGAAAATCTAAGGGGAGGACATGCAGAGAAGAGATAAGGGTGTTTCTAATCTGGGTGTCCCTAACTGATACCCCCTGCCAGCTCCATGAGTCATAGGAGCTTGAAGCAGTGGCACTCAGAGCTTGTCCTCTCCTTGATTAATGTGGTCTTTGAACACCCTTCCAGCTGATTGACTTGAGAGGGATCTGGAAAAGCTGAGAGCTCTCCTGATAACTCTTGGACCTACTGCATGAGGCTCTCAATAGTTAACATATAATCTGAGAAAGGGACTTCACAGTCTCTTCTGTCTGCTCACATCAACACACAGGATGGATGAAACCACAACTCTGCTTCCAGAGGGAGAGACTCATTTTTTCTCTTTGAATCCCAGGACTGTCAGAGGTGTGTGATGTGATGAATAATCAAGACTGAATTTGCCTTCTTAGTACCTCTGACCTACTTGGGTTTCCTCTGCTGTTCCCCTGACCTAGTGCCCTGGTGTTGCAAACAGCATTCACTGATGAGTGACTGGATGTTCTGACTTGCCAGCTCTAACAAAACCAACAGCACTTTGTTGTGAAGGTTCTTTTTCAGCCAAATCTGACAAGAAAACTAGTTAAACTCTTCTGCTCTACTTGGGCACTCATGAAAACTCAAGAAGGGTGGTAATTGTGTCCCCATTTGTTGCTTCAGAGAAGTGGTTTTTCACTGTTGTTCCCTGGAAGCAGCTCTCTGGAGGAAGGCACTTGCTGCCATGAGTGCTTGCAGGTGGGCTTTCCAGTCTCTGGTGCTAAGAAGGCACAGAAGCTTGGATTCATCTTCTGAATTTAATCCCCAGACTTGCATTGCCAAGTCTGAGACCACAGGTTCTGTAGTTCCAGGAAAGAGGCACTTCCACAGGCTGAGACACCCAAAAGGTCAGATGCTTGGGATATGGTTGGACATTGAACTCTTGACTCCAGATACACACTTAGGCTCCAAGTGACGCCTCGGTGTCCGTGTGTGTCTGGTGCCTGTAGAGTTGCTGTGTCAGGCCTGTACTTTGCTCAGAAAATGTTGGCAGCCTTGATAGTAAGAGGATGGATGGACAGTAGGAAGCAAAGGGGCAGGTGAGGGCAGGGACCTGAGGTGACTGTACAGAATGCAATAGTATTTGCAGTGGTTGAATTTTTAGTTGAAGCTGCTAATTTAGACTTTACTGCAGGTGTCTTGAGAGTTTTGTATTTAAGCTAATGCAGAGTAATCTTTAAAAAGCAGCATCCTGCCTTGGGAAAGTTCTCTGCCTCGAATTGGCTAGAGCTCTTTGCAATTAAGGTTGTATGGCTAATTATGATTATACTGTTTGAGTTAAAGCACATTGTAAACTTCTTAAATCAAATTAAATATCTCACATGCATGGAAATACAACCAGCTAAAAGATGTGATGTCTAATATATTACACACTCTTTCTAAATCAGACTCATCTCTTTGAAAAAATGCATGAGTTCCACAGCTCAGGCTTAGATCATAATTTGAAACTGCAGAAGATTATCTTAAATCACAAAAGCATCTCCCCAAGGGTTTGTTGGGTGCTTCTTCACATCAGCTTTTATGTTTTGAAAGCTGTGTCAGACTCTTGGAAACATGAAGAGGTTATGAAGTGTGCTGCTTCTAAAATGCATCACAGCTTCCAGCTATGACTCCTGATTCAACAGGTAAATGCTTTGTATGCTCTTCCTAAGAATGAATATGGGCCTGAGTCTTTCTTCCCTTCGAGGTTTTGAGCTTTCCAGCTAAGGGTGCTCCATGCAAGGAATGCAGGACAGGAGCACTGACCTCATCTTGACCTTCTTGTAGATTTAGAGCCAAACTCTGCCACCCCTTCATGCCAGCACAGTTCAGTTGATGGGAATGGGGCTGTGGGTTTGGCCATCCCTTAATGGGCCACCTTGCTGCAAAGCTCTGTGACTGGGAGCCTGGTGGCATGACAGCACTGGCTGTCTCAGGCCTCGGATAAATCCAGGCTAGTAAGAAAACCAGCTGGCAGGACTTCACAAACATCATGCCAACCCCATTGTTGGTTTGTTCAGTGAACCTGTGAGACTCTGCCCTCCCCTCAGCAGTTCAGCCAGCTCACCACTTCTGAATGGTCTCCACTTTGTTTTTCTTCTAGTGCTTCCTGGGTGTGGTTGGTTTGATGTGGCATCTAAAGAGCACAGAGAACTTCCCAAGCATTGTTTCTTCACTGAAAGGGTTCTCAGGCACTGGAACAGGCTGCCCAGGGCAGTGATGGAGCCACCATCCCTGGAGGTATTTAAGAGTCAAACAGATGGAGTGCTTAGGGTTTAGTTAAGAACTTGTCAGTGTTAGGTTGATGGTTGGACTCAGTGATCTTTAAAGTCTTTTCCAACCCAGGTCATTCTGTGATAAGAGAAGGGACTGTGTGTGCCTTCACAGCAGGCACAGCAGATAGAGATCAGAGGGGTGAGACTTTATAAATCAACAATCTTAATCACTTGCAGCTTGGAAAAAATTAATCCTTTTGATATTAATGTAACAGAAAATTCAGATGATGTTTGTTGTGGACATTTGCACTAGTGCAAGGCCAGAAGACAGTCCTACTGTGTCAGCACAGGAGTACATAACCACCTGGGGCTGAGGGCAAGCAGAACTGAACCTCAGACCTCCCTTCTGTCTGCTCCAAGTTGATGAGGGAGATGGGAGATGAACCTGAGGAATGAAGCTCAATGCTGGTAAATATTTTTTGCCTATGCTCTGGGTGTGGGGAATCAGCAACACACTTGAAAATCTGATCTGGGTTATGTCCAATCCACAGAAGTTTATCTCCAAGCAGCTATTTATAGATAAACTCTCTTCCTGGCTCCCAGATTTCTTGGGGAAGTGTCTGAACATCAGCTCTCTGAGCAATCACCATAAAATTAAAATTTTCAATTTTAATGGTGAACAAACAGTTTGAGAAGTGAAATATCATCCAACAAATCCTTCTTTTCACTTAGAGCTCTGAGTCTTTAAATATTTATTAGCAGCATCTCTACTCTGCAGCAATGTTAAAAGGTTCAGCCCCATTCTAGGGAGGAAAACAATCAATTTAATTAAAGATGAAGAACAAATGCCATTTTTCTAGAGAAGGCCTGCAAGTAAGATTCCAGTGTTGGAAAAAATGAGCAGCACTTTTATCTTCTATGTACTACAGCTAGAAATTGGTTTTTGTTTTGTTTCCTCCCTTCAACCTCCTTTGTCCTACAAATTTTGTGGTTCTTTCTCCTGGCTTGACCCTGTAGGAGCAATGGTGTTATTTCTCTGGGCAGACACACCAAGTTTCTCCCTAAATTGAGTTGTTCATGTGCTTCATGTTCTTCATTTGCAGATGTGGGGCCCTTGGGTGTTTGTTTTCTATTTTAAGTTCTGTTCTTCCCTTGCTTTATCTGTGTAGGAAGCAGCCTGCTGTACTCTCAGAGGGGTCATATCTTGAGGTTTTGGAACTCTGAGAAATTTTTATCTCCCTGTGCACTGATCAAGCTACCTGCATTTTTCTTTCTTAAAGAAAAAAAAAAAGGAAAGCAGCTTAAAATCTAGAAAATCATTATCACACAGTAATAAATAGTAGTGAAGAAAGATGTGATTATAGAATAGGGTTTGAAATTTCGTCTGAATCAGGTTGTTAGCTGGAAAAGAACCCCCTGAATCATGAGTGCACATGGAGCTGGGGTTGCTTTGTCTGGGGAGGTGTCTGGTGCCTCCTGGGAAGGGAGGGAATGGTAAAAACCTTAATTTAAGATTTTGGTTCTCAAAGAAAATTATCTCATGGTAGAAAGTGGTCTCATTTGCAAATCTCTGCCAAGTTATCTTCTGTAAAGGTTGTTGGGTTAACCACAGCCAGAAGGACTGTGCTGGGTTGTTTTAATCACTTAGTAGTGGATGTTTAAGAAGTTATTCCTATGGGAAAGTCCTAAATTCTTTTGTGTGTGTGCTCCCCACCAGTGCATGCAGGATCCAGGGGAAATAAGGGCTTCACAGTGGTCACCTGTGCCAGTGTACAGGGAGAGGAAACCTTTCCACCAGGCACCCACAGAGAAGGGGAAGGGGAGATGGAGGCAGATGGAAGAGCCTGTCCATGACAGGGCAGTGGAAAAGTGCCAGAACCCAGAGAGAGAGCTCTGGTTTTCTCTCTTGCTAATCCTGCTCCCTGGCTCTTCTTTCAGGCTAAACCCCAGCACGAGAAGACCAGCAGTGGTTTGGGGGGGCCTGTACAGGGCATGGTGTTTCTGTCATGCATCAAGCTACCCTACAAAATGGAACAGTCAGTGAATTCTCTGGGAGACGGAGCAATAAAAAGCTTCATAAAGGGAAACATTACCCACTAAATGAGGTAGGACTTTCTTACAAGTGTGTAATTTCATAGATAAGCAAATCCAAAGCCAGGTGATACACCTCATCTTCAGCTGAGCCACTTCATTGGTTGGCACAATGCAAGTTCAACCCCTCAGCCTGTGACACCACCCCCTCTGCCTCGTCTCCTAAATGGCCCAGATTCCCTCTCTCTGGTGCCAGAAGACAACAGGTTCTTGGTAACTGAGCCCTCAGCCAGCAGGGCTGCTGCAGTCAGGCTTCACTGCAGGAAGATAAGGTGGCACCAAAAGTGTTGATGGCAGAAGGAAGGAAAACACATTATCGTGCCTGAAATCAAATGAGTTTTAATTAATGACTCTGATCTGTCTCGTGGAAGTTCTAAATGCCATTTGTGTCTTTATTGTTGCTCTAAACAGTGACAAACTCATCAGAGGCAAACAAATTGCCACACATGTCACTAAAACTAAAACCTACCAGAAGTGAAATAAATAATATGGGAAAGAAATACATTGTGGAGAAACCTGCTGTAGCCCTGAAGTTCATACATCACATCCCACCTCCGGGAGCTTTAAATATCAATTACCCACAGACAACTGGGATTTCAACTCTCTCACAGTTAGGCAGTGTGAAAGCTCCTGCAGAAACAAGTCCCACACTCCCAGTCCTGTCTCTCAGGAGGAGACCTCTCCCTGGGTGCTCCAACATGGAAAGTTCTGGTCAGGGATTCCTTCTGCAGGTGGTTTCCTGCAAAACCAACACCACTGAGCAGTGGTCCTGCCTGGGGAAGGGGGAAGCTTTCTAGTTAAAGGAAAAAAAAGTTATTGAAGCCTTCCAGAAAGTAACTTATTCAGTGTTCAACCTGAGGAACCCCTTTTTTTTCCCCAGCACAGGCTCTGTAGGAGCAAGCTGATCTTGGTGCAGACATTTCTTCCATATCAGCTTTGCCCTCTGTGCTTTTTTCTTCAATACTACAAAAAGCATCCTGCAGGAGAGAGAAAATCTGCACCTTGCCAGCGTGCACATAGCTTGCAGGCTGAAGATACTCTGCAAGATTGAGACAAGATCTCGTTGAGGTTTTGTTGTTGTTGTTTTTTAGCTTTTTTAAAAATCTGAATCTAGTGTCCTGCAGGAAGAAAGGAATGTGATGTAAGGACAGAAGGGTATAAAACAGTAATAAAGGAATCTGAGCTAGTATTTAGACACAAGTTCCTCACCTCAGAGTAAGGGAAGAGTTTGGGAACTGCCCAGTAGCAGCAAGAATGTGAGGCAGGTGGGGAAGAAGTGGTAAAAAAAAAGCTTAAAAAAATAAATCTGTTAAAGGATAAGACAGCAGGTAACCTGGGACTGGGGTGGGAGGGGACAATACTATGTCTAAGACCACAAGCTGCAAGGTATATCTAGGCTTCTGCCTTGTGCTCATTAAAGGAAGATTTTGTTGGGTAGAGAGATCCACTTGCAATTGGAGAAGTGGTCCAAGTCCCTGAAGATGATCTTCAAAATGAGACAGAAGCAAAATGGGAATGTATCGCTTTGATTTTGCAGCCAGCCCCAGAGCCCCCCAGTCCTTCACTTCTGATCTTCTAGTGGAGCTGATTGCATATCTTCGAGGCCTTTGGTTCTCAGCTTTTGCTCAGTGAGCTGAGCTGGTTCCTGATTCACCTCTATGAGCAGAAACAGCATTAGAGCCTGATCAAAGACCCCCCAGTGGGGATCTTTCTGTAGCATCTTCACACACCCCCCAAGGTATGTAAATGTTCTGCAGAATCTGACATGCATGATCAGCATTAGGTGTATCTCATTGTCAGGGAGTTCTTTCTAGAAAAAGAAAACTTAAAACTAAAACAAGCACTTCTTAAAAATAAACTTGTTCAGAGCCACAAGTAAGTGTTGTTTCTCTCCATTGTTTTTACCATCCTGCAAATTTGATGCATCCTTATTCTGCTGATGCTTAAATGTGTGAATAATCTGTCAGGAGCTTCAGCCCTTTCTTCCTTTTACATTACACAGAGCAGATCTCTGTGGTCTTCTATTCTGTAGCCTCTGTGGTACATTTAATAGCAGAAAACAGCCAGGGCTTTGAAATAAAAATTAATTTAGGCTTGTATTTTAGATGCAGAGAGAAGGAGTTCTTTTTGTTGTTTCATTTTTCTGTCTTTTCTTTTTTTTTTTACCTGCCCTGTGTAGGGATGTTTTTAAGTGTTTATGCTTCAAGCAAATGCAAATAAAACAGTGACTAAACTAGCTGGATTTTGAATGTATGCAGAGAATCACAGATTTTATGGACTTGATGTCTGAAAGGAACCTCAAAAAATTAGACTGAATAGTGAATTACAGAAGGAAAAGATTCCTATCATTGTGGGTTAAGGGAAACAATCTTGTTGAAGGAGCTTGATGTAGTATTTTTTGAGTGAGATTACAAGTTTGCTTGATGAAAACACTTGGGTTGATACAACAGAATGTGTATAGACTTCTGCACAACAGATAAGTTTGGTACCACAGAGCCCTTGATATTAAGGAACTGGAGAGGGTGAAAATGAATATTCTGCATATTAAATGGATTTAAAACTGCCTAACTAATGATCCTAAAAATTATTACTGCCAGCTGCTGGTACTGTGGGTGCTCTCCAGGTCTCATCTTTTTCCATGATAACTTACCAGCTGACTGAAAATGGCAATGAGGCTCCAACTCACAGGTTGGGGTGGTGCCGTGGGGAGAAATGGCAAAGGATGCCCAGTGGGAAAATATGCAGAATATCAGTTAATCTCTGGCCAAATTTTAGTGCAGTTCTTGAGCACAGATAGTCTGGGGAAGGGTATGTTGCCTCTGTGCCAATATAATTGCTATATGAAGAGTCTGCCTGGGTCAGCAGTTCAAGAGAGGTTGGGGTTAATCAGAGTCCCCACTGAGATTTAGCAAAATAATAGAAAGATTAATTAACATGCCTTGTTGTAGGAAACTTGAGCAATTTGCTTAGCAATTAGAATAACAGTTTTATGCTAAGCAAGGCAAACCAAGCCTTAACTTTCCATGTTTGCAGCAACAGGTTGTACAAGGAAACTTTTCAATACAGCAGATAAAGCTCTAATGAGGCCCTAGAAACTGGAGAGGCACCTTCACATAGGAGCTACACGTGAATGTTCATTGGAACAGTAACAGAGATCACAGGCAAGTACCATTGCTGGAGAACTTTAGATGCATTTAGTATTAATGTGAAATTAAAAAATGATGTATTGGGAAGACCTGTGGCCTTAGCTATGCAGTTTAAGCTGGAGTTTCAAAGCAGTTTTTTCACCCTGTGCCAGAGGAGGAGTCCTAAGTGCCCTCTGAATTCAGTGCCAGAAGTTGGACCTTGTCTTTCTGAGCACCTGAAATCAAATAGTCTGGGGAAAATTGTGTGGCTTCAGCAGCATCATGGAGACAGAAACCCCTTCTACCACATGGGGCTCTGTGAAAGGTGATGAGCATCTCCAGAAATTTGAGGGATCAAAGATTTAGATCAGTGTTTTGGTTTTTTTTCTTTTCCCCATTGACTTTGCACAGAGGAACTGAGGATGGTCTTAAAATAGGAATCCTATTTCTTATTCAACAGTCAGGCCTAAAAATTGATGGGAAGGGTAGCAATTAGAGCGGGTGAGAGTGAGCAAGGGGCCTCTTCCACTTCATTTAGTAAAGAAACTGAGTTGTCTCCCCTAGGCACTTGTCTTGCAGCTTGTGTGGCTGCTGGTGGCTGCCACTTTGAAGGAAGCCTGTAATTTAAAAGCAACTCTGAATCATCCTGCCTGCCTTTCTTGGCATAACACCACTTCACTTTGCTGCTCTGCAAAGACTGGTGTTCACAGGTTTATCTTCTTGACTGGCAACACAAAGCAAGCCATGCATCCAGGAATAATGGCAGGTGCCTTGGGGAAGATGAGGTCAAGTATCTTGGTCTGCTGCCTCTACTGGAGGCAGCCCATTTAGCAGCTAGAGCTGCCTGATGCCCAGGGCTCCCACCCAAGCCTTCGTTATTAACCATCAGGGGAAACATCTATCCTGTGCTGGTTCCCCTTGAGATCAAAGCTGTGATGTGACTCTTGTGGGGGGGTGGGAAAGCTGAATGTTTCTTGGGAATAAGACAAATGTGCAGGCTCAGCTCTGGCTTGCTAGTTGGGAGTGATTCAAAGTAGATTTCTCTATGCAATACAAAAAGCTGTTGTACTATTACACTTCTATGAAGAGCGACAAAACTCAGCCTGGAGGCCTTTAAATAGGCTCCCAAATGGACCCACTGTTTTTTCCAGTGATTTAATTCTCCCAGGGTAGCAGGACTACTTAGCAAGTGCTGAAGGCAGTGTGACTGCAGATCTATCCCCTTGTCCTAGTTTCTATATCCCATCTGCCATTTTCCTCTTTGCTCCTCAACCAGCATCAACTCTTCATTCCTTGCATCAGGAGCTCCCCTGGTGCCTTCTCCAGTGGGGGTGCTGTGCTGTGGACAGTCAGCTCCTTCCCATGGGGCTGGAGGATGTATCTCCCTCCAAGTTCATTCAGTAATGACCTGGCTTGGGGGTCATCTCCCACTTTCCAGGTAGCAAACAGCAAATTGCTGCTGAGCATCCTCCTGCTGGTGGTTTTCCTCCTCTTTGGACATGTTTGAAATGCCATATAGGCTCTTTGTAATCATAGGAAGAAAGAATTTGTGGAAATGGACCTGACCAAGTCATCTAGACCAATGAGTTGCTCACAGCAATGTCAGCATTGAGTTTACAAGTGGCTGATGTCTAGAAGTGGCTGTGAGTTTGCAGAGGGAGGACAGAAGCAGTGCTGTTCCCTGAGCTCTTCTTCCCTCATCTCTCCATTTTTTTGGGTTCCACATTTCTCCAGTCTAGTCTGTCTCCCTTCTGTTATCCTGCCTGGGCACAGAAACCCATCCTTTTCCACCCCAAAAGTCATTGAAGGTCACTATAACTAACTGACTTCCCTCACTGCAGATGGAAACTGATGGACATCAAGGTGCCTGAGTCTGGTTTCTCAGGCTACATCGTGACACCTAAGGACAGCCTGGATCAAAATGGGGAGAGGTTGAAGGCCTGGGTAGGTTTTGGAGTGTCAGCTTCCTACAGCTTGGGAAGACATTTGGATTGTCTTTTTAGTTTAGCTACAAGGAGAAAAGACTGTTTAACTGTAGGTTGGATCCTAGCTGATCTAGAAGTGATTAAGCCCCTGGAATAGGAAAATGGAAGGCTGATCTTGCCCAGAAGGGTGCTGTAAACATTTGTCTCTTGACTACTCTTAAGCATGGAGGCTGAGTGATTGCCATCCCTGCTTTCCCAGACATGTTTTGACCTCTTGTTTAATTATCTTTCAAAAAAAGATCTGCTCCTGCGGTTGCTGTATTTGGCTGAACAAACTGCTACCAATGTGCTTGAAAGAGATTATTTTATAGGAAAAGTGTTTTCACAAACAGATTTAATGTTCACTTTTCTTTCTTTCCTTCCCTGAGGGCTCTCTACCTATTTTTATTCCTTATGTTCCTTAATCATGCAGTAGAACCCCAGGCCCTATTTACTGAGAAAGGTTTTGAAAAGCCTAAAACTTTCTATAAATGAGTATGTTGGTACTACTGGAGTTTTGCAAGATATCTTGCTTTGGTTGAGGCAGGATTGCTGGTTGGCCTCTACTCTGCCTTAATGTGGGTGAATTCTGTGAAAAGTCCAACATGAGCTGGCAGGCTGTGTTTGCAGCCCAGGAAGCCAAATGTATCCTGGGCTGCATCAAAAACCGTGTGATCACCAGGTCAAGGGAGGTGATTCTTCCCCTCTGCTCTTGTGAGACCCCACCTTGAGTAGTGTCCTGTGCTGGGATCTCCAACGCAAGAAGGACATGGAGCTGTTGGAGTGAATCCCAAGGAGGGCACAAAGGTGATGGGAGGGCTGGAGCAGCTCTGCTCTGGAGATGGGCTGGGAGAGCTGGGGTGTTCAGCCTGGAGAAAAGGCCTGGGGAGACCTTAGAGCATTTGCAGTGCCTGAAGGGGCTCCAGGAAAGCCGGGGAGGGGCTTGGGACAAGGGCAGGGAGTGGCACTACTTGTTGTAGCTCAGACTTGTTGAAGCCTAGAGCTCAGTTAGTAGCTAGGTTGTTTGTGTGGTTTTATTCTCAAAATCATCCTTATAAAACCACAAGTGGGCTCAGGCAAAGGGTCTGAGCAGGATTAATCTGTCTGCTCCTCCCAGCTGTCCTGTCAGAGCAGTGGGTAAACCAGAAACCTCACCTAGGGGTGCTGGTTTTGTTCAGAGCACAGCCTGCCTGCTGGGAATGGCTCAGGTGAAGGCAGCAGTTCTTGGTCTTGCTCTTGGACCTTCAGAAGTGATCGTGTGTCTGGCATGACTGTTAGGCTCTTTTCATGACTCCTGATGGCAACATGGGATCTGGCAGGGACAAACTATTGATATTTGCAGGTTTGCCCAAGTTCCTAGCTAGGCTACCAAAAGCTCCCAGGGCTGGTGGGATAACCCTTCCTGCATGAACAGGGCAAGGATTTGACTCAGAGCTGCAAATGCCTCTGCTGTGTTTTGGTCTGAGGCTGTTGGGGAAGAGCTTCAGGTGCTGGTGGAAGCTGTTTGTCTGTTGCCATTGCAGGTTAAATAGAGGTCTGACCTCAATAACAGTGTAAGCTACTGCTGGGAAGAGCCACTCCTGCCTCAATCTGCCCTCTGGAAAAAAAGCATTTGTGCATTCAGCAGCAGCATTTGGTGTGGAGAGCACAGGCTCCTCAGCGACCAAGTCAGTAAATAACATGTGGCACATGAAATGAGCTAATGGTATTTTTATGTAGGAGAGAGACAGACCAATCATTCATTCACATTCATTTTTACTGTCTGTTTCATTCTCTCTGACTCAAATCAGCCAGATCCCAGCACCTTTTCCTCTATTAGAGGAGCAGACTTCAAAACCCGTCTGCTTTTCTCATACTTGAAAGGCAATAATGCCTTGCTCCACCAAATTCTTAAGGCAAAGGCTTCTCTGCATCTCATTTCAACACCTCTGAATCCAGTTGCTTGTCTCAGTACGTCTAAATGTAAAAACCATGAAGTCATGGCCACAAACTAAACCCTTACCTTCACCAGCCACCACAAGTAGGAGAAGGAAATGCAAGGCTTATCTCAAGTCCATCAATAAAATTCCTGGGAAGTCCTCCAAGACAGCAGACTTGGTTGGACTGCTCCTTGTTCAAAACAAAGAATAAGTTGGAGGTTTAGGGACCAACTGCTGCAGATAGACCGGTACCAGGAAAATTTCTCTAGGCAAAAATCTTCAATTTTCTTAGATGTTTACATGTACATCCTGCCTTCCATCAGCTACCCCCTCTCTCCTCCTTTTCCTATGCCAGAGAAAGGGGGGCCCTGAAGTCTCTCTTCATTGCCCTTACAAGAAAGCATCAACTGTTGGGGCTATGTACTGCCATGCACCTGGCTGGGGAAAGGTTTGAGGCTGTAGGTAAAGGCGTGGAAATGTGAATTTTTGCTACGTTGGGAAAGGTGAGTCTCTAAATTCTATTTGCAATTCTGTATAAAGCTGTGCCAGGGCTGCCCACCCAGGCTGCTGTGGGAAAAGGCAGGGGACCTGCTATAACTGCTGCTGCTGTCTGCTCAAGCTTCATTTTACAGTGGGACTGGGCTTGGACTCACAGGCGAGGCTTTATGGAAGAGAACATTTAATGTCTTAACATCTCAGGTAATGAGCTGCATTTGCAGTTCAACAGATTCATTACAGCATAAACAAAATGCCTGTTCCAGGAAGAAGGGCAGTGGAGTGTTTTGTCCTCACCTTCTCAGTGAGTACAAGGCAGAAGCATAATTTCCTCCAAGGTTCAAGGACAGGGGAGGGCAGGCTGGGGCAAACAGTGCCAAGCAGCTCGGCACCAGCCTGCCTGCTTGGGCTCAGCAGCACAGCAGAGGCAGCGTGTCCTGGGAGCACCAGGAGGATGAGCACAGGCCTTTCCTCTATCATCTGAACAATTCAGCAAGTCAGGTTGCTTTAAAAATCAGGATCACACTCTAACAGGAAAATATTTATTAAAACATCTCACAGTGCTTTCCCCACATGCCCATTGCCTCTTACTGGGGGTCATTCCCTGCTTGGCATCTGCAAACCTCTGCTTTCAAAACTGCAGTGCAATGTCTCCATACCTCAGTAATTAGCATATATTTTTGCATTATCCCTAACAGAACTTTCATCTCTTTAGTCTTTCATTTTTCACAGCTTTATTTTAAGGATAGAGAACCTCTATTGCAGGAACACTCCTGTTTTGACAGGAGCTAATGAATAGGCTAAGTTAAACACCATAAAAACAAAATAATGCACTCGCTGACTGACTGAATCAAATGTCCACATTGTGTGATGGTGGCTGTCACTTCCTCAGAGTTCTTAATTCAGCAATGAAGCCATCCTTTATGGCCAGCTATTCCTCTCCTGCTTTGTAATTTGTCATCTACAGTTTTGATTGTGCACCTAAAATATTTGCTCATCCTCTCAAGTGTAATTTGCAGCTAGGAATGGCAGCTGGCAGAACAGCACCAGCAAAACTGAAGTGCAGTGAAATCCCTCAAATTCAGAGTGGGGTCAGTTTTGGTGGGTCATGCAGCTTTTTGGTGGATCACATTATATTTATTTGGAGATCTGAGAGAAGAACCAGAGTTTAAATGATGAGTTGTAGACAGTAAGACAGTTTTTCAGTTCCTATGCAAACAGATACACTTTTAGAGCTCAAGGTTGACTGCAGATCATGGGGAAGAAAAGTATCAGTTATAGCTCCTACAGGCAGAGAGAATTCCTGATCCACAGTGTTTTAGGAGGTCATTGTGGTTTTTAATGAGTGAGTAGGGGTTAACTTCTGGCACTCGCCAGTGAAAAGAGCTGTGCTTCCATCCAAATTTGGAGATTCAGAGTTATCAGACAGACTTAAGTGAATGATGGCCTGACTCACCAGGATGAGTCAGGGCTCCTTCTGGAAGGACTCCTTTCTGCCTTTGTGTGTGTGTGTGTAGGACCAGGTATCACCAAAGTGTTGCCAGTGCTTCCCAGTGAAAACAGAATAGTAAAGCAGGAAGAAGTAATGAACTTGCTATAAAAATTGTGCAGATGGGAAGAGTCACACAGATCCATGTCATATTCTTTGCCAGTTGCTCTAGGAATCCAGGAAGATGCAACTGCCTGTCTCTTCTCTGGAGTCTCTTTGTATTAGTTCACTGCAGGAAAATCTCTTGGGATAGTTCTAGCACTTTTACTTGAACTGTGAAATGCTGGAATATATATCTGCAAAGATGGAGTTTCTTAAGGCAATGTTCTCTCTAAAACAGCAGCAGCTTTCCCAGACATCATTCACTTTTGTTTTACCAGCTTTACTAGTTTCTCTAAGCAACATTTTCTGGTCAAATTTTGAAAATTGCCTTCAGCCTGATAGGTAAAATGAAATGGGAACTCTGCCTCCTTTCTGCCATGGTCCTTTAGATTGCAGTTCCCATGTTGTAACACTGTTGGCAACCTCCAGCTAGATTTGCTGCTGTGCTGTGGACAATCTCCTTCTGTCAGACCAGGAGGGACGTTTGTCTGGAACAGCCTTGGAAACCCTAAGAAATGCTCTGTTTAAACAAATGCTGCTTTAATTATTGGATTGGATCCATAACCAGTTGCTGTAATCACAGAATTTGGGATTTGGGTTGCAGCTGCCAGCCCCTTCTTCTCCCCTGAATGGCTCTTTGTGGATGACTTTGTTGCCTGAGGAAGAAGGTGGGTGGGATGGCAAAGAGATGGAGAAATGCAATGGAAAGCTGAAAATACTGAGCCCCCAAACCCTGGAACTCAGGAGTAGTGATATCACAATGTCCAGAAAGATTAGTCTTTTGATCCTATTGGCAAAAATTGTTGTTTCCCAGCTGGTCAGCCAGTTCTGGCATCCTCCAGTCACAGTTGCAATTGAGAAATGACTGGAGAGCTGCTTCTGTGCTCAAATCCTTGCTGCCAGATGTACAATTATTGCTACTGAAGAAGCAGAAGAGGCTTCTTGGGAGCCCAGCAGGCTTCCAGCAGCTTGATTTGCTTTTGACAGCTGTTGCATTGCATTTTTTTTTTTAACTTACCTCTAATTCTGGACCAAGATACCTCACCTCTTGACCTGTGCTGGTTGTGATCTGTCCTGTAGCTGTGATTGCTTCAAAGGGCTAAAATATATGAGAGTGTTTTTAAGGTCATGTAAGATTTTGGCTGCAGGGAGGGGTGAAAGGGGCAAGTCTCATTTAAATGAGAAGTTCTGGTTTTCCCTCTCAAAGATCTATGGCTTCCCTCTTTGACTGCTCCTTAATTAACATGAGAACGGACTAAATATTTTTAGCAAATCAGAATTTCAAGAAGCAGTTACAGCAGTGCCTCATGTTTAAGTGTGCACAGCACTGCACACGTCATCATTGAATAATGAATTAATAAATATATTTAAGGAATTTTTAGCCCAGAAAACATGCACCATTTTAGCTTGCAGTCAATTGCCCTATTTACTGTGTTCTTTTTTAGCAACACTATCAGTCCTGGACACAACCTTGTCAATATTTTAGTTGCTTTGGTGTACAGAGCCATAGCATTCAGTTGAATTGTAATCCTTAAATTGGCAAGCAAACAGGTTTGCTCAGCTTGCCTGTTCCCTTTTTGGTAACAGAAGCTTAGAAAACCTTCTATATAGGGTAAGGCTGAAGCTTCTCTGACACAGATATAAGATTCTCTTGTCCACAGTTAAACCTCTCTCTGATGGTGCTGATTTGAAGGGTACAGAGATAATTTGCCAGCAGAAAAAATCCCATCATAGGCCCCTACAACCCTTTCAAAGACAAGGAGAGTTTAACATTTAAATCACCTCTTTTCTCCTCTGCCTGGGAAGAGAGTTTCATCTTTATAGATGTTTGTAGCCCACAGACTCAAACCTGCTAGAATGTAAGGCTGTGACTGGATTGTGATTTGGATAATGAGCCTTTGGACTCAGCCTGACCCTGCTGGGTGGGCTGGGTGGGACAAGCACCTGCCCCACAATCCTGCTCTGCATCCCTATGGTGGCAGGAAGGGTGCCAGAGGCAGAGGGGGCTGCAAGGATGTGCTGCAGCCACCCTCCTGACCCCAGAGCCTGATGTCCACCAGGGCTGGGTAGAGGGAGGGACAGTGAGTGGAGACAGGTCCCACATGAGGGTTGTGGTGGCCAGGAACGTGACTGCTCCTTACTTCCCCCCTCCTTAGCACTGTCTGAGGTGATGTACAGGCTCCCAGCATGACCAGTGACACTCCTTCCAGTTAGAGGAGGACCATGTCCATCCCTGGAGATATAAATCCCTGTGGGCCCATTTTCTACCCTGAGGGTTCCTGTGGGTTTCACATACTTACAGCAGCATGTCATGTTTGCATTTTAATTCTTTGCTGTGCCTCCTGCTGCCATGCAGGGACGTGCTGGTGACAAAAAGCCTGTAGGAAAGTGCCATCAGGTACAGAGAGCAGGACCCACTGTGTAATGATACTGATGATGTGTTAATGATTGACAAGTGCATGAAGTAAATGGAGTGGCAGATAGTTTTCACTGAAATCTCATTTTCCAGTAGCCATATCTAGTTTTACTTCTAATGGAGGAGACAAAAGATAAGATGTATGGAGCCTGTGACTTTTAAAAAATTGAGTCCTGTTAAGCTGCCAGTGAGACAGGATTTGGGTTAGTGCTTTGGCTGTATGAGATGGAGAGCAGTCAGCAGAGCTTGGGCTATGGCTTGAAGTAGGGTATCAGGTCACACAATTCTGTAAGATGAAACCAACATTTGTTCAGGCAGTGATTCAACTTGGCTCTAAAGTCTGTGTATTAAATCCCATTGACTTCAGTGGGACTATTTGTGTCCTTTTAAAGTTACACAAGGGCTTAAGTATTTCACGATGTTGAAGCCTCCCATTGAGACTTAAATTCATCCTTCTGTGTAACTTAAAAATATCCCAGTGGCAATATTTAGTTCTAGCTAGGAAAAGCCAGAGAGAAGATGAATTGTGCTTCTCATTGAGACACACTCAATATTTACATAAATAGTTGCTGTGTGGTGTTTTCTAGTCACAATGACATGCGACAGATTTACCTAAACATATTCTGAGGTTTATAGTTTAGAGCTTTGCTTCCCTTCAATTTCTTTAATGTATAAACAACTAAACAGTTTCTGAAGACTAGTCGATCATTTCAATTATATTATTAGCATTGATTAGCCAGACAGCATGGCAATTCCATGGGAATGGCATTAGAAACCACGTGACAGCTGGGATGCATCAGAGGAAGAAAAGAAACACTGGGCACAGGAAGATGGACATGGCTCTGGAGTTTCATGAGACAGGACAGAACTTAAGAAAGAGGTGAACAAATCTAATAACTCAGGGTTACTGCATGAGAACAGACAGGATTAAACCTTCTTTGGGATAAAACCAGCACAAAGAAAACACAAAGCTTGTTAAGGCTCTGTGTAAACAATGCCAAACAAAGTTGTGCTTATTAAAGGATGTGCTGAGACCTCAGCTGTGCCAGTGGAGCCTGTAGGTAGGAAGACTCAAAAGCCCTCCAGGGTGGGGATGGCCAAAGCAGCAGGAAGGGCAGGGAGGGTCCCTGCCCGGGAAGGCTCTGCAGCCCCATCCCCAGGACATGGGTTAGCCCAGGAGTGCAGGGAGAGATGGGGGGAAAAGCTGTGGAAAGATGCGCTCTCCTTCTCAGGTTAGCTTCTCTGTGTGTGAAGGACTTGGTCACAAGTAGGTCGTGTTGTAACAGTCTTGTAACATCAAGAAAATAGCCCGTTCAGAGGGAACTGGCACTGGTGAAGACAGTTTCATTTAAGCTACTCTGAGTTGTATTTATGACACGCTGCTACTACAGACAACCAGCTTGTAGGCTGTGAATTAGTAGTTTAAAATGAACTTGCCAAGTTAGCTCACAGTCTCTATGAGCCATCTCTCTGACTAGAAGTTGCCTTCAGCAGCCAGGCTGGCAGTGCAAAGCCATGATTAACGTGAACCCTTGGTGTAGCTTCTAACCTGCTATTTGGTGGCACTCACAATTCACCCCGGTGATGTAGCTCAGTGAGTTTGTGGTCTGACTTGGTGCCAGGTGGAGGACCTTAACATAAATCTTGAGCTAAACCTCCCTCTGCTTCTGCAGGGTGGTAGGAGCCAGCTGATGTGCACCTGACTGCTCATTTTCTCCCTTTTTTTTTTTTTTATCAAAAGTTCCTCTTCCCATGGCTAAACTGATAGTCACTGAATAATCTCTTCATTGCAGAAGATCTATCCTGTGTAGCTGAGTAAATTGTTACAGTTTCTAAAACCTAGTAATAGCTCTGTGACTACTGCACCACAAAGGAGCTGTCAGCCTGCTTGTTTACTGCAACAAGGTAACCCCATAGGAGCTGTCTTTAAGGGAAAATCTTTGACTGCAAACACAACAGTTGTGATTCCAGGTGATAACATGCTGGAATCTGTGGCAGTGCTACCCAGAGCAGTAGGGGAGGCATTTAACTTCTGGAATCTGGATCAAATGGCTCTCCAGCTCTGGCAGGCTTCTGGCCACCAAGTTCAGCAGAGGCAGTGTTTCTGCAGGGGTGGATTTGCTGATCTCCTGCCCCTTCAGGTGTTGGTCCTGGTGGAGCAAAGTGATTTGATTGCCAGTCATTCAGTGCAGGAGTGTTTCATACTCGTGCTGTGCAGGAACAGCTGATAGCACCAGGTGAAGAGCAGAGGCATGATCAGGCCCAAGGAGCTTGTACAGAAATTTCAGCCAAGAGATCTTTTCTTTTTCTTTCTCTTTTTCTTTTTTTTTCTTTTAATGGCCAAGGCATAAATCCTTAAAAATGGCAGTGGAGAATGGAAGTGCTGACTCAAGCGAGGCTCACAGTGGCCCTGCTATGACTCTGCGAGGAGACAATAGGTTGTTGTCAGCAGATGACTACATTTTTCAATTTTAGGAGTAATTCTCTTGATGTGTCAACCTTATTTACACTTGTTTCAGTACATTCGTGTCTTTCTGCTGAATGTCAAGGACAGCTCAAGAATTAAAAATTTCTTCCCGTATGTCTAAGAAAATTGCTTTAGCTTTGAAACAGTGAAGGGTGGCAAAAGGACTTGATGTTGAACAGCAGTGTGTTGTTGTACAGGTGGTGGCCAGATTCTCCTCTTATGAACACTAGAGTGTATGGAGACAAGTCCCTTGAAACCTATAGAGTCACAGATCGATCTATTTAAATTTAGGCCACAATATTAGATAGAACAAGACAAAACAAGAGGGAAGGGCTTCAAGCTGCAACAGGGGAGGTTTAGACTGGACAATAGGAAAAAAATTTTCACAGAAAGAGTGGTCAGACACTGCAATAGGCTGCCCAGGGAGGTGGTTGAGTCACCATCCCTGGATGTGTTGAAGGGTCACTTGGATGTGGTGTTGGTGGAGATGGTTTAGGGGAGAACTTTCCAGAGTAGGGATGATGGTTGGACTTGGTGATCCCAAGGGGCTTTTCCAACCTGAATAGTTCTATGATTCCATGATTATTATTGGGACACAATATCCAAGGCCAGGTTGGAGGAGCCTTTGAGCAACCTGGTCTAGTGGGAGGTGTCCCTGTTTATGGCTAGGGGTTTGGGACTAGATGGTTTTTAAGGTCCCTCCCAACCCAAACAAGCTTGTGATTCTATAATTACATGTTATTCTCTGATACCAGCAAGTTCTCTGGTGGGGTATCAGTACAGATGGGTGGGTGGTGGTTGAGGTCTCCAAAGAAGATGGAAGGGCCTGGGCATTCAGTGGTGGCACCACATAGTATCTTTAGGGTGACTGGAAGTTCTAGGTATTGTTCAAAGTCACAGTTCAAATTTTCAAAGATGCTGCTGCACAAGCACCTTCTGAGCCAAATGCAGTTTTCACATGTCCATATTAAAAGGCAGAGAAAGACAGTGGGGAAGGAGAAGCTTAGTAGCAAAGCAGAGAAAGATTAGAAAATGAAAGGAAAAATGAAATGGTACCAACAAAGTCATAAGGATATGAGCTGTAACAACCAAGTTCCAATGGCTGATTTCCATCTGGCCATTTTTAGTAGGAGTTTAAGTATAGATTTGGGTGGCTAAATATAGGCAGTCCAATATCTATTACGTGAGATCTCAGTTTGAAACAACTCAACATTCTCCTATTGTATGTGGATAATCAGTGTTTTATTGTGCTGTGAAACCATCTGAACAAAAAATTCTTTCAGAAACCCTTCTTTGCTGTTGGTTGGATAACACAGGAGAGATTTCCTTTCTGAGAAGCAGCCATCAGATACCCTTCAGAAGAGGAACGTTTTTGCAGACTCTAATGAGAAAAGAGCTAGCCAGGATGTGAGATCTCACATGCCCTCTACCCCCTATGACTTTTTATTTTTGGAAAGTTGGACTAGAAACTGGTTCTCTCTCTGTTGTAGCTAAAACCTGGTTGTTAGATGGATTTTTGTAGGAATATGCCATATCCAATTCTTCATCTTTAGCCTGCCCAACAGGAGCTCTTTTACCCAGGTAACATGAGCAGCATGTTGTGGAATATTCACTGTGCAGCCACATCATGCTTGAGATTAAACCCTAACTGATGAATGAACCCTTCACTTCTGAGTGTAATTGCTAACCATTAAAGCATTAAACTGGCAACAGTCCTGCAACACAGTCGGTGAAATGGTAAAAAGCTGTAATCACAACCTGTACTTTTTCAAAATTATTCCAGTCCTATGGTGCCATAATAGATTGAATGTTTTTCCCATGGTAAACTAATATAGTGTATCACTGCTCACCCATCCCAGTGCAGACCCTTGGAGCTGCAATCCAATGAAAAAGGTCTTTGAAGGCTATAAATATCCCAGCGTTGCTCCTTGTTTGTGAATGAGAGCAGTGGAAGTTAAATATATGCTGACTCCGCTGTGGCAGATCCTGAAAGTGACTTATTCATTTTGATTCTTGCCCAGAATATCTTTCTTGCAGTCCCACTTCTGAGTTGTTGAAAAAAACAACACTGACAACTTGCCCTTCAGCCTTGCCCTGCAGGCAAGAAACGCTTGGGTGGTGCTACAGAGTTCATTAATTGCAAAGTGAAAAAGAATATTGGTCATTTCACTCCTTTCTGTCCAAACTTCAGACTGCCATGAAGTGCCAAGGGCAGGACCTTAGCTGATTTAGGCTGGCACTGCTACACTGTGTTTGGTGTTAACTGGCAAGAGGATCCAGCCTTGGATTTTCCTTAGCCCAGCTGATGCTTTGAGTTTCTCTGGACAGCACAGCTCTGTCAGCAGCTGCTTTCTCCTCACCATCCGCACCACGGATTTGCAGCTTAAATGATGGTGAAATGAATAACTGAGGCAGGTGTAGGAGGATGGGGAAGTTTCCATGGGGAAGGTGAGATGAGGCACAGCAGGTGACTGATGCTCTAGCTGATGGATCTTCCTCATGAGAGGCCACAAGCTACTGCTGAGCTGGTGTGCAAGGATAGGGACAGGGCTGCTGCTGAGCTGGTCAGAGGTAGTGCAAGAAGCAGAGAATCTCTAAGAAGCAAAACACACCTAAGCTTTTTTTTTTGTTTGTTGTACATGGTGTGTACAACCTCCCAGAGAATATTGATGCATTTACACATTAAGTTTAAAACCCAGAGCAGTAGAGAAATCA